>NC_136067.1:495053145-495653145 GCF_964261635.1 Lissotriton helveticus | reverse complement strand
ACTCAAGAATTTTTGAACTACCAGGTTGATACAGTGCGCCAAACACGGCACTCTAACATAGCCACCCTCCGACATGGCCTTAACTACATTGGCGCCATTATCCGTGGAAACATAACCAATCTTGCGTTTTAGGGGGGATAGCATTGTCAAGACCTTTTTGTTAAACTCTTGCAAAAGGTTTTCTGCTGTGTGACTTTTCTCCAAGCCAAACATGGCTAGTGTTGCATGTTTCCGAGCAGCTTTGAAAACTTGGTCCGGGTCAACACCTGCGTTTAGCTTTGCTATAACACCTGAAAAAGAGACCCAGTGTGCAGTGATGCACATGTAATCATCGCCTGGGCCACTGGTCCACATGTCTGTTGTCAGATGTATTGTGTGAACAGCACTCTTCTGCAAAGCTGCCCCAATCGCCTGCAGCACATCTTCATGTAGTGCTGGAACCGCAACTCTGGCAAAATAGAACCGGCTCGGAACCTTCCATTTAGGGCAGAGCGTTGCAACTAATTCAAGAAAACCTACCGCTTCTACAAAAGAAAAAGGTAGAAGGTCCACAGCTAGCATTTTAGCCAGCTTAGTGTTATACAGACGCGTCAGTGGGTGGTTGCGTTCATATGGCACCTCTGAAGTAAGCATTGTTCTAATGTTGCCCTGGACCAAGCATTTACGGGCTGATAATGACTTCGTTGACCCAATTTTGCTCGCTGGTGAACTTTTGTGCGTTGGTGTCTCACTCGCTCCAACACTCTTAGTGTGCCTCACATTGGGTGTGCTGCTGAGAGGGGTACTGGGTGTAAGGGAAGTGTTTGACACGTCTTCTTCCTGCTCGTCAACATCAGATGAAACATCAACGTTTCCTTGATTTTGGCCTTTCTTGATCGCAGCTAGGTGCGCAAACCATTGGACAGCGTGCTTTCTCTCAAGATGACCACTCTGGCCGCCGGTACCATAGTTGCTACCTGGCTTACCACGACTAACTGCAAGCTTACAAAGGGTACAAATGGCAAACTTTGGATTTTTGGGACAAACAGTAAAGAAGTCCCAAACTGGGGACTTGAAGTGTCTGTGGGACCTGGAGGAGGCGGCGATACTGGTGGTGGTGGTCATAAAGCTAATGCCAGATGAAGTGGAGGATCTGGATTGGCCAACTTTTGTACGTTTTCCACTTTCACCGCCACTAATTAAGGTCGAGGTTGACGCAGGTCTCTTCTTGCCAGAAAGAAATATGGAAGCGGGACGAGTTGGTGTACTACTTAACTCCAATGATTGTGGTGTTTCCACTGCCTCCTCATCGACAACATCATCATCATCATCATCACGCGCAGCAGCTCTTCGGGCTAGGGTCAAAATGTCTGTTTGCTGCATGCCCGCTGGGGCTGCAGTGACCTTTATGATGACTGGGTCGTCGTTGGCAGAGTCTTCATCAGCAGCAGTATCCGCCACTTCTTGTTGAACCTCATCACACTCCATAAGTCTGAGACTTTGGACGAGCTTCCTTTTACGCTTAAGTACCTTTGTTGGATCATGGTGTGCCTCACTCTCAGACGGCTGTGGTGCTGGTTCCCAAGTTTGATCCGTATCATCAGAAGGAGGTGTGCTTGAAGAAGATGTAGACACCACCCTTGATCTCTTCCTTGCTAGGGGTGTGGAAGACAATGAAGGATCATCAGGAGGAGTGGCTTCCTCAAATGATACCTCGCCTTGATTGTCGATTTCCTGATGTGCCCCTACTTCGGGAGGAACAACTATTGTGGGCACTTGTGACCCTCCATGCACCTCTGCTTGCGCATCTCCTTGCGCTGCCTCTCCTTCCACATGTACTTGGGCTTGTACTTGCACATGTGATTGTTGTTGCGGCTGTGGTTGTTCAACACTCGTCAGATGAGCTACAACAACCTGTGTTGATTGAGGGACATTGCTGCTGCTTTCTTGCGATGAGCCAACATCACTGGTCGATGGTGATTGAAGAACTATACTGGCTGCCTCTGCAGCACTCAAGGGCTTGGACTTAAGTTGGCGTGGTGGTGGTGGTGGCACTGAGCCCAATGGAGCGGGGGTGCTGCTGCCAGCTTGGTCCCCAGCAGATCCCGCTGCTGCTGCAGGCATACTTTTTTTTTTACTCCCAAAAAAAGGGGCGGGCGGCACACCAGTGTCCTTGGTAACTTGCTTCTTCTGCTCCTTACTGGCACCTTTCTTGCTAGAGGAGCTACGGGTTACTTTTTTTGGGGCCATCTTCTTCAGAGCAGGTCAGCGGGCAGCAGTTGCACGAGTTGCAGAGGGTTCTGTGTCCAGACGTGACGTCGCGTGACGTTATGCTGCACACACACACCGCTGCAGGACTTCTTCCTGGCACTGGTGGTTCTCTTGAGTCTTCTTGTGCACCTAAAAGCAATGGAAGACAGAGGAACATCAGTTCAGTTATACACCCCAAAAAATCGACAAAACACAGAAAAATGAGCACAATCCCATGCCATCCATGATGTTTACATTGAAGACACCCCACAGAAAGACTACGGACATGCAAGTATGCAACACTCACTACCCCTGGGCATAATGGATGAAAAGTAGGCAAAATAAGTGCAGGCACACTGCCTCTCCTCAAAATGGCCCCTTACACCCCAGGCACATGTTGCCTGTACCAGCCAGCACTCAAGATGGCCACCACCACCACCCACATGACCAGTCCACATCAACAGTACACCCCCAAAAAACAGAAAAACAGCCAGAAATCACCACAATCCAACGCCATCCATGATGTTTACATTAAAGAGAGTGAGACCACACCACAGGCACACTCAGTCCATGCACCACCACCCCTGGGCAAAAGGCCACACCAGCAGCCCCCCAAAAACGACAAAAAACAATAAAATAAGCACAATCCCAGCCCATCCATGGCCTCTATTATGTTTAAATTCAAGAAGACACCCCACAGAAAGACTGGGCCCATGCAACACTCACCACCCCTGGGCAAAGGGCCCCACCAGCAGGCCCAAAAAAACGACAAAAAACAATAAAATCAGCACAATCCCAGCCCATCCATGGCCTCAATGGTGTTTAAATTCAAGAAGACACCCCTCAGAAACACTAGGCCCATGCAACACTCACTACCCCTGGGCATAATGGATGAAAAGTAGGCAAAATAAGTGCAGGCCTCAGACACTGCCTCTCCTCAAAATGGCCCCTTACACCCCAGGCACATGTTGCCTGTACCAGCCAGCACTCAAGATGGCCACCACCACCACCCACATGACCAGTCCACATCAACAGTACACCCCCAAAAAACAGAAAAAGAGCCAGAAATCACCACAATCCAATGCCATCCATGATGTTTACATTAAAGAGAGTGAGACCACACCACAGGCACACTCAGTCCATGCACCACCCACCACCCCTGGGCAAAAGGCCACACCAGCAGCCCCCCAAAAACGACAAAAAACAATAAAATAAGCACAATCCCAGCCCATCCATGGCCTCTATTATGTTTAAATTCAAGAAGACACCCCACAGAAAGACTAGGCCCATGCAACACTCACCACCCCTGGGCAAAGGGCCCCACCAGCAGGCCCAAAAAAACGACAAAAAACAATAAAATCAACACAATCCCAGCCCATCCATGGCCTCAATGGTGTTTAAATTCAAGAAGACACCCCTCAGAAACACTAGGCCCATGCAACACTCACTACCCCTGGGCATAATGGATGAAAAGTAGGCAAAATAAGTGCAGGCCTCAGACACTGCTTCTCCTCAAAATGGCCCCTTACACCCCAAGCACATGTTGCCGTTACCAGCCAGCACTCAAGATGGCCACCACCACCACCCACATGACCAGTCCACATCAACAGTACACCCCCAAAAAACAGAAAAACAGCCAGAAATCACCACAATCCAATGCCATCCATGATGTTTACATTAAAGAGAGTGAGACCACACCACAGGCACACTCAGTCCATGCACCACCACCCCTGGGCAAAAGGCCACACCAGCAGCCCCCCAAAAACGACAAAAAACAATAAAATCAGCCCAATCCCAGCCCATCCATGGCCTCAATGGTGTTTAAATTCAAGAAGACACCCCTCAGAAACACTAGGCCCATGCAACACTCACTACCCCTGGGCATAATGGATGAAAAGTAGGCAAAATAAGTGCAGGCCTCAGACACTGCCTCTCCTCAAAATGGCCCCTTACACCCCAGGCACATGTTGCCTGTACCAGCCAGCACTCAAGATGGCCACCACCACCACCCACATGACCAGTCCACATCAACAGTACACCCCCAAAAAACAGAAAAACAGCCAGAAATCACCACAATCCAATGCCATCCATGATGTTTACATTAAAGAGAGTGAGACCACACCACAGGCACACTCAGTCCATGCACCACCCACCACCCCTGGGCAAAAGGCCACACCAGCAGCCCCCCAAAAACGACAAAAAACAATAAAATAAGCACAATCCCAGCCCATCCATGGCCTCAATTATGTTTAAATTTAAGAAGACACCCCACAGAAAGACTAGGCCCATGCAACACTCACCACCCCTGGGCAAAGGGCCCCACCAGCAGTCCCAAAAAAAGACAAAAATCAGCACAATCCCAGCCCATCCATGGCCTCAATGGTGTTTAAATTCAACAAAACAGTTGTATCATGCACCCCTAACCAACCCTGGTCCTACTGGATACTGTGGCTACCCACAATATAATTTATTTAATGTTCTGAAAAAGTTCCAAAATTTTACTTGCAGCAACTGTAATGCCCCAAACAAACTTACTTGTGAAAGTTGATTTCTAATCCAAAAGTGATCCAAAGACAGTCAAAAAGGCCTCAAATCCAAATATCCAGCAGCACCCACAAAAAGTAATCCTTCCAGCTCCAGATCCAAATGAAAGTGACCAGGAGATGGACAAAGCACTGGGAGGAGCCTGCTGGACAGGAACAGGAAGTTGGAGACTGTGGGGCACTTCCTTCCTCCCCCCCCCCAAAATGGACTCCTTGCAAAAAAAAAAAGCCATGCAAATGTCAACCTGAGGAGTGATTCTGATAAAAATCATAATTTTCAGAAGGTTTATCCTGTTTGCTGGTGATTTTCTTGTGCGAAATGGCAAAATCTCTATTTCGCAAGTGCGAGATTGTTCCTTTCCGCCGCAACTACGTGTTCGCAATTGCGAACTCTCGCGAGGTGTGCTGTGCAAGGTGGCAAGCCGCGAGTACGTATTCGCGGGCGACAAACTCCCGCGGGAACACGCAGCAAGATCTAAAATGGCGCGTCACTCGCAAAGAAAAACAACTCGGCAAACGCTAAAATGACGGAAAGTGAACGCCGTGCACCACGCCGCGCGCCGCAACCAAGCAAAAAATCCGCCGCGAGCGGATTCACGGATTTTCGACAAATTCGCGAGCGTTCGCGGATTGCGGATTTGCCGAAAATCCGAAAAATCCGCGAGCGGAGCGGATTTTACGCCCATGCTTAGTCGTACCACCTCTTCTTGAGATCATCGATTGATCGCTGGGTGACTCCAACTGAATTGACTTTTGCGCGGATGCGCAACCAAATTCGCCGTTTGTCGGCCTCTGGCACCCTCCTGGAGTCCTTCCCGAACAGCCTGTCATGATCTCTACTGACTCCCTCAGTCAGATGTTCAAGCTCCTGTTCGGAGAATTACATTTTTCTCTTTCTCCCTGTGGAACTGGTCCCTGCTGCTTCCTGTGACATTGCTGTAGTGAGGTGTATCCTGATTCAAAGCTGGAGGTGGTTTAGAGTGGAGCTCTGGGCAGTGCTGCTTCCAAATCAGCCTCAGTATTCAGAATGAGGGAGGGAACTGCCTGCTTCCTGGTTGTGATGTCATCACTGTGCTCGAAATGCGATTTCCTGTTTTTGTGATCTCGCTATTAGCGAGATCGCAATTTGCGATTTCGCTAATAGCGAGATCGCAATTTCAACACGGAAATTGTCCGATTTAGCGATTATTCTGCGATTTAGGGAAAATCGCAATCCGCTTTTGCTGCCGAATGCAAATCGCTCTTTTTTTTCGCAGAAGTTCATGAACCCCATTATGCGAATTCTAAATTGCGATTTGGTATTTCTCGCAATTTAGAATTCGCAGAAAATGGGTTTCATGAATCTGGGGGATAGTTTTGCAGCACTTCATAGAGACAAATGTTCTCAAGATGATGACTTCTATTTGGATAATATGTATCCAACATATTTGTTTTCACAATATCTGTACTTTCTGGCTCTTTTCCAGCTAAATATTCAATTTCTGTACAGATTTAAGTGTTCAGTTTCATGTTGCAGGAAGACCTAGACTTACCCAAATGATTCTTCTAGATTTGGAGTATAGACTTGCAGGTGATAAGCGATCCGAGCATTCAACGCTCCAATTTCTCGATGAGATAACATCTTCAAACTGTAACTGTATAATTTCTTACTTAGACTCTTCTTGTGGGAAATCTCTTCCCACATTTCCTTCAATTCCGTCTTTTCTGACTTTGTTATGTACGATGTCACATATCGAGCAACAGCAATGGATTGTCTGCAACATATTGAATATCCATATTAGCATTCCACATGGACAAAATGACTGGGTTATAGTCAATTATGTATTTTGATTCTTCGTTTCTTCTTAAGAATTTGTCCTTAGATTTGTACTTTTGACGACAGTATTTCCCTCAACGATGGCTTTGGAATCGTAAAACTTGTTGTCTTAAGTCCTTATCTTGTATACTTTTGGGTACATCACATTCAGCATATTCTTCAATAAAAGACAACACAGTATCATCTGAGTCTGTTCCAAATTTGGGAGCATCTTTGATCCATAATAGCATATGTATGTGAGGAGCACCTCTCGCTTGATACTCCTTTTTCCAAAAGAAATCAAGAACCTCTCCAAGAGGAGGATTTTTTTTATTGGTGATAAAAGACATCATAGATTCGAATCTATGATTGATATACCTGCATACATTAACAGGATCCAAAGAGCACAATTCTCCTGGTGTCTTGTATTCAATATTTAGTACATTTGAATTTGCCTCTCGAAGAAATTGAAGTAAATCATCCCAAGCATATTAAGTACAGCTTAGAGTAAGAAACCATGTAGGAGTTCCTAAGTTCCTTAGCATACATTTGAGTTCTCCGTGAAGACGGTACCAGCGCTCATTACTACCACGCTGACATGCCATCAGATTAATCAGCTGACATTCCAAAACATTATCTTTCTGCTGTACTTTATCCATAAATTCCTTTGCCGAAACATTTTGCAGATGTACACCTGTTTTCAATATATGGATTACTGCATAAGAATGTCCAGACAAATCACTCTCAAACAAAAGATGAAACAAATACGGAATACATTGTCGAAATCTTGGATCTTCTGTATATAATCTTGATGTCTGGTATTCAGATGCAGGAATCTGCACAGGTCATTCATCATATCGTCCTCCTTTTCCTTTAGGGAACAACTGAGGGAAACAACGAGCTTCCAAGCTTTTTTCCCATACACTAAAGGGACTTCCTTTTGCTTCTTTCATTTGGAATAACTCTATAGCATTCCCCATCATTTCTTTGGAATGCAGTGGATGAACACTGTAATGTTCGTAGATTTCTTCAGTTCTGGACACATCCACTTTTTCAATTTGTCCAGATGGCAAGTCACTATCTTCTTGTACAGTTATTTCTTCTTCTCCCACATACACATTTTTGTAATATTGATTATTTTTTACCAGATACAACGTTGCCTTTTTCACTTTCCTAACATCCACTAATTCTTGCCAGATTTTCTTACTCTTAGTAGAAACGCCATTAACAAGAATAACTAAAGGTTCATCCTCTACATTTTCTACACCAATAGTTTCAATATTTTTCTTTAAATCTAGAGACAAATATACAACTATTCCCTTTAATCCTCTCTGTAAATCTGAAGGAGGCAATTTTCCTGTCTTAGGCTCCATACGAACAATAGCCTGAAATGGATGCATACATTGAATAAGAATAGACTCATAGGTATTTAAATCCATCAGTTCAGAAGGAATATTTACCAACTCAAGATTATTATGCACAGCTCTAGCATGCATTTTGTTCTCATCTATTTTGTTATAACAATATTTACAAATACGCTGATCAGAACTCAAATCAAAACAATTCTCAACCAACAAATAAGTTGCAAAATCCTTCCACTCATTATTATTTTCCTTTTCACTTTTTAAATACAAATCAACACTCCTGGTCTGATTTTTATAATGAATTCTTCGACAACAGATACAAGAATTATTTGGTCTTTCACCTGAAATCACCTTAAACTTTATAATTTCTTGCTCAAAATTTTCTACACTACAATGTTCTCCATTCTCTTCCACATTTTCTCCTATTAATGTCTCAGTTTCTGCACAGTCTTCCTGAGGGATCACTGACTAAATATCGACGGACACAATATAGACTACCCAAAATATCGACGCCAAAATATCGACGGACAAAATATAGAATTCCTATCTACAAACAGGTAAGTACCAAAATATTGAGTCCAAAATATCGTTTATATATATATACATTGTAAAAATATCGAATTTGTTAAAAATAATGTAAAATAAAAAAATCATTACAAATAAATAGCTAAAATATACTTAAAAATACTTAAATTACCTTAAAATTGTTAAATAATTAATTTAACTTTTAAAAAAGAAAAAAAACAATCATTTCTGTTAAAACATATATATATATATATATATATATATATATATATATATATATATATATATATATAAACATACTATTAATAAAAAATACACAATATTATTACCTTAGGATAGCGTAGGGGTAAAAATTACTATTCCCACTCCTGGAAGTGCAACAGTAGGGAAAGCGTTGGATAACGTAGGGGCAAAAATTACTATTCCAACTCCAGAGAGTGCAACAGTAGGGAAAGCGTTGGATAGCGTAGGGGTAAAAATTACTATTCCCACTCCAGTGAGTACAACAGTAGGGAAAACGTTGGATAGCGTAGGGGTAAAAATTACTATTGACACTCCATAGAGTGCAACAGTAGGGAAAGCGTTGGATAGCGTAGGGGTAAAAATTACTATTCCCACTCCAGAGAGTGCAACAGTAGGGAAAGCGTTGGATAGCGTAGGGGTAAAAATTACTATTCCCACTCCAGAGAGTGCAACAGTAGGGAAAGCGTTGGATTGTGTAGGGGAAAAATTACTATTCCAACTCCAGAGAGTGCAACAGTAGGGAAGGCGTTGGATAGCGTAGGGGTAAAAATTACTATTCCCACTCCAGTGAGTGCAACAGTTGGGAAAGCGTTGGATAGCGTAGGGGTAAAAAAATTACTATTCCCACTCCAAGGAGTGCAACAGTAGGGAAAGCGTTGGATAGCATAGGGGTACATTTTAATCTCCCCAATCTAGTGAAAAAAAAATATATATAAATCACACAATTATAAATTAATCAATTAATAATTTTTAATTACCAATTAAGAATTAATTAATTACCAATTAAAAATTAGTTAACAATTTATTTTAAATAAATACCAATTAATTAATTAACATGTTTAATTAATTATATTAAATTACTTCCCACCCTATTCCCCTATAAACCCACAACCCGCTACTACAAATAAAATAATATTATTCACATAATTATCAATTAATCAATTAATACAAATTAATTATCAATTAACAATTAATTAATTGCTAATTAAAAATTAATTGACAATTTATTCAAAATAAATACCAATTAATTTATTAACATGCTTCATTAATTATAATTAAATTACTTCCCACCCTATTCCCCTATAAACCCACAACCCGCTACTAAAATAAAATGATATTCACATAATTATCCAATAATCAATTAATAAAAACTAATTATCAATTAACAATTAATTAATTAACAATTAAAAATTATTTGACAATATATTCAAAATAAATACCAATTAATTAATTAATTAACATATTTAATTAATTATAATTAAATTACTTCCCACCCTATTCCCCTATAAACCCACAACCCGCTACAGAAAATAAAATAATAATATTCACATAATTGTCAATTAAACAATTAATAAAAATTAAATATCAATTAACAATCAATTAATTATCAATTAAAAATTGTTAATTAATTCCAGATAAATACCAATTAATTATTAAAATAATTTAAATAATTATAATTAAATTACTTCCCACCCTATTCCCCTATAAACCCACAACCCACTACAGAATTAAATTATGCAAAAATAAAATAGCAAAATTAATTACTTACAATAAATTACAAATAAATATACACTTTTCACACATAAACTAACATATAAAACACTTAAAAAAATTCGATATTATTAAAAAGTCGATATTTTTAATCACTTATATTATGTACTTCGATATTTTGACTGTCTATATTTTTAAATTCGATATTACAGTACTTACCTTCAAAACGATATTTTGGATGTCTATATTCTGTCCAGTCGATATTTTGTCCATTCTATATTTTGGACTCGATATTTAGGTTACTCTATATTTTCGAATCGATATTTAGACCATTTACCTTCCTGAGGACCAAAGTAACTAACCTGAATTTCATCACAAACATTTGTTACATCTGATACAGATCCACGCAAAAGAGCACTGTTCAAATTTTTTACCATTAGTGCTGGACTTTTTGCATAATACAATGGTTCTCAATAATTTCCTCATTTCAGAATGATGTACTGCTAACATCCTGAAATGGTGAAAAACACGTCGACATACTTTTTTAGAAAGACAAGCCAGAGAATGACCTTGCAAACCAGTATTTTCTCTCCTCTGCAAGGGTCTAGTCCTTGCAACATCTTAATCTTTTGTTTAACACTTCTCTTAGTATAGTTACGTAAGAAATTGCGTAAAAAATCAATAGATTTTTGCCGCACACTGCAAATACTACTACAATTCCAAGTGCACACTGGAGCTTTAGGACGTCTCCCTAAAACTTCACTAGCTAACACCTCTTCTGCATTTCTAGGAACAATTTTCTCTTTCTCAATAAGGACAACCATTTCTAACCTCATAAGCACGACCACTAGTGTCAACTGCATGCAGCAAATCATTACTCTGAAGATAACTTTCTTCATTAAAAAAAGGCTCAGAACTTGAACTATGTTTCCATTCACCCAAAAAAACTCACAAAAATTACTTCTGTTAATTACTCTTCTCCACTTACTTTTGGCCTTCATTAAATGGATTGGCTTATCTAGTCAACTAATTCTATTGATTACTAATATTAACAATTTTCTTTTCAATTCCAAAGCTTTCTCAACTACAGTTTCTATACCTTTCTTCTTCTCATAAAATACTGTTTTTTCTTACATACCTTAATTTCTTTAATTACATTTGAAACAAATCTATTGTAAAACATTTTTTTCCTAATTTCCATAAAAAAAATTCCTCCTTTTACTATACACAGTTTTCTCTGCACTTGATTTTCCATGATTGTTCTCTTTATTTGTATTTTCTTTTTCGTTGCAGATACACTAATAACATTTTTCTTTGTGCACACTACTCTTAGGGGGTCATTAGGATAGCGGGTGGAAAACCACTCCGACCACCATGGAGGCAGAAACCAACCGCCCGCCTGCACCGCGGATACACCGGCGGCCCTATTAGGATCAACCACCTCTAAAGACGGTCCGCGGTGGTAGCGGGCCAAGTAACGCCGTCAGACGCGGGCGGTGATGGTCAAAAACCGACCGCAGTGGTCGGAAAAGCTGCGGAAAAGCAACAACCCGCCGCAAGGACAGCGGACACACCGTACGGGAAATCCCCAAGGGTGTCGCGGTAGGAACCGCTGCTACCGACCGCCGCGGACGTACATAGGAGAAAATGGGAGAAATAGCGGAAGAGCTGCAGCATAGCCACCGCAGCGGACGGGACATGAAAAACATGGCGGACGATGCCAAAATACCGCAGTGATGCCAAACATTGCACAAATAAAATTAGCCATGCCCCCCAAATACATAACACATATACAAATAAAACAAATAAATGTAAATAAAAATAAAACAGCACAGGACAACTCCCACAACACACCTGACACCCAAATTCTACTTGGACACACCCACACAGCTGAGTATAACCACAATCCTTTGCTACACTCCAGAAGAAAAGGCCATACACCACATCTAACAGGAGAGGCAAAAGAGCACAGCACACACACACATCCACCACTACCAGCACCACCACCATTACACCAGCACAAACAATCCCCCAGTACACAACTCACCTCTACACCACACCCCTGTACCCACACCCCTGCACCCATAAACACCTCAACCACCACACACCATGACAGCACAAAAAATGCCCAAATTCACCGAGAGTGAGTTGACAGTCATGGTCAATGAGATTGTGAGAGCAGAGCCACAACTGTTTGGTAGCCTGGTCCAACAGACACCATTAGCCACAAGGACACAAATGTGGGAAAGGATAGTCCAAAGGGTGAATGCAGTAGGGACCACCCCAAGTTCCAAGAAGGAGATCATGGAGCGGTGGCATGATCTCAAGAGGGTTGTCAAGGAGAGGAGGAGCAAGAACTGGACGCTGGCGAACGTGACTCGCAGTGGCCCTCCCATCCCACCGAAAACATTCACACTATGGGAGGAGAAGGTGCTTGCCATACTGCTTCCTGAGAGTCTCACAGGAGTAGCCCGGGGAGCGGAGGCTGGTAAGTACAAAAAAATACCAAACAACACACTGAGAAGTACTTCCTTGCAATACCTAAACACTGTCTACCCTCATCTAACAGGTAGGTAGCCATCTTGTATTGGAGGACTGTTTGGGGGTGGGAGGCCTGCACTACCACTCCCAGCACCCCCCCCCCTGTCTCATTCCCCCCCAGCAGCATGGAGGCTCCCCCACCCAGGAGCATGTGTCAGCCATTGCAATGCACTGTTCCCCAAACAGACTTACAGGTAGGTAGCCATCTTGTATTGGTGGACTGTTTGGGGGTGGGAGGCCTATATCACTACTCCCAGCATGCCCCCTGGCCCACACTCCAGCAGCATGGATGCACCCCCACCCAGGATCATTTGTGTCAGCCATTGCACTGTTCACCAAACAGCCTTACAGGTAGGTAGCCATGTTGTATTGGAGCACTGTTTGGGGGTGGGAGGCCTGCACTACCACTCCCAGCACCCCCCCTGTCCCACACCCCAGCAGCATGGAGGAACCCGCACCCAGGAGCATGTGTCAGCCATTGCACTGTCCACACTTACCTAACAGGTAGGTAGCCATCTTGTATTGGAGGACTGTTTGGGGGTGGGAGGCTTGCACTACCACTCCCAGCACCCCCCTGTCCCACACCCCAGCAGCATGGAGGCACCCCCACCCAGGAGCATGTGTCAGCCGTTGCACTGTTCACCAAACAGACTTACAGGTAGGTAGCCATCTTGTATTGGAGCACTGTTTGGGGGTGGGAGGCCTGTATCACTACTCCTAGCATGCCCCCTGGCCCACAATCCAGCAGCATGGAGGCACCCCCACCCAGGAGCATGTGTCAGACTTTGCACTGTTCACCAAACAGACTTACAGGTAGGTAGCCATCTTGTATTGGAGCACTGTTTGGGGGTGGGAGGCCTGTATCACTACTCCCAGCATGCCCCCTGGCCCACACTCCAGCAGCATGGAGGCACCCCCACCCAGGAGCATGTGTCAGCCATTGCATGGTTCACCAAACAGACTTACAGGTAGGTAGCCATCTTGTATTGGAGCACTGTTTGGGGGTGGGAGGCCTGCACTACCACTCCCAGCAACCCCCCCGTCCCACACCCCAGCAGTATGGAGGCACCCCCACCCAGGAGCATGTGTCAGCCATTGCACTGTTCACCAAACAGACTTACAGGTAGGTAGCCATCTTGTATTGGAGCACTGTTTGGGGGTGGGAGGCCTGTATCACTACTCCCAGCATGCCCCCTGGCCCACACTCCAGCAGCATGGAGGCACCTCCACCCAGGAGCATGTGTCAGCCATTGCACTGTCCACCCTCACCTAACAGGTAGGTAGCCATCTTGTATTGGAGGACTGTTTGGGGGTGGGAGGCCTGCACTACCACTCCCAGCACCCCCCCGTCCCACACCCCAGCAGCATGGAGGCCTCCCCACCCAGGAGTATGTGTCAGCCATTGCACTGTTCACCAAACAGACTTACAGGTAGGTATCCATCTTGTATTGGAGCACTGTTTGGGGGTGGGAGGCCTGTATCACTACTCCCAGCATGCCCCCTGGCCCATACTCCAGCAGCATGGAGGCACCCCCACCCAGGAGCATGTGTCAGCCATTGCACTGTTCACCAAACAGACTTACAGGTAGGTAGCCATCTTGTATTGGAACACTGTTTGGGGGTGGGAGGCCTGTATCACTACTCCCAGCATGCCCCCTGGCCCACACTCCAGCAGCATGGAGGCACCCCCACCCAGGAGCATGTGTCAGCCATTGCACTGTTCACCAAACAGACTTACAGGTAGGTAGCCATCTTGTATTGGAGCACTGTTTGGGGGTGGGAGGCCTACACTCCCACACCCCAGCAGCATGGAGGCACCCCCACCCAGGAGCATGTATCAGCCATTGCACTCTTCACCCTCACCTAACAGGTAGGTAGCTATCTTAACTCTTCCTGATGTGTGTGTGTGTGGTAGACCTGCATCCCTAAACGCAACAACAATTGCATGCTTTGCATTGACATTCAACATGTATGAGTAAATGATGTTCCTCTGCACTATGATATTACACATAATTGTGTAGTGTACAGACAGTCGATGATACGCAGATGACACAATACTTGCACAGTGCCCAACACTGACCATTCCCCATCTACTCCACAGGTGATGAAGAACTCACTGCTGAGGACCACCCCAATGACCAGCAGAGCCAGTCTCCACCCCGGCACATGGACTCTCAGATATGGACTCCCAGGACCGTTTGGATGATGGGCTCCGGCCCGGCCCATCTGGTGTGCCACGGACCCAGAGGTCCCAGGCTCCCATCCTCCCTACCACCACGTCTGCTGCAACAACAGCACAGCAGACCCCTGCTGTCACGGACTCTGCCTCCACCGCAGCCACTACCACCCCCACCGCCACTACCACTAGTACCACCAGTACCACCTGCAGTACCCTCCCTGTCCCAGCAGATGACCAGCCCACAGCAACGACTGTGGAGGGCAGGGAGAGAGTGATTGGACCCACAATGGCGAGGCAAGAGGTCCGTGGCAGCAGAGCAGGTGGGAGGACCAGGGTCACCACCAGATCTCGGGAGGAGTGGACACCATCCCTGGACCACTTCACCAGAGTTGTGCAGGGCTACCAAGAGGTCCAGGGACAAAGTGGCCGGTCTGATGAACTATTAAGGGAGCTCATCCTGCTGATAAGGTCCATCGATAACCGCCTTGGATAGATGGTGGACCCCATGAGCCAGCAAGTGGCGTTACAGAGGGACAGGCCTGTGTCCCAACCACCACCTCCGTCCACTCCTGTTGTGCCGCAGGATGACAGTGCACCATCCTCCCCTGCGCCAACAGAGAGGGGCGAGTCCTCTGACGCGCTGGCCATTCAGCAGACCCCCCACCGCCAAAAAGATCTAGGGGGCGTCCAAAGAAGAGCCGGGGAGTCTCTGGAGGCAAAGCACCTGCCACACGCCAGTCAAGGAGCCAGCCGTGAAGACAACCCTCTTCCCCACTGCATTCACTGTTTGGACTGTCTTTCCCCACATTGCCTTGGCAATGGCACCTGTCTGTTGGACTGGGTCACCACATCCATGTGGTGTCTACTCTTGCATCTCATCGACCATGACTGTCAACTCACTGCTTATTCCCCACCTTCATGTAAATATTCCCGCACAATTCACATGTCCACTTTCAAAATAAAATACCTGACGCACCTGATTTTGTGCATTATCGTTTTTAGTGCAATATTTACAGTGATGACAATGTCCATGATGTGTCCGAATAATGTACAGTATGTAGGGCAGTATTCTTCTGTAGCACCTAGGGAGACACAACAGAACAACAGTCACTGGTCTCATTGTCGCATCACAGCCAGAACGCTACACAAAACATACACAAGACACAACAGGCATACTAGACAATGGGCTGCAGGTGTGAACAAATAGGGTCCAGCATACGTACCCATATGGAACGTCAATGTCACATTTACCACACACAGGTGACTGAACGTGTGCCTGTCGGTTACATCCACGCATAGCCCTTCACAACAACAGCAACCACACCAGACAATGTGCACGTTGTACCTCGTCATTCACCTTCAAGTGAAGTAGCGGTCGATGAGCTGCTGGCGCAGGTCTACTCCTTCCTCCTCTCCACTGTCCTCATCACTGGACTCAGGTCCTTGAGCAGGTGGTGGCCTTGGTTCCTCACCATCGTCCAGGAGCAGGGGGACCCCCTTGTGGATGGCCAGGTTGTGCAGCATACAGCATGCCACAACGATCTTGCACACCTTCCCAGGCGAGTATGTCAGTGCACCTCCGGTCCTGTCAAGGCAGCGGAATCTTGACTTCAGCAGGCCAAAAGTCCGTTCAATTACCTGTCGGGTCCTGCCATGGGCCTCATTGTAGCGGATGTCAGCCAGGGTCCTGGGATTCCTGAGGGGGCTCAACAGCCATGGCCTACTGGGATATGCCGAGTCACCTGTGAATGACAAACACCCATTGCAATGTTGCACAGTCAGAGTGCATCAGGTAACACACAGCATGCCATATCAGTAGGCATGCTCACCCACAATCCAAGCACGCTCGGATGCAGATTCTCCATCATCCGTGGCACCATGCTCTTCCTCATGATGTATGAATCATGGGCCGAGCCCGGATACTTCGCACACACATGAGACATGGTCATGTCCGCGAGGCACACCACCTGCACATACCATCAATGAGGTCAGGGGGAAAACAAAGACTGCCTGAGAGATGCATGGCACACCAGGTTGCATGGGTGGCCTTTTGATACACACAGAGGGCACACCTCTCCACTGACAATACACAAGTGCCTCAAACACATCGGGGAATGTGAATGCGCACATACTGGAAAACACAATTCACATGTGCAGGCAAGGTGCTGCAACATCCGCCAATGTCTTTGAAATTACCATGTCTGTACCTGTCACACCTCAATGCATCATGCAAACTCTGCACACATCCATCAACACAATGATCACAGTATCAGGAAAACTTTCAGTTGTGTGCATGAGCTGTTGTGAACGCACCAGTCTGATACGATACAATGCAGTGACACAAGTCTTGTCAAGGTCATCACTAACCCACAACAAATTGATTTGTACTACATCATTAACACCAGCTCAAGAGTGTCAAGCATCATCAGCCATCAAATGCATAACTAACATGGCAGGGACCACAGACCAAAGTGTATCACACTGAACGTACGTCCACCTGTGGATTACATGGAAGTATGGCATTGTGTGTACAATGATGTGCCCTTCACCATGTTGCTGCTGTGTACTGATACACTCTTCAGGATTGACATAGCCATTAATGGTCATGAAAATAGCGGTACCTACCGCCTGTCCCCTGCGGTGTGACAACAGCACCACCCCCTTCACAAGTGCAGTAGCCATTGGCATATGGGCATGTGTACATGGCGGTGGGCATGCTCCGCCGCATGCATCTCGGTACCTACCGCCTGTCCCCGGTGGTGTGACACCAGCACCACCCCCTTCACAAGTGCGGTAGCCATTGGCATATGGGCATGTGTACATGGCGGTCGGCATGCTTCACCACCGCAGAGGCGGTCATTGGATACTTTTGAATGATGCACCATTGCGGTAGCGCACCCCGGGCACCCGCGGTGCATCACCCCCATGGAGCATTGCCTACAGCCAATGGGAGCGATGATCACGGTATCATGATGCAGATTTGAAAGTCGCGGAAGGTGTGCTCATTGGATACTTTTGAATGATGCACCATCGCGGTAGCGCACCCCGGGCACCCGCGGTGCATCACCGCCTTGGAGCATTGCCTACAACCAATGGGAGCGATGATCGCGGTGGCATGACGCAGATTTGAAAGTCGCGGAAGGTGTGCTACCGCTGAGGCGGTCATTGGATACTCTTCAAAGAGGCAGACCTGGACAACCAATTGTTGCTGCTTTGCAGCTTCCAAACGACCCCAGGGGGCTATAAATCTGTGGGAGTGAGCCTCACATTTCCACTGCTCACAGAGCATGCTGCCTGGGACCTTCTCCTGCTGCTGCCTGAAGAGCCTGCTGCCTGGGGCCCTCTCCTGCTGCTGCCTGGGACCCTCTCCTGCTGCTGCCCGAAGAGCCTGCTGCCTGGGACCCTCTCCTGATGCTGCCTGATGAGTCTGCTGCCTGGGACCCTCTCCTGCTGCTGCCCCAAGAGCCTGCTGCCTGGGACCCTCTACTGCTGCTGCCTGAAGAGCCTGCTGACTGGGACCCCTCACCACTCACTACCACCACAGGTGTTCCATGTCCACAGGGATGGCAAGGACAGAGAATATCCGTGCAAGTCCATTCACAAGTGAGGAGCTGGAGGTCCTTGTGGACGAGGTGCTGGCACAGTACCCAAGGCTGTTTGGTGGTCCCAATGTAGTGGTAAGTCACCATGAAGGTAGCTGCAGGGCAGGGGGTTGTCAAACGTGTAGTTGCACAGCTGCAGTATATGCCTGGTGGCGTGGTGTCGTGTGAAACACTGACAGACAAGCTGTCTCCAGGGCAAGGGAGTGTGTGTGTCACAATGTCACTCTTTTATATGCCTGGACTTGTATGTGTGTGTGTTGTGTGTTACGTTGTCAGACATACAGAGCCAACGGTTGATAGCCATGTAGGTGCCAGGACAGTATTTGCATGTGTGAATATTTCTGTGTGCACCTGTAGTCTGAGTCAGTGTGACCCAGAGAGTAGATTCAATGCCTGCCCACCAAAACGATTATACATCACCAAACTTACATGCTCCTTGCTCCGGTTCCTTCACACTGAATAGTAGATATGCCAAATCTATGCCCTAGATTACTGCAGACCTACACACTTCTGTCGATGCATATTGTGTTGTGGCATCATGCATTTGTGGGAATATCATGGAGCATATACGCCCCAATGTGTGCATGCAATCACAAAAGTCTGGACCATGCATAGTGCCCTTGTGAGGGGTCCCCCAGTTTTGGAGGGAGGGAGGTTACAATTAGTCATGAGTCTGTGTCTTGCTACTGTTCTGATATATGTTGGTATCTGACATTGTGTAACTGGACATTTACCCTTCTTTTCTCTCGTACCTGCAGCTCAAGGTACACCAGCGTAAGGCCTTGTGGAGGGCCATTGCAGAAAAGGTGCGAGCCCTGGGGGTTTCAAACAGACGACGCACCCACTGTCACAAGAGGTGGGACGTCATCAGCCAGCTGGCAAAGCAAGTGGCAGAGATGACCTTGGGGATGCTACCACACACTGGGCGTTTGGCACAGCGCAGCATGACTCCACTGATGGCCCGCATCTTGGCAGTGACTCATCCAGACCTGGATGCACGTCTGAGAGCGCATCTGCAGCAAGGCAGGGGTGGTGAGTATCTGGGGAGGGTGACATTTCCTGGGAGTGGATGCATGTGTACAGGGCCTGTGGCTCCGGAGACCCATGTGATGTGCGTGCGGTGCTGTGATGTGCTGTGTAATGTGAGTGGCTGCTGTGATGTGTCGTTCTATCAGGCATTGGCCCACCCTGGCCTTACTGAGCTGATAATCCCTGATGTACTTTCGCATTGCCAGATGGGTTAGGCTCCACATGGTCATTCTTTATTGGTTTAGTGTGGGGAATCCAAAATGGGGTGAACTGCAGTGTCAACTTTCTGAGTGTGACTTCAGGTATGCCTACTTTGCATGCACCATGATCGTTGAGGCCCACACATCAGACAACAATGTGCCCCAGGTTACCACTTGGTGCTTGCTATGGCCTACTTGGCATTGTGGACTGTAATGACCTAATAGATGTGTGTGTTGTCCCCTCCTGTTCCCTGTAGGTCTGACATTGGTAATAAGTGTTGTATCCACATCATGTCCCCTAGGGTGTCATGTATTCCTATCGGTTCTGAATCGATCCCCCTATTCCTGACCCTATTCTAGTTAAACAAACCAACAAGTTAACTAGCAGTCAGCCCATGAGGCAGAAAACCCCCATGATGCAGATACCGTTATCTGACGCAGTCACACTACGGCACAGGAACGTGTTATCTGATTAGGTCATAACGCTTGCGATCTAATTAGACAAGCGATATTCCTCCAGCCCCTGATAAGGCATACGGAGTTCTCATAACAAATCAAACCTATGACAACCTGGGCAAAACCCTGCGGCCATTGTTTTGATTTCACCGAGAACTTGAGTAAAAGAATGTGCTAACGAGCAAGTCGTATGACATCTTTATTGACGTATCTATGTCCATCCTTACGTCAATCTCGGCACCTTAAAGGTATAAATATTACCGATCTTGCCCTATGCAAACACACGCATGGTGACGAGACGGAGCAGCCATACTTGCCGAAGCCGAGAGCAGAGCAGACCCCGCTGGCAGCAGCCCCGCCTTCCTAACGCGCTGAGAGAAGCTGCTTTCTCCTGCCGAGAATCCAGCACCGGCGTTTCCGGGTAGCCCTCGCAGGCAGCCTGGAATATCGAGACCAGAGAGAGAGATACCATTCCTCATTCATCCTAACTTCCAGGTACAGAACTGAATAACCCCTCACAGAGAATTCTTTAGTTATTCACTTGGCAAAAACAAACTTAACTTAAACTGTAACTTTCTATTCCCG
Source organism: Lissotriton helveticus (assembly GCF_964261635.1). Lineage (NCBI taxonomy): Eukaryota > Metazoa > Chordata > Amphibia > Caudata > Salamandridae > Lissotriton > Lissotriton helveticus. The sequence goes on along the minus strand of NC_136067.1, from coordinate 495,632,363 downwards.
CCCACGTATTAGGCTTAGGTCAGGTACACGGGGTAGGCGTATTTAGAAACACCAGTTGAGTACGTTTAGTCAAATGTATATGTGTATATAAATATATTTTATTCATTTTAAAACATCATATGGCTTAGAAACCATATCAATGTTTTTACAGTATTATTTTATACTATTGCTTTTAATGTATGCACTTTACTTAACTATAAGTATTGCAATAATATCGATCCATTTCTCTTGTATGAGAAAAGAGACTGATCAATAAATAACACCTTTTTATTGAACACGCCCGTCTCTTCCTTTTCTCTACATTCTGATGAGACTAAGAAATGCACGTACTGACTGAGTAAAATAATTTGCCTTTTGTTCACACGACTCTCGAGATTGACTCTTGATTAGGGGAGAGCAAAGTTGTCATGTTCTATGGTTGTCAGAAACTAAATCCCTTCTTGTCTAATCAGGGAAGTTAATTCCTCCTTGAACATTCGAGAAAGTTTCTAGCGAACTCTGAGCTACGCTGGCAAACCCAAAACTTAAGTCTAGTATCGACAGTAGTAGACCTAGTTAACGTCTGGCCTAGGCCTTTACTGCTGTAGGTATTATTCCAATGCGCAGAGCCTATTGGGAAGATAGGAACTACACTACATGGCGCCCAACGCGTTTGGAAAGGGCGATAAAACTAACGTAAGACATTTAGAGTAACTCAGTCGTGCTTTCTCACTCAGACCCCTTTTCCCACAATACTCCAAAGACGTCTGGAGTGGGTGAAAGGTAATATCCTCCAAAACCTCGCAGGAGGGAACTCCTATGTATGGTTCTTGGTATAGTCAACGTTGAAGGATAAACAGTTCCAAAATATTGTGCATCTAATCTCTGTTTCCATAAGAAACCTGATCTGCAAACAAACAAAATAACCTTCAGGACAGTAAAATGTCAGAAAATGAAGAAGAAAGAGAGGCAGTTAGATTAGCAACTGAACTCGCAGATGCTGATGCTACCATGCAAGCAGCAGACGCGGATATAATACTCATTCCGGTCATCAAAAGGAGATCTATAACTCTAAAACTTATAGAAAATGGACTGACACCTAGAGGTGGCACAGTCATATTCGTAATTGAGGCACACGAATATCGGCAGACAGAGGTATATTATTCATGGATACATTTTCCAGCAGCTAATGCTGTAACAAAGTACTTCCACTATTACAAAATAGAGGAACCTCCTAATGAGTACACTCCTTTTGAGGAGGTGGAAGTACCACTCAAATTCCAAGAGCATTTGCTCTTATTTGATGGCGCCCTAAAACATAATAATCACATCACCAGGCTCGGTCCTTTAGGTAGACCAGGAGCAACGTGGCCGGTCCTAGCCGGATACACACCACATCCAGACATCAATGGGATGTCTGCAGCAGATCTTTTAGTACAACTAAAACAATTAATAAAAATTCATAGACAATTAGTTCAGTATGTGATGCGGACATCAACAATTCAGCCAGCGATTAAACTTCCACAGCTGACCCCTCACCAGGGGAACACAAATAAAATTACACCACAGAACATCCAGTCTTGCCTAGGTAAAGTACCGGCTAAACGGGAACAAATACCATTCTGGTTGGCACAGAAAATTACCCAAATAGAGGCGGTGTTTCCTGACACCACCCCATTAGAAAAACACAGGATTCTGACTATCTGTCTCCCAATGGGAATCGCACCACACATTGAGGACTGTGACACTTGGGGTACAGTCTTTGCTTCCATCTACACAAAAACGCACGGTGTTCCATCCATTTCGGTGATACCAGATGTGCTAAAACAAATTCAAGACGAATACGGTCCAGAGCCCGCTTTAACTCTTGGTATGAAATTACTGAAAGACTTCAAGCAGGTCTCGGCTATACTATTAGCCAACATAAAAGGTGAAGCAGCGAACGTGGCGATCCGCCAGAGGTTAAAAGAGACAGATATAGCAGACCAACCAGCTGAAATTGCCAGAATCATAGAAAAATCCTATGAGGAACTAGGTAGAGATAGTTTAGGTGGAATACCAGTAAAACCGCAACTGACTGAAAGTCCAGAAAAAATATTTTTTAATAATAATTCACCAAAAAAGAACTGGGATGGAAACAAACAATCCAATCCAAAAGAAAAGAAATTCCAGTCCCGAGGAAGGTCTCCTAGGCGAAGGGAGAAATCTCCGAACCAGAGACACAGGTCACCCCAGAGTGACCCCTCTGGGAAAAGATATAACCTTAGAAATAGGGATAATATAAAAAAGCCTGATAGATATCAAGACATTGATACACGTCCCTCTCAATCTTTTCAGAATTCCTCGCAGAAATCGGAAAGAAGAGGACGATCAGAACAAAGAGAAGAGCACACCAAGTCCAAAGACAAGGAACCTGCTCAGCTAAAAAAGAAATTACAATTTCCAAAAAAGAAGGTAGCCAGTATCAAGGTAGTTAACAATGCCGAGAATACTGAGGACACAACTGAAAAACGGAGAATGGGCTCAGACAATGCTAGACAGCGCAGCAGAAGTGAGCATAGCTCGCAAAGTCCTTATGAATCATCTGGAGACAGTGGACACGAATGAATATCTTCAAGTGGAAACTGCAGACACCAGGGTTAGCAAACCTCACAAGATATACGAGATAACATTACGTATAGAGGGAGATAAGACTAGGAAAATAAGGGGACTATTTTGGGATAACCTCTCCAAGGGTTATGACATCCTTCTAGCTGAAAAAGACTGGCCACCAGAGTTTGTCAGGGAGTGCCCTCATGGCGAAGAAGTAATTATGCCGGCCTTCTCAAATCAAATTCCAATTCATAAAAAATACACACTTGCCAGAAAGTGGGCAGTGGCTCTAGCACCTGCTTTATATAAAAATCATGTAGGATGGGATGAGGATTCTCCTCCTCACAAAATCCAGTTAAAATCACAACCTACTGCACAAAGGCAGTACCCAATTAAGCAAGAAGCTAAAAAACAGGTAAATGAAATACTAGATCAGCTAGAATACCAGGGGGTGATTGAAACTTGCACCTCACAAATGAACAATCCTTTGTTTCCGGTCTCCAAACCAGACAATTCATACCGTCTAGTTTTGGATTACCGACACCTTAACACATGTTGCAAAACTTTTGCAGTGCAAAACTCACACAGTGCTGCACTAATGAATAACATAGTGCGCAAAAAATACAAAACAACCTTAGACATCTCTAATGGATTCTTTTGTCAAAACATAGCACCAGAGAGCAGATATTTAACTGCATTCTCAGTAAATGGCACTCAAAAACAATTCTGTCGGTTAGCCCAGGGGTACAAGAACAGCCCGGGGGTATTCTCAGCGAGAGTAACAGAATTACTACAACTATATGATGATGAAGCATTATCTTATGTCGATGACATTTACTTAACAGATGATGACTTGGAGACTCACTTGAAAAGAGTGAACACCATAATACTTGGGTTCGCTGCAGAGGGTTACAAATTCAACTTTAAAAAGTCCAGAATTGCCCATCTGACAGTCCTGTTCTTAGGATATGAGTTATCAAGTGAAGGCAAAAGCCTGGCTGACAATTTCCTAGAGAAATGTGCCGTACTCCAAGCACCTAGAACACTAAAAAACCTACAGTCAATTCTAGGCTTCCTAAATTTCGGAAGAACATACATTGCAAATTACGCAGAAAGGGTTAAACCCCTTTATGATTTAATTAAACCAGATTTTAAAAAATCCAATTGGACTCAAATACACACAGAAATTCTGAGATCCTTACAAACAGACATGCTAATTAAAACAAAATTAGAAACACGTGATAACACACGCAATCTTGTGATTCGAGTCATCCCAGGGGGATGCGGATTCACATACCTAACCTCTAATGAGGGGGAAAAGGTACCAATTGCATTCAAATCACACTTGTACACAGAAGCTGAACAGAAATTCAGCAAAAAAGTAAAAGTTGTTCATGCAGTTCAAACCGCAATAGCTAGAGAAAAAGACATAGCTGACGGTAGACATATCACAGTCAGAACAGCTAAAGCAGCCTTTGAAGCATTAACAACACCGTGGAATTTACCAACAACAGCATTGAATCCGGAATGGATACAATGGGTGAATTCTATCACAACGGACAAAGTGTACTACTACTTTGATCCAGAACTAGAAGAATTAAAAAATCTAGAATATGAAGAAACATATCCTCTGCCAATCGACATTCTGCCTCTATGACATTACGCCTGTGTAATCTATACAGACGGACATGCTCAACCGTCCGTTTGGGGAGAACAGGCATACAACCCCACATGTGAGATTACAAAAGAAGTGTGGCGCGGAGGTAAACTAAAACCTCTATTAACAAAGACACACTCAGTAGAAAGTAATTCAGAACAACAAACTGAAATAATAGCATTGAAAATGGCGCTAGATAATGCGGATCGCGAATTCCCGACACTTATAGTGTCAGATTCATATTACTGCGTCAAATCATATAACAGCGATTTGCAGACATGGATTCAAAACGGTTACAAAGATGACACAGACGCACCAATAAAGCAGAAACTGCTCTGGGAACAAATAGCTCTTTTACAGAAAGAGCTACCAAAGACTCACGTGACTCACTCACTGAGTCATCAACGTGATGGCGTTCACGTTGTAGGGAATTCATTGGCTGAAACAGCCGCAGCGGCAGCCACTAAATCGGCTCCCGTAGTTCGAAAAAAGCGTACATTAAAATACATTGACGGTGAAACAGTGCTGGCGGTGAAAACGTCATCAAAAGGCGACTGCTCAGCGTTACCGATCAACTATCCACTCAATTATACATACATAATCGATGCAAACTCCGTCCCTTTTGCTCGAATCCCTGGAGTGGGGGATAGAGTGATTCCAAACATGGATAGGAGAAACGTGTTAATCGCAGACACACACATGGGCGAGGGACTCAGACACCTTAAATTAAAAAATTCACTGGAAGAATTACAATCACGGTACTGGTGGCCAGGCATGAGCCTGCGTCACACCATGTTTGTAAAACGCTGCCCAAACTGCAATAGAGATCGCAGTGGGGAGAGAAACAGTTTGATACCTCGTCGTATTACGGCAGATAATATTACCAGTAAAAAGAATGGCTTGCGATTAACATATACAGGCTAGTTTCCACTTATAATGTAGATCACCAGCACTCGGCTGACGTCCGGACTGTCATACAAAGATTTGCGAGTCTAAATGGCATATACGCTAAGAGCATGCTACGTTCGACCATTGTTTTCACTCAGGCCCACCAGCCTGGGGGGAAACATGGCCGAATGAGCACAGTCCAGCGGGAATCTTCTCACTTCCTTCCTGAGGGTACGGGATGGTGTAAAGAAAAAACCAAGACATAAAGCAATCTATAGCGGAAAGGATATTAGGTTCGGGAGCTGGGTGGGTCAAACATTTAATAAGTGTCCAACGTAGTCTCAATAACTTGCCAAGAAATTCTCTGAAGGGATTCAGTGCGTACGAATTATTATTTGGAACTAGGATGATGATCTCTGACATTGATAGTCAGACTTCAGTGGTGAAAGAAAAAAGCTTTGATATCAAAGACCGTTTGGCTATTTTGCAGGACTTAAACAAAACAAGAAAAGACCTGAGCAACATAAAGTTGAAACAACAGCCAACAACCACTGAAGAACCACCACCTGTCCCAGCAAGACCTGTCTGGATTCCAAAAGTCGGGGATCTAGTCAGGGAAAAGATCGCGGTAAAGAAGGAATTTGGGCCTTCTTACAGAAAAGCAGTTCCTGTCTTGTCTGTCAACGGGACAAGATCAGTTGTACTACCGCCACTTGCTGGTAACAAGGAGAACCGAGTTGTATCCATCGACCTGGTAAAACCACAACATGTGGCCGATAACAAACAGTAGGCCAAGTGGACTCCCAATAAGTAGCAGAACACCAAGGTTTGCTACCAGTACAGAGGTCCTAACGAAGAGGCTCATCACATTCGAAACGCCTACAGAAGAACAACAAGGACTATGCAATAATGCAATAGAACTAAGACCTCTGAAAACCCAAATAAAAACATTTAGCAGAGACACACCACTCTATAATGAAGTACCAAGTGACAATGCAAGAAACAAAAATCCTGAACCAATTGGAACAATTGACAGAACTGCATCCGGCTACTTCATAAACTTCGATGATTCCTCTGAAGGCTTCAGTGAATCAAAGACACAGCCATCATCAAAATCCTTTAAAGACAAAGCTAAGGAACATTTGAAACAACTGAAAGAAACATATCTGATTTCTCCATGGATTGAATTTTGGGTGGGTTTTGGTGCATTTATCCTCATACTTTGGCTCATCATGGTACTTACTTTGGGACGCTTCATTGAGGGAAAATATGCTAAAATGGACACAGCAAGTCAGAAAATCAACTTGATCCTCAAACCACACACATCTTCACACGTCGAGAAAAGAGAACTTTCTTCAGCCAACTTCACAGCCAATCCAATACCTGGTGGGGTTGCCTGGGACAACACTGACTATGAAATGTATGGTCCGGTCGAGATCCTGAAATATCGACACCAAATTAAGATCTCATTGAGTGACTTTGCAAAACCAAACTCATTTGCTGATGATTGGGACTTCGAAAGCATTAATAACATGATGTCTGACTTAGTAATGTCTGCTAAATTTACCAAACATGATTATTTGCAGGGTTCTACAAATTATGACAGTATGTATTGCTATAACCACTATGGTAACCACTTTTTACATAGATCTGCACAACCTAGAAATGTTTTAAATTATAATCAATGGGAACATTGTGCAACACCTCAAGAACCGTTGACGACAAATATTCATATTTTTCAGGTTTTAACACAAGTAATGCTGAAGCATTTTATTTTAAATTGTCAAACAGGACAGGAACCAAAACCATGATAACCAACACAAAATTGTTATATTCAGACTAATTTTTTGAACAAATGAATACTTTTGGATTTGATTATTGGGACAAAAATAGTGAATTGGAAAGTGTTTGGGGTACAAAAGATTGGCAAGTACAGGGTATAGACGCTTTGTTTAGAGCCTGCATGATCCCAGAACAAATGATATTTTTAAATGACACTGTTCAACAGACCACCTGTCTTGGCTTAGCCAAAATCAAAGATTTAAATAAACCGTCTATTCCAAAGCCAACGATGTTTAGCAATAACTCTGATACAGATGAAGAAATAGACGTAAACCATATATTAAACCAAAACAGAACACATCCAAATTGGAAACAGTGGTTGATCTGGCCCACAGATACTAATAACTGTCAAGACAGATTCCTGAACAAAACACAGGGTTTCAAAATGAACAGGCCAGACCATAGATATCCCCAAAGACATCACCCAGGGATAATTACCACCTACAGTGTGGGCAAATTATGCCTTCAATGGCTACAAACTTCCACACTGGCTGAAATTAAGCAACACCTAACTTTACTTACTGATGGTGCTGACTTGCGTGATTTCACTTTGGGACCACGCAAACAGCGCCAAAAACGTTTCATAGCAGCCTCTGTATATGCAGCATACAATGAGGCCTGGAAGGTTACTCAAATTGAAACAGCAGAGAGAATACGGGAAATTGACCGTATTAATTTGGAAAAATCACTTTCTGTAGTGGACAATGGGTTAATGACTCTGTCCTCCAGAATTTTTTCATTGGACAGCATTGTGTCGTCAGCAATCGATATATTATCGCAAGACTTACTGTTATTACAACATGGTCAGTCACAATTGCGTTCTATTGTACAGCTTGGCTGGACGTTACAAAATCTGCGTTCAGGCTATGTGCCTTGGCGTTTAATCAATACAACGTCACTATTCCAAATCTTTAACCTTACTGATAGACAAATCGGTATGGCGCAAAAGGGTGCTGATTATACAATCTTGAGCATTGAAAAACTAGAAAGATTACCAATGACAATGTCAGAACGACCTGTCAGTGAATGGATAATACACGGAATCATAAATATTCCAATCTCAACCTTCAGGTTTCAATACTGCCAAAAATATATACAGGCTGGCATGTACGAGAAATTGGGAAAGGGGTACCTTAAAACAACTTGGAACCTGCCCTATTCACATGCATGTGTCAGTAATAAAGGACAGAAAGTGTTTCTTAGTGGCAACAATTGTGAGATGTCACTAAGCGGCACGCTTCTGTGTAACGGAATTAGTTTGCATGGAGCCTGTGAAGGGAATTCATACAACCTTTCATGTCACCAGCAAGGCGCACCTGCAACAGAAATAGAACCATTCTTTCAAAGACTCTATAATGGGAGTTACATTCTTATTGTAGACCGCAGATGTTGTAGTCTTATGCCCGGGACTCTTTATCTAGTAACTACTACTGCGAAGGTCAAGTGCTGTGGACGCACATTGTTCCCCAGCTCCTTCCCAGACAGGGAGGCAAGGGCATGGCCCGATTTGAAAATTACTTCTATTCGAATAGATACTTTAAGCAGAATGAAAACAGTCCTTCTTCAGATGCCTACCAGGCTCTCGTCATCAAAAGAAACGTATGATCTACAAGTCGCAAGGACGACTGCAGAGATACATACATTATTATCAACTAATTCCCCCGTACATTTCGCGGAAATCCTGAATGAAATCTTAAATATTTCTGATACCAATGGTATTTTCGATGGCATTAACACCATTCAAAGCCATACTGGGTATTTTTCCAGATTTCGTCCATTCGATTTTTGGCGGACTTCCCCTGATCCTGGGACTAATTGCAGGAATCCTATTCTTAGTCCTTATTTTTCGTTATGGCAACCCATGTCACAGACAAAACTCTTGCGACAAGGGAAGAAACAATCCTAGCCATTGGATACCGGGACCGGATATCAAAAATCCTGGGACTCTCCCGGCTTAGAGACCTGAACATGGCTTGGTTTCTATCATTTCGACCAATGTGGCAAAGATGTGTTTTACCTGTATTGAGGTGTCTGCTATGCGGAGAAGAATGCGTGTTAGACACCTGTCTGACGCTACAATCGGATGCGCCGATGGATGCAGAAACATTGTTGAGCCCGATTAAGGTTCATGCTTTGTGCTGCCCTCAAAGGCTACCAATCCTGATGACGGCATTCGTGGAAGCTTCACCACTACGATTGATGGGTAGTGAAGTTCAAGATGAAAGCAGCATCGAACAGGTACGACCTTCTGTCAGTAATGCAAATCAGAATGTCAATGGAGACAATCATGCGCAAGAATGCATGATTACACCTATTTCCGAGTTAGTGGAACTTTCCCAGGAAACTGTTGACAGTTTTTTCGAAAGCCTAAATGATATGATGTTCTCACCCGAACAGAAATAGAAACTTTGAGCAAGCTCGCACACGGCGTTCCCTGAATTCGGCCTTCAACTTTAAAATAAAGTCACATGAACATTTTTGCTCCAGTTCACGGACAGCAGTTTTTCCAGCAGCCCCAAAATATTTTTGCATATTTTTCGGGACACTATCTTCTGCTTAAAGTAAGAACTATTCTTAAAGAACTAAGGTTTCTAATACAAAACAATTTTTTTAGATAGCTTATAGACATTAGCTGCCCGCTGGCATGTTCATAAAGATATTTTATTCTGTGATGGAATGGTCTCGAAACTTTTTTCTGTAAGAAATCATTTCATGTGTAATTCTCATATACCAAATAAGCAATAATGTATACAAATGCGATTACTTTGGCATTTTTCTACAGCTTGAGTGCATACCATATATATATGTCTGCAATTTTTTTCAGTATATTTGAAAATTTCAAAATGCATTTATGTATTTTGGGGTGGTAAGGTATACACACTACTCTATAGTATGTTGTACTATGTTATACTATGCCTAGATTAGTAAATATGTCCATAGTTAGCGTGGAGTGGGTGTCATGTATTCCTATCGGTTCTGAATCGATCCCCCTATTCCTGACCCTATTCTAGTTAAACAAACCAACAAGTTAACTAGCAGTCAGCCCATGAGGCAGAAAACCCCCATGATGCAGATACCGTTATCTGACGCAGTCACACTACGGCACAGGAACGTGTTATCTGATTAGGTCATAACGCTTGCGATCTAATTAGACAAGCGATATTCCTCCAGCCCCTGATAAGGCATACGGAGTTCTCATAACAAATCAAACCTATGACAACCTGGGCAAAACCCTGCGGCCATTGTTTTGATTTCACCGAGAACTTGAGTAAAAGAATGTGCTAACGAGCAAGTCGTATGACATCTTTATTGACGTATCTATGTCCATCCTTACGTCAATCTCGGCACCTTAAAGGTATAAATATTACCGATCTTGCCCTATGCAAACACACGCGTGGTGACGAGACGGAGCAGCCATACTTGCCGAAGCCGAGAGCAGAGCAGACCCCGCTGGCAGCAGCCCCGCCTTCCTGACGCGCTGAGAGAAGCTGCTTTCTCCTGCCGAGAATCCAGCACCGGCGTTTCCGGGTAGCCCTCGCAGGCAGCCTGGAATATCGAGACCAGAGAGAGAGATACCATTCCTCATTCATCCTAACTTCCAGGTACAGAACTGAATAACCCCTCACAGAGAATTCTTTAGTTATTCACTTGGCAAAAACAAACTTAACTTAAACTGTAACTTTCTATTCCCGCCCACGTATTAGCCTTAGGTCAGGTACACGGGGTAGGCGTATTTAGAAACACCAGTTGAGTACGTTTAGTCAAATGTATATGTGTATATAAATATATTTATTCATTTTAAAACATCATATGGCTTAGAAACCATATCAATGTTTTTACAGTATTATTTTATACTATTGCTTTTAATGTATGCACTTTACTTAACTATAAGTATTGCAATAATATCGATCCATTTCTCTTGTATGAGAAAAGAGACTGATCAATAAATAACACCTTTTTATTGAACACGCCCGTCTCTTCCTTTTCTCTACATTCTGATGAGACTAAGAAATGCACGTACTGACTGAGTAAAATAATTTGCCTTTTGTTCACACGACTCTCGAGATTGACTCTTGATTAGGGGAGAGCAAAGTTGTCATGTTCTATGGTTGTCAGAAACTAAATCCCTTCTTGTCTAATCAGGGAAGTTAATTCCTCCTTGAACATTCGAGAAAGTTTCTAGCGAACTCTGAGCTACGCTGGCAAACCCAAAACTTAAGTCTAGTATCGACAGTAGTAGACCTAGTTAACGTCTGGCCTAGGCCTTTACTGCTGTAGGTATTATTCCAATGCGCAGAGCCTATTGGGAAGATAGGAACTACACTACAAGGGCAGGGAGAGTTGGGGGGTGGGGCACTCCATCTACGGGCAGGGAGTAGTGCTGTGTTGCATGAACATGGCTAATTCATGGCATATTTTATGCGTTACAGGCACTGTTGTGGTCTATGTAGTGTGTTGCTGCACAGTGATTGCAGGGTGTGGCGGTTACCATGTAGATTTGGGCTTCTCCTATACTGCATTGCTTGTAATACGTGTGACCAGATGATGACACTTACACAACCCTGTATCTCTCTCTCATGCAGATTCACAAGAGACCACGGAGGAGCATGAGCCAGAAACTAGTGGTGGAGACAGTAGCACTACAGCTGCAGCGGAGGCCAGTGACACAGAGCCCACCAGCGCATCTGAGGGGGACAGAAGTATGCAGGAGGAATCTGTGCCAGAGACACAGAGTACCACATCATCAGATGCCAGCGGGGATGCATCCATGTTGGCAGGCACAGGGGATGGGGAGTCCGCATCATCATCTACCACCCAGCGGCCAGTCCCCAGCCTCCCATCCACTTCCTCTGGTGCTGCCCGTATCCGTGTCACTAAGAGGGGACGAGTCACATTCACACCTGGCACCGCTGCCCGTGCACCTGTCCCCTCTGCTGCCCTCAGTGCAGAGTGTGTTGAGCTCCTGCGCCAGCTTTGTGTGGGCCAGACCGCCCTGCTCAATGCCTTCAGTGACCATGAAAAGAAATTAGGCCAGGTGGTTGCATACATGGAGGGCATACACTCAGACGTGGCTGGGCTACACCGGACAGACCAGGCGTTGTCATCCACAGTCACGTCAGCCCATCAACAGGCACATGCTCCCATTGCAGCTCAGATGCCTTTGTCCACCCCCCAGTCAGTGGCCACATCAGATGACAGTGTGCACGGTTCGCCTGCGTCAACGAAAAGGTACAGCACCAGGAGCACAAAACGGACACAACCCAAACACTCCCGCCCACAGACACCATCCCCACTGAACAGCATGGCCACCCCAGAATGCACGGACAAGAGCCAGTCAGGGAAGGGCAAGGCCAGAAGAGCAATGAGGCAGAGATTAGCCTCACATGCTGCAGAGGCATCACCAGCACGAGAGTCTCCTGTCCGTAGTACATCACACAAACCTACACATGCAGTGTCTGTGGCCACTGAGGAGGTCTTGCATATCAGGGGTACACCTAGGAAGAGCAAAGGAACACATCCACCAAAAAACTCTACCCCAATTCCACGTTCATTGATGCAGATGGAGGAGGGCAGTGTAGAGACCACCCCTGGCAAGAAGGCAAAGGAGGGCAGTGTAGAGACCACCCCTGGCAAGACGGAAAAGGAGGGCAGTGTAGAGACCACCCCTGGCAAGAAGGCAAATGAGGGCAGTGTAGAGACCACCCCTGGCAAGAAGGCAAAGGAGGACAGTGTAGAGACTACCCCTGGCAAGAAGGCAAAGGAGGGCAGTGTAGGGGGTACACCTGGCAAGAAGGCAAAGGAGGGCAGTGTAGAGACCACCCCAGGCAAGAAGGCAAAGGAGGGCAGTGTAGAGACCACCCCTGGCAAGAAGGCAAAGGAGGGCACTGTAGGGGGTACACCTGGCAAAGAGGGGAAGGTGGTCCGGAGAAGTAGCCAGACCAAGCGTTCCGCGGGTTCTAGCACATCTCCAGAGGTAGTGCCAGTGTCTGCACCTGATGTGGGACAGTTGGGGCGTGTGCCTGTTGTGTCATCACCACTTCCCATCAACCCCAAGACAGGGAAGCCATTTCATATTCCCAAAAAGTGGAAGGGCACCCCGCCAACCTCACCCACCCACACTGTGTCAGAGGTCTGCATGACTCCACCTCCACGTGCCACTATGCCACCTGGTCCACACAGCCTTCCAGCTTGCCAAGCCACTGTTAGCCCCACAGCACCTGTGGCTCTGTCACCACAGTCAAGTGGGCCTGCTGTCCCCGACACACAGCCAGGTACAAGTCCGCATGACAGCAAGGAGTGAGTTGACATCACCCTCATACACCTGTGCATCATACAGGTGTGCTAGTCCTGTACATTGTTTGGAACATGGGTGTGTTGCTGGCCCTGTTGCTCTGCTGTGTTGGCCTCTCACCTGCCATGGAAACTGGCCCTGTTGCTCTGCTGTGTTGGCCTCTCCCCTGCCATGGACGCTGGCCCTGTTGCTCTGCTGTGCTGTACGCTCACCTGCCATGGGCACTGGCCCTGTTGCTCTGCTGTGTTGGCCTCTCCCCTGCCATGGACACTGGCCCTGTTGCTCTGCTGTGCTGTACTCTCACCTGCCATGGACACTGGCCCTGATGCTCTGCTGTGCTGTACTCTCACCTGCCATGGACACTGGCCCTGTTTCTCTGCTGTGTTGACCTCTCCCCTGCCATTGCCACTGGCCCTATTGCTTATTGCTCTGCTGTGTTGGCCTCTCCCCTGCCATGGACACTGGCCCTGTTGCTCTGCTGTGCTGTACTCTCACCTGCCATGGACACTTGTCCTGTTGCTCTGCTGTGCTGTACTCTCATCTGCCATGAACACTGGCCCTGTTGATCTGCTGTGTTGGCCTCTCCCCTGCCATGGACACTGGCCCTGTTGCTCTGCTGTGTTGGCCTCTCCTGTGCCATGGACACTGGCCCTGTTGCTCTGCTGTGCTGTACTCTCACCTGCCATGGACACTGGCCCTGTTGCTCTGCTGTGCTGTACTCTCACCTGCCATGGACACTGGCCCTGCCATGGACACTGGCCCTGTTGCTCTGCTGTGCTGTACTCTCACCTGCCATGGACACTGGCCCTGTTGCTCTGCTGTGTTGGCCTCTCCCCTGCCATGGACACTGGCCTTCCTGTTTGTGTTTCACCTGTGTATGGTATCGAGCATTTGTACATCATTTTGAGCCTTGCTGTTGTCTATAATTGTTTTACCGCTACATCTGTGCAATCTGTGAATAAATACACGGGCCCTTGTACATTCCCATAGCAGCCCAGGTTCTGGTGTTAACCTGGGCTTCTATGGGAATTCACAAGGGCATATTATCAAGCTCATTATCGCCGCTTTATCGGCAGTTTCCTGCCGATAAAAGCGGCGATAATGTATCGCCTTTTGTTGATAATATGGCCCGAAAATCACTTTATTAATTTAATTGTTTACTTACCTGCAATCATCCAGATCCTGCTCTTTATCACCCCCCATCCTGCCCCTCCCTCGCCCCGCCTGCCTTCCCCACCGCAACTCCCTCCACAGACCGCGGCTGCCTGACGATAAAACGGCGATAATTTTAACACCTGTCCTTGATAATATGCCCGTCAGTGCCATATTATCAGTAAAGGGCGATACATTATCGCCGCTTTTATCGGCAGGAAACTGCCGCTAAAGAGGCGATAATGGTCTTGATAATATATCCTTGTGATTTCCCATAGAAGCCCAGGTAAACACCATAACCTGGGCGTCTATGGGAATTCACAAGGACATATTATCAAACCCATTATCACCGCTTTACCAGCAGTTTCCTGCTGATAAAACGGCAATAATGTATCGCCCTTTATTGATAATATGGCCCATAATCCCTTAATGTACACAGACGCACAAACTGATATTAAACAAAAAAACATAACAGCATGCATTATAGCAAAACACATTTACTACTATAAAACGTTTAACAACGGATGAATACAGGGTTATATTATCAAGACAGGCGATTACATTATCGCCGCTTTATTGGCAGTTTTCTACCCATAAAGCGGCGATAATATCATCGCCTGTCTTGATATACCCCATAATTCTTTAATGTACAAAGATGCACCGCACACATTCCCATACAACTTATCAACTCACCTTTCAAATTGATTTGTAGATTAAGAAGAATACCACTCACACAGTGGATATTCTTATACAGAATCTCTCTAGTTCAGTGTTTCTAGCAGAACCGTGAAATGGAACATTTTCCCTCTCATTTTACACATACATACATAAAATTAACCAATTAAAATCCTGTACACATTAATTCCAAAGAAAACACACATTACTATTGGTTTAACCTTCCAAACATTTCCAACTGACATAACTTTCAACCCTTCCCCCATTCCACAATCTGCCAGTTACCATAGAAACACTTCAGGGAACACCTAACTCAGCACACAGCTGAAAAGTTCATCATACATTGTTGCAAATTAAAACAGCAAGTATGCTTGACTTGAGAATATACCAGCTTATCTTATGTAACGTTCTTTTCTATCAGTTTTTCTTAACCAATAAAAATAAGGCTTTTTAAAAAACAGAAACATGCATCCTAGTTTTCTATAAAATGTTGTCAAACAACCAATCATTTCTTTTCTTTTTTCAAAACTGCATGTTGTCCGCCATTTTAGAAAAATCTTACTTTTCAAACTGCCATTTCATTTACAGAGACC
Source organism: Lissotriton helveticus (assembly GCF_964261635.1). Lineage (NCBI taxonomy): Eukaryota > Metazoa > Chordata > Amphibia > Caudata > Salamandridae > Lissotriton > Lissotriton helveticus. Next base: position 495,616,693 of record NC_136067.1, on the reverse strand, counting down.
ATCAGAGTGCATCCAGACCTCTCTTCAAAATGCTTACAGTGTGGATTGTGGGACACAGCTACATTTTCTGGAGCCAAAGGTACGCACAACAGAAAAGAATTCACAAGGACCTAGGTTTACCAAATGTAGACAATAAATGGATTGGACAGAGAGGATTAAAGTGGCACCAATTGATGTCATTGGTGAAATCCTTTTTACATCTCCAACACCCTGACCTCATAATTGTGCACTGTGGTGGCAATGACCTAGGCACTTTGACTGGGGTAGGTCTGGAAATGCTTATGAAGGACACCTTTAGAGAATTGATGGCACTTTTTCACCAAACTGCCTTTGTCTATTCTAATATATGCCAAAGGCAGAAATGAAACTGGTCCAAACACTATTGTCAACAGATTGAAAAAGCTAGGAAACATGTGAATAAATCTGTTCCTGCCTGTCTCCGAGACTATCGAATGGGGTCCATTTACAACAACAATCTGCGTTTCAATATGCATGGCATCTATAGGAGAGATGGTGTACATTTTACAGATGAGGGGAACAGAGTCTTCCTCATAAACTTAAGACTCTGCATCGGTACTTACTTGTAGGTACTAAAATCTCCCAATAAACACAGGGGCTCTTTTCAGAGCCACACAACACATAAAAAAATACACTCCACAAATATCTAAAATAATTTTTATTTTTCTTGCTTAGGTACGCTTACAGGACGACTTCCCATTTTCCAGCTGTACGTCATCCTTACGTGCTTGGTACACGTACGATAAATCTACCATGAAAAAAATAGCCTTTATCACTAATTTTCTATAATTCCTGAGGAACCCTTCCCACGGGGCTCAAATCTAATGTTGCAAACCGTTGGAACAGCCCCCCAAGGCCTCCACGATCCCAGCCGGCTCCCCACTTCCGGCGGGAGTCGGCATTGCTATTCCTCTCAGAGAGAAGCTTACATGCTTACATTCTAATTTCAAACATGATATTAAACAGTTTGTTATTTATTTTATAAAATAATATAGTACTGCACGCTAAAGCAGAAAAGTCAGCACAATTATGATAGAATACAAAATAGAAAAAATATATATATTCATACACTCAACAAACTCGTAAGCAGAGTACACAGTTTAATTTAAAAGCACCCTACCACAACTAGTTTTTGAAACGCATTCTACAATAAAATGCGTCACAAAATAGGCTACATACATGGTGACTCTATAACGTCACATAGAAAAAAGAAGGCCACTCTTACGCTTCCAGGAAAACACAACAAAAGTACAAGGCCCAAACTTCCATTGTAGTGATTTCTTAGTTGCAGGTCTAGTTGTCAGATCGACACACACACTCCCTCATGGCTGGTATACACCCACACCACACCCATTCAGCGCATCCGTCACTACACACGTGACCCTATCTCTAAAAAAGACGGAGCACACGTGTTGTACGCCATTTTAGAGTTGTTCCCAAAGCACCGAACAAGGTGCCCACTACTACATGCGTGGCCTCTTTGATCACTGAGTTAGTGGTGCCCGAAGCACTGAGCGGGTAAAGAACCTGCAATGATGACGATTATGGGAGCATGAGTATGTCATTAGCCATAGATATATCAAGACTCGGCATCATATATGAGACTACTTTTTTGGAGATCGTGACTACATCATGAAGAAACTGTCGTTTCCACAAAAGGTGAGCAGTGACACTTGAGTACGCATCAGAAGGAGTCAAACGGTTGGAGCTGACTACATAAAACCAATGCGACTTAATATTTTAGACAAACGCACTCCTATATAATGTATTAATTTACCTGTTTAATTTTTTTTCCCAATAGCAGTAACGTTTTTATAATCGCTGAAATGTCCGGAATATATTCACAATACAAACAGGGACATATTATCAAGGACCGGTGTTAAAATCAGCCGCGGCCTCTGGAGGGAGTTGCGGTGGGGCAGGCAGGAGGGGCGGGGGAGGGGCAGGGTGTGGGGTGATAAACAACGGAATCTGGATGATTGCAGGTAAGTAAACAATTAAATTAATAAAACAAATTTCTTAGCGCGCCCTGCATCGCAAAATGCGATGCAGGGCGCGGAACGAAATTCCTTTTACTAATTTAATTATTTACTTACCTGCAATCATCCAGATTCCGTTGTTTATCACCCCCCACCCTGCCGCTCCCCTCCACCACCCCGCCTGCCTGCCCCACCGCAACTCCCTCCATGGGCCGCGGCTGCTTAAAATTATGGCCGTTTTATCGGCAGGAAACTGCCGATTAAACAGCGATAATGGGCTTGATAATACAGCCTTATTATTTCCCTTAGAAGCCCATGTTAACACCAGAACATGGGCTTCTATGGGAATTAACAACGGCGAATTATCAAGCCCATTATTGCCGTTTTATCGCCAGTTTCTTGCCGATAAAACGGCGATAATTTTATCACCGGTCCTTGATAATATGCCCCCTGGTACGTAGAAATATGACAATGAGCGTCTATAAAAGTGCGATGTTATCTAACTCCAAATTAATATAGCAACAATTACCAGTCATAACATCTTTCTTTTAATTTCTTTTAGATGTACAACTTCGGTCTTTTAAAAATGTTGAGAAAATTCCTTCCACTCCTATCCATTGCCCACAGGCGGACCACGGTTCAAGCCTTGATAGGCTCAAGGCTAGACTATGCAAACGTGCTATATTTAGGTCTCCCTGAATACCTTCTGTCGCACCTACAGGTGGTGCAGATTTCTGCGGCGCAAGCAATTTTTGGCATGAGCCGGAGATCTGGCGCCTAGGGACTTCTGAAATCCCTTCACTGGTTGCCTATACGAAACGCATTGCCTTCAAAGCTCTTACAATAGCTTTTAAGGCCTTGCATGGCACTGGCGCCTGCTACCTTAGGAATAGGATTGGCTTTCATTGTCCGCTCAGAGCTTTACGCTCTGCATCATTGTCACTGGCCATGGTACCGGCAATTAGGCATGCGCGCAGTGGGGGTCACTCCTTTAAACACCTTGCGTCACGGCTGTGGAACGCACTGCCGTTGTCATTAAGGCAGGCTGATAACTTGCTGTCATTTAGAAAAGATCTCAAAACTTGGCTGTTTGGCCAATAATTCCATCTACTTCCTTGTTCTGTGCCTTGTTTGGTCTGTTAGCGCCCGGACACTCTGCTTGAGTAGCTGAGCGCTCTACAAAACTCCGGATAACATAACATAACATAACATAACATAACAACTTCACGATGGATTATGTAACAAGGACGACGGCAATAGCACAAGGTGAGCAAAGAAGCTTGTTTCTGAAACAACAAGTTATCTGTAAAAGCAGAGAATCTATAGTATGCAGCAGGCCCGCAAAACACATATTGGACTAACGAGGCTTCAGCTAGGATGACTGTGTGTGGGCGCAGGAAGGTATCCTGCGCCCACACACAGTCGCACCCAAGTACGTCACAGGTCTTTTAAACACATTTTGCTTGTTAATGAGGCTTTGATGTCCCCCCCCCCGCTTACAGCCCCTGCAGTTCCACTCTTCTTTTTGCTTGAACTTAAGCCCCCCCCCCGAAAATTTTGACTGTAGTTGTGCCTCTGGCTTCACCCTGTTGTGTGTGTCTTCCACGTTTTAATGTCCTTTTTCCTCTTTCTCTTTCTTACTCTCTCACATCGTTTCTCTTTCTTTTTTAAAGTTTTGGACGCTACTATCTCCACTCTGCTGTTAAATGTAAATGTTTTTGTACTTGTATAGCGCACAGCTACCCGCAGTGGGTTTCCCGGCGCTTGTACGAATACCGCAACGGAACCCTTCCTGGCTTTCCCTGTTAAGTGTCCACTCCTGGGCACCCCCATTTGTGCAGACCAGGCATCCCTTGCGTTGTGGGGGCCGTTGTGGAGACTAAGCAAGCTATTGCCCAGAGTTGCAGCGCGGGACCCATGATCAGAATAGGCATCGAGGTCTGCCTGCTCTAACCATTGAGCCACACTTCTCCACAAACCTTACCTGAATTGAAGTAGTTAACTGTCTTGATTACAGTGAATACTTCTTCCACACATAGAGCACCATCTTTCAATCCCCCCGATGGCACTAGGTGACAAAGAATTGACGGCCATATTATCAAGCAAGGGCGATACATTATCGCCGCTTTAATCGGCAGGAAACTGCCGATAAAGCGGCGATAATGGGCGTGATAATATGCCCTTGTTAATTCCCATAGCACCCCAGGTTCTTCTGTTAACCTGGGCTGCTATGGGAATTCACAAGGGCATACTACCAAGCCCATTATCGCCGCTTTATCGGCAGTTTTCTGCCTATAAAAGCGGCAATAATGTATCGCCCTTGCTTGATAATATGGCCCTTTGTTTCCTAAACAACAACAAATTATTTGTGAAAGGAAAGACTAGGTACTCTGCAGCAGCTTCACTGTGTAGAAATGTATAATTGCCTATGAGCAGTAACAACAGATAGGTTACAACATTCTGACAAACAGATTTACAAGCTTATTACGCCACTTTTCTGTCACTTTTAACATGAAGGAAGTGACGCAAGGAGCTAGTAAATCTGCGTCTGACTTTTCAAGAAAAACTCTCAACTCCAAACTCTGCGACTCAATGGGCTGCAACAGTCTAAGTACGGAATATTAAGAACCCACATTAAAATTCACTTTTGACAGTAGTTTTGCAACTCAGTTTACGATGATTAATCAAAATGTCCTTTTGTTTCCTTCACCAAACATCCTTCAGAAGCAATCACGGCCTATCGAGCAACAGCAATGGAATTGTCTGCAACGTATTGAATATACTTTGATGTATAGAAGCAGAGCTCAATTCAATTGGTGAACTCCGGTGGCCGCACTATTTATACAAGGTAACCCCAGACGCCTACATATACAATGCCTTCATAGCAATGCATTAGAAATAAGTCGGCAAATTTACAATCCCGTTATGCCACTTTTGCATCAGTAACGCTGTAGGCACTTCCATATAGACACCACTTGAACGCGTCACTATAACAAGTGAAATGTACCAGGCACACTGCACTCGTAAAACCGTAGTGTTACCTTTATTTGTAAAAGGAGAGAGTGCGTAGTGTACAGCAGCTTCTCTGTGTAAAACCTATAATTACCTCCAAGCACTGACAACAGATAGGTTACAACAGTCTGACAAACAGATCTACAAGCTTTTTACGCCACTTTTCTGTCACTTTTAACATGAGGAAAGTGACGCAAGGAGCTTGTAAATCTACGTCTGACTTTTCAAGAAAAAATCTAAACTCCAGACTCTGCGAGACAGTTTTAATATTGTTTTCTCTCTCTTTCTCTCTCTCACTCTCTGTGACATAATTTCTCTTTCTCTCTTAAACTTATAGACACTGCTGTCTGCTTGCACATGTAGAAGAACAGCCCAACTGAAGTTGTGAATTCCACTGGCTGAAGTGTTTGGCCGCAGTGTTTATACAACGGTAAGCACAGATGCCTAGATCCACAAAGCCTTCATAGCAATGCATTAGAAATAAGTCGGCATATTTACAATCCCGTTATGCCACTTTTGCGTCAGTAATGCAGTAGGCACTTCCATATAGACTCCACTTGAACGCGGCACTATAACAAGTGAAATGTACCAGACACACTGCACTCGTAAAACTGTAGTGTTACCTTTATTTGTGAAATGAGAGTCCGTAGTGTACAGCACCTTCTCTGTGTAAAACCTATAATTATCTCCGAGCAGTGACAACAGATAGGTTACAACAGTCTGACAAACAGATCTACAAGCTTATTACGCCACTTTTCTGTCACTTTTAACATGAGGAAAGTGACGCAAAGAGCTTGTAAATCTACGTTTGTCTTTTCAAGAAAAAATCTCAACTACAGACTCTGCGAGACAGTTTTAATATTGTTTTCTCTCTCTTTCTCTCTCTCACTCTCTGTGACATAATTTCTCTTTCTCTCTTAAACTTATAGACACTGCTGTCTGCTTGCACATGTAGAAGAACAGCCCAACTGAAGTTGTGAATTCAACTGGCTGAAGTGTTTGGCCGCAGTCTTTATACAACGGTAAGCACAGAGGCCTAGATCTACAAAGCCTTCATAGCAATGCATTAGAAATAAGTCGACATATTTACAATCCCGTTATGCCACTTTTGTGTCAGTAATGCAGTAGGCACTTCCATATAGACTCCACTTGAACCCGGCACTATAACAAGTGAAATGTACCAGACATACTGCACATGTAAAACCGTAGAGTTACCTTGACTTGTAATGCTTCAGCTCATTTACTCACATCTACATAATTCTAAACTCTAATTTTCTTTTTTCTTTTGCAGATTACCAATTGGACATCTTCTGGAGTCCATTTAACAATTTGTTTATAATATTGTTTTTTGTTAAAGTTATTTTTCTAGTTTCTTCTAATATAGTCATAATTAAGTTTTGTTTACAGTTATTGTTTTAATAAAAGTTAATAAAAAAACTACATACTTCTTTTATTTTGTGGGGGGGATATGATGATCCACAATAAAAATAATGTTGAAATACTATAGTAAGATGTTAAGATGCGATGCAGGGCGTGGAACGAAATTCCTTTTATTAATTTCATTGTTTACTTACCTGCAATGATCCAGATTCCGTTGTTTATCAGCCCCCACCCTGCCCCTCCCCACCCCGCCTGCCTCCCCACCGCAACTCCCTCCACGGGCCGCGGCTTGCACTGTCCATTGGGGGGAAACAGCCATTACAACGCGGTCATAAGCACTCGTGATCGTCACCACGAAGCCATTAACACACATACAGCTTTACCACGCATACCTTTACCACGCATGCTTTTACAACTAGTATGCATTTACCTCGCATGATAAATGCATAATCTTAATAATGTCTTTGTGTTGACGAACTCGCGCTGTAATGGCTGTGGCTTACGTCCTTCAAGTTAGTGTTTAGGTATTCGTGCGACCAACTCTGATAACATCAGAGGCCAAGGACATACACCGTGGTATCTGTGGCTGGAAATCTCATCGATCACAGAGAAGATAAGCGGAGGGTAAAATGTAAGTAACAGATATAATAAAAGTAACGGTGAAAAACTACTAAAATGGCAGTGGACGGAGTACGTAATCAACGTTTGGTGCCTCGGCACTACGTTTCAAATAAATATAGATAAAATATGATTATTAATATATTACAAAAGTACAGCAGCAGATGACACACACGACCCGGGAAAAGAAAGCGGTAAATTTAATACCTGAAATAAAGAAAGGTTTGCTTGTTGAACTTGAAGAAAAAGAAAAAAACGTGGGCTTCGAAACGAGGCTGCGCATGCGTAGAGAGTACAACTGCTGTACAAAAAAAACAAGCATTTACAATGCAATGGTCTCGGCATCATTAAAGGTAGCGCTATTGGCATTGCTCATGACATTTCTTTTTTTTCTTTAAATCATAAATAAATGGCGTTGTCATTTACATTGCCAATACACACCGCTCTGCACTCAACAGCACACAGCACTCTGCACTCAACAGCACACAGCGCTCTGCACTCAACAGCACACAGGGCTCTGCACTCAACAGCACACAGCGCTCTGCACTCAACAGCACACAGCGCTCTGCACTCAACAGCACACAGTGCTCTGCACTCAACAGCACACAGCGCTCTGCACCTGCACTCACTACTCTGCACACTCACTCTGCATTCTGCACTCACTACTCTGCACACTCACTCTGCATTCTGCACTCACTACTCTGCACACTCACTCTGCATTCTGTACACTCACTACTCTGCACACTCACTCTGCACACTCACTACTCTGCACACTCACTCTGCACTCTGCACACTCACTCTGCACACTCACTCTGCACACTCACTCTGCACTCTGCACTCACTACTCTGCACTCACTACTCACTACTCACTACTCACTACTCTGCACTCACTACTCACTACTCTGCACTCACTACTCACTACTCTGCACTCACTACTCACTACTCACTACTCTGCACTCACCACTCTGCACTCACTACTCACTACTCTGCACTCACTACTCACTACTCTGCACTCACTACTCTGCACTCACTACTCACTACTCTGCACTCACTACTCTGCACTCACTACTCACTACTCTGCACTCACTACTCTGCACTCACTACTCACTACTCTGCACTCACTACTCACTACTCTGCACTCACTACTCTGCACTCACTACTCTGTACTTACTACTCTGCACTCACTACTCACTACTCTGCACTCACTACTCTGCACTCACTACTCACTACTCTGCACTCACTACTCTGCACTCACTACTCACTACTCTGCACTCACTACTCACTACTCTGCACTCACTACTCACTACTCTGCACTCACTACTCTGCACTCACTACTCACTACTCTGCACTCACTACTCTGCACTCACTACTCACTACTCTGCACTCACTACTCTGCACTCACTACTCACTACTCTGCACTCACTACTCTGCACTCACTACTCTGCACTCACTACTCTGCACTCACTACTCTGCACTCACTACTCTGCACTCACTACTCACTACTCTGCATTCACTACTCTGCACTCACTACTCACTACTCTGCACTCACTACTCTGCACTCACTACTCACTACTCTGCACTCACTACTCTGCACTCACTACTCACTACTCTGCACTCACTACTCACTACTCTGCACTCACTACTCACTACTCTGCACTCAATACTCACCACTCACTACTCTGCACTCACTACTCACTACTCTGCACTCACTAATCACTACTCACTACTCTGCACTCACTACTCACTACTTTGCACTCACTACTCACTACTCTGCACTCACTACTCTGCACTCACTACTCTGCACTCACTACTCACTACTCTGCACTCACTTTTCTGCACTCACTACTCACTACTCTGCACTCACTACTCACTACTCTGCACTTACTACTCTGCACTCACTACTCACTACTCTGCACTCACTACTCACTACTCTGCACTCACTACTCTGCACTCACTACTCACTACTCTGCACTCACTACTCACTACTCTGCACTCACTACTCTGCACTCACTACTCTGCACTCACTACTCACTACTCTGCACTCACTACTCTGCACTCACTACTCTGCACTCACTACTCACTACTCTGCACTCACTACTCACTACTCTGCACTCACTACGCACTACTCTGCACTTACTACTCTGCACTCACTACTCACTACTCTGCACTCACTACTCTGCACTCACTACTCACTACTCTGCACTCACTACTCACTACTCTGCACTCACTACTCTGCACTCACTACTCACTACTCTGCACTCACTACTCTGCACTCACTACTCTGCACTCACTGCTCTGCACTCACTGCTCTGCACTCACTACTCACTACTCTGCACTCACTACTCTGCACTCACTACTCACTACTCTGCACTCACTACTCTGCACTCACTACTCTGCACTCACTACTCACTACTCTGCACTCACTACTCTGCACTCATTACTCTGCACTCACTACTCTGCACTCACTACTCTGCACTCACTACTCTGCACTCACTACTCACTACTCTGCATTCACTACTCTGCACTCACTACTCACTACTCTGCACTCACTACTCTGCACTCACTACTCACTACTCTGCACTCACTACTCTGCACTCACTACTCTGCACTCACTACTCTGCACTCACTACTCACTACTCTGCACTCACTACTCACTACTGTGCACTCACTACTCACTACTCTGCACTCACTACTCTGCACTCACTACTCTGCACTCACTACTCTGCACTCACTACTCTGCACTCACTACTCTGCACTCACTACTCACTACTCTGCACTCACTACTCACTGCTCTGCACTCACTACTCTGCACTCACTACTGTGCACTCACTCCTCTGCACTCACTACTCTGCACTCACTACTCACTACTCTGCACTCACTACTCTGCACTCACTACTCACTACTCTGCACTCACTACTCTGCACTCACTACTTTGCACTCACTGTTCTGCACTCACTACTCACTACTCTGCACTCACAACTCTGCACTCACTACTCTGCACTCACTACTCAGTACTCTGCATTCACTACTCTGCACTCACTACTCTGCACACACTACTCACTACTGTGCACTCACTGCTCTGCACTCACAACTCTGCACTCACTACTCTGCACTCACTACTCACTACTCTCTACTCACTACTCTGCACTCACTACTCACTACTGTGCACTCACTACTCTGCACTCACTACTTTGCACTCACTACTCTGCACTCACTACTCACTACTCTGCACTCACTACTCACTACTCTGCACTCACTACTCTGCACTCACTACTCTGTACTCACTACTCTGCACTCACTACTCTGCACTCACTACTCACTGCTCACTACTCTGCACTCTGCACTCACTACTCACTACTCTGCACTCACTACTGTGCACTCACTACTCTGCACTCACTACTCACTACTGTGCACTAACTACTCTGCACTCACTACTCTGCACTCACTACTCTCCACTCACTACTCTGCACTCTGCACTCCCTACTCTACACTCCCTACTCTGCACTCACTACTCAGCACTCACTACTCTGCACTCTGCACTCACTACTCTGCACTCTGCACTCACTACTCTGCACTCACTGCTCTGCACTCACTGCTCTGCACTCACTACTCTGCACTCTGCACTCCCTACTCTGCACTCCCTACTCTGCACTCCCTACTCTGCACTCACTTCTCTGCACTCACTACTCTGCACTCACTACTCTGCACTCACTACTTTGCACTCACTACTCTCCACTCACTACTCTGCACTCTGCACTCACTACTCTGCACTCACTACTCTGCACTCACTGCTCTGCACTCACTGCTCTGCACTCACTGCTCTGCACTCACTACTCACTACTCTGCACTCACTACTCACTACTCTGCACTCACTACTCACTACTGTGCACTCACTGCTTTGCACTCACTACTCTTCAGTCACTACTCTGCACTCACTACTCACTACTCTGCACTCACTACTCTGCACTCACTACTCACTACTCTGCACTCACTACTCACTACTCTGCACTCACTACTCTGCACTCACTACTCACTACTGTGCACTCACTACTCTGCACTCACTACTCACTACTCTGCACTCACTACTCTGCACTCACTACTCACTACTCTGCACTCACTACTCTGCACTCACTACTCTGCACTCACTACTCACTACTGTGCACTCACTGCTCTGCGCTCACTACTCTGCACTCACTACTCTGCACTCACTACTCACTACTGTGCACTCACTACTCTGCACTCACTACTCACTACTCTGCACTCACTACTCTGCACTCACTACTCTGCACTCACTACTCACTACTGTACTCTGCACTCACTACTCACTACTGTGCACTCACTGCTCTGCGCTCACTACTCTGCCCTCACTACTCTGCACTCACTACTCACTACTGTGCACTCACTACTCTGCACTCACTACTCACTACTCTGCACTCACTACTCTGCACTCACTACTCTGCACTCACTACTCACTACAGTGCACTCACTGCTCTGCGCTCACTACTCTGCACTCACTACTGTGCACTCACTACTCTGCACTCACTACTGTGCACTCACTGCTCTGCACTCACTACTCTGCACTCACTACTCTGCACTCACTACTCACTACTCTGCACTCACTACTCTGCACTCACTACTCACTACTGTGCACTCACTACTCTGCACTCACTACTTTGCACTCACTACTCTGCACTCACTACTCACTACTCTGCACTCACTACTCTGCACTCACTACTCTGCACTCACTACTCTGCACTCACTACTCTGCACTCACTACTCTGCACTCACTACTCTGCACTCACACTCCGCACTCACACTCCGCACTCACTACTTCACACTCACTACTTCACAACTCTGCACTCACAACTCTGCACTCACTACTCTGCACTCAGTACTCAGTACTCTGCACTCACTACTGTGCACTCACTACTCTGCACTCACTACTCACTACTGTGCACTCACTGCTCTCCACTCACTACTCTGCACTCATTACTCTGCACTCACTACTCACTACTCTGCACTCACTACTCTGCACTCACTACTCACTACTCTGCACACTCACTCTGCACTCTGCACACTCACTCTGCACTCTGCACTCATTACTCTGCACTCACTACTCTGCACTCACTACTCTGCACTCACTACTCTGCACTCACTACTCACTACTCTGCACTCACTACTCACTACTCTGCACTCACTACTCTGCACTCAATACTCACTACTCTGCACTCAATACTCACTACTCTGCACTCAATACTCACTACTCTGCACTCACTACTCACCACTCACTACTCACTACTCTGCACTCACTACTCACCACTCTGCACTCACTACTCTGCACTCACTACTCACTACTCTGAACTCAATACTCACTACTCTGCACTCAATACTCACTACTCTGCACTAACTACTCTGCACTCAATACTCACTACTCTGCACTCACTACTCTGCACTCAATACTCACTACTCTGCACTCACTACTCACTACTCTGCACTCACCACTCACTACTCTGCACTCACTACTCACTACTCTGCACTCACTACTCACTACTCTGCACTCACTACTCTGCACTCACTACTCTGCACTCACTACTCTGCACTCACTACTCACTACTCTGCACTCACTACTCTGCACTCACTACTCACTACTCTGCACTCACTACTCACTACTCTGCACTCACTACTCTGCACTCAATACTCACTACTCTGCACTCAATACTCACTACTCTGCACTCAATACTCACTACTCTGCACTCACTACTCACCACTCACTACTCACTACTCTGCACTCACTACTCACCACTCTGCACTCACTACTCTGCACTCACTACTCACTACTCTGAACTCAATACTCACTACTCTGCACTCAATACTCACTACTCTGCACTAACTACTCTGCACTCAATACTCACTACTCTGCACTCACTACTCTGCACTCAATACTCACTACTCTGCACTCACTACTCTGCACTCACTACTCACTACTCTGCACTCACCACTCACTACTCTGCACTCACTACTCTGCACTCACTACTCACTACTCTGCACTCACTACTCTGCACTCACTACTCTGCACTCACTACTCTGCACTCACTACTCTGCACTCACTACTCACTACTCTGCACTCACTACTCACCACTCTGCACTCACTGCTCTGCACTCACTACTCTGCACTCACTACTGTGCACTCACTCCTCTGCACTCACTACTCTGCACTCACTACTCACTACTCTGCACTCACTACTCTGCACTCACTACTCACTACTCTGCACTCACTACTCTGCACTCACTACTTTGCACTCACTGTTCTGCACTCACTACTAACTACTCTGCACTCACAACTCTGCACTCACTACTCTGCACTCACTACTCAGTACTCTGCATTCACTACTCTGCACTCACTACTCTGCACACACTACTCACTACTGTGCACTCACTGCTCTGCACTCACAACTCTGCACTCACTACTCTGCACTCACTACTCACTACTCTCTACTCACTACTCTGCACTCACTACTCACTACTGTGCACTCACTACTCTGCACTCACTACTTTGCACTCACTACTCTGCACTCACTACTCACTACTCTGCACTCACTACTCACTACTCTGCACTCACTACTCTGCACTCACTACTCTGTACTCACTACTCTGCACTCACTACTCTGCACTCACTACTCACTGCTCACTACTCTGCACTCTGCACTCACTACTCACTACTCTGCACTCACTACTGTGCACTCACTATTCTGCACTCACTACTCACTACTGTGCACTAACTACTCTGCACTCACACCTCATGGATGGCGGACGCTTCGGATCTGCAGGGTCATCCCAAAGACGAGGTATCTCATCCAGTTCTGCATTCTTATGCGAGAAGCCCCCGCGGTGGCAGCAGACGTCAGGAGTGGCGGCTGAGGCTGCTGATGAGGTAAGTGGGGCTTAATTGTGGGGGGGAGGCGGGTGTGTGTGTGTGTGCGTGCGTGTGTGCGTGCGCGGGGCGGCGGCGGCGTGTGTGTATGTGTGTGTGTGCCTGTGTGTGTATGCTGTGTGTGTGCGTTTGTGAGTGCCTTCGGCCTTCAGTAACGCTGTGTGTGCGCATGGGCGCAAGCGCGTCCACATACCAATAAGCGCTCGTGCACCTGTCTGTCTCCCTTGGGAGGCATTTTAACTACAATAGGTCTCGCTGCCGAGACCTAAAAAGGAAAGTTTTACATACTATCATAGAAATATAGCTCTTTTTTTTACCAGTAACTTAGGTGCATATTATCAAGGACCGGTGTTAAAATTATTGCCGTTTTATCGGCAGGAAACTGCAGATAAAACGGCAATAATGAGCTTGATAATACGGCCTTGTTATGTCCCATAGAAGCCCATGGTAACACCAGAACATGCGCTTCTATGGGAATTAACAAGGACGTATTATCAAGCCCACCCTCCCAATATTAATAAAAAAACCCAGACAGTGCAGGTACCCAGAGCTGGAAGGTCATTTTACATATTAGTACCCCAGAAAGGTGGCGACTTGTATGGGGAGAGAGGGAGGGAGAGCTCAAAACATATATTTTTTTAAAAAGCCCCGAGGGGTGCCGCTCCCCGAGACTGCGGGGAGTAGGACCGTAACCCCCCCCGCATACTTCAAAATAAAACCAGAGGAGTGGCATTCCCCAGTGCTCGTGGCACCTTACAAGCCCCCATTATGCAAAAAAATTGCCCCCGTAATTTGCCCCCCCGGGACCTAATGAATAAAATGGACTTCTAGTTTTTTTTCACCTTTTCCACCGCGTACGAGTACTGCACGAGTACCCCGCGATTTTTTATTTTAAAAAAAATAAAAATTGAGCATAAACATCCATGTACCACTCCCAGACTATAGGGTCAGAATGTTTCTACCCTGCCCCCTTTCCTTATTTCTCAACTTTGTTTTACTGTTTTCTTGTGACTCGGTTCTCGCGACAAACAAGATGACTACCAACACTTCCTGGTTTGGAGTGTTGACAGCCAATCAGCATGCAGCTCATGCTCGTAATTGTATGGATTTCCATACGCATACGCCGTGATTTTTCTTTAAAAAAAAAATAAGCCTAAACATCCATGTACGACCCTTTGAGCAAGCCTAGAGGGTCAGAATGTTTCTAGCCTGCACCCTTTCCTTATTTCTCAACTTTGTTTTACTGTTTTCTTGTGACTCGGTTCTACCGAGGCACAAGATGGCCGCCAACACTTCCTGGTTTCGAGTGTTGACAGACAGGTCACAGCCAATCAGCATGCAGCTCGCCCTCATAACTGAACGGATCTCCGTCCGCGTGTAGAACTCTGTCTCTAGATATCGCTATGATTTTACTTGTAATTGTCTCAGAAACTACTGAACAGATTTACAGCATTTAACAAAAGGCACAATCTGCGAACCGAACTCTACCTCTCTGCCAAATTTGATGTAATTCCGTTCAGCCGTTCAGGCTGTAGCCCTGGCTAAAGGTCCCTATGGAAAATTGCATGGGGACCCCCTTTTTTCTCGGCCCCCACTTCACGAATCACCCTTAAACTTTCAGGGAAGGAGCGGAACCGAGCAGGCCATTTTCTTGGAGAAATTCACGAAGATTCAACCACCGGCGCCAAAGTTATTCCTAATTGAATGTTGTGGATTTCCTATGGAAAGTAGGTCCTAACTATAACTACCTACTGGCAACCGCCAGTAGGTAATATATATATATATATATATATATATGTTGAATATTCTCCAACCGTATCTGGTGGTTTTGTGGGACCGTTCCATTGCTTATTTGGATTAGTTAAACCAGACACACGAAGTTTAAGCTTCAAGAAAGTCACAGCTGTAAGTCTTTTTCGTTTTGTATCTGGGCCATTGGTCCAAAACAAAAAGCTGTCTCTGAGTGCAGAACAGGATCCCTCTGAGACATATGTACTGTAAAGTTAGCGAAGCGGTCTGAAGCTAAAACATATAAACTGGTCAAATGCGTGACTTTGGTTTAAACAAAAAAGAAAAAATTAGTGTGATGCCTTCATGTGCAGTTGAGGACTAATAATATTCCGGTACGGGTTTTACATGCTACATAACAAAGCTTGCTGGGAACTGTTTTGAACAATATATACAGGAGGGTATAATGCTAAATACACAGTCAGTAAATAATCTTAAGCAAATTTTATTTGCAGGATATACGCTGTTGTGGTGTTAGGAGAATATATTGTGTTGGCAAGATGGTTCAGTGTACATCATAACAGTGGTTCCTTGGCATACTGTTTCCAACACCCCAGTCATTACAATTATGTGACTGTTCTGTTTACCATCATTAATCTATTTCTCATTTCCCCCTTTCTCTGTAAATTTCAAGGATCTTAAATGGGGTCATTCTCTGCCAACAATCAAAGCAAGCCCCTGTTGATTGACTGATAGCCACAACAATATATAGACAAGCCAGCCCTACTCCCTCCTACCGTCCCTCCCACCCCTTGGCACCGGTGTGTCCAGCTTTCATGAAGTGAAAAAGAAATAATATTTATACTACTCAATGTTACTTAGCCCATTAACATCAGGATTGCTCCATCCTGCCTCTTATCATTCCATTTCTACAGCAGCGCCACTTTGGGACGTTAGTGGTTCCCCTATTAGTCCAGCAGCTCAGGGTGTCTCCATTAGTATATCTAGGACCAAGTCTTCATCTGAGTTTGCTTTGGGAACCTCTAGCGACACAACTAAGGCCTCCTACACCCTCACAGTCTCTAGCGCTTTATGATTGTTAGATGTCTTAGCATGCTGGAGCCGAACTGTGCTTTCACTCATTGCCCATTTAATTAATTCTGCTTTCCACCGTGCAATGTAAAAATGTTGGCCCTTGCCTGAATTTCCAATGCGCTGTGAGATCCCTCTTAGCCAGCAATAATCCTAAGACCAAGAACTTACTCGTGACTTTCGTTTTAGATGTGTGTGGAAACCAGTGCAGTAAGCACGTACCTATGTCTGGCTCTACCCGTCTATCTGCAACTTTGCAGAGCAGGCCAACCACCTCCTCCCAATACATTCCCAATGGCGGACAACTCCACATCATATTGTGAAACTCCGCCCCTTCTAAATTACAACGCGGACATTGAGCTGTATCCACTTTAAAATACCTATTGATCTTAGCCGGAGTTAGGTACGCCCTATGTAAAATATAGAAGTGAACCTGTTGGAACCTGGCATTGCACGTGCTCTTCCACGTTCTCTCAACTAGCTGGGCCCACGTTGTCTCGGGAATCTCCTTACTGAGGTCTGCCTCCCATTTCCGTTGCAATTGTCTCAAGGGTTTCGTCCCCTCGCTCACCATCTGTCTATATAGGCACGTAATAGATTTGAAGGTCCCCGCTGCCATCACAACATACTGGCATGCCATAGAGGTCTGCGGTTCCATTAGCCCCTTTCCCCAGTGACGTTGAATTGCCGACACCAAGGCTGAATGCAATAATAAATCTCCCCTGGGGAGGCCGTACCTATCCTGCAGGGTCTGGTAAGGTAAAAGAGCACCGTCTTCGTATAAGTCTCCCAATACTTGTACCCCCATTTCCTCCCATTCGGCCAGTGCGGTCCAATCCCCCCCATGTGGAAGAGCAGTAAACATGCCCAAGGGAATCTCCGGAGCATATGGGCAGGCAATCCCAACTCGGCCCAAGACGCAGTCGCTGTTGAAGAATGGTAAAGGACAATATATGACGTGGGAGCCACCAACCCTCTGGGCCATCTGGGCCCCTGAACTCCCTGGCTACTGCCTGGCTGAGCCATTGCAGTTGAGCTGCCAGATAATACAGCTCGAAGTCTGGGACTGCCCATCCCCCTTCGGCCCGCGACTGCATCATTGTGGTCAGTGCTACCCGCCGCCTTCCGTTCCCCCACAAGAATACTCCTTCCATAGAGCGGAGCGTCTTAAATAGTGAATTTGGTATCCAGATCGGCAGCGTCCTAAAATAGTACAACAACCAGGGAAGTGCCACCATCTTCAAGAGTGCTACCCGACCTGCCACAGACAGCGGCAGAGTGCTCCAAAATGTTAGACTACCCTTTATTCCTCTCATAACTCTGCCTATATTACCTTCTAACAGGTCCTCCAGTATATGATAGATATTAGTTCCAAGGTAGGGCAAGCAGTGAGGTTCCCTTCCCACCAAATATCCTCCACCCTTTTGGGATCCATCATCGATATGTCCACAAGAAACAAGCAGGTCTTTGCCCAATTCACCCATAGCCCTGAAGCCACTCTGAATGTGTGCAGTAGAGTCGTTGCCCCATGCTGAGCCTCCCTGTATTAGCCAAGAACATAAGTAAATTGTCTGCAGAAAGCTATATGCACTACATGTCTCCACGTAAGTCCAGACCGAGGTAGTGCCTCCCCAACCTGGCTTGTGCGGCCAGCGGCTTGATGGCCAATGCAAATAACAGAGGAGAGAGTAGGCACCCCTGTTGCGTACCCCACCCAACTGAGCAGGAAGAGGAAACCATTGCTCCCGTCCACACTCGAGCCGTCGCGGATCTACAAAGGATCTCTGTCCACCACACAAAAGCCTCCCCCAGACTCAGTACTCACATGACTTGAAACAAATATGGCCATTCCAGGCTATCAAATGCCTTTTTAATATCTACCGAAAGGACCGTCGCAGAAGACACATGGCTGTGATCTTCCCCCAAGATGCGAAGTAAGCGACACACATTAGTAGATGTATTCCAGGTGGGGATAAACCCCGCTTGATCATGATGGGCCAACTGGACCATGTATGGGAGGAGTTGAGTCGCAAGAATCCTGCTCAGAATTTTATAGTCAGTAGTTAACATTGGTAGTGTGCGGTAGGCCATCCTATCAATGGGGTCCCTCCCGGGCTTCAGTAATGGTATAATAACAGCCTCCCGGGTAGATGTCGGCAATATTCCTACGTTCCGCGCCCCTTGGAATACCGTCAGCAGCCTTGGTGCCAAACAATCAACGTATACCGACTAGAACTCTATAGGCAGACCATCCACCCCCGGTGTTTTGTTGCGTGCCATATGCTTGATTGCGCCCCTTATTTCTCCTATCATGATCTCCTGCCCTAGTAGATCTGCTTGTTCCTCTTCCAGCTGTGGCAGTGCCAATTCGGACAAGAAATCCTCTATGGCGTCCCCGGTGTCCTGCAATTTGCTTTGATAGAGCCCGATATAATAATCCAAAAACAACCCATTAATCTCTTGCTGGGTATACACCGTTCCCCCCGTCGGATCTGTCAGACCCAATATAGGTGTGCCCCAGGGGTTTGGGTTAGCTAGCCATGCCAATAATGTGCCTGCCTTGTCCCCTGCCACATGCGCCCTCGCCAGATATGACCTGTGGTCAAAGCAACACAACCTCCCCACCTGCGCAGCTACTTACTCCCTAGCCTGTGAAACTTCCCCTCGTGCACCCGGGTTCTCTGGGCGTCGCAACCGTTGTTCTGCTGCATCTATGTCATTCAATAGAGTCTTCCTCACTCCCACCATTTTAGTGATACAGAGACCTCTTACCACTACATTAAAGGCATCCCACTCCAGCACCAATGTTGATGCTGTGCCCTCGTTCATGCTAAAGTACCGGGTGATACCCGTCCCAATTTCCTCGCGGAAGACAGGGTCCTCCAATACCTCCGGTCATAACTGCCAGGTCGGTACCACGGGTCTCTCCCGGACCCAGTGTATCTTAACCAATAATGGATTATAAACTGCCAATGTTCTTGTGAGGTATTCGTGTGTGGCCCCCTTTAGCATGGATATCAGGGGTGCATAGTATTGCATCTAGCGCACATGCAATTCACGTAGGGCAGAAATATAATAATAATCCCGCTCCCCCATATGGTGCGCGTGCCATGTATCCATTTACCCCACCTATTCTGCCATTCGCGCCTTGCTTTGGAGAGCCTATGTATAGGGGCTTCGGGCTATGGAGGGTGGGACCTATCCATCTTGGTATCCACTATAGAATTGAAGTCCCCTGCCATCAATACTGAGCCAGTCAGGAAAGGCGCTAATGTCCCTGACAGATGACTAAAAAAGGATATCTGATCTACATTAGGGCCATATATACCAAACAGCGTTCCATCTGCGCCATTAAGGCGACCGCAACTACCACAAACCTCCCTACCGGATACACCAAATGTTCCATCGGCTGGAATGGGACTCCAGCTCTAACCTATATCAGGGCCCCCCTAGCAAAATCTGAATATGCTGTGCAAAAAAGTTTCCCTCTCCACCTGCTCTTCAATGCCAACGCTCTCGGCCCGATTAATATGAGTTTCCTGGAGGTAGGGTATGTGAACTCTGCGCACCAAATAAGCATGCACTTTATGGCGTCTCATCATCATATGTATCCCCCGCACATTCTAGGTAATGCATTTTAATTCAAGTAATGTCCCCATGCTGGAGTCTAAATCCCACAAACAACCTCTCATGTCGCACGTACACACCGGTGGCTCTAACTAACCCCCCCAAAAAACTGATTTTCCCCAACATCCCCTCCCCAGAACAGGCCCTATGCATCTAGTACCCATCCAAACTATCCAACTAATTGCTCCTCTGGTAGCTACCGAGGAACCACAGACAAACAAAAATAGGGGAGGCGGCCTAGAGCCGTAAAGGTCCAACCTGCTATGCTGCCATTATCCTGCGCCATACCCCCAATAATTACTAAGCCCCAACATCTCTTGAGGCAATGTGGTATGAGGGAACCACGCATTTCAAACACCCTCCCATCCCTGTCGACCCCTTCAACCTTTATCCAATAGCCACCCACAGGATCGTGGGGAATCAGCAAAAGACAAAACAACTCACCCCCTCGTAAGCCCTCATAGATTGGTTCTGCAATTGGCGCAGGGATTCTGCTCCTACACAGAACTGTGCACAGAGACTGGAGCCTTAGTAAATTAGGGTGTGCCAAAACTCACCTTAGTACCCAAAATCCCCTACCAGACTAGCAATCAGTGTCTCATTGGTTCTTACAAACTCCCAATGGTTAGACAACCCAGAACATGGACTTAGAACACCTCAAGTAACGTGGAACACATGAACACTCTTTCGGTATACTAACATATCAATCCAGAACAAGGAGTCAATGAAGACACGTGCACGTTTGAAATGTTTATTTCTAATGCAGTGTTCTTAAGTGCAGTATCTTAGCCAATACAAGCAAACATATTATAAGTAACAAAGTAATCAGCATATTTACTAGTCCATAAAATACAAAGGGAGAAAGCATGTTAAAATGCTAGAGGGAAGAAGGCTAAATTGCACCTAAATCTTACCCTCCCTTGCTAGTGTATTATATTATATCAGAAAAAGGTCTCTTTGGGTTTTAGCAGGGCGGCCCCATACCTCTGATCCTAGTGGAAAGGGATCACATCATCTTCCACCAGCTCTCTGCATGTGAAGCATCATTAAGTGTGTGGCATGCTCTGCGCAGTGCAATATAAAACGCGCCTAAAGCCAGAGTTGGCCGCAGCTGCATGTATGTTATGTCTAGAACATGCGAAGGTCATACCTCACAACAACCACTGTGTTGAAATAACCTTGAAGGCCTCGGCACTCACTGTACAGACATAGCTTACCAAGCAAAGCTGATACTATAACAAAACATATTATTCTCGTGTGAAGCAAAATATTCTACTAGGCTCAAAGCTCTAATAAAAATATGTGCCGTGTGCAGAAGCAGCAGAAAGGTAAAATGGCATTTAAACTCCTCATAAGCTCATGCTAACTTAACACAGTGTGAAGGGCAAAGCATATCTATATGACAACTTCCCCTGATCCGAGCACGGATAAGATAAGATAAGATAAGATAAGATAAGGGGCAAATTTATGGAAAGCAGAGTTCAAGAACGACAGTCAGTTCAAATTCGCCCAAGTGAAAAAATTAAAAAATTTCACCCAAAAACAAAATCTCAGAAGCAGGAAAGTTCAGTCATTGGCTTCAGCAAAGTCAATAGACCTGGGGCAGAGAAAATTGTCATGTGCCAGGAAAAATAATTAAAAAAAATGTTCAATGTCCAATAAATGGTGATGGCACACTTCATCCTAACATTGAATATTCAAAATATGCAGCAACAGCTTCCAATAGGAAGTCACTGTTCTCATCCGAAAATAGTTCATCCATCCAATATAATAGCGGTAAAGAACAATTACCGGAGCCTCTAGCACCATCAGAGGGCAACTCGGTGGGTTCTGTCAGGATTTCTGTCCCTGGTCAGCGCGAGACGGCATGGAACTACAAATCCCATGATGCCGGTGCGCTGACAGGAAGTTCTTAAAACGGATCAGGGCTCGCGCGAGGTTGCGCGTAATTCTTCCTGTTTGTTTCCTCGTCGGAGTGGCGAGGTTTCCCTGGAGTCCGAGGAGAGTTGAGCTGGGAGTTAATAGAGGCAGAAACGGAGAGTCGCCGGTTCACCGTGAGTAACGGTGTGGTGCTCGGCTGAGTGCACCGCCTCTTCCCTGATTTCCTCCTGGATGTTTGGCGTGCCACCTGCGAGTTGCAGTTGGTTCCTGGTATGCAAAGCGGGTTACTGCGAGCAGTCTGCCGCGTAACGCCGTATTTGTGCAAGGACCTTCATCGTGTTGTAATTGACAGTTCAGCGGGTTACAGTGGGTCAAGGAGACCGCGTAACGCCGTCTGATTATAACCTTTTGGGGATTAATTTTCTAGAGGACATTACAGCAGGTTACTGCGTGCGGCTGCAGCGTAACACCGTCTGTATATTTGGAGCTTGTTTCTGGTAATACTTTGAGGCGGAGTCTGGCGGCGGTCGCAACTGCAGGCTACCGCCATTATTGGATATTCTTTATTTGGTTCAGACCTACTTCTTTTAGCTGTGAGATCAACAGCGCTTTTCTTCTGCTTCCTTTGAGACTGTTCGTTTATTTTCATTTACTTAGCCAGGGGGGGACAAGAACTAATATTGGGAAGCAATCCGGCTGGGTGCTTTCCTGCCTGGATTTGCTGTCTTACCGTTCCATTGTTCCTGTTGATGCATGCTTCCTGCCAGGGTCAGAGGATTCACTAGCAGGGTAGGGAAATGTGATACAAGCAGTGATATTTGGGCACATGCAAATGATTGATGATATGTTTACACTGTACTCTGCTTTCCTCATCAGATGGTGTACAGGGGGTCTATGATGTTTTGTTAGAGGCAAATGCAGAGGATGTGCAGGTATTATTGATGTCATGTGATCTAGCGAGAATTGATGAGAGTAGTTTGTGTTCTAGTATCTCATGGTTGTGTTTATGTCTTTTCAGAGCCTTTGTCTCTGCTGACCCCTCCCCTACCCGGTGCCCCTCACTTGATAACTCGAAGACCCTGGGGGGGAACCCCATGTCAGGGTACTTGGTGATGTCAGGAGATGGTCCTTTATTCTACTGCAGCTGAACCCTGCGAAGCCTAACCTGACAGAATTACGCGCCCTAGAAAATTGCTTCTCCCGGTTCAGTTGTAGTGAAATAATGGCCACTATGGATGATGTGATGCAGGCTCTTCTGTTAGTACAGCAGGAATTAGCGTCGTCCAAAGCAGAGGCCGCTGCTTTGAAAGAAAAGGTAGATAGACTGTCCAGGAATCCCTTTGATGCTAGCGCTGGGGCCTCGCAGATTCAGGTAACGGTCCCTCCTCCCATTCCTTTGGCCAGTCCGGAGAGGTACTCTGGGGATCCCTCGAAGGTGCAGGTATTTTTAACGCAAATAATGCTGCACTTTTCATTCAAACCTGCTTCTTTCCCAAATAACCACTCACGAGTAGCTTTTGCCATATCTTATTTGATTGGGGATGCGGCTAACTGGGCGGTTCCTTTGGTGAGAAATAACGATCACATATTGTCTGATTGGGCTGCTTTCAAGGCTGAGTTCGAGCGGGTGTTTGACCGCAGAGCAACTACTTTTAGCGCCGACAGGGAATTGCTCGAGTTAAGGCAAGGGAAAAAAGATCTGATCACCTATTTGACTACTTTCAATAGGTTGATTGCAGAGACGGAGTGGCCAGAGGAGAAAAGGATGTCCTTGTTTTATCAAGGCCTAAGAGATGAGCTCAAGGATGTCATAGCTCAGATAGACCCCCAACCTACCACTTGTGCTGCCATGATTAGTTTGACTCTGAGACTAGACGGTATGATGGTAGATAGAGGTGGGGACAGACAGAAATGGGATAGAGGGGCTTACAGGTATGACAGGTCTTTTCGTAAGCCAATTCCCTCAGAGGAATCAGGAGCTGAACCTATGGAAATAGGAGCTGTTAGGCTGGCCCTGTCCAGAGAGGAAAGAAACTCTAGGCGCCTGCAAGGGCTGTGTATGTATTGTGGGAAGAGAGGGCATTTCGTAAGGGAGTGTCCCGCCAAGCCCAAGTCCTCTGAAAGTTGGAACAGTGGCAAAAAAGTTGCTGTGTCTTACTCCGGTAGTCAATCGCAGAGCAGCGAACCAATGGTGAAGGTGAGGTCTGATCAAGGGTTGTAGCTACCTTCTTTGACTGCTTTGGCGTTGTTGGAAAGTGAGACACATATGAAAATTCCCATGGATTTGACACTCAAACACGGGACTCATCAGGTACAAGTGATGTTGGATTCAGGTGCCACTGGCAATTTCATCGATAGCGGGTTGGTATCCCAGTTTGGCATTCAAAGGGTGGAATTGGGTAAGGCTGAGGAAGTATTTACCGTTGATGGGCAACCTCTGAAATCAGGTTTGATAGTGGAGAGAACAGAGACTGTGGTGTTGACGTATAAAATGGCTATGGAGATACACACTGAAAGTCTGACTCTGAACATAATAGAGGCCCCTCAGTACGAGGTCATATTGGGTATGCCATGGCTGTGTTACCACAATCCCGTCATAGAATGGAAGACGAAAACCATTTCATTCTCTGTTGAGGATTGCACAGACCATTTGTTTCCATTACATCAGGTAGCGGTGACAGCCCTGTCTCAAGCTTACGTAGTGGCTACTGCAGAAGAGAAGGAGGTATCTTTACCTCTGGAGTACATGCAGTACGCTGATTTATTCAGTGAAAAAATGGCGGAGCTCCTGCCTCCCCATAGGGAGTATGATTGCCGCATCGACCTGATTGAAGGGGCCACTATTCCATCTTGCAGGGTGTATGCGCTTTCTGAACCTGAGACCAAGCATTTAAGGGGGTATCTGGATCACTACCTTGAGATAGGTTTTATACGGCCTTCCAGGTCTCCTGCTGCGTCGCCTCTTTTTTTTATCTCGAAGGCGAATGGCGATTTGGGGGCCTGTGTAGATTATAGAGTCCTCAACAAAAACACAGTAAGGAACAGATATCCGTTGCCCCTTATTCCTGTGCTATTGGATCAGGTAAAGGAGGCCCAGATCTACACCCGGCTAGACTTGAGAGGGGCGTACCATTTGGTAAGAATAAAAAGCGGGGACGAGTGGAAGACAGCCTTCAAAACTAGGTATGGGCTGTACGAATATAAGGTTATGCCATTCGGCCTTTGTAATGCTCCTGCAGCCTTCCAATTCTTTTTAAACGATGTGCTGAAAGACTTCGTGGATTTATTTGTTGTGGTCTACATAGACGGCATTTTGATTTATTCATCGAATCCACTTGAACACGAAGGGCATGTCTGCAAAGTGTTAGCTCGGCTCCGGGTGCATAAACTGTATTGCAAACTCAGTAAATGTGAGTTCGGAGTAAGGTAGGTCGAATTCCTGGGTGTGATGCTGTGTCCAGAGGGAATGCAGATGGCCGAAAGAAAGGTGTTAGCAGTGCAAGCATGGCCAACTCCAAAGACAGTCAGGGAGGTGCAATGCTTTTTAGGCTTTGCAAACTATTACAGAAGGTTTATCCTGCAGTTCTCCAAGGTGGCTGTACCTATCACTAGGTTGCTAAAGAAAGGGTGTGTGTTTCGTTGGACACCAGAGGCAGATGACGCCTTCAACTACCTAAAGAAGGCATTTACGGAAGCCCCGGTTTTGTCTCATCCTCGCACGGAGGACCCCTTCATAGTAGAGGCTGACGCATCAGACGAAGCAGTGGGTGCGATTTTGTCTCAAAGAGACCAGAGTACGGGACAGTTACATCCCGTGGCCTACTTATCCAACAAATTGAATTCAGCTGAAAAACATTATACCATAGCCGAAAAAAAATTATTGGCTATTAAAAAGGCTTTTGAGGAATGGAGACATTACTTGTGGGGGCCAGACATCCCATCACAGTGTATACAGATCATAGGAATCTGCAATATATGAGGACAGCAAGACATCTCTCCCAAAGACAGATGAGGTGGATGCAGTTTTTCGCTGAATATGATTTTGTGGTTACTTTCCGACCAGGGGCGGAAAATCATAAAGCGGATTCCTTGTCCAGGCTGAATACCGGAGAGGACTGTGCGATAGAAGCAGTGCCTGTTTCTATACTTGAACCATCCAAGGTGGTGGGTGCGGTAACCGCCGCTAGGTTTCTGGATCAGGTGAAGGAGAATCGTTCCGTGGGAGAGTGGAATACATGGGTGGCTCAAAAAGGAGAGCGGTCAATGCGACAAGGGCTGCCGTTTCATCTCTCTAAGTTGTACCTACCCACGTCCTTGCTACAAAAAGAGGCCTTCAGGTGGTGTCATGTGTCTCCTTTGGCCGGCATCAGGGTATCAAGAAATCACAAGAGCTGCTGCAGAGACATTTCTGGTGGCCAGAGCTCAATAAAGATGTGGCAAGGTGGGTGGCTGAATGTGAAGAATGTGCAAGGGCAAAAGGGGAGACGAGGGGCCAGAAAGGGAAATTGATGCCCATGCCCACGCCTATGAGTCCTTGGTCACACATAAGTTTGGACTTCATCACTGGGTTGCCCCTAGAAAGGGGGTTCTCGGCAGTCTTGGTGGTGATAGACAGCTTAACTAAACTTGGTCACTTTATTCCTTGCACCAATCTTCCCACTGCCAGCCAAACTGCTCAAATTCTCATGTCCAACGTGATTAAACTGCATGGAGTACCTGAGACTATTGTGTCGGATAGGGGACCTCAATTTATAGCCAGGTTCTGGAAGATGTGGTGTAAGGCTTTGCACATAGATTCCTCCCTTTCAACCTCTTTCAATCTGCAAACGGACGGACAGACGGAGAGGTTGAACCAGACACTGAAGAAATATTTGCGATGTTATGCCAAGGATGCTCAGGAATCATGGGTAGACATGTTGTGGATGGCAGAATTGGCATACAACAATTCATGGCACAGCTCTATTGGTTTATCTCCCTTCCATGCCACGTATGGGTTTGACGCTAAGGTACTGCCTATCACCATCCCTCTAGAGGTGCATAATCAGCCGAGAGTACTGTCGGAAGTCAGGAGACTGCAAAGCTTACAGAAAAAGGTGAGATTGCACTTGATTCATGCTAAGGAGGTGTATAAGAGATGGGAGGACAGACATAGGTGCGATGGCCCTCAATACCAGGTGGGAGAGAAAGTGTGGTTGTCAACTAAGAACATAAAGTTCAGGCTGCGCAGCATCTTCCATCCCAGGTTCATAGGCCCCATATACTGTTGTGAAACGCATCGATCCTGTGGCCTACAAGTTGCGTGTGCCGGGTTAATTGAGAATACACCCCGTTTTCCATTGTAGTTTGTTGAAGCCAGCTGTGGGGGCCAGACGTCGAGCTCCGCCTCCGGTGGTGTGCGATGGGGGTCTGGAATACGAGGTCAAGAGCATCAAGGATTCCAAGTTGCGCCGCGGAGTGCTGTGGTACTTGGTGTCCAGGAAGGGGAACACGGCTGAGGATGATTCCTGGGAGACCTGCGGGGATGTGCACGCCCCCGCTGCTGTACGTTCCTTCCATCGCCGGTTCCCTGCCAAGCCGGGGCCTGGGAGGCGTTAGGGAGAGGGATGTACTGTCAGGATTTTTGTCCCTGGTCAGCGCGAGACGGCATGGAACTACAAATCCCATGATGCCGGTGCGCTGACAGGAAGTTCTTAAAACGGATCAGGGCGCGCACGAGGTTGCGCGTAATTCTTCCTGTTTGTTTCCTCGTCGGAGTGGCGAGGTTTCCCTGGAGTCCGAGGAGAGTTGAGCTGGGAGTTAATAGAGGCAGAAACGGAGAGTCGCCGGTTCACCGTGAGTAACGGTGTGGTGCTCGGCTGAGTGCACCGCCTCTTCCCTGATTTCCTCCTGGATGTTTGGCGTGCCACCTGCGAGTTGCAGTTGGTTCCTGGTATGCAAAGCGGGTTACTGCGAGCAGTCTGCCGCGTAACGCCGTATTTGTTCAAGGACCTTCATCGTGTTGTAATTGACAGTTCAGCGGGTTACAGTGGGTCAAGGAGACCGCGTAACGCCGTCTGATAATAACCTTTTGGGGATTAATTTTCTAGAGGACATTACAGCGGGTTACTGCGTGCGGCTGCAGCGTAACACCGTCTGTATATTTGGAGCTTGTTTCTGGTAATACTTTGAGGCGGAGTCTGGCGGCGGTCGCAACTGCAGGCTACCGTCATTATTGGATATTCTTTATTTGGTTCAGACCTACTTCTTTTAGCTGTGAGATCAACAGCGCTTTTCTTCTGCTTCCTTTGAGACTGTTCGTTTATTTTCATTTACTTAGCCAGGGGGGGGACAAGAACTAATATTGGGAAGCAATCCGGCTGGGTGCTTTCCTGCCTGGGTTTGCTGTCTTACCGTTCCATTGTTCCTGTTGATGCATGCTTCCTGCCAGGGTCAGAGGATTCACTAGCAGGGTAGGGAAATGTGATACAAGCAGTGATATTTGGGCACATGCAAATGATTGATGATATGTTTACACTGTACTCTGCTTGCCTCATCAGATGGTGTACAGGGGGTCTATGATGTTTTGTTAGAGGCAAATGCAGAGGATGCGTAGATATTATTGATGTCATGTGATCTAGCGAGAATTGATGAGAGTAGTTTGTGTTCTAGTATCTCACGGTTGTGTTTATGTCTTTTCAGAGCCTTTGTCCCTGCTGACCCCTCCCCTACCTGGTGCCCCTCACTTGATAACTCGAAGACCCCGGGGGGGAACCCCATGTCAGGGTACTTGGTGATGTCAGGAGATGGTCCTTTATTCTACTGCAGCTGAACCCTGCGAAGCCTAACCTGACAGATTCTCAATGAAGCTGTGTGCCAAGAAATCTTGCGCCGCTGCGAATATATTCCAACGACCCAACATTCCATGCATCGCTGCAAAGGCCATACTTCCTCCGTCAGAACAAAGCCATTCATGAGCAACTAAGGGGCTCATGAGCTGGTTATAATCCACATCAGGAGACACCGTATTGCAGAGACACAAATCCAGGGCCCAGTCGAAATCGCAGCTGAGGCAATGAAAGACAGGCTGGACACATGTAAAATAGGAAAATTGAAACGATAATCCATAAGCTGCACTTAAGGTGGCAAGTGGCAGCGCTCCATAGTACTCAAGCATTCTGTTGCGAAACAGTGCCAGTTGTGACAGCTCATCTTGAAACACAGGACGTGCACCCATTTTGAATAAAACAAAACAGAAAAAAATGCCCGCAGCCAGCACCAGTAGAATGGGAAATCCACCAAATAGGCTGGAAAAAATCGAATGAAAGAAAGCAGGAAAGATTCCAAATATACTTTGAAATGTAGTCACAAGGCCGCTGCTAACCACTTTGAAAAAGTGCGCCAGCCCAGTTGTGGAGGAAGCATTCACCGAAATGTAATGGCAAGTCAGTATTCAATAAAGCATGCACCTCTGTGCGGGTGTAAGCTACGTGAAGGACAAATGTTTCACGAGCAGATGTGAGGACAACTTCTTTTTGGGACAATAGAGCTCTTCTGCGACTCATCTTATTGAACTCTGCTTTCAAGATCGGAATCTTGGGCCAGATGGAAACATCCAGTTTCCCATGCGTGGGTGGATACATTACATTCTTACAGCAAACCACACGCTCACTGACGGTAACGACATAAGCAATTCCTTTTAATAACCCACAGCAATCCTCATTGTTTAATAGTAAATAACTCCCATTTGACAAAAATGTGAATGTGGGAAGGATAGCAGGCACGGGGGTGCCCTTCAAAACACTGGCTAAATTGGGCTCTTCTTGATTACAGGAGCCATGTAATTGGATATGTCTACACATTAATGAGTGATCAGGTGTTTCAGTGCATTCTTCACCATTCAAATAAACTTCCTTGCCCTCCCTAAGGCATCTATATGTAAAAGGAAGCGACCATGCTTCATGGAGATAAGAACTACCAAGAGGTTCGTATCTGACAATGGCAAATTATTTCATAAAGTTTTTAAACTTGAACAGAGGAAACAGGATAGTTATCAATCCGTGTATATGCCACGTTACAGTAGTGGCCTCTGCCACAGAAAACAGTATGGACTCTAACCGCTCAATGTGTAACATGGAAAAAGAGGCATCTTTCATTGAATGCAAATGTTGCTTGTCAGTCAAATTAAACGGGGCAAATAGAGAAGAGGTATTCATGTAATACCATGGCACTTTTCCTGCCTTAAGCGTCTGCAGGGTCTATGCAAACTGCATAATAGAACGCAATTGATTTTGACCATGGTACAATACAGACACTTCATCTTGCACAATATCAACAACAGATGACACAATATTATCCAACGTGTAAATGCGGGAAGAAAGCGTGTTAATGCTATTATTTACAACTGCTAATACTTTTTCTAAATTAGCTTGATCTATAGCCCTAAGGCGGATAGCCGCCTCAATCTGGGATGTTTTCCAGAATTCGTTATAAACAGCATATATCCATCGTTTAGATCTACCTTTAGCCGGGCCTTTTATAAAATCATTCAGATCAACATCGTCAGTCAGTTTAGATAAATGCTGTTTAACTGACGCCAAGGTAGAATGTTTGAGCCAATTCTGACATAATTTGCCTACTGAATAGGTAGTCACAGAATGGTCACTTTCACAATGGGGATCCACCCTGACCTGCGTAAAGCCTTGAGCCAGACCCAGAAAACGATGCTGGCACGAGTCAGCACTTCTGCGCCAGAGCAACCAGCCATTGTGATCCATACTAGATATGTTAAAAGACGAATTTAGCAATAGAGTTTGCAACCAAAATCAAAAGTTTTGTATAATTACCCCAACCTGAATATTATTCTAAATCAGGGAAAGAAGGAGCATTTAATTTTTTAGAGGTCGCCAATCCAAAGCATGTTGTCTGTGAAATTGTAGAATTCAAAAACAACATATGTTTAGGGATGAGACATGCACGGTGCAAAGTCTCGGTGCCTTGCACCTGCCAACTTTTAGAACCCCAAACAGATTTAAGGTCACTGTTTCCTTCCACAACTCGTAGCCTCCAACAGCTAACCGGTCTAGAAAGGACTTCGAGTACAATAATTTAGTATCGGTAAGTCTAACTTTGGACGTGGATCTTTCAGTCATTTTAAAATAAAATGCATTGGGATTAGACTGGTCAAAATCAGTAAAATAACTGAACCTTTTCAAAAAGGTAACAGAACTGCCTTGTCTAGGAGCCGGACAATGCTCCCATTGTGTATAATTTCCAGCGTTCCTCCTGGTATTAGTTTTATGCAGGTAGTGATTGCCAAAATGTTGGTAACAATATAAATCACCATAATTAGCAGATTCTAAATACAAATCTTCAGCATCAAAGGCAGCATAATATTTCAAATCAGAAAACAATGCTTCTACGGCCTGAACATCCCAATCATCAGAACGTATATTTTGTTTAACTACATCCCCCATGTTAACTCTAAGTACATTAGGGACATTTATAACCTCAGTGGGGCCATGGATTTGAAATTTTACCGCATCCCATACAATCCCATCTAGGACAGGCCAGGCAGTGATATTAACAAAAGCCAAGTCTCCCTTCAATCTGTGTGATGAGGAATGGGGTGCCAAAGTTCCATTGATATGTCGAATGCATGTTCTCTCCTCGACATAGTGTCCTTTGACGAGACGGAAAAAATAAAACACAAAACCAATTGACATAAAAAGGTAAATCGAAAAAAGCACTAGCTAAATATAGGTCCAAGGTGGAATCAAAAAATGTTTTTTAAACAGTCCTGCATAAACAGTAATTCTCGAAGGCTTTCTTGATGTGCGTGAAACAGTGTCAAATGAAAATCTGGATTCTGTGGCCAAGCGGGTTTGTAAATCAGGCATCGATAAGTCAGTTGGGTAAGTGTAGTCAGTTTCATCAAGCTGAGTACCAGGCAGTGTACTCAATAAAGGACTGGACATAGCAGGCATCTCAAAGGCAACCTAAGGCACCGGATCAGAAGCCGGGGCCAAAACAGAATTCCTCACTATCGAAGGACATGAGACTGCCGGTGTCATACTAAGAAGAATCAGCCACTCTGTGTATCTTTACATTGTCAACGGAGATATACCTGTTTTCCTTACGACCTGGAAGTGGTGGTAATATGACTGTTTTTGTGCCCTTCACTCCAAGCACTGGAACTGGAGCTCGATAAGAGGGACCAAATTCTTTCTTGTTTTCGATCTTCTCCCGAACCAGTTCTCCAACTTGGGGTAGCCAGCCAACTACCGGGATCTGCAACGCATCATCCAAGGTGGAGGGCAAATGTTCCTTTGCAAGACTGTCTCTCGTCTCTTGTAGATTCTGTAAAACATTGCAATGTTCATCTACGTCAAAGGAGGCAGCAACAGCCGCCGAGTCTAGACCGTCAAGGTCTGGTACATACATCTTGATACCAAAGAGCATTTCGTATGGGGTCCGCCCACCCAGAGACCTTCTAGGGAGATTATTAAGAGCACGCTGCACGCCATTGAGGTGGCCCAGCAAGTTCCTGCCAGTGCCTGTAACTCGAGCTGTCAAAGACTGCTTTAAGTCACGGTTCATCCGTTCCACAACACTATTACCCTCAAGTCTGTACGGAGACGAAAACTTGACTTGGACTCCCAACGAAGTCAAGGCATCCTTATACCCCTTAGAGACGAAAGCCGAACCCTGATCCGAATAGAAGGTACCACAGGCGAAAATCCTTACAAAGACACGCAAGTCTCTTATGACAGTTCGTGAATCAGCGCTGCGGTGAGGCCACACCCACACAAAGCGTGTGCATGAATCAACTGCTACTAAGATGTACTTATACGCAGTATCAGAAGAAAAAGAACCGCAGTGATCTAAATAAACACAACCAAGTGGTTTATTAGATATGTACAACTGTGTCTGGGGTGGACGCGCAGCAGTTGAAGGTTTAATCTGCTGGCAAATGTCACATTGAAGGACATAATCACGCGTCTGTTTGTACAGTCCCCGCAACCAGAAACGCTGTTGCAAATGAGCCACAGTAGCCGAAACGCCCGCATGCGCAGACGCAACACCTTCATGGGCCGCTGTGAGCAATGTGGGCCTGCGATCTGCGTTGGGAATCAATCTCTCAGCAATGTCAGGTATTTTCACATAAGGAACTTTATCAGGACTTAAGTGGTATGTATACTTCGAAGGGAACCCCTTAGGATATTTACTTCCCTTCTCAGTCGCAGCAACAGCTGCCAAGATATCATCATCAATCTTACTTTTGGACAGTGTAACTGCTGCAACTAAATATGAAGATACTGCTGATTTCGCGGGCTCATCTGCCAACGAATTGCCAACAGCGTGGACTCCCACGCGCTGATGACCCAGAGTGTGAATTAGAAACACGAGTGGCAACTGCTCTTTAAGCTCAGCCACTCGGACTCAGATCATTTTATGTTTTATTGTGCTACCTTTGGAATCACGAAAATCATTCCGAATCCAAAAGAACAGGTTTTCATTGTAAGACTGGACACAGTAGTAAGAATCACTCACAACAAGAGTCATCACACTAGGATCATCGTACTCCAATGCAAGCATCAGAGCACGAAGCTCTGCCAATTGTGCGGTGCAGTCCCCTAGAGTCTGCGTGTGCACGACTCTGGACTTGAACTCATCATTCACCATGGCACCTACCACAATGGCGCAAGCAGAAACGTATGCGTGTTTAGACCCATGCGCAACTTGCGCCGAACCATCAGTGTATATGATGCAATGGAAATCCTCCAAAGGCCGCATAGCCAAAGGTGCAGGATGAAGAATTCATATTGCAAAAACTCCTGCGACTGTAAGGAGGCATCAAAAATAAACGTGACATCCGGAGATGTCAATGATGTTGCCCATTGTATCCACCGTGGGTGCAAAGCTTTAGAATTCGGCACACCGGCTTTCGTAACTGGCTCCAATGCAGGATATGGGGTAACAACCAACATGCGTTTTCCCTGCGACAGTGCACGTTCCTTAAGAATCGACATCTGCACTGCGGTCAAAACTTTTTCCACAGTGGAAAACCGCATTTCAGCCGACGTGTACAAGTGTGACTTGTAAGCAATAGGTACTGTGTCTCCTTCGTTAAAAGTAAGGTAAGTGAAACCCACTGCCCCAGGGATGATTCTTATCACCAGGATGGTGTGGTTATCACGAGTCAGTAAGAATTTAGATTCTAGAAGATCAGCCTGCAAAGATTGCAAAATAGCTGAGTGTTCTGGCAGCCAGCATGATTTGGTAAAAGTAGGTTGTATCAAAGCATACAAAGGCTTGATACGCTGCGCATATTCAGGAATGTAAGTACGCCCGAAATTCAAAAATCCCAGCAAGGACTGTAATTTCTTCAGTGTTGACGGAGCGTGCAGTTGTGCACATTTCTCCATGAAGTGAGGAGCCAATCCTCGACCTTCATTGTTGAGCTCGTAGCCTAGGAACAACACTGTGTACTCTGCAATGTGTGACTTTGCAAAGGTAAACTTGTAGCCGAAGTCCGCAAAGCTACAAATTACGAGGTCAACTCGACACAGATGTGCCCAAAGTTCGTCGTTTGTGAGATAAATGTCATCCACATACGAACACGCATCTGGGTCCACTCTCTCCATGAGAGAGACTATGCGGGCAGCAAACACCCCTGGACTATTCTTATGGGCCATTGGTAAACGTTTGAGCTGTTTTTGTTCGCCGCCGCTCGTAAAACTGGTCCATTGGGAACTTAGACCATCCAAATGGTGGGCAAAAAAACGTTGGAAATGTCAAGCGTGGTTTTAAACCGCTTACGCACAAGACTATCCACTAAGGCAGAGCCGTGAGTATTCTGACTGCACAGGTACGGCAATGCGAGTTCAAATGCCGGTAATCCAATACCAAACGATATGATCCGTCAGGCTTGGTCACAGTAAAAAGAGGGTTATTCATTGGTGACACACATGTTTCAATTACACCTTGATACTCCAATTGTTCAAGGATATCCGCAATCGAAGCCTTAGCTTCGCTTCGGATGGGATATTGAGGTTGAGACTGTGGCATAGACCGTAAAGGAATCTCATGGTGTTGGGAAAATTTATCCCAACCACAATGTGTACGGTACAGAGCCAGCGCAAGGGCTTTAGCCCACTCTTCTGCAAAATTCAGCGCATGCTCCTTCGAGACAGTGTGCGCGAAACTAGGGAGGATTACCTCCTCCCCTCTCTGAGCTGGGAGCACAAAAGGTGGGGGCCAGTCAGCCTCCGCTAACACAATGTCATAGGTAGTTGTAAGATTTTCCCAAAATGCCCCTTTTATGATACGTTGTATGTCACCTTCAACTAAAAGAACTATTTCATAAAGTCTATCAGGGGGAGCTACTCTAGTGTCAGCTGTCTCCACAACAACATAACTGTCAGTCGCTGTTACCTTCAGTTGTAAGATTTTCCCAAAATGCCCCTTTTATGATACGTTGTATGTCACCTTCAACTAAAAGAACTATTTCATAAAGTCTATCAGGGGGAGCTACTCTAGTGTCAGCTGTCTCCACAACAACATAACGGTTAGTCGCTGTCACCTTCAGTAGTGGACGCAGGGCCTCTCGCACTATAGTAATCTCCGCTGCGCTGTCCAGCAAGGTCAGAGCCCATGTCTGATTCCGAAGCTGCGTTCTCACTATCTGTGGCATATCTTGCTGTTAAAGCGGCAACCTTGTTTTTCTGAAACTGGGGTCTTTTCGGTGTAGAATCGTCCGGCTTGCCTTTACCGTCTTTCGGGCGGGGTTGATCGCGTCCTTGCAGGCCGCCCCGACCTCTGCCGCCTCCTCCACCACCGGTCGACGAGGCTGATGAGTCCTGAAAAGAACGAGGAGAGCATTGTTCAGAAGCCTGAAAACGATCAGGAGATTTTGTCATCGCGCGATTGCGCAAGTCATAAATAGGTTCTGTAGGTGCAGGCACTGGAGATGCAGGACGAGACTCCTGTTTCTGTTGTTGCTGTTTACCCTGTTCTTGTTGCTTTTTCGGCTAATTCTGTTTCTTAGCCTTGGGCTGTTCATCAGTTTCTGACTTCTGGCCTTGGGGTTGTTTTTTCTCTTTAGTGGAGAAAGGCTTGAGTCCCAAACTTTTACGGCCTACGGTCTTATAAGCCGCCACAATAATTCTTGCTAACTGTCGGGGTTTGTCGATATCGGGTACAGCCTGCAAAGCATTAGACACCTGAAAGTTCACAGCATCTCCCTTGAAATTCGTAAGTACGAGATCGGAAACTACGTCAAAAGCACCGCACAGGCGCATACCCAATTCAACTGCCGCCTCTGGTCCGTGCTCATCTTGAACACGCTTAAGGACCGTCAGAAGGACAGTCATTGACGGAGTGCCAAAGCACCTCGTGTACACTGCCGCAAAGGTCCTACCCCATGTCTCACAGTCACCAGGTTCTGGTACCAAGTCTTTTGGCATGCTAATTGTCAGAATCCTGTGTTTTTCACCAGGAGTCGTGTTAGGAAATACAGCTTCCAGCTGGTCAAACTTCTCGGCAAGCCAGAAATGAAAATCATCCCTATTCTGGGGGCGCTTGCCCATTACAGCGATAACCATCACGGGACTGAGCTTCATGCCACCCTGTCTGGCTGGAAGCGCCGCAGCACCCGGGGCCCCGCCCGGGAGATTGCGGGTAATATACTGCACTAACGACCGAATCACATTAATCGCGACTACATGTAGTCGTCTTATATCTGCAATAGGACAAGCCCCGTGTTGAGGATGAGGTGTAAATCCAGCCAAAACAGGCCAAGTTGCGCCTGGAATGGACAACGGACCTAACCTCGTGGCTGTCAAAGAGGGGGTAGGGCGCCATTAAACCAAACGCGGTGCTGCCAAGTGTTAATCAGAACTTCCGCACTCACAACAAGAATCACAGCCATGCCTTCTACGGGGACATTTTAAGCATGCACGTGATTGCACACCGTAATGCGACTATGTTGCGGAATGTCCACCGCGGCCATAGCGACACAGAAAGGAAGAAGTACAAAGCAAACTTTGTAGCACAACTGGGTAGTAATTCAAGGAAACTGTTTTGAAAGAATCAAGTTTGAAAAGACCTATGTAAGTATAGGTAGGTTTGTCCGACACCACTGTTAACCGGAAACAATAGCGAAGGTGTTAAGGACTGAATATAGCACTACTCAAGCGTCATGTAATAAGACCCCCAACGATCGGGCGCCATGTCGCAGGGATTCTGCTCCTACCCAGAACTGTGCACAGAGACTTGGAACCTTAGTGAATTAGGGTGTGCCAAAACTCACCTTAGTACCCAAAATCCCCTACCAGACTAGCAATCAGTGTCTCATTGGTTCTTACAAACTCCCAATGGTTAGACAACCCAGAACATGGACTTAGAACACCTCAGGTAACGTGGAACACATGAACATTCTTTCGGTATACTAACATATCAATCCAGAACGAGGAGTCAATGAAGATACGTGCACGTTTGAAATGTTTATTTCTAATGCAGTGTTCTTAAGTGCAGTATCTTAGCCAATACAAGCAAACATATCATAAGTAACAAAGTAATCAGCATAGTTACTAGTCCATAGAATACAAAGGGAGAAAGCATGACAAAATGCTAGAGGGAAGAAGGCTAAATTGCACCTAAATCTTACCCTCCCTTGCTAGTGTATTATATTATATCTAAAGAAGGTCTCTTTGGGTTTTAGCAGGGCGGCCCCAAACCTCTGAACCTAGTGGAAAGGGATCACATCATCTTCCACCAGCTATCTGCATGGGAAGCATCATCAAGTGTGTGGCATGCTCTGCGCAGTGCAATATAAAACGCGCCTAAAGCCAGAGTTGGCCGCAGCTGCATGTATGTTATGTCTAGAATATGCGAAGATCAGACCTCACACCAACCACTGTGTTGAAATAACCTTGAAGGCCTCGGCACTCACTGTACAGACATAGCTTACCAAGCAAAGCTGATACTATAACAAAACATATTATTCTTGTGTGAAGCAAAATATTCTACTAGGCTCAAAGCTCTAATAACAATATGTGCTGTGTACAGAAGCAGCAGAAAGGTAAAATGGCGTTTAAACTCCTCATAAGCTCATGCTAACTTAACACAGTGTGAAGGGCAAAGCATATCTATATGACAGAATATTAGCCTTCAGCAATCTCGTCCACTGTCCCAGGTATCATGTGAGGCAATCGAACACCTCCCGTCCCCGATTCATCAGATTCTGACCCCTCGGAGCCCTTTTCTGATTCTGTCATCTCCAGTGATGTTGCTCCTTTGTCTTGAGATATTGCTGTGACAGCCAGCAATGCAGCCGATCGTTCTTTCTCTATTTGAGTCTCTGTGGGTTTTTGAGCACCAGGATGGCGCCTTCTGATGTGCTGCGACTGGCGTGGGGGCAGCCCCTCTGCTGGTGCACCCATACTGCGTCCTGCTTCACCCGTGCCCACTCTGTAAGCTTCCAACCATGTCCAGGCTTCCTCT
The DNA here is from genome assembly GCF_964261635.1 of Lissotriton helveticus. Taxonomy (NCBI): domain Eukaryota; kingdom Metazoa; phylum Chordata; class Amphibia; order Caudata; family Salamandridae; genus Lissotriton; species Lissotriton helveticus. Next base: position 495,577,945 of record NC_136067.1, on the reverse strand, counting down.
GGGCTGTCGTGAAAATATGTTTTACCGTCCATGGTCACCCTTAGATGCGCGGGGAACATCAAAGAGTACTGGAGGCCCTCTTCTCGCAGCGCCTTCTTGACCTCCAAGAACGAAGCACTGCGGCGCTGTACTTCAAATGTGTAATCCGGGAACAGTGTCAAGCTACAGTTGTCCACTTTGAAGGGGCCCGAACATCGAGCCTTGTGCAGCAGGAGGTCCCTAAGCTTATAATGGTGTGGCCTCGCCACCACCGGTCTGGGCGGCCTGCCAGGTGCCAGCTGCCGAACTGGCATGCTATGTGCTCTTTCCAGGGTATAGAAGGATGTCAGGCCTACAAGGGCAACCTCAGTTCTCAGCCAATTTTCCAAATAACCCACCATATTGGCCCCTTCCACCTGTTCCAGCAGCCCCACCACTCATGCGTTCTTCGGTTCCGCCCTTCAGCATCTTCAGCCCTCCACTCCAGGGTTTGCAATCTGTGTGTGACATCCACCATCTGAGCTTCCAGAGCCGTTTGGGCGGGTTCTAGGGTCCCCAAGGTTACTTCTGTCTGCTTTACCCAGTCAGCAAGGTTAGCATGATCTGCACGAAGAAGGCCCAGCACCAGTGCCACATGTGCAATGTCCTTCTGAGGAGCATCCCTAGTGTCAGTGATGGCCTTAAGAATTTGGTATACGTGTTGCTGCATCATCCTCTCTAGGTGTGGTGCTATCGCATCTTGCTATTCTTGCGCCCCAATTTCGTCCTCCTGTTCCGGGGGCGCTCCCCCCTGTTTTCCCCATGGTTTTCCCAGTGATGGCTGCATTGCAAGTCCCAGTATCAGCACGGTCTCCCAAGTGACCTCAAACGCTATGCGTGCCTATCTCAGGTGCCAAGCTAGTTCCTCTGCCAGGAGGTCCCTCTCTGCCGCCTCTGCAGCAAGCCTCACACCACATAGCCCTCTGCCATCCAGGGCTGCTCTCCACCAGTACCTGGTAGCGTTTTGCTCAACCTAGCAGTCTCTACCACAGTCTCCCTTCATCTCTTGTGGCCCGGGCTCAGAACGTGTTCCCCCGCCAGCTCACTACACTCTACCCGGGAAGGAACCGCACTCAGGGGCCGGGGCAGTGTCGCAAGACTCGCACACATCCGCTCTTGCTCCAAGCCCACCTGCGTCAGCCGGTGCGCCACTGCACCATCCCCTCGTCTGTGGTGCAGCTGCCGGTGGTGTACCCCAATATGTGGTGTTGCAAGAACTATGGCCTCCACTCATCGCCCACAGCGGTAGTCTTCAGCTGCGATACGGCCAATGCGGCAATTCAGTTAGATCTCAGACACTCCAGTGAGGCCTGGAATGCAGTACCCTCAGGGAGAGCTGCCACAGGGCCATCCGCCGGTCTCCTCTCCACGGTCCCACCGCTGCCCACACCACCGCCTGGCTGTCTCCTCACCAGCTTCTGTGGACTAGCAATCACTCCTCCGCAAGATCTCCGTCCACTGACAGCGCCCCCCAACTGCTGCCACTGTTACCAGGGCCCTTTGCGATGTCCCCTGCAGTCTCTGTGGTGTCCATTCAGCTGCCCACCGCTCTCTTGATCTGGCACAGAAGGCCCACTGGGACGTCCCACACCGCGGGGCTCACTGCCCATCCAAATGCCCAAAATGGCAGACCATGCCCCAAAATGGCGGTCCGATAGTGGGTCTGCTTTCTCCGGGGGCACCGCAGTACCATGACCGAGGGGTGAGATGCCGGCCACTCCCCCATGATTCGCCGCTCCACCGGATGACAGCTGTTTGTGCCTCCATGTTCTCTAATACCTCGGTAAGCCGCCACTCCATCAGACCCCTCCGCATCAGTTTAGTGGCTGTCAGCCTCGGTACTTCAGGGTTCTTGTTCTGTCGGTGCAGTGGGGGTCTTGCCAGTGCCACGAGTAGGTTTTACTTGCCGTATTCCACTGTGCTCCTGGTCTCATCCTCCAGCGCTGTTTCCGGTTTCATGAAGCCACCATCAGCACCATCTTGGCCGTTCCCCATTTAATCACGCCACCTCACCGAGCCGCTGGTCATCAGGGGCACCCAGTCATGCAATCTCCATCGGCAGGTGCTCCTAGCCCCTACAAGCACTATCACGGGTGCTCAGGGGATCAATTCCAGTTCCCTAAACAGAATAATTAATGGGTTCAGTGCGGAGCTCCAAGCTCACGCGACCTTCCTCATCGGTTCCGTGGCCACGCCCCCATAACTTTTGCATCATTTGACGAATCTTCGTGAAATTCTCCAAAAAATGTCTACAGGTCAGCTCCTATCCTGAAAGTTTGGGGGTGATTCGTTAAGCGGAGGCTGAGAAAAAAGGGGGGCCCTAAAAAGTGTTTTCTCCATGTACTACATACCGAACTGCTGAACGGAATTATACCAAATTTAGCAAAAAAAGTAGTGCTTAATTCAAAAAGCAACTTTTTTAATAAAATGGTGTAAATCCGTTCAGTAGTTGCTGAGAAATTAAAAAAATAAAAGCTTCGATATCTGGGGCAGTGGTGGGTTCGCGCACCTTCCCAACCATGAGCTTCACTGTGATTGGCTGCTACGACCACGAGTTTCACTGTGATTGGCTGCCAACACTCCAAGCCAGGAAGTGTTGGCAGCCATCTTGTGGCTCAGTAAAACCGAGTCACAAGAATACAGTGGAAAAAATATTAAAAAAGAAGAAAACGGGGCAGGTTAGAAACACCCTGACCCCCTAGTCCTGCTCAGGGGGTCAGAACGTCCGAAGGCACGCTGGGTGCGCCAATCTGGATGAAAAAATGAAAAATAAATGAAGAGGGGGCTCCCCCACTTCATTTAAATGAACCTCCGAGTGGGCCAGGTTCCGGAGGCAATCCTATAATTATATTGCGGGAGCCTGTGGGGCTTTCACAGCCCCGGGGACCGCCACCTCTCTGGGGCTATGTAAATTAGGTACGAAAGGGCATGCATCCCCGGGGACCGCCACCTCCCCAGGCTTGTTGTGTAATTATTGAGGGGCCTCCAAGGCCCCCCCAAGCCCTGGGGATCGCCAATCCCGGGGCTTTAGTTAAATATGCAGGGGGGACCTGGTGGTCACCCGAAGCCTTGGGAACCACCATCTCCCCAGGGCTTTGAAAATGGAGGGGGGCACACAGCCCCCTTCTGGAGCCCTTGATGGCCCTGGGGACCGCCAACCCCCAGGGCCTGCTCCTGCAATGTCCTGGGGAGCCCATACCCGGGACATTGTTGTTTACTATGACAGGGTGGAAGCACGTCTCCCACCCTGCCATATCAAACCCTGGTTTGCTTTGTTGAAGCAAGAGGAGCAAAACCTGCTCTCGCTTCAATGAAGCAAAGCAGGATTCCTTTTGGGCAACAGGAGTTTAATGTTAGCAGCTCCCCTTGCCCAAAAGCAATGTCGGTTCCCGCATGAGGCAGGGAGCCGACGGGACCGTGGGGGCATTGGGGCTCCCCCCACTGTCCCTAACGTAGAGGCCAGGCCCCGTGGGATTGGGTCCCCGGGTCCAGAAGTGGCCAAGGGAAGGGGGACCACGCAGCCCTCCTTCCTAATAATTAATACAAACATTCAAGAATTGGGCATGATCCGGAGGATGGGGTCCTCTCGGAGAATATAAATTAATGGAAGTGGACCATTTTTTTTAAAGAAAAAGTTGGAGTGGCGATCCTAACGCGATGTTCAGAACGCGCTGGGTGCTTGGCTCTCAGCGCGCCCCCTAGTGTGAACGCACTGGGTGTGTGTCTCTCAGCGTGGCACCTGAGTATTTCACAGGTCTTTAAAAGACCATTTAACTGTAATTGGTGCTTTTGTTGTATTTTCACCCCTTCTTAGAGCCTCTGCATCTCCCCTCTGCCTATGACTGGAAGAATTAGCCCCCCCCAAAATTTTTATTAGCCTCCCCCGAAATTTGGTTCTAGTTGCACCCCTGATGGCGTACGCTGGCTCTGCCCACTCTACTTACGCTTACAGAATTCCGTGGATTCTATCCTGGTATGTCAATGATCCAGCTGTGGGGCTGGGAATATCTTGCCAACAGGATTCTGGGCCTTTTATTACTGGTGCTCCACGAACCCAGCAGCTCACTGTAGGGGACTCCATGAAAGGGACTACAGGGATCCAACAATCAGAATTCCTTGATCTGGAGATTAACGACCTGGGAGGGTATCCACTGAATGAGAATGAAGTATACCACAATGAGAATTCCAAGCTCCTGGACTCGGTTTTCCAGGCATTCGTGCGGTATTCTCGCTAGCCAGTGGCCCAGATTTTAGTGGGCCGGAAACCAGGGTGCTAGAGCAAAGGCTGTGGGGATCCTGTAGCAAAGTAGGTGGGTGCCACAGGAACCAGCGTGGTGCCTACTCATGCTCTGTGTGTAGCATCAGCTCTACCGAGGCTTGGTTTGCAATCCTGACGCTCCGCCGGGGTTGCCCTCTGTTTGGCAGCCAAGCTCGTGCTCAGGGGTTAGGCTCTGCCAACATATGTACTTATCCAATCCCTCTGCCAATCCCCAAGCACTTATAAATTCACTATACACTCTCCTTGCAGTACTCTAATCATCCAGTCTCTACCCATGTACTTATAGAATGACCCAGACAAAGTTACATAACCAAAGTCTGCCCCACTGCCAGAGGTAACATGGTTGCATGCGCATTCAACAGCACAATGTAATGTGGTAGGGCCCAGGGCCATCATGCATACATAATGCACACACAGACACAGTTAGATAGATAGATAGTGGAACTGGCTACAGGCACGTGCTCTCAGCCCCTTTTTATTACCAGGGTCACATGTCCAGTGATGTCTGTGCTGGATACGTGAAGGGTGAGTGTAAGCCAGCCCTCAGGGAATGGTTGGTGCTGGCAACAACTACAACAGTGATCATTGGATGACACACACAGAGATTCTATCATAAAGGGTCCATGTCTTGTGGTGCACTAAGGTAGGGGCACCAGATCTTAAATCCCACACAAAAGATTGTATCGTAAAGGGTCCATGACTTGTGGTGCACTGAGGTAGGGGCACAAGAGATGAGCGTGCTGATGTGAAGAAATTGTTAATGTCCCTTCGGGATATTCCGGCTGCCTAAGATGACATTGTTGTGTCCGGTGTCTACAGCACGAAAGTCAATCATAAAGGCTCCATGAGTTGTGATGCACAGAGTTAGTGGCACCTGAAGAGCTCAGCGTGTGCGCAGCCAGATATGATGGCGTGTCCTTGCAGGACAGGATTGGAATGGATATGTGTGAGACCTGATGACCGCAGTGTAGGCTGGAGGCAGCGGTCAGCAAGGGCCCACAACCACGTAGTGTTGCACTGAATTGGTAGCAACAGTGGCACTTAGTGTGTGCTCAGCCAGCGATGATACGTGGTTTGACCGGGCCGCACTGGGAGCAATGTCTTTTGCCTAATAAATTCTGCCTCAATAGGGCCATGTGGCAGTGACTTGTGGTGCACTGAGTTAGTGCCATCAGAAGCATTCAGAGTGTGCACAGCCAGCGTTGATGCGTGGTGGGGGTGGGCCGCACTGGGAGCAATGTCTGTTGCCTACTGGACTGTGTCATCTGCAATCGCGACTCGATCTGAATTGTGAGCCCTGCTGTCCGCAGTGTAGATGGGAGGTAGTAGTTAGCACAGACATCGAGGAATGCTTTTTGTCAATTCCTCTTGACAAAATCTGAGGACATAGAGTACATTTCTCTCTGCAATTAATAAATCAAGACTGAATTCAAATTGTGAGCCCTGCTGACCGCAGTGTAGGGGTATGGAACAAAAGATGAAATATGTAGGTTTTTGGGACGTTATAGTTATTTGCCTACTGGACTCTGAAATTAATGAACGAAGAGTGAGTTTGAATTGTGAGCCCTGCTGACCACAGTGTAGGCCTGTGGCAGGGCCCACAGGCATGTGGCATTCAGTTGAGCTGCAGAGTTAGCGGCACCTGAAGCACTCAGCGTGTGCACAGCTAGCGATGATGTGTGGTCCGGCTGGGCCGCACTGGGAGTAATGACTGTTGCCTACTGGACTGTGCAATTAATTAATCAAATCTGAATTTGAATTGTGAGCCCTGCTGACCACAGTGTAGGCCGGAGGCAGCGGTCAGCAAGGGCACACAGCCACATGACATTGACTTGAGCTGTACAGAGTTAGTGGCACCTGAAGCACTCAGCGTGTGCGCAGCCAACGATGATGCGTCGTCCGGGCAGGCCGCACTGGATGCAATGTCTGTTACCTACTGGACTGTGCAATTAATGAATACAGACTGCATTTGAATTGTGAGCCCTGCTGACTGCAGTGTAGGCCGGGGGCAGCAGTCAGCAAGGGCCCACAGCCACGTGCGGTTGACTTGAGCTGCACAGATTGGGAGCATTTGGTCTTCTTAACCGATTATACTCTCTTACATAATTTGCATCTGCACAAATCTTGAATTGTGAGCCCTGCTGACCGCAGGGTAGGCCGGAGGCAGCGGTCAGCAAGGGCCCACAGCCCCGTGGCATAGACTTGAGCTACACAGAGTTAGTGGCTCCTGAAGCACTCAGCGTGTGCGCAGCCAGCGATGATGCGTAGTCCGGGCAGGCCGCACTGGCAGCAGCAAAAACAACAGTTGATGGACAGAATGCAGAACAATGTCATACATTCACCCCAGTACAGAGATCTGGGCCTACATCCTTTGTTTTTTTGCTTACCATGCCATTCCAGGTCGAATACAGCCATATGCAAATCAGTCTTGACCCTGTGCCTCCTGGGAATAGTCCAGTCCGAACTGCTAAGCCAGGTCTGTAGCCTACTGGACTGCGTAATCTGTGATTACGACTCTATCTGAATTGTCATCCCTGCTAACCGTAGTGTAGGGTAGGCCGGAGGCAGCGGTCAGCAAGGGCCAACAGCCACGTGGCATTCACTTGAGCTGCACAGAGTTAGTGGCACATGAAGCACTCAGCGTGTGAGCAGCCAGCGATGAAGCATGGCCCGGGCGGGCCGCACTGGGAGCAATGTCTTTTGCCTAATGAATTCTCTCTCAATAAGGCTACGTGGCAGTGACTTGTGGTGCACTGAGTTTGTGGCACCTGAAGCACTCAGCGTGTGCACTGCCCGCGTTGATGCGTGGTCTGGGAGGGCCCCTCTGGGAGCAATGTCTGTTGCCTACTGGACTGTGTCATCTGCAATCGCGACTCAATCTGAATTGTGAGCCCTGCTTTCCGCAGTGTAGGCCGGAGGCAGCAGTCAGCAAGGGCCCACAGCCAAGTGGCGTTGAGTTGAGCTGCACAGTTAGTGGCACCAGAAGCATATGCAAATCATTCTTGACCCTGTGCCTCATGGGAATAGTCCTGCCCGAACTGCCAAGCCGCACTGGGAGCAATGTCTGTTGCCTACTGGACTGCGTTATCTGCAATCGCGACTCGATCTGAATTGTGAGCCCTGCTGTTCGCAGTGTACATCGAAGGCAGTAGTCTGTACAGACATAACACAGACAGACATAACACTCGGGGCTATGCCGCTGGGTTTGCAAGGGGCTTTGTGTCGAAGAGGCCGGGACAGGGCGAGGGCCAACGCTCTGGCTGGCCCGTTGACCTTCCCAGAAATGAATCACACCCAGAGCCCCGGCCTATTTATTCACACTCCTATGCTGGAGTGGCATAAGTTGGACCAGCCCACTCCGCTTCCGCTTACAGGGGGACGACGACACAGCTACATGACCGAGACCTTCCCCACTGCCTCTGGTAACATGGTTGCATCCACTGTCCACAACACTACAAGCACCAGCAGTATGTGTACACATGGAGAGGTCTGTGCTCTGCATAGTGAGGTCTGTCCAGCACATCACTGCTTCACTTGGCATTGTGTGCATTGTTATTGATGGGTGACTTGCCTCCTTCACACATACTTGGTTCCCACATCTCCCAACATTCAGCTATTGTGTGATTGAGGGACCATGTCATTTTGGGAAGGTCCGCTGTCCTGTTCTGCACTGCCTCGGTGGTAGTAGGGGGGAGTGGTTCGTGGAGGGAAGTCCTGGGGGTGGTGGCAGTGGGTGTTGTGGCCTTCTTGGGTGTCGGAGCTGCATGATCAGTAGCTCTGTGTCATGTGTTGGTCTTCAGATGTGGCTCTGGGCTGGGCTCTCTGTCGGGCCATCTTTGGCCTCACTAGGAGAGCCAGGGCCAGTGAACTTCTTAGATCTCTTCACTGGCTTCCCATCAAGAAGCGGATCACTTTTAAGGCCCTGACCATTGCCTTTAAAGCCCTTCATGGTACTGGAGCCCGATATCTTCAGAAATGGATCAGCCTATATCTGCCTTCCAGATCCCTGCGCTCCTCTGCCCAGGCCAGGGCAGTTACCCCTGTGATCCGACGTGCCCATTGTGGTGGGCGTTCCTTCAAACATCTTGCCCCCGACTATGGAACGCTCTTCCTCTTTCTCTCAGATCCAACACCAATCTGCTGGCTTTTAGGAAGGATTTGAAGACCCTGCTTTTCACGCAATAATCTGCTCTCTTATGAGCCTTGTCCTTTCTCGCGCTCCATCCTCTTCCTGGGTCCGTGAGGTTCTTTCAGCGCCAGGACACTCTTCGGAGTAGCCGTGCGCTATAAAAGTACCCCTTTTAACATAACATAACATACTGTAGGTAGTCGTCCTACTTTACACCAGTAAAAGGCAGATTTTAAATTCTTACTGCTAACGAGGTTTATCACCTGTTTTTGGATTGCATCGTAGATTTGGCTGGTCGAACATATAGGGTAGTGGTGTTCATGTTTTTTTTTGCACTGGAATGCCTACTCTGCATATCATTAGCGTTAGTTGTCGCTCTCATTCGTGGCGATGTTTTTTGTGGAAGCTATCGCTGGAAACTGGCTATATTGGCAGTTTTCAACAGGTTGAGAATGGGATGATAATTCTTTTGCCACTTTTGCTGCGCTAAAGTGCCAACAACTCAGCGATAAGTCCTTGTGAATACGCCCCATTGTTTTTTTTTATTTTTTCGTCTGGATTCATGCACCCAGCTGCTTTAAAAAAAAAATTGTAATAATTTTTTGGCCCTGGGGCTTTTTGTGGGATCCCCTAAGCAGGCCTAGGGGGTCAGGGTGTTTGTACCCTGCCCACTTTTCTTGTTTTTTTCATCTTTTTGTTGTGATTCCTATGTAGCTACAATAAAGGCCTAATAAACACAAGGGCTCATTTTAGAGTCACCCTATAACCCAACAGTGGAGACTTATTGCCGAGTTATAGGCACTTTAGCATGACAAAAGTGGCGAAAGAATTATCGCCCCATTCTCAAGTTGGTACACACTGCCACATTGCCCACAGGCTGATGGTACCAACACAGCGGACAATTAACACCCTTACGCAGACAATGCTGCTGGCTGTGGTACACCTGTTGGTCTCTGGTACCGTCCAACTAACAACTGCAAGAATTGGAGTCTCACAGCCAGCCCTATTAAACTTCCTCACACGTCTTGGATGCATGTCTACAAAGCAAAGTAGTGCCCCTGTATCCGCACCACCCGCTCATCCCAATTCGTAGTATTCCTGCACAACCAACCCCAACCTCAGCCGTTGCTTGACACTTCTGTGCTCCAGATCCAAGATTGTAGTCACTGAAATGGGAGTGCGCCAGGTCATTAAGTCTAGTAGTTAACAGTAGTGGAAAAATAGTACTTTATTAGAAAAACATGAATAAACAACACAAAAACATCAAACAACGAGTGACATTGCCAATGGGGAACATTAACTTGTGGATCGAAATAACTGGAAATCATCCTGGAAATCCCAAAACTCCTTATTCAGAAACCTGTTGGATAAATGAAGACAATGGTCAAGCGTTAGTAAGGTCACAAACTTAATATGGTATAATGTATTGCACTTGGACAAACCGGAATGCTTACAGGTATGATCAATCCTGCACAAACTGACTGTAACAGAAGTTCGTGTGGTCGTAACCTTTGTAGGAAAGAAAAGGAATGTTATAACCACACAAACTTCTGTTATAGTCTTGTTATGCAGGATTTATCACACCTGTCAGCATCACAGTTCGTTTCAGCTTGATACACCTGCATGTTTACTTCACCCACACTGCGCAGGAACAGCTGGAGACCAAGCACGTGTTGAGGGCAACTGACTGCACACATGTACTACTTGTACCCCCTGCCGACACTGGACCCAATCACCGCAACATATACCACACACATTCCAACAATGTGCAGGCAAAATTGGACCACCGGGGCCTGTACACTAATGTCGTCGCAAACGTCTCAGGCAGTGTGCATGATTCCTACATCTTTCACAAGCATCCCAGCCCTGGTCCCTTGACCAGTCTGCTGCCCAGCAATGACTGTCCAACCCTGCACACCCAGACCTCAATGCTCACCTGCCACTACTGGCGTGTCTACAAGAGGGCCTACCACGTGCCGGAGCAACCTCCTCAGCTGTCGCTGTATTCCACAGCACGGGCCCCCAGCGCATCCTGCTGCACCGCGCCAAGGAGTCACTTCTGTACAGCCAGCTGCCTTTGGTGTACATATGGTCCAGCCAAGATCACAATTCAAATCGAATCTTGATTGCCAGGATGATGTATCGAGGCCTACACATCATCACAGGCTGCACACCCGCTCAGCTCTGGTGGCACTAACTCAGTGCAGCTCAAGTCATTGCCACAGGAGGCTAGTGTCTGGCAAAGTTCTTCGGCTGCCACCAACTCTGTGCATCTCAAGTCATTGCTATGTTGCAGGAGGCCCGTGTTGGTCAAAGTGCCTCGGCTGCCACCAACATAATAAGCACACGGATACACCCAGATAGAGAGTGGAAATGACGTCGAGAACGTGCGCCCGGCCCTTTTTATTGGCAGGGTCACATGTCCTGTGATGCTTGTGCTGCATGGGTGTGGTGTGGGTATAAACCAGCCCTGAAGGAGTGGCTGTGGCATGCTGACAACTAGACCTGTGATCAGCAGATCACTACAGGGAAGACCTGGGACATGTATCGTTGTAGTTCCCTCCCTGTAAGCGTAGGCAGAGTGGGCTGGCTGAAACACGCATCCTTCACGACTTTACCAATATGGCGGTTTGAATCCGCACACCCACCGAGATAGGTACACGATGGGTGCGCAACTCCACTTTTTTCTCCCCCAAAATTAAAAATATAGATATGAATATTTAAGAAAATAGAAGACATTATATTATTTTAATAACCAACAAAAAAATTACATTAATTATTTTTAGGATATTAAAGTTACAAAAAAAATCAAAATTACTGAAAAAAACATAGGTTAATGAACATTATAATTCGAAATTAGCATTTAAAAAAGTCTTAGCAATTCACTGAAAAAAACATAGGTTTCTGGGACGTTATAGTTAGTTGGACATTTCTCTCGTACAAAACCAAAGAAATTTCCCCGTTATAGTTAGCTCACCTAACTAAAACTCGCGCCCCCGTAATGCACTGCTGATGACGTCACATATTACATCATTCATGACATGGGCAGTGGCATCACTGATATCATCACTGATGATATCTCAAATGACATCACTGATTACATCACTGATGACATCATCCAGTGACTGTGTTTTTCTTTAAAGTTTAAATATGTATTATATATATATATGCCAAGGTGTATTGAAGAATGAGTGGGTATATAAGTGTCTGAATGGAAGATTTAGTAGGTGCGTGACTGACTGATTGATTGAGTGATTAAAGGTGTCTTACTGAATGCATGAGTTAGTGACTAAATGTCTGTATCAGTCTGTCTTACTTGGACATGTCCAACTAAATATAACGTCCCTGAAACCTTTGTTTTTTTCAGTGAAATTATATAAATTCACTGGAAAATACATAGGTTTCAGGGACGTAATAGTTAGACATTTCTCTCGTGCAAAACCATAGAAATTCCCAGTTATATAGTTAGTTCAGCTAACTATAACTTGCGCCCCGCAATGCACTGCTGATGACGTTACATATTACATCATTCATGACAATGTCAGTGACATCACTGATGACATCACTGATGACATCTCAAATGACATCACTGATGATGTCACTGATGTATATCAACTCCACATGCCTGCCATTCTACCAAGACATACTCCAGCACACTCAGGGTCACTCAAAGACGGTTTATTGGCACAAACAACAGGTAACACGTTTCAGCAGCTGCCTTTGTCAAACCTATATTGGCTGCCATCTTAGTTACTTAAATACATGTTCCCGGGTCTTTGCATTAAAGTGACAGTGCATGTTTTGACTAATAAAGTGACAGACCACAAATAAAACAACATGTGCTCCTAGCTGCCACATATTTCTTAAACCTGATATGAAGCATGACTGTTGGCTAATCCCATGTAGATGCTGTTTTAATTACTGCTGTACTGGGTCAATACCTAAGAAATTTTACACACTGAAAAAGGGCCATATTTGATAAAGATCAAGTGCCCAAAAGCGGCCCATTCTCCCCTGCAAATAGTGTAAACAGAGGCCTTGAATGAATGAAGGGCAAGTGTTCATTGTCACGCAGTTATTCATACCTACTATGCAATTAAACAATAATCCTACTTCTTTTCTCTTTGCATTGAGACTAAAATACGGCAACAGAAACACAAAATGAAACAAATACAAACACACAAATATGTGCCCCAAAAGAATATGAAATACAAAAAGAGTAAAATCCATCAATTATGGACTGGATCATTGTAGTAAACGAATTGCCTCAGCAACCCCATTCTCAAAACTTGCTCCTATTCTCAACAGAGGACTGCATGCGAGGGCTTAGGGATGGCATCTAACACAACCCCCTCTTTCTATTAAGAACATATTACAGGTGGACATGTAAATCCTCTTCTGTGTTGAGGCCACTAGGATTTGTTGTATTGAATCTCAAGATGTATCTTGTTTCTAGCTGCCTCAAATTCCTCTCCCTATTGCCTCCCCTTGGTCTGGCTAGCACTTGGTCTAGCACAAAATATTCTAAGTTGTTGACGTCACTATTGTGGACCAGCTCCAAATGTCTTGCCACCGGCTACGTCTGATCTTTGTGCTTAATAGCTCGGATGTGCTGCAGGATACACTGGTATACACTTAAGATGGTGCTTCCTATTTACAATTTATGACAGCTACATCTAAGTGCATAGATTGCATACACACTCCTCTATGTAAGTGGTTTTACTATCTGCCATTTGGTGTCTGAAATTGGCAGTGGCTCCTCCATAGTGTTAACACCATAATTACATGCCTTGCACTTGTGTCAACGTCTAAACCTTTTAATCCCACTGAGCCACGTCTCGTTTTGTTTTAATCTGGGTGTATTGTTAACTAGATCCTTTCTCATGGACCTGGCCTTCTTGAATGTCATCACTGGTCTTTTATGTATTCTGGGATCTAGGATCTGGTCTCTGTAAATCAAGTATGAAAGAAATGAGAGAGACCCCTTAGTTCAGACATGGGGTATAGCGTATTCTTAACCATTAGAATTGAACATTCCTTGGTGGAAATATGTGCTAGAACTGGGTCTCAAGAATCCCAGCACAGACAGTTATAGCCCATATGTTAAATCATACAATGGTAAAGATACTCCTACACAACTGTAAAATGTATATTAAAAATCGGCACTTGATATGATTAAAACATACTATAAAACTAATTACACTGAAAATGACATTTAATTCATATACCATTAGAATACTTTGTTGCATACATAAAGAGAAAAAACAACACAATAATTCAACATAGGAGTTATTACAAAGACTTATGATACCTAAGGGGACATTAGGATGGCGGGCGGACTTTGTCCACCCGCCATCCCGTCGCATAGAGGGACCGCCCGCCATAGGGCGGGGGTCCCGTTGCTGCCATTAGGATGCGCCCCCCACAATGGCGGGCGCATCCAGCATTCCTGACATTGTGGCGGGCGGTGCACTCAGCACCGCCTGCCACAATGCCAGGAAGGCATGTTGTGCACTTCCATGCACAACATGGCAGGCACCGCACGGTTCCTGCCATGTTGTGCATGGAACTGCTGGGGGGTACCATAGACACCGCCACCATATTGCAGCCTTTTCTGCCCGCAAGTCAACTGGGGCAGAAATGCGGCGGACGGTCTTTCTGTCCGCTGCGGACCCCCCAGCCATAGTAATATGGCGGGGGTCATTTCTGCACGGATGGCGGGTAAATTGCCCCCACCGGGCCAGCGGTGACTATCCGCCCGCCATCCTAATGGGGCCCCTAGTGTGTACCAACAAACATGTAACAGAGAGGCAGTTATAGACAATACATGTTGTCATTTATAAACACATCCGTTTTGAGCAGTTCAATTGCAAATCCTAGATATCATCTCTTGTTCTTATCTATAGGATAAGCTGTTCACATGGATTGTGTTGAGAGAAGCGTTGACGCGTTTGGATGGTCCTATTGATATCCCATCTTTATCGAGATAAATATGAGTCTCTCATTTATTGGCACTCTATGGTTGCCTTTGATCACAATCCTTATTTCATTGTGTTTTGTTGCCACCTTCACTCGCTTGATTTGCAGAGCATATTATTGTCCTTTGATCCAGGGGGTCTGATATAGTCAAAGGTAGAGTTCCTTATTTTAATTCTTATGTAGGGTGTTTTTCTGTGGGGTGTTTCCTTGCGTTGTTTCACAATAAAATCATTAATTTGGGTCTTAAATGACTTTGCTCACAGGGCCGGACTAGCTACCGGGCGTTTTGGAATGCTGCTGAGCTGGGGGCTGATTTTGTTGATGTGGACCTGCGTGTACTGAACGAAATTCGTTTTGCCTTAATTATTTCGCAGCACACGCAGGTCTCCAAGAACAAAATCAGCCCCCACCGCAGTGAAATCGTCAGTCCGGGCCTGTTTGCTCATTTCTCACCCCCTCACCACAGGTCTTGCTGTTAAAATTGTCAAAAAGGGTTTACTGACTTGTGCAGTCTCTCATTGGAGTTAACTTAAAATCCCGATAGAGAGGCCGCAAATTGTCCTTCTGCTATGAGTGAGCCAGGATCAAGTGCCAATGCATTTAGAAAATGGCACACATTTTTGATGCTGTTACCTAAACCCTGTGATGAACCTTATGGTTTGCCCTGTGTCACATGATGTCTTCTTCCCCTCTGAAGAAATGAGCTTCTCTCTGGGACTCATGTTGACCTTTGCTCTGGCTGACTCCAATGTGGCTTTGCTATACCCTCTCCTTAGGAATCTCCCTGCTAGATCTGTTTGAGCATTATGGAGCTGTTCAGCCTTGCTGCATTTCCTCTGCATGCGGAGATTCTCTGCATAGGGTATACTGTTTTTAAGCTTCATCAGATAAAAGCTTTGAGCATGTAGCACTGTGTTGCCAGCAGTGCTCTTCCTGAAGATTTTAGTTTGTAAAGTCCCATCCAACACATAAATAGTCAGATCAAGGAACTCTACCTCTTTCTCACTAATGTATGAGGTGAAATGGAGATTCAGCTCATTATTGTTCAGTCTTTCTACAAAGTTTTCAGCTGAAGTTCTATCTGTATGCCATATGACAAAAAAATTGCCTATATAACGTGATCACAGGATCACATTCCTAGATAGTTTAGTGGCAAAGTCTTTCACAAAGACCGGCTCCTCCTACCAGACCATATGCAAATTCACATAGCTGGGGGCTAAGCAGGTGCCCTTGGCAGTGCCCCTCATCTGTTGATCCAAATCAGGTCCAAACAGAATTTTTTTGTTGCGTAGACACCAATCAAGCATACTCAGCAACGTCTATTTATGTTTGTGCAATGTTATTGGCCGTGAGCTCAGAAAGTATTGCACTGCCCTCTTTCCGTCTGTGTGTGATATACTAGTATATAGGGATGTCACATCAAGTGTAATGGCTTGTATCCCTTGTGTAAGACTCTAACTTTTTAACTGGGACCTGAAGGAAATAGTCTAGATATTTAGAGATGTTCTTGAAGAGACTTCCTATGACTGAAATGATGGGCCGGCAAGGTGGTACACTGATGTTCTTGTGTACCTTCGGTATCAAGTATAGAATTGGTGTAATTGGATTCTCTACTTTAAGGAACTTATACTTTGACTGTGATATGAGACCCACTGCTCTCTAATGATTCAAATTGGAGTGGAATTTCGTGGTTACCCCCTGCAGAGTATATTTATCTACCCTTGTATAGCATAGGTGGTCACTAAGCTGACTTAGAGCCTCCTCCTAATACATAACTAGCGATCAAAGTAAGTTTCCTTCCTTGTCCGCTTGTCTCAATACTATGTCAGACTGGAGTGTAACTTCGCCACTAAGCTCATGTAATTCATTTTAGATGTGTCAGCTGTTTTTCCAACCTCAAAATGTGAATATAATTTCTTGAGATCTTGAACCACCAGATCAGTGAATGTGTCTATGGAATTTTTAGGGATGATGGGCTGAAAAACTGACCTGGGTTTGAATGGAGTAACAGGTCTACTATCAGAACAAGAATCTCCCTCGCGATCTACGATCTTGTTACATTAACATTATTTCAATTCTTAAATGTGAGGCACCAAGAAACTATTCAAAGACACAATCAATTCACAAAAAAATATTCTTTTAATTAATTTCTTTCATCAAAAATGTTTTCATCATCTTATTCTCTTTTTAAAAAAATGTCTACAATTGTTAAACAATAATGTACAGATTATTCAAAATCAAAGTACACATATGCAAAAGGAAGTATCAAAAAACATTATATACACAACAAATAACAACCCCAGGTAGAGAGACACACAATAAGTTCACACAACACCTTTCATACCACACTCTCACCATCCCAAACCAACCTTCACACACATCACATTAATCTGGGAAGCTATGCTACAGAATGATATAGTAGTTTAGTTGACCATGTCCAGCAACTGCATATAGCAGGATCTTAACAAGGCTACGGTTGACGCGTTTCGCTGGCTACAACGATGACATGCCACCTTCCTCAGGACCTGTCAGATATCGAACCTTATAAAAAGGGGAGTCTACTCAACCAGGGGAACAGATGCAACTAATGAGTCTTCGAATATTTGTGAGGGTCCATCCAATTTTAAATATATCCAACACCAAACGAGTCAAAAGAACCACACTCCCTCTTTTATGACTTGCCAGACTTTAGATCATAATTCGCTATCCTGTTCAATATGCCCGGATAACACTGTAGCTTGTACTTCTTCAGTTGAAGTACTTGTTTTTTCGGCGTTCTAACACATTGCTTAAGATGTGTCACTTGAGAGGCAAGAATTGCTGATCCCAGCAAATCATCAAATTGTATCTATATCACGGGTCCTTCTTAGCAAACCAAGTTCCAATCAACTTATGGATAATTTATTCCTTATATACATCAAGGGCTGTTCCACAAGCTTGCGCCAGCCAATTACATCATTTATCGCCCTTCACGGAGTCTCGTAATTTCTTCAAGGAGTCGCGGCACGCTTCAAGGTGAACCTGAGTAACAGGTCTACTATACACATGCAAACCTGCTCCCTAGCCAGGACACCATCTGTAAGTTCAGTTGCATCATCCCTAGAAAGGCCGTCCATGTTACGTAGTAAATTGAGGTCTGAGATCACTGAACTCTTCCCACTTGCTGATGCCTCTTGCTGCACCAGTCCAGTTTTTTTACTTGTCACGAAAAATTTGGCTAGCCTAAGCTTGTGTGTGAATTTCAAACAATCTTTTTTTTGTTTTGACGTAGTCCATATTTTCCAGGAAAGGATGTTCATTTCCCACGAGAAAGGATGTTAGTTTCTCCTGTATTTAATGTGAGGTCAGTTAGGTGCCACATTACACTAAGAATTATCAAGAGTTTTTTGGTCTTCTGTGCTCTCTTGCTGGCTAATTGCAATATAAATGTAAATTGTTATATATTGTTAAAATGATAAAATTAATTAAAATAATCGTTTATTAATTGTTTTAAGGGAAATATATATGAATTATTATGTATGTGTGTTCAACTTTTTTTAATGAAGTTTATTTTTTTTTAAGTTAAATAAAATCTACTTACTTTTTGTATATTAATTTTATTATTTAACGTATTTAATATTTATTATTTTATTATATATATATATATATGTATATATATATATTACCTACTGGCGGTCGCCAGTAGGTATATATAGTTAGGATTTTTTCCCTATGGGATTTTTGAAAATTCTTTGTCTAATAACTTTGGCGTTTGTGGACGGAATTGGCTGAAATTTTCTGGAAAATGGAACATTTTGTTTCTGAGCAGCCCCTGGAAATTTGGGGGGGGTTCGTCAAGGGGGGGCCGAGAAAAAAGGGGGGTCCCAAAACGTGTTTTTAACATTGAGTTTTCCATAGGGCGGTCTGTCGCACTTTTAGCCCGAACGGCTGAATGGATTTGCACGAAACTTGGCAAAATTGTAGAGACTGGTAGCCCGATGTGCCTTTTGTAGGTCTCAATATATGTGCTCCAGTGGATTTTGAGAAATTAACATTTAAAAAAAGATATATATCTGTAACAGCGGACTGGGCAGCTCCCGGTTCGCGGACCGGGGCGCGTACCAAAACTTCGCGTAGCGAAGCTGATTGGTTATCCGGCGTCTGTAAACATTCCAAACAGTCCGGAGCGGCCGCCATCTTGTCTCTCGGTAGGATTGAGAGACAAAAGGAGGCCAAAACAAAGGTGGAAATAACCATAAGGGGGCATAGTAGATCCTCCCTGACCCCTTAGGTTTAATGTGGAGGCTTTAAAAGGGCCCCGCGGGGCATGTTTTTTTGCGTGGGTAGCGCTCGGTCCGCGAACCGGGAAGCGTTCTGGGCAGCGTACTGCAATGAAAAATGAATGATAGACTTTTCAAATGCTGTATGTTAATTGATTGTTGGTTTTGTTGATTATTTTTTTTATTTTTTTATTTTTTAAGCATTTTTTATTGTGTTTCATAATTTATTAAACTTTCTAACATTTCATTGTCAGAAATTTCATAATTATCATGGAATATACATTGTAGTCTCTGAGGTTGTAAAATGTCCTCATTTGCAAGGAGGTTATCTACTGCTTGTACACATTGCAGTAGTTCTTGGTCCCAAGTTTCATCCATAAATTCAATCTCATTTGGATCAATGATTTCTGTGTTGGACTCTGGAAGGACAATTTCAAATGAAATTTTTTGTTCACTTTCCATTTTCCCTGAAATTTGCATAAAAAAAATATATATTAGTAGAGGTAGGGCACTGTTGGGATTAATTTTAGATAGGCAGTTTTTAACAGTGAATTTATCTTTGGGCAGTGTATAGTATCAGAGTGGAAGTAGGAATATAAAAAAGTGTATCTAAATTTATAAGTACTACAGAGGGATAGTATATAACTAACAGAAAAAGTTTGCCATATTAACTTAAAGTGCACAATATACTTCAGTTTTAAAAATAACAACTTACCTTTAAAAAGAAGTTGAAGTTATTAATGAAAATCCTATTGAAATGTACACCAGGAAGTAGTAGTCAAAATGGCTGTGTTTCCTTCTCTTCCTTTATATATATTCGGGTACATAACCAATCAAATGTCAGGTAAAAAAAGTAGAAAATGAAAGTAACATTTTAATTGGTTGTCAATTCCAACACTTCAGATGTGTTTTGTGAAGTAATTTACCTCACGGTATTTAGAGAGGTCTACAGGCTAAATGGCTAAATGGAATTCCAATCAAATTTGTGAAAATGGTAGGGATTGGTATGTAGTATGAGCTAATCTATATTTGGTGAAATTGTCTCAAGTGGCTTTTGTGTGAACTACTTTCCCACCTTTTTTGATGGTGCGCTTCCCAGGGAGCGACCCGGTACGCGAACCGTTGAGCGCCCCGGTTCGCGAACCTTAAGCGTTCCGGGAGTCCACCATTTTGTGTTTCGGTCGAATTAAGATACAAGATGGAGGGCAAATAATGTTCAGAATGGGTAGAAGGGGGCACGGTAGGGTTATCTTGACCCCCTAGGTTTTCTGAGGGTGGCTGAGGAGGCTTATATGTGCGAAAAAAAAACATTTTTAAAAAAAATTTCGCGAGGTTAGCTCCCGGTTCGCGTACCGGGTAGCGGCCCCGGTAGCGTATTTTGTTGAAAATTAGTGAAAAATGTTAGAGTTAAATAATAATTGTGAGTGATCAGATGTAGGGTAGCTCTGAGAAGAGCTTTTGGGTTTATGGTACATTTAGGTACTTATAAGTAGGTACCAATGCACATTCTTAAATTCAGAGTGAAAACTCTGTTGCCCTCATCTGAGAAGTGAACTCCATCTCCTCTGTAGATATCTTGCATGTAGTAACGCAAGTTATTGTTGTACAGGGAGCCCATTCCATGGTCTCTCATGTAAGCTGAAACAGATTTGTTTACATGCTTCCTCGACTTCTCAATTTGTGGACAAAATTGGTTTGACCACCTCCATTTCTGTCTTTGGCATATATTTGAATATACCAAGGCAGTCTGAGGAAAAAGTGCCATTAATTGCTCAAAGGTGTCCTTTAAAAGCATTTCCAGACCTACACCAGTCAAAGTGCCCAAGTCATTACCTCCACAGTGCACAATTAACAGGTCAGGTTTTGGCAAATGCATAAAGGTTTTCACCAATGGTATCAATTGGTGACATTTTAATCCTCTGTGGCCAAACCACTTAATTTCCACATCTTGTAAATTGAGGTTAGGTAAATTCCTGCTTTCAACGTACCTTTGAGCCCAGTGAATATAACTATGACCAACAATCCAGACAGAAAACATGGTGAGAGAAGGTTCTCCTGCAGTCAGATGAAGTGTGGCAATGAAATGGCAGTTGAAAAAATTAGAGTGTAAAATGAAAAAAAAACTGTGGAGTTTCTGTGTTCATGAAGCAGTAACAGTGATTGGTGGATTTTGATTGATGAAAACAGAAAGTTAGGGTGCACAGATGTGTTCTTTGAAAGATGTATTTTGAGTGGTCAATAAAAAATCATTAAATGAAAGAATGCACTGGATATGCAGGTGCACTGAGAGTTCAGAGTTCAATTGCAACATTGTTGTGTGAACTTGCAAACACCAGAGTTTTTCCAAGAGGTGGTTGCTATGGAAAATAGGCAGAAAGGGCAGAGGGGGAAGGGTTTTAATTTGAAAAAAAGTGAGGGAAGAGTTTTGATTGGGTGACATGAGAAATATGTGTGAAGAATTACAGCATTTATGTGCTTTTGATAGCTGCAGACTCTGGAGTGCATACCTTTTGCTCTGCTGAAGACAAATTGGTGTGTTTCTTAGACTGTTTTCAAACTCAAAGTATTTGCTAAGGTGAGAAAATATTTCTTTAATTTAGATAGAGAATAGTGTGCTTTAAGGAGAAAATTATGATTTATGTGGCGCAAATTGCTTGTAAATATGCTCTCACATGTGTATGGAAAATTTTGATTTTGAATGTTTGTGTTACATAGCCATGTTAAAAGTGACTAAACCATGCTGGAAAGCCAATCAAAAAATGCTTTCATGTGTTTTAATGACATTTTAAGTCATTTTCCCATGTGCAGTGTTTAGAAATTATGATTTGAAAATCGTTTTTGGGGAAAAGGAATTGTTTTTAAATTCATGACAAGGACATAATGGTGTATGCTTCTTTATAAGGCAATTGACTGTCCCTGATGTTATTTTTCTCATTTTAGTGTAAGACCTTTCTCTGTGGCGCAAATTGCTTGTAAATATGCTTCCACGTGTGCATGGAAAATTTTGATTTTGAATGTTTGTGTTACATAGCCATGTTAAAAGTGACCCAACCATGCTCGAAAGGCAATCAAAAAACGCTTTCATGTGTTTTAATGACATTTTAAGTCATTTTCCCATGTGCAGTGTTTAGAAATTATGATTTGAAAATCGTTTTTGGGGAAAATGAATTGTTTTTAAAATCATGACAAGGACATAATGGTGTATGCTTCTTTATAAGGCAATTGACTGTCCCTGATGTTATTTTTCTCATTTTAGTGTAAGACCTTTCTCTGTGGCGCAAATTGCTTGTAAATATGCTCCCACATGTGCATGGAAAATTTAGATTTTGAATGTTTGTGTTACATAGCCATGTTAAAAGTGACCCTACCATGCAGGAAAGCCAATCAAAAAACGCTTTTATGTGTCTTAAGGACAATTTAAGTAATTTTCCCATGTGTAGTGTTTTGAAGTTATGATTTGAAAATCGTTGTTGAGGTAAAGGAATGTTGTTAAAATTTATGTGCGCCATATGCCCCCAAATTTCTTTTTCAGGGGTGCAGCAGGGTGTTCTTGAGATACCCCTGCACGCTTGAAAAAAATCCTATTTTGTGATGAGCTAATTGCTAATCACAAATTGCAACCTTCATTCCTATGAGCCTCCTAGCCCATGGAAATGAATGGTTAATTTGCAATTAGCAATTTGCTCATTGCAAATTAGGAATAGTAAAGAATTGCTATTTATTCCTTAAAATTTGGTATTTAGGAAATGCAAAATAGTTTGATGGTACATATGGTGGTTCATCTGTAACAAGATAAGAAGCTTAGGGATACATTTATGATGACTAGCGCAATAAAGTGCACATTACTTACTTCATTGGTAGGCCTTTACATGTATTATCTCCTCTGTATTCTTCATCAAGCGTAACTTTAATCTGCAATCCTGAGTAGGCCTCACCTTAAACAAACCTCTGGATAGGACACACTTTATTGTCATCCTGGATTAATCATTTAAAATGGTAGGGACAGATTTATGATAGGTGTATGCCTCTTTTGTGCCACTGTGCGTCACTTTTATGATGCAGCGGTGGTGCAAAAGATTTGCTATGAGGCGACAACATTACAAATTGATGCATTTAGGCAGATATGTCATGGTGTAAAAAAAACGTACCACATAAAACCCAAGCAGCAGTGATGCAAAAGATGCCCCATGCCGCAAGACAGGCCTCACTTGGGGCCATATGTATGAAGGTAATTAGCATTTGCAAAGATCAAAATTCTACGAATTTCGGCCTTTGTGAATGTTAATTAGACAAATGGTATGTATCAAACAAGTTTGATGCAAAATAAGGAGTAGCAAAATTTGCTATTCCTTATTTTGCAATTGCACTGAAGGATTTGCAAATTTTGTGACTACGTGAATGCAATGTATCAAACAAAAACTATGTAAAAAATGACATTAAGGATTTGGAAACTATTGTGGTAAATTGGTGGTAATTTGTGAATTCTTTTCAAAAAGCTTTTTTTCAAAAAAACAAAAGGTGCCATATGACGCCAACACATGCCCTTAGGGCATGTATGTGTGCCATATGCCCCCAAATTTCTTTTTCAGGGGTGCAGCAGGGTGTTCTTGAGACACCCCTGCACCCTTGGAAAAATTCCTAATTTGTGATGAGCAAATTGGTAATCGCAAATTAAACCTTCATTCCTATGAGCCTCCTGGAAATGAATGGGTAACTTGCAATTAGCAATTTGCTCATCGCAAATTAGGAATGGTAAAGAATCGCTATTTATTCCTTAAAATTCGCTATTTAGGAAATGTAAAATATTTTGATGATACATATGGCAGTTAATCTCTAACAAGATAAGAAGCTTAGGGATACATTTATGATGACTGGCGCATCACCAGGGATGTGACAGTCATCCTGCGCCGCTGTTCCGCCACCCATGGTGTGCTGCATTTACAATGCGGCGCAGCATGGGGCAAAAATGGCACAGATGCGTGACGCATATGTGCCGTAAAGGTGGCGCATTGCTGGAGTTGTATCGCAAGTGCGATGCAGCTCCAGCAAGGCTCAGGGGTGCCGCATCTCCACAATGCTGCGTCAAGACCTATGCCAGCTTCAAGCAGGCGCAGGGTTTTGACGCAGCTTTATTTATTTATTTTCGCGATTTCTAGAGCGCCTGGTGACCCGTAGGCATCCCCGCGCTATGAACCTGACGATATCCAGAGGGGAGGGGGGAGGGAGTGATTTAATTGGGAAACAGGAATGTTTTAAGTTTCCTACGGAACACTATGTGGGAGGGTTCCAGACGTAGGCTGAGGGGGAGAAGGTTCCAGGCTGTGGAGGCTTTGACCGAGAAGCGGCGACCGCCGGAACGAGCCTTCTCCTATCTGATTGTAAATGTGGCACACCATGGGTGGCAGAGCAGTGGTGCACGTTAACTGGTGCATGCCTGGGGATGTGCCATTTAATATAAATCTGCCCCTTTACATTTAAGTATGTGCAGGGGACACAGAGTCGGTGAGGCTTATCCAAGGTTAAGAAGAGATGAGTCCTGTTCAGTGAATAATTAGACATAGGCTTCACCTGCTCAGCATTGCTGGACATGGCTAAATAATAGCTGCTAAATGTTAATCTTGTTAAACAATTTTACTATTATAATCTTTGAGATTTGTCTCTTACTCTGCAACATCTCATTGTTGTTATCTTTCTTTAAAGATAAAGACAACCTCAACATGAGCGACAATCTGCAATCAGTTGATTTTGACCTCATCATTGAACTTGTAATTGAAACATCAGTGGATGTTGATCCTTTGGATGATTTAAATCCTGAGGATGAAGAAGAGCGTGATGAGGATGCAGATTTGTCCGAACTATATGATATAGGATGGGAAGCTGACCTGCTTGAGCCTTTGGAAATATAAACATTTATTTTTAAATTTTATAATTAATAAAAAGTAAAAAGGTAAACCGTTTAATTTAAAAATAAAGACACCTTCAAAAACAGGTTATGTGTAGTGTCTTCAATAAAATATTAAAATATGTTCATAAAATTAGATCAGATTCACATATAAAATAGCATAGGTAACATAAATATAAATGTCATTTCTTTTCTGGTATTTTTGTATTGTAAGATTGCCAATGACTAAAAAATCTTCAAATTAAAATGTCAAGTAGTGTGTTAAGTTTTTGATCACTGTTACTGATTTACTGTTTGGTAATAATGTTTATTAACATTTTTTATTATATTTTTCCTCAGATTCAACTGCAGATCATTTCAAGATTTCACCATGCCTACAATACAAAGACAGATAAAGGCTGCAAAACGTCAAAGACAGCAGGTGAAAACAAAAACCCAGCAGTCCTCTAACAAAAAGATTTCTCAAGCCACGAAGAAAGCACCGGGTAAGAGCTCTAAATATTTCATAAGAAATATTTGTAATAAAAAAAATATTACTACAGAAAATGTTTCAGTCCATAACATGAGAAGGAAATCAAATGGAAAGAAAAGGACAATGAAAAATGTTACTGCTAGAGCAAGAGATAAATCTGTGCATGATAGTAGAAGGAAACAACAGTTTAGGGAGATTCGTAAACGAATGTTCCGCAACAGGATAATTGGCAATTTGTTAAAAAATATTAAGAAAGGTCAACAGAAACTAGTTTTTTATAAGAGAAAAAAAAAAGTTGAGAAAGTTATTGATCAGGCATTTGAAATTAAACGTAAGTTATTTATTTTGATAATCAATAGAATTAGGAAGCTAAACAAGGCAATTTTTGATTTCAAAAGAAATAGTAGATGGAAGAGAATAGTTAATCGTAGTAATTTTTGTGAAGTTTTTTCTGGAGAATGGATGCATAGTTCAAGCTGTGAGGCATTTTTTAATGAGGAGAGTTATTTCCAGGATAATGATTTGGTGCATGCAGTTGACACCAGTGGTCGTGCTTATGAAGTGAAAGATGGTTGTCCAGTTGAAAAAGAAAAACTTGTGACAACAGAGGCAGAAGAGGTGTTAGGTAATGAGGTTTTAGGAAGACGTGCTAAGGGTCCTGTGTACACCTGGAAGTGTAGTAGTATTTGCAGTGTGCGACAGGATTCCATCAATTTGCTTTGTGATTTTGTACGGTCATTTAATAAGAAAAGTTTGAAGCAGAAAATGAGGTTGTTGCTAGAATTAGATCCTTGCAGAGTGAGAGTAGTGACAGGTTCTCATGGTCATTCACTGGCTTGTCTTTCCAGGAGAGTATGTCAGAGTGTTTTTCATCATTTCAGGATGCTAGCAGTGCATCATAACAAAGTGAGGAAATTAGTTAGAATGTTGTATTATGCTAAGAGTCCAGCAATTATGCTGAAACAATTATGCGCTGCTCTTTTGCATGGTTCTGAAATAGATGTGAAGAATATATGTGAAGAAATTGAGTTTTGTTACTTTGGAAGTAAAGAGGAGAATGTTGAAATTGAGCAAGAAGTAGAGGGTCATGTGGAAGATAGTGTACAGGTTTCCAGTACAGATAATTTCCAGAGGGAAATTGCGACGTTTGAGGTGAAATCAAGTGAGAGGCCTAATTTCACTTGTGTGTGTTGTCGACGCACTTATTATAAGAATCAGACTAAGTTAGTGGATTTATATGCAAAAAGTGAAAGGGAAAATAATAGTGAATGGAAGGATTTTGCAACATACTTGATGGTAGAAAATTGTTTTGATTTGGGATTGGATCAACGTGTGTGTACTTATTGTTGTAACAAATTAAAACAAAACCAGATGCCTGCTAGAGCAGTTCATAATAATCTGGAATTGGTTGAGATTCCTTCTGAATTGAAGGACTTAAATACTTATGAATCTATTTTGATTCAAAGTATCCATCCCTTTCAGGCTATTGTAAGAATGGAGCCAAAGACAGGGAAATTGCCTCCATCAGATTTACAGAGAGGATTAAAGGGAAGAGTTGTTTATTTGCCTCTAGATTTCAAAAAAAACATTAACACAATTGGAGTAGAAAAAGTGGAAGAGGAACCTCTGGTTATCTTAGTTAATGGGGTTCCGACAAAGAATAAGAAAATATGGCAAGATTTAGTAGATGTTAGGAAAGTCAAAAAGGCAACATTGTATTTGAAAAAAAATAATAAATACTACAAGAATGTATATGTTGCAGAAGAGGAAGTAAGTGAGGAAGAGGATAGCGATTTGTGTGCTGGTCAAATTGAGAAAGTAGAACCCTCTACTAGTGAAGAAATATATGAACATTATAGTGTTCATCCTTTGCATTCCAAGGAAGTCATGGGGAATGCTATTGAGTTGTTTCAAATGAAACAAGCCAAAGGGAGTCCCATTAGTGTTTGGGAGGAAAGTTTGGAAGCTCGGTGTTTCCCACAGCTTTTTCCAACAGGTCAGGGAGGAAGATATGATGAGCGACCTCATCAAATTCCTGCTTCTGAATACCGGACTTTGCGATTGTATGCAGGAGATGCTAGGTTTCGACAATGCATTCCTTATTTGTTTCATCTCCTGTTTGAAAGCGATCTGTCTGGACTGTCATATGCAGTGAACCACATCTTGAAAAGTGGTATACACATGCAAAACATCTCGGCAAGTGACTTTATGGATAAAGTCAATGTCCAAGATAGTATTTTGGATTCTCACCTGATTAATCTCATGGCGTGTCAGCGTGGTACTAATGAGTACTGGTACCGTCGTCATGGTGATTTAAAACGTATGCTGAGGAACTTAGGTACTCCCACATGGTTCCTCACTCTGAGCTGTGCCGAGTATGGCTGGGAAGACTTACTTGAATTTCTACGAGAGGCAAATGCTAACGTAGATAACATCGAATTCAAGACACCCGGAGAACTGTGCTCTTTGGATCCAGTCAATGTATGTAGGTACTTCAATCATAGATTTGAAGCTATGATGTCTTTCATCATGAATAAGAAGAATCCACCTCTTGGAGAGGTGTTGGATTTCTTCTGGAGAAAGGAGTACCAAGCAAGAGGTGCTCCTCATATACATATGTTGCTGTGGATCAAGGATGCACCTAAATTTGGAACGGATCCAGAAGACTCAGTGATGAGTTTCATCCAACAGTATTCTACGTGTGCTGTTCCAAACGCAAAGGAGAAGAAAAGCCTAAGAGAAAAAGTTCTGCGTTTCCAAAGCCATCGATGTGGAAAGTACTGCCGTCGTAAATTCCGAAACAAAGACAAGTTCTACACTAAATGTCGTTTCGGCTTTCCACGACCGGTGATTTCTAAAGGAAGAGTAAACAGTTTGATGTCTTCGTTGCGACACAATGTCATGAAGAAATCACCTAAAAACACTTACAATTTGAAGAGGAACGAAGAGTCCAAGTACATCAACGACTACAACCCGGTGATTTTGTCCATGTGGAATGCTAACATGGATATACAGTTTGTGGCTGATAACTGTATGGCTGTGGCGCGGTATGTGACGTCTTAAATCACCAAAAAAGAGAAGACAGAATTGAAGGATATGTGGGAGGACATTTCCCATGAAAAGAGCCTCAGCAAGAAGTTGTACAGTTTCAGTCTGAAGATGTTGTCGCATCGAGAAATCGGAGCGTATGAATGTTCTGACCGGTTGTCTTCAGCAAGTCTCTATGCCAAGTCCAGGAGTATCGTTTGGGCGAGTCTTGGTCTTGCTGCAACGCGTAATCGAGTTCTCAAACCTGTGCGGGAAATTGAGTATTTGGCGGAAAAGGAGCCAAACAGTACCGACATTTTGAAGACCAACATGTTGGATACATATTATCCAAATCGAAGCAGTCACCTCGAGAATGTTTGTCTGTATGAGGTTCTGCAAAATTACATATTCAAGAGGAACATCAAAGAAGATACTGAGAAAGGAGTGTATGCTGTAATAGGAAGTGAGGGATGTCTGGTCAAGCAAAGAAAATGCCACTTGGTAAACCATCGAAAATTGAGTGGCGAATCTCCTGAAAAAAAGGAGTTTTTCTATTTAGCACTTTTGCAACTTTTCAAGCCTTGGCGTGCAGAAGAGGAACTGCTTGGAGATTTTCTCTGTTACGAAGACTCTTTCAATGCCGCCAAGGAGACCATAGAATGTCCTGCTTTTCCCAAATATGTAGAAATGTTGAATGCGGAAATTGAGCAGGAAGCAACAATTGCAGCCGAGATTGCCAGAGACAGTTCTCAGGACAGTCAGAGTTCTGCTTCATTGAGTCAGGATCCACTAGGAGGACCTGTTATCGAAAATGAAGCTGCCACTGCTATGAATGAAGTGGAAAGAGCCATGGCACATGCTCAAGAGGATGCGGTTAACTTAGAAGAGTTGGAAAGGCAACTCAACGTTGAGCAGAGGAAAATATATGACGAAGTTACCATGCAAATTGATCATGGATTAAGTCATGATAAGAAAGAGTGCTCATGTACGTCGTTGAAGCCTGTCCGACTGTACGTGAGTGGAGAAGCGGGAACTGGAAAAAGTTTCCTCATTAAAGCAATTTCATGCTATTTGCAGGAAAAGACAGAGTCATCGCTGTCTTGTGTTGTCACTGCTCCAACTGGACTGGCAGCACATAATATTAAAGGGATTACTTTACATCGTTTACTGATGCTGCCAGTGGAGCATGACAACAAATTAGAATATCACAAGCTATCTGGAGATGCTTGTTTTGAAGTTTCAAGAATCTTGAGGAAAATGAAACTTCTTATCATTGACGAAGTAAGCATGGTTTCCAATGTCATGCTTGCCTTTGTGCATTTGAGGATGCAAGAAGTTCTCAAAACAGAGTATGATGTGTTATTTGGTGGCAAACACATCATTGTTTTCGGAGATCTTTTGCAGCTGACACCAGTGAAAGGGCAACCTGTGTTCAAAATGCTCACGCATGAAGATACCAGGAAGTGCCTAGGCAGCATTGGCAACGTCAATATATGGTTAAACTTCAATTATGCTGAACTGCATGAAAATATGCGTCAGGCGAAGGATGAAGTTTACAAGACTATTCTACAAGATGTTAGAATTGGAAAAGTGACCGAGCATGGGAAAGAAGCTTTACATGCACGATTACTGTCAAATTTATATCCAGAACAAGATGTTGTGCCTGAGAATATTTTTCAGAAAATTACTGAAAAGAAATCTGGAATATGTTTGATGCCAACTCTTGCAGAATGTGCCAAATTTAACAACAAAATGTTGCATTTAGAAAAGCAAGAGATTGTGAAACTGGAAGCTATTGATAGAGTAGAGCATATGGGATCAACAATTATTTTGTCTGAGAATCTGAAAACAAAATTGGATTCATTAGAGAAGAGTATATCTAAAACTGCAGGTTTTGAAAAGACTCTGAATGTGTGCTTGAACTGCCGTATAATTTTAAGAAGGAATTTACATGTTGAAAGAAGTCTGGTAAATGGATCAATGGGTAATGTTGTTGATTTTGTGAAATACAGAAATAGAGATGGAATTGAATTTTTAAAAATTAAATTTGAAGGCATTGAGGAAGTACAGCTAATTGCTCGTTGTTCTGCTAGATTTTTGCTTGTAAAAGACTTATATGTTCGCCGTAAGCAGTTTCCTGTTTGCTTGGCATATGCGGTGACAATCCATAAATCGCAAGGTTTAAGTGTAGACAGTGCATTGGTGAATATTGGCAGTTCTGTGTTCAAGGAGGGTATGGCATATGTGGCATTGTCACGAGTTAGAACTTTATCGGGATTGTACTTTATTGAGTGTGATGTCACAAACATTTGTGCAGATCTAGATTGTGTTAAGGAATACAATAGGTTAAGAAGAGAGTATGCGCCACATTTGCCTCAGTTTCCTTTGTTTGAGAAACGTCTGGTAGGCCGGAAACGAAGAAATGAGAACAATACTGGGGAGGTTATAGCAAAAAGACAAAAAGTGAATGAACCTAAAATTACAAGCAGAAACAAAAAGGATTCTGTTGAAGATGTTGTTGGTTTTCAGTTTGAAAACAGTTCTGGTGTCAACTGCTATGCTAATGTAGTAATTAATGTTTTGTTTTCTCTAAAAAATGTAAAAGAAGAGATTGTGGTCAATTCTGATCAAAGATTTTGCGGTTTGTTAAATTCTGTGTTAGAGAAATGTACCACTGATAGAAGAAACATAGAAAGTGTGTCTAAAATTCGAAATCTGTTAGACAGATGTTCAGGCCAAACACAATTCTCTCAAAATATTCAGCAAGATTGTCAGGAGTTTTTAATGTATATGCTTGATGTATTACATGCTGAAGGTGTAGATGTAGATCAGCTGTTTGGGCTTTCTTATCAATGGCAGCATGACTGCGAGAACTGTATGATATCAAGTACTACTAGTGTAGACTCAGAAAGATTTATATATTTAACTTTGCCAGACAGTAAATCAGTCTCCTTTAATAAGCTAGTAAAAGCTGCTAATCACAACATGGAGTGTAGCCAATGTAAATCTGAAATGATGTCCACATTATTTATACGAACATATGGCCAGTACGTCATTTTAATGTTCCAACGATGTAGGCCTGATGGAACAAAATTGACAACTTTAATAAAAAAATTTGTAGCTTCGCAGTTGTCAATATCAGGAAGGACTTTTGTAACTACAGCAATTATATATCATGACGGCCCTTCAATAACATCAGGACATTACACAGCTTATTTAAAGTCTAGAAATGGCTGGTCATTCTGCAATGATTCTGTTTTAATTTTCAAAAAAAAATTGCCGTATGACCTTAAAAACTCTTACCTGGTGTTTTTAAAACCAAAATTTTAGGGAAATAATCTCGGGATGTGCTCTGTGGAATTTCAAGAAGTTCTAATGGCTCCTACACAATTTGGCCTTGAGGATAAGTGTAGTTCAGAGACATAACTTCTAATCATAGGACTGGACATCATGGAGATATATGTGCACTTTGAATGAGTTCAGAAAAACTGTTTCTTTTTATAAGCTAATTGAAGCAGCCAATCAAAACATGGAGTAGAGGGAATGTAAGTCTGCAATGCTGTCTACTGTTTTACATTGCTTTGTGATTAAAAGTGATGTAGAGAATTAAATAATTGTTGTAGTCATAGAGGTAGTGTAAGTCTGCTTCATATTAAGCAGTATCAGTGTCATAGGAAATGTAGAACATGACTGAGCAAGAAGGGGAAGATATTACTATTCCAGGATTGTGAAAATGATCTTCAACATTTTAATTCTGAAAGTTGCGGAAATGCCAAATGATGGGATTGGCTAACAAGAAATCCAAGAGTTATACATGGCTCTGACAAGATTTGGCCTTGTGGAATCTTGTGGTAGAGAGCAAGAAGTCATTTATTGTATGTAACATGTTTTTAAAAACGATGGAGATTTTCTTTCAGAAAGTGGCGGGCTGAAAGTAACAACAGCACAAAAGAGTGTAAGCTATTCATAGGACATCCTTGGACGTCATGGAAAGTAAGTTAACTTTAAGGAGTTCTGATTTTTGATTTCTGATGTTGTATGGGTTTTTTAAACACAATCATTTTGATTGTGTTTTTTTTTCCCCGCTGTTACATGATGAATACCTTCAAGTCACTGTTTTTAGTGAATTTTGATACATTCTGAGAACAGCAAAAATAAACCATTTAACATGTATAATTAATTCTGTACTGTTTGCATTTATGATGTATATGTAGAACTGTGTAGGAGGCATGGAGAAGGTGAGGCTTCTGTAAGTGTCAAAGTTGTTGCATGCAGTGCTGCACTTCTGCGTATTCTTTCATATGCTAGACTACATCTGCACAATGAGATACCTAAGCAAAGGAAACACAAGTGATGTGATTGTGAAATGAGCAAAATAAATTGCATGTATTTCAATTACATCACCTGTGTTTCCTATCATTACGAATCACATTGTGCAGATCAAGTTTAGGTCTGTCCAGGGAAACATAGGAGGTTTGGACTTTGTTGAAGATTGCAGTGGACATGACTCACTTCATTGGTAGACCTTCACATGTATTATGTCCTCTATTCTCTTCAACAACTCGAAATTTCATCTGCAACCCTGAGTAGGCCTCACCTGAAACAAAACTCTGGATAGTAGACATCTTATTGGCATCCTGAAGCAATTATTTTAAATTTTAGTGTCTTGCGACACTTTTCTGAGACAACAGCAATGCAAAAGATGCACCATGTTTTAAGATAGGCCTCACTTCATCTGCATCAAGATAGTGTTAGTTTAAAATGTATATCTTTAGGACTGTGTAGCTTCTGTAAGTGTCAAAGTTATTGAAAAACTGTTTGACCTTCAATCTTTGCCCTTGTCTTTTGTAATTTTTTAATACATGTTTTTATATTTTTCAAATGTTTGTTCTCTCTTTCACAGATTGAAAGTATAAAAATAAAAAATGAGGAATTTAACGACAATTATAAGGTAAATATTTTGTACTCTTTTCGTTACATTTCTATCACATTGAACTACTATTAGTTCCACTGCTTCATTTCTTTAATCCTCAGTTTCCTGCCTTTGCTACTTCCCTCATTCCTTTCTGTATTACCTACTTACTCAACTCCTTCCACTCTTTTTCTCAGTCCCTCTCTTCTCATAGTTCCTCACTCTTGTTCACTCACTCCGTCTCTATTACTCTTAGTGTCTTTGACTGATCACTGTATCACTATTTGTTCATAATGCTTTCTCTGTGTAGTTGAAGCACACTAAGGGGCATATTATGAATGCAGCCAATACAATTATTGCTCTTTTTATTGGCAGAAAACTGGTGCAAAAGCGGCTTTAGCGGCAGTTTTCTGCCGCAAAAGCAGCTTTAGCGACACATTTCTGCCGATAAAAGCTGCAAAACTTTTATTGCCTATGTTGATAATATGCCCCTATGTTATTTACATTAGGGCTATGTTGTCCAGTATAACAATCAAAATTGCTCTCCAAAGACACCAGGCAAAGCAGACGCTCCCTCAAACAGATCACCAAGCGCAATTTACCCTACTTACAATCTAGCCTGTTCTCTGTCGAGACTTTAGCAATCTTTAGAGCACAAGATAAGATCTTTTCACATGGAAGAGCCAGACGTATTGCAATTCTACTTAAGAAACAAGCATTGGCATAGACAATAGGTCTCGCCTTTGGGACCTTATACGTGTTTAGCCATGCAACAGTTGATGTTGCTGCACCAAGGATATTATGCTGCATAACTAAATACTTAGAAGGTCCCAAAGTCGATACCTATTGGCTATGCCAATGCTTGTTTTTCTTTCACTTCGTTATCTATTTTGTTTTTCACAATTATACCCTCTTCTGTCTGTTCTTTGGTAAATAGATCTATTAAACAGTATCTCTTCTTTACTCCCTATAGCTGTCTTTCTTGAAACATCACTCTCTGTTTACTTTCCTTATACTTACACTTTTTTAAAAAAAAAATTTTTTTTTTGGTTAGCTCCCGGTCCGCGTACCGGGAAGCTAACCCGGGAGCGAACCAAAAGAAAGAGAGCTTGCCAGAGTGCTAAACATTGTAGCAATTTTTTTGGAAAGGGAAGGTAGTTCTGAAAAGAACTTTTTTTTAAATATTTTTGTTGTTTTATATTTTTTTTTGTATTTTTTGAACATTTTTTGGTTTTTTTGTATTTTTTGAACGATTTTATATTTTTTTTGGTTTTTTTGGGGGGGGAAACAACAAAAAACAGGCGTTGAAAAGGGCTCAACAGGAGCAAAAAAAAATTACTGGGGGCGGTTAGGGCAATCATGGTGTTCATACGCCAGGTTCAGTGCATTGATGCTCATGTTGCCACAAGCTAATAATGCACGACAGTACATACATAAGTGAATCATGTGCCCAAAATTTGGTTGGATATTTGGCACAGTTTCCCGTGCCTCCTCTGGTGATAAAGAAACCGATGTTGTTGGTCTCGCCACAGGAGTTGGTCGAGGATTGTCCATCATATCCCTTAATTCCGCCCGGCTGTAATTTAGGGGATGTTTCCTCGTCATGTGCCTATGCATGGTATGATTACCATAGCTGTATTTTTTGTCCGTCCCTCTGGACAATTGTTCCTTGCATATGAGGCATGTTGCGTACCTGGCATTGACCTTTTTTTGGCCACGAGGGATGGAAAAAAACTGCCAGATGAAACTGGGTTTCTTTCTTGAAACCCGGGGCAACTCTTCCAGGAATTGTGGTTGTTCTCCCTCCTCATCCATCTCTTCATCTTCCTCCTCAGTGTTGGTAACCACCTGGGGAGGTGGTCCTCTCTTCCCATGAGGAGGTGGAGGTGGTGGTGGGGGTGCACCAGCTGAAGCAATCAGTGAAGCCATTTTCATACAATCAAAATAGGTCTTCCAAGAAGCAAAATAGGTCTTCCTCT
Organism: Lissotriton helveticus; assembly: GCF_964261635.1. Classification (NCBI taxonomy): domain Eukaryota; kingdom Metazoa; phylum Chordata; class Amphibia; order Caudata; family Salamandridae; genus Lissotriton; species Lissotriton helveticus. Next base: position 495,542,989 of record NC_136067.1, on the reverse strand, counting down.
CACAATAATGAAAGTCAGAGTGAGGAAAGAAGGAGTGGTTTTCATCATTTGGAAAAAACAATACTTCTCAACCAATGAAAAGTGTTATTTTTAGGTCACCTGACCTAGCCTTCCATAATTATGAAACTAAAAGTGAAATGAACCAATGAAAAGCTTTATTAACAAGTCACATGACCTCTAACGCTCATGTTACGCGCTGCGGAACGCTCCCCGGTTAGCTTCCGGTTCGCTGCGCTTCGCGCCTCGGTCCGCGCCCCGGGACACTTCCGGGTGCGCTAACGCGATACGTCACAAGACTCATTTCGCGGCAACGCGATACGTCGCGCTTTCGCGCCGCGGATCGCTTCCGGGGAGTTGCGTTTCGCGCCTCGGTCCGCGCCCCGGGGCACTTCCGGGTGCGCTAACGCAGTACGTCATAAGACGCATTACGCGGCAACGCGATACCGTCACTATGTTGATTTGTTACCGGTTCGCGGACCGGATCGCGGAATCGAATTGAGCTAACGGGAAGCTTCCCGGTTAGCGGACCGGGAGCGAAACAAAAAAAATATTTAAAAAAATGTATTAATAAACATATAAAATATATTTTTGGATTTAAAGAAGAATACATTTTACAGCTGTAGATATTAGCTTTTAAAAAACCAATGAAATTCACTGAAAAAACCATAGGTTATAGACCATATATAGTTAGGAATTAGCATTTACAAAACCTTGAAAATTCACTGAAAAAACCATAGGTTATAGACCATATATAGTTAGGAATTAGCATTTAAAAAACCTTATTTTACTCACACAAAACCATTGAAATTCCATATATAGTTAGTTGTACTAACTATATATCGCGCACCCGCAATCCACTGCTGATGATGTCACATATTACATCATTCATGACATGGTCAGTGACATCACTGATGACATCACTGATGACATCTCAAATGACATCACTGATGACATCACTGATGACATCTCAAATGACATCACTGATGACATCACTGATGACATCTCATTTGACATTACTGATGACATCACTGATGACATCATTCATGTGATAATACGATGAAGCTCTTCAGACTCTAATATAACCTTAGATACAGTAAGTGTAAACAGACACACACAGACTGTCACTCATCCATAGAGTTACACACACACCTAGTCAGTCATGCAAAGAATCAATCACACATCCATTTTCTCAACTATACAGTTATACACACCTTACTTATTCAAAGATATACTAACACATATTTACTCTCTTATACAATCCCTGATACAAGTTCACAATGATCCATACAGCCACTCACACATTCACTGGCTCTTATGCACAGTTATTTATATATGTCAACTCTCACATGTACTGTGTTTTACATATGTACTTACTTTTACATGTAGCACTGAGATATCCATTCACTCAGCAATACACTCATGCACACAGTCAACCGCCCATACAGCTGTTTCCACATGCACTTTTTAACCCATACATCTAGTGAATCAACTGCTCACACATCTATGCACAGAGTCATACACCTCCCAGCCACCCATACACACTCTCAGTCTCCCATACAAATACGTAGGCAACCAATCAATAACGCATATAGTTAATCATATAGCTAATGATCAACACATGCAGCAGTTTATAGAACAACAGACATAATGATGCACAAATTGAGACAGTTTAGTCACTAACCCATGCACTCAGTGAGACACATTTAACCACTCACTCATACAGTCAGTCATGCACCTACTAAATCCTTCATCCAGACATTTATACATCCACTCATTCTTAAATATGTAAGACATATTTTAACTTTACAGAATTATACAGTCACTGGATGACGTCATCAGTGATGTCATCAGTGATGTCATTTGAGATGTCATCAGTGATGTCATCAGTGATGTCATTTGAGATGTCATCAGTGATGTCATCAGTGATGTCACTGACCATGTCATGAATGATGTAATATGTGACATCATCAGCAGTGGATTGCGGGTGCGCGATATATAGTTAGTACAACTAACTATATATGGAATTTCAATGGTTTTGTGTGAGTAAAATAAGGTTTTTTAAATGCTAATTCCTAACTATATATGGTCTATAACCTATGGTTTTTTCAGTGAATTTTCAAGGTTTTGTAAATGCTAATTCCTAACTATATATGGTCTATAACCTATGGTTTTTTCAGTGAATATATATATATATATATATATATATATTGTCAGGTGTTGGGCGCTGAGGAAGGCAAATGCGCCGAAATGCATTCGCCGCCACCGGACTGCTGGTTTCTTTTCTAATAAAGCCCCTCCTTACATTTCCCCTCGTGGTTGCTGCTTCTCTTTTCCTCGGGGGAGAGACTTACCTGCACATGTTCTGCGCACAGCCAGAAGCGCACGCAGCATACCCCTGTCGCCATGGGTCCGGACTTTTCTGGTCAGCTCTACAGCTACATGCTACAGTTCCAGTTATGGATCCACCCGGAACCCGTCCCTCTCGCATGCTGACACGAGTGGTTGAGGTCGGAATATACCTCTCTTGGGCACTATGCCCCTGCTCGAATTTCGACCTGCGTGAAGGACTGACAGTTTGAGGGGGCCCAAGGAGAGACTTTGTTCGTCAGAAACAATCCCGCTTCAGCCATCCAAACCCAGCTGCTTTTCTCCTCGTCTCCGTTAATTCCACCACTTTGGATCATCTTTTACCCTTCCCCACAACACCAGCCTGGAGTACATTATCATGTTGCATTCTGGGGGTTGCAGTGCGCAGACATGAGTCGTACCGCAACAGGTGTGCGGAATTGCATGGGGGAGGAGCGGAATGGCGCCTTTAACAACAAGCGGCTGGCAGGCTGTTCGAGACTTTGTCAGGTGTTGGGCGCTGAGGAAGGCAAATGCGCCGAAATGCATTCGCCGCCACCGGACTGCTGGTTTCTTTTCTAATAAAGCCCCTCCTTACATTTCCCCTCGTGGTTGCTGCTTCTCTTTTCCTCGGGGGAGAGACTTACCTGCATATATATATATATATATATATATCCTACTGGCGATAGCCAGTAGGTATATATAGTTAGGATTTTTTCTCTATGGGATTTCTGAAAATTCTATGTCTAATAACTTTGGCGTTTGTGGACGGAATTGGCTGAAATTGTCAGGAAAATGGCACATTTTGTTTCTGAGCAGCCCTTAAAAATTTGGGGGGGTTTCGTCAAGGGGGGGCCGAGAAAAAAGGGGGGTCCCAAAACGCGTTTTTCCCATTCATTTTTCCATAGGGCGGTTGGACTCACTTTTAGCTCGAACGGCTGAATGGATTTACATGAAACTTGGCCAAATTGTAGATATGGTTTGCCCGACGTGCCTTTGCTATGTCTCAATATATGTGCTCCAGTAGATTTTGAGAAATTAACGTTTAAAAAAATATATATCTGTAACAGCGCTCCGGTTAGCGCCCCCGTTCGCGTACCTGACGCATAACGGAACTTCGCGAAGCGAAGCTGATTGGCTCTCCGGTGGCTGTCAACATTCTAAACAGTCCGGAGCGGCCGCCATCTTGTCTCTCGGTAGGATCGAGAGACAAGATGTGGTGAAAAACGAAGGGGGAAATGAAGGAAAGGGGGCAAGGTAGACCCCTCCGGACCCCCTAGGATTGATGATGGGGATATTAAAGTGCCCCGCGGGGCAAAAAATAAAAAATAAATTTATTTGCGATTTTTCGCCGTAGAGGCGCGTCCCGGTACGCTCACCGGGCAGCTCACCGGGCAGCTAACCGGGCAGCTAACCGGCAAATGAAGGAAAGGGGGCAAGGTAAACCCCTCCTGACCCCCTAGGATTGATGAGTGGGATATTAAAGCCCCCCGCGGGGCAAAAAAAAAAAGGTAGAGGCGCTTCCCGGTATGCGAACCGGGCAGCTAACCGGCAGCGTAACGGGAGTCCGCCATCTTGTGTTTTTGGAGCGTCCGGTTCGCGTACCGGGTAGCGTCCCGGTAAGCGTAACAAGGGGAAAACCAAGAGAAACAGTAAAAAAAAAAATTAAGGGAATAGATTTCCAGCAAACTTTGAAAAATTGTAGGGACTGTTTATTTGATGTGCCTTTGCAAGGCCTCAAGATATGTGCACGTGTGGATTTTGTCTAATTAAGGTTAAAAAAAATATATATATCTGTAAGCGTGCTCCGGCGCGCTTACGTTACGGGTTTTGTTTGCGCTGCAGAGCCGATACGTCACGGTTATGCGACGCGTCATGAGGCGTCTCACGTGGCTACGTGATACGTCACGTAATAAAGAATATTATTATTATTTATTTTTGTAGAGCGCATAGTCACCATAAGGTATCCCAGCGCTAGGCACCCTATCTCTTTGGTTTGGGCCAGTTCAGGACGGTTAAAAAAGGAAAGGGGGGGGCAGGGGGTCAATGTTTAGAGTGGGCGTGAATCATTGGGGAAAAAGATGAGTTTTAAGCCGCTTCCTGAAGTGAAGATACCGTGTTTCTAGTCTCAGGTCGCGGGGGAGCGAGTTCCAAAGGCGTGCGGTTTGGACTGAAAAGCGTCTTCCGCCTGAGCGGGTTTTCTTAAATCTGGGGGTGGTGATGAGGTTTTCTGTGTCCGACCGGAGAGATCTCGTGGGTCTATAGGGTGTAATAAGTTTACTGAGAGCGGGGGGACCTTGCTTTTGAAGTAGTTTGTGGGCTAGACACAAGGCCTTGAATTTGACCCGCTCCCTTATGGGAAGCCAGTGGAGGAGTTTGAGGGCAGGTTTGGCGGAGGTTCTGGCAGGGGTATTTGTGATAATCCGGGCCGCAGTATTCTGGATTCTTTGAAGCTTGGTGAGGGTCGCCTCAGGGGCACCTAGGTAGATCACATTACTATAGTCAAGCCTTGAGATTATCAAGCCTTGAATAAGCAATTTTTGGGAGTTAAAGGGCAAAAGGGGCAGGACTTTCCTTAGTGATTTCAGGAGCCCAAAGCAAGTCCCGGCTACTTTGTTTGCCTGCACAGTGAATGAGAGGTCCGAGTCGAGCCATACCCCTAGGCTTTTTACCTCTACTTTCGGGTCAGGGGGGGGGCCCATACAGGCTGGCCAGATGTTCGGGGAGAGCGTGAGCCCTTTTGGACCGAGGAGTAAAACTTCGGTTTTTGTCCCATTTAATTTTAGGGCTGAGTTGTTCATCCAGAGATGGACCTGTGAAAGGCAGTTAAATAAGTCTGCTGATTGTTGTCTGGGATGGGATAGAGACACCACTAGTTGTGTGTGGTCGGCGTAGCTGACGACGCTCACTCCGAAAGGGGTGATAACCTCCTCCAATGTGGACATATAGATATTAAATAGAGTGGGGCTCAGGGAGGAGCCCTGAGGCACGCCACATTGGAGGGGAATTTCGGAGGAGCGGGCGTTCTTTTCCCAGATCTGATAGGTCCGTTGATCTAGGAAGGATGAGATCCAAGAAAGGGCAGAGCCTTCCACCCCTACTCTCTTGAGTCTTTTGATGAGGAGTTGGTGGTTGACGGTATCGAATGCCGCGCTGAGGTCGAGGAGGATCACTGCCACTGATCCTCCGTCGTCAAGCAATGTTCTGGCTTCCTCAACCGCGGCCAGGAGGGCGATGTCAGTGCCCTGACCTGGACGAAAGCCCGTCTGTGAGCTCTTTAATTTGTTGTTACTCTCCAAAAACTGGGAGAGTTTCCTGTTGACCAACTTTTCAGCGATCTTACTTACTCCCGGGAGTAGGGAAATAGGCCTGTAGTTGGCCAAGTTTTCGGGGTCGAGGGAGGGTTTCTTGAGTAAGGCTTTTACGACGGCCTTCTTCCAGCTCGGGGGTACAACTCCCTGTTGGAGTGAGGCATTGATCAGGTGTGTCAGGGGGGGGTAATCGTGGGAGCTACTTCCTTAAGAATCCGGAAAGGGGCGGGGTCCCTGGGAGATCCACTCTTTATGGAATTCAACGTGTTTCCTACCTCCTCCGTTGTGACTTGCCCCCAAGAGGAGAGACAAGTAGGTGTTGAGAGGTATGGGGGATCGTTTTCATCACATGACTTCGTAAGGGGGATTGAGTCAAGAATTGTTTGGACCTTTTTATGAAAGAAGTTAGCCAATTGTTGGCATTTTTCCTGATCAGCTTTGGGATCTGTGGGTTGTCTTGGTCCCTGTTCTGGGGTTTTTAAAAGCTCTTTAAGGATGACATAAGATTCCTTACTAGAGCATCCCGCTTTCTCTATTCTTTCCTTAAAAAACGCGCTTTTGGTTTTTCGTATAGCGGTTTTGTAGGTTAGAAGGGAGGTCGAGTAGCTATCTTTGTCGCTCTTCGATTTATTTCTCCTCCAAGAGCGTTCTGTTCTCTTACACTCTTGGCGCAGAGCTTTAAGTTCTGGCGTGTACCATGGAGCCGCTGGTATTCGTTTGGGATGTTTAAAGGTCACTGTTTTAGGGAGAAGTGTGTCTAGGGAGCCGGTAATCCACTCCTCCAGCTGCTTATCGGCTGTAATAGGGTCGGTCGAGAGCTCGGGGGTAGATTCTGCAAGGACGGTGGCCCATTCCCCCGGTGTAAGTTTATGCCACCGTCTGTCGGTTACCTGAATTTTAGTGGTAGGGAGGTTCATGGTGGAAATTTCCCAGGCGATAGGGACCAGAAAATGGTCCGTCCATGGAAGGGGCATGGGTGGTTTAGTTATGTTATGTTATGTTATTTGCATTTTAATGCGCACAGCTGCTCCAGCGAAGGAGCGTCCTGGCGCAGGGAAAGGGTAGACACAACACAACACTAGATCCAGTAACAAAAAGCAGAAGCATTAAAACAGGGAGCAAATTAAAACAGGAAGGTTTTCAAAGCCCTACGAAAGGATATTAAATCATTCAAGAGGCGGATTTCCAAGGGGAGCGCATTCCAGAGAGTTGCAGCTTTCACGCGGAAGGAGCGACCCCCCATCCGACTAAGTCTAAAACGGGGGACCACCACCAAGGCTTGTTCAAGGGATCGGAGTGAGCGGGTGGGAACGTAGGGAGAGATCAGTTCGTTAAGGATCACGGGTGCCGACTCTCTAAGAATTTTAAAAACCAGGCAAAGAGCCTTAAATTGGATTCGCTTGCTTATCGGGAGCCAGTGCAGGGACCGTAGAGTGTTAGAGGTGGGGCAGGTTCGGGGCAAACCTACCACCGCCCTGGCCGCAGCGTTCTGGACTCGCTGTAGACGAAGAATCTCGGCTTGGTTCGCTCCTAAAAGGAGTGAACTAGCGTAGTCCAGCCGAGAGATAATCATTGCTTGAATGACCAGCTGTCTAGTAGGAGCATCAAAAAATCTGAGCAGGGGTCTGAGCCCGCGTAATACTCCAAAACAGCAGGCCGCCACTCTCTTCGTGTGCGTCACAAAGCTTAGCGTGTGGTCAAGCCATACTCCCAGATTCCTGAGTTCCAGGACAGGGGCCGGCGCTGATCCCAGCTCCGGAGGCCACCATCCGTCCCCCCAGTGATCCGCTTCCCTTCCAACGATCATCACCTCCGTTTTTGTCGCGTTCAGCTGGAGACAGTTGTTATTCATCCAGCTGGCCACCTCTCTCAGTCCACTTCGGAACCTGAGGGCGTCCTGCTTGGCATCCCCGCTGATCGTGACCGCCAACTGAGTGTCGTCGGCATAGGAGACCATGGTTAGGCCCCATTGCCTGGCGACCTCAGCCAGCGGCTGCACGTACAGGTTGAAAAGCGTAGGACTCAGCGAGGAGCCCTGAGGAACCCCCAGGTCCAAAGGATGGTACTTGGACTGAAATGGAGGGGTGGCAATGCAGAAGGAGCGATCACTGAGGAAGGAGCGGAACCACTGCAGAGCTGAACCACAAATGCCAATGTCCTGCAAGCGGTGTAGCAGGATGCGATGGGAAACAGTGTCAAAGGCAGCGCTCAGATCTAACAAAATAAGCGCTGCCGTTTGACCTGCATCGAGCACACTCCGCAAATGCTCAACCATTGCCAGAAGGGCCGTCTCCGTGCTGTGGCCAGCACGAAACCCATTCTGCATGGGATCCAGGACATTAACTTGGGTCATATGCTCCGTGAGGGCCTGATTTACATGGGCCTCCATGACCTTGGCCGGCCACGGGAGCAAAGATATAGGGCGGTAGTTTTCAGGTCTCACCGGATCCAAAGATGGTTTTTTTAGGATCGGGGAAACCACCGCTTGCTTCCACTTGGCAGGGACCAGGCCGGAAGTCAGGGAGAGGTTGATTAGCGAGCACACTACTGTGCGTCCCTGAAAAGCGACATCCCTGAAAAGAGCCGATCTTACCGGGTCTGCAGGCGAGCCAGACTTGACTCGCAGGGCCCATTTAGCAAACTCCTCGTTAGAGAGAATGGGAAGGGAGTGCAGCGATGGACAGTTACTAGAGCCGCTCCAGGGAATCACTGGCGACAGTGTGCTCGGAAACGCCTGGTAGATTTTCTTAACTTTGTCCAGGAAGAAAGTGGCAAGGGCTTCGCAGTGAGAGGTGGAGCTGTCCAACTGTGGGGGAACTCTCTTTGCCATCAGGTCTTTTATAGTCTTAAAGATGGTTTTGGTAGGATTGGGGCTATTACGGAATTCGGCTGCGTAAAATGCCGCCCGGGCCCTACATATGGCTCGATGGTAGAGCTTAACTAAGGCCAGGTAGATAGATTTCTTATCTGCATCATACGACTTACGCCACTCCCTTTCTGCCCGTCTACAAGAGGACTTCATTGCACGCAGCGCGCTGTCATACCAGGGGCTGGCCTGCCGGGGACTGGACTTACTGGAGATGATAGGTACCAGGGCGTCCAACGCTCTGGTAATCCAGTTACAGAACTGGTCATAGCCCGAGGTAACATCCAGCAAAAGGCCTAAAGGCTCAACACCCATAATGCGGTGAAGGTCCTCTAACCTAAGTTTGCTCCAGTGGCGTCGAGGTATCCGCAAAGGAGGTGGAATAGTGGGATTGGCAGGAAGGGGGAGCCAAGCAGACACCAGATAGTGGTCAGACCATATCACAGGATCGACCGCCACAATCTGGGTATCCGAGATAGTTGTGAAAAACGGATCAAGAGTGTGGCCAGCCACATGTGTAGGCTGAGAGACAAGCTGGATCAGCTGCAAAGCCTCTAGGTCAGCCAAAAAACCACTGATGGCCAGAGACTCTGACCTATCAAAGTGGAGGTTTAGGTCGCCCAAGATCGAAAAATTTGCACAACCACTAGCCAATAGGCTCACAGCCTCCGGAAAGGCACCTCTAAAAGCTACATCGCTGCCTGGGGGGCGGTACACAACCATCCCTGACAGTGAGAACTGCGGGCTAATGGTAACCTTAAACAGCGCACTCTCGCATCCAGCAATCTGCAGGACCGTCCAGGTACATGTGAAGGCAGCTTTGATAAATAGGGCGATACCTCCACCTCTGGAGTGGCGATTAGATCTGAAACATGAATAGCCCTGAGGACAGGCAAGATTGACTATAGCATCATCAGTGTCTTGCAGCCAGGTTTCAGTTAAAGCCAGCAGATCCGGTGTCTTATCCAAAATAAGATCAGCCACAGATAGATGGTGTTTCACTAGAGATCTGGTGTTAAGATTTAAAAATCGTAGACCAGATCCCAAGCTACCAGGCACCGAAAGGAGACCGGGAGGAGCACGTGGCGCGAGGGAAGCGGCGAGTTCGCGAATGGCCACAGGCCGATCCAAAGACCATCTATTGCAAGCACACTGACATGGGCCACACAGCGGATGGTAAGGCGTGGCAGAACAGCGTGGGAGTGTGCCTCTGATGGCATGGAGCGAGGCACTGGAATAAGCAAACAGTGTTGATAGTTGCTACGTTTGTAAAGAGGGTATCCAGTAGGTGTCCCTTCTCATGGGTAGGCTCGTTGTTAACCAATCGGATATCGAGTGACATCAGGTCTAGCCGAAGGTCGGAGGCTGTCCGGTCCGAAGGGTCCATGAAATGGAGGTTTAGGTCACCTAACATGAGAAAGTTGGAGGTTGCAGATGCTAGTTGTGACACTGACTCAACGACGGCGTTGATGAAATTGCCGGGGGGACCTGGGGGGCGATAAATTAAGAGCCCTGACATAGAGTGAGCTGGGGAGGTTTGGAGGGAGAACTGACAACTCTCGCAGTCCTCGATATAGGCGTTGGAAGTTCTACAGGTATATTTGTCCCTGAAGATTATGGCAACCCCCCCTCCCCTCCCTTTTGGTCTATGTAAGGCTTGGCAGAGGTACCCAGTGGGGAGGGCCGATACGATGTCTGAATCGGAGCTATCTGATAGCCATGTCTCAGTTAAAAAAAGTAGGTCAAGATCCAGATCTTGTATTAGCAGGTTGGTTTCAAGGGCATGTTTGGGAAGGGAGCGGCAATTAAGGAGTCCAAGTTTTAGTTCGGATTTAGTTGAGCTCCGGGGGGTCGGATTGCAGTGCGCACAGTTGGAGAAGGGTGTGCCCTCAATGTGCGTGTGGTAGCAAGCAAGGTCTTTCTGAGGTTGGAGTGCGCGGAGCGCCTCTCCAGAGTACACCACACGGTCATGAGTGCAGTTTGGCAGAGTCCCTAGGCCTAGGTCCGTCTGGGCCCGGCTGATGATGTCACATATTACATCATTCATGACATGGTCAGTGACATCACTGATGACATCTCAAATGACATCACTGATGACATCATCTAGTGTCTGTGTGTTTTTGTAAAGTTTAAATATGTTTTACATATTGAAGAATGAGTGGATGTATGGAAGACTGAGTGTGTGTGTGGCTGGCTGGGAGGTGTGTGACTCTGTGCATATCAATGTGTACTTGTATCAGTGATTGTATAAGAGAGTAAGTATGTGTTAGTATATGTGTGAAAAAGTATGGTGTTCTGTGTTTAACTGTATAGATGAGGAAATCGAAGTGTGATTGATTCTTTACAGGACTGACTAGGTGTGTGAGTAACTCCATGGATGAGTGGCAGTGTGTGAGTGTCTGCATAGGTGTATGAGTGCATATGATAGTGTTGTAATAATGAGTGACTGTATGTATGAGTGATTGTATGGGTGAATGAGTGAATGTGTGTGTAGACGTAGGAATCAGTGAGTGCGTATGTAGTAACTGGTATTGGTGTGTCATGATGTCATCAGTGATGTCATTTGAGATGTCATCAGTGATGTCATCAGTGATGTCATTTGAGATGTCATCAGTGATGTCATCAGTGATGTCACTGAAGTATGGTGTTCTGTGTTTAACTGTATAGATGAGGAAATCGAAGTGTGATTGATTCTTTACAGGACTGACTAGGTGTGTGAGTAACTCCATGGATGAGTGGCAGTGTGTGAGTGTCTGCATAGGTGTATGAGTGCATATGATAGTGTTGTAATAATGAGTGACTGTATGTATGAGTGATTGTATGGGTGAATGAGTGAATGTGTGTCTAGACGTAGGAATCAGTGAGTGCGTATGTAGTAACTCGTATTGGTGTGTCATGATGTCATCAGTGATGTCATTTGAGATGTCATCAGTGATGTCATCAGTGATGTCATTTGAGATGTCATCAGTGATGTCATCAGTGATGTCACTGACCATGTCATGAATGATGTAATATGTGACATCATCAGCAGTGGATTGCGGGTGCGCGATATATAGTTAGTGCAACTAACTATATATGGAATTTCATTGGTTTTATGTCAATAAAATGTCCAGCTAACTATATATGGTTTCTAACCTATGGTTTTTTCAGTGAATTTTCAAGGTTTTGTAAATGCAAATTCCTAACTATATATGGTCTATAACCTATGGTTTTTTCAGTGAATATATATATATATATATATATATATATATATATATATTCACTGAAAAAACCATAGGTTATAGACCATATATAGTTAGGAATTAGCATTTAAAAAACCTTATTTTACTCACACAAAACCATTGAAATTCCATATATAGTTAGTTGCACTAACTATATATCGCGCACCCGCAATCCACTGCTGATCATGTCACATATTACATCATTCATGACATGGTCAGTGACATCACTGATGACATCACTGATGACATCTCAAATGACATCACTGATGACATCACTGATGACATCTCAAATGACATCACTGATGACTACATCCAGTGACTGTATAATTCTGTAAAGTTAAAATATGTCTTACATATTGAAGAATGAGTGGATGTATAAGTGTCTTGATGAAGGATTTAGTAGGGGCATGGCTGACTGTATGAGTGACTGATTAAATGTGTCTCACTGAGTGCATGGGTTAGTGACTAAACTGTCTTAATTTGTGCATCATTATGTCTGTTGTTCTGTAAACTGCTGCATGTGTTGATCATTAGCTATATGATTAACTGTATGGGTTATTGATTGGTTGCCCAAGCATTTGTGTGGGAGACTGAGTGTGTGTCTGGGTGGCTGGGAGGTGTATGACTCTCTGCATAGATGTGTGAGCAGTTGATTGACTAGATGTATGGGTTCAAAAGTGCATGTGGAAACAGCTGTATGGGCGGTTGACTGTGTGCATGAGTGTATTGGTGAGTGAATGGATATCTCAGTGCTACATGTCAAAGTAAGTACATATGTAAAACACAGTACATGTGAGACTTGACATATATAAATAACTGTGCATAAGAGCCAGTGAATGTGTGAGTGGCTGTATGGATCATTGTGAACTTGTATCCAGGATTGTATAAGTGAGTAAATATGTTTTAGTATATGTTTGAATAAGTAAGGTGTGTATAACTGTATAGTTGAGGAAATGGAGGTGTGATTGATTCTTTGCATGACTGACTAAGTGTCTGAGTAACTCCATGGATGAGTGACAGTCTATGAGTGTCTGATTACACTGAGTGTATCTAAGGTTATATTAGAGTCTGAAGAGGTTCATCGTATTATCACATGAATGATGTCATCAGTGATGTGATCAGTAATGTCAAATGAGATGTCATCAGTGATGTCATTTGAGATGTCATCAGTGATGTCATCAGTGATGTCATTTGAGATGTCATCAGTGATGTCATCAGTGATGTCATTTGAGATGTCATCAGTGATGTCATCAGTGATGTCACTGACCATGTCATGAATTATGTAATATGTGACATGATCAGCAGTGGATTGCGGGTGCGCGATATATAGTTAGTGCAACTAACTATATATGGAATTTCAATGGTTTTGTGTGAGTAAAATAAGGTTTTTTAAATGCTAATTCCTAACTATATATGGTCTATAACCTATGGTTTTTTCAGTGAATTTTCAAGGTTTTGTAAATGCTAATTCCTAACTATATATGGTCTATAACCTATGGTTTTTTCAGTGAATTTCAATGGTTTTTTAATAGCAAATATCATAAGCTGTCGAATGTCAAGTACGTGGTAAGTGAAAACATTTTCGTGTTTATGCACACTGATCTGCTTTGAATGGTGCCCCCCCCCCCTCATTTCTATTAGGAGTACTCTCTCTTTGCAGATAGTGAAAGGTAGTTAACGCAGGCCTTTGCCCCCGTTGTAATCCGTCGTGCCTGCTTCTCTCTCCATTTGATTGATTGTTATCCAAGTATTTACTGTTTTAGAATTAGTTCTCTTTGGTTCATTCTCTATTTACAAACAAACACAGAGTCGCAATACTCTGTTTAGTCTTTGCAGATAACGAAAAATCGTGTAAAAAAAAAGAAAAGGAATCGAGCAAAATCAGTAGGCCACTAATGGGATCTCTTTTTGACCTCGCTAAAATAGAAACATTAGGAACAACCCCTCATGACAAATACAAAACTAGTGAGATGAACTGAACTCCACACAATGATGGCTGCAAAACAGCTCGGCTCCGCCACCCACCCCGCCCAAAATAACGATAAAGAGCGGCTGCCATGATTGGTTGCGGAATGGCCACGACGGAGCTACGAAATGGTGCTGCTCTCATGCTAACCCCAGCTTCAGTCTGAAACATCCAGAAACACTGTAGACTACCAATTCGATCAGTTCCGGTAGCGCCCCAATGTAACCCGGTAGAGAAGAACTAGCCCTCCCCTCTTTGACTGATGGTTCTTGTTGCCTGTCCCTTCTGTTGTCATTTAACAGAACTATTTAGCCTGCTGAAAGGGGTTGTGTTCCGACCGCTGGTTGGTGGAGACATTTTGACTATATTCTGTACCTGCGTTGTCGCGTAATGCGTCATATGACGCGCCGCGTTAGCGCATCCGGAAGTCATCCGGGGCGCGCAGCGCGTAACGTAAGCATAACAAGTCATGTGACTTGTTAATAAAACTTTTCATTGGTTCATTTTACTTTTCTTATTGTAATGATGAAAGGCTTGGTCATATGACCTAAAAATTACGCTTTTCATTACTTCCGAACATTATTTTTTCTTAAATATATGTTATAATGTTCCAGGCTAATGTACTTTCCCGGAAATTTTACAACTGTCCTGCAAGTAAAATATATTCTTTTTTCGAGAAAAAGAGCGTTTCTTCGTCCCATGACGGAGCCGTTGAGCAAAAGAGGGTCGACCTGCTGTCTTAGTTGCCGATACGCCTGAATATGAGATTCTTATCGATCACTTTATGTTGCAGGAATAGAAAACACAACAGCCCTTGACCATTTATCTTTACTGCGTTCCTTCGTATTATACCTTTTACCCTTCATGTAATTGGTCTGCTTTATTTCACTTGCCTTTTAATGATTCTAAAACAGTCACTATTATTAAAAACTTTACCAATGTATATACTACTACCATGTTTTCTTTTAAAAACCTTTATTGTGAAAATTTCATTATACAAATACGAGCCTATAACCACGTGGGCCTGCCACGGAGCAAACTGTAATCGTATATGATGAATAGACATTTACACTGTAGAGGAACGTAACGGGCGGGCCATTAGGTTGCAAGAACTAAGGTGTCTAACAGTTACGGAATCGGTGGACGTACATTTTATAATTAAAATACGACAGGGCCAGTTACAATAAAATTATCTAGATATACATTTGCGGGCAAGTACCATGGGTGACGTTAATTCGAACTTTCAACAGTACAGTAATCAATAACACATCAGAACTTAATATCAATAGGGATGTCGAAATATTCAATCAATTCTCGTCCCCGCCCGCCATGTGCTTCAAAACTGCATACGTATCTCGTGATTTCAAGGTTCTGCAACCAGTACACAACAAGGAGTTACGAGTCCCATTTATTCCGGCGCCATTTTGGGCGAGGACGGGCAGGTGCAGGATATAGTCAAAATGTCTCTACCAACCATCGACTATGATGATGTTCATATGCTGTATTTATTAGAGTAACACTCATCTGTCCACATGAAATTAATTTGCCACAATCTAAACATGTCATTTTAATCTTTCCAAAGTTCTTCTAAATATTTGGGACCGTTTCCCTTGCCTCTGAAGCTCTCAGTGCCACTTCTTTGATGAATGTACTAGCAGGTCAGGGGTTCTCCTCCAAATCTCTCTTTTATGCAGCACTATAATTAATTGGTGCCACCTCTCCATATGACGATGCATGGTATAGTTACCACAACTATATTTTTTTTCGGTTCCTCTGGAGAGTTCATCGTGGCAGATGAAGCGTGTAACGTACCGGGCATTTACCTTTTTTTGCATGTACAGGAAAGGAAAAAAAAATCGAGCGTCCGAGTTCTAAGGTGTCCCAGGGCCATTTTAGTGGACCAGGCCCAAATCCAAAGAACAGGCCGCCATTTTGAGAGTCCTCTTGCAGCCGCCTGTCGCTGTAGCATCAAGAGCAGCCGAAACTCAGCTGAATGGCAACTGAAACGGTAAAGGGGCGCCCCACTACAGCAGACGAGCCTCCACCTAGGAAGGCCCATTCACGCCGGCTCCCCCCCCCTTCGGGCACCCCACGCCGTTATTCGGAGCAGTATTGTAGGATGGCCACACCAGTGCGGCAACTTGCTAGACATCACCTCGGTGGTAACCGAATCTCAATGCCTTGTGGTGTCTTCTATTCAGAAAACATTGTTATGCTGCCTTCGACCTATTCGCCGCAAGTGCGCACACAACTCAACTGCATAGCTTGCTAGACACCACCTCGGTGCCATCCGGATCTTGGAATGTCAGCACCTTTTGGTGTCTTCTCTTCAGAAAATATTGTTGCGCTGCCTTTGGCCCCATTCGCACATCAGTCCGCTACTGACGCCATCTCACAGGCTAATGGGGCGCCCGACGCCGACTTTCAGCATTGTAGAATGACCACACCAGTACAGCAACTTGCTAGACATCACCTCGGTGCCATCCGGATCTCGGCGCCCCACTGCAGATGAAGTGCCTCTCAACTATGAAACCACCACGGTGACATCCGGATCTTGGCGCGTTGTGCTGCCTTCGGCCTATTCGCACATCGGTCCGCTACTGACGCCATCTCACAGGCTAATGGGGCGACCCACGCCGAGTTTCAGCATTGTAGGATGACCACACCAGTACAGCAACTTGCTAGACATCACCTCGGTGCCATCCGAATCTTGGCATCTCAACGCCTAGTGGTATCTTCCATACAAAAAATATTGTTACGCTGCCTTTGGCCCCATTCGCACATCAGTCCGCAACTTAGACATCACCTCGGTGCCATCCGGATCTTGGCATCTCAGCGCCTTGTGGTGTCAGTCAGAAAATATTGTTGCGCTGCCTTTGGCCCCATTCGCACATCAGTCCGCTACTGACACCATCTCACAGGCCAACAGGGCGCCCCACGCCGACTTTTACCATTGTACGATGGCCACACCAGTGCCACAACTTGCTAGACACCACCTCGGTGCCATCCGGATCTTGGCATCTCAGCGCCTTGTGGTGTCTTCAAATCAGAAAATATTGTTGCGCTGCCTTTGGCCCCATTCGCACATCGGTCCGCTACTGACGCCATCTCACAGGCCAACGGGGCGCCCCACGCCGACTTTCAACATTGTAGGATGGCCACAGAAGTGCGACAACTTACTAGACACCACCTCGGTGCCATCCGGATCTTGGCGCGTTGTGCTGCCTTCGGCCTATTCGCACATCGGTCCGCTACTGACGCAAACTCACAGGCCAACGGGGCGCCCCACGCCGACTTTCAGCATTGTAGGATGGCCACACCAGTGCACCTTACTAGACACCACCTCGGTGCCATCCGGATCTTGACGCGTAGTGAAGCTGCAGCAGCTGCAAATAAGCTTCAGACAGTGTTACAACCGCTGCTCAGAACTCTCAACTATGACACCACCTCGGTGCCATCCGGATCTTGGCATCTCAGCGCCTTGTGGTGTCAGTCAGAAACTATTGTTGCGCTGCCTTTGGCCCCATTCGCACATCGGTCCGCTACTGACGCAAACTCACAGGCCAACGGGGCGCCCCACGCCGACTTTCAGCATTGTAGGATGGCCACACCAGTGCGGCAACTTGCTACACACCACCTCGGTGCCATCCGGATCTTGGCATCTCAGCGCCTAGTGGTGTCTTCTATTCCGAAAATATTGTTGCACTGCCTTCGGCCCCATTCACACATCGGTCCGCTACTGACGCCATCTCACAGGCCAACGGGGCACCCCACGCCGACTTTCAGCATTGTAGGATGGCCACACCAGTGCGGCAACTTACTAGACACCACCTCGGTGCCATCCGGATCTTGGCGCGTTGTGCTGCCTTCGGCCTATTCGCACATCGGTCCGCTACTGACGCAAACTCACAGGCCAACGGGGCGCCCCACGCCGACTTTCAGCATTGTTGGATGGCCACACCAGTGCGGCAACTTACTAGACACCACCTCGGTGCCATCCGGATCTTGGCGTGTTGTGCTGCCTTCGGCCTATTAGCACATCGGTCCGCTACTGACGCAAACTCACAGGCCAACGGGGCGCCCCACGCCGACTTTCAGCATTGTAGGATGGCCACACCAGTGCTGCAACTTACTGGACACCACCTCGGTGCCATCCGGATCTTGGCGCGTTGTATTGCCTTCGGCCTATTCGCACATCGGTCCGCTACTGACGCCGCCTCACGTGCCAACGTATTTTCTCCGCATTTTATACCCTATGCCGCATAACAGGTCATGTGACTTGTTTATAAAACTTTTCATTGGTTCATTTTACTTTTGGTTTCCTAATGATGGAAGGCTTGATCATATGACCTAAAAACAACACTTTTCATTGGATGAAAACTTTTTTTTTTTCCCAAACGATGAAAGCCCCACCTTGTTTCTGGATGTTTCAGACTGAAGCTGGCGTCAGCATGAGAGCACCACCATCTCGTAGCTCCGTCGTGGTCATTCCGCGAGCAATCATGGCAGCCGCTCCCCACCAGAAGCCTGCAGGAGTCGGGGCCCCCAAAACTTTTGATGAATTCTCAAGGCGGAGGGGACGCTTTCGAGAATGGGGTCCAAGACCTAGCAGACAAGCGTCCGATTTCCAAGGTGTCCCAGGGCCATTTCAGTGGACCAGGCCCAAAAAGGAAAGAGCCTGCCGCCATTTTGAGAGTCCTGTGACAGCCGCCTATCGCTGCACCGCAAGAGTGGGCGCAACTCAGCTGAATTGCGGCTTTTGACACAGTGGACCAAAAACGGACGGAATGGCAACTGAAACGGTAAAGGGGCGCCCCACTACAACAGATGACACTCCACCTGGAGAGGCCCGTTCACGCCGCCTCCCCCGGGGCGCCCCACGCCGTTATTCGGAGCAGCATTGTAGGATACCAAAACCAGTGCGGCAACTTACTGGACATCACCTTGGTGCCATCGTTCTGCTGCCTTGGAACTATTCGCACAACAGTTTGCTACTGATGACCCACCCCCGCGACGCCCCACGCCGTTATTTGCTGGGTGGCAACTTACTAGACATCACTTTCGTGTCATCTAGATTTCGGCGCGTTCTGCTGCCTTGGAACTATTCGCACAACAGTTTGCTACTGATGACCCACCCCCCGCGACGCCCCACGCCGGAAATCTGGACGTTGTGCTGCGTTGGGACTATTCGCACAGCCGACCGCTACTTCGTTGTTTTTCCCTAAAAATGTTTATATGTTATTACTATTTTTGTTTTCTTGTATATATTTATAAATTATTAAAGTTTTATAATCTTACTACTTTGTCGGAGTGCTATATATTTTTAATGTGACACATAATTGTAAAAACTTTGATGTACAAAGAGTCATCCCTGGAATCTTCCGCTTCACGCTCGGTCCCCTCCCCAATCACAATACAGGATGGTTTTCAGATAATAGCAACACTTCTGCTGTGACGGATCTCATCGAGTGTGGGCCTTGATCTACTATAACTCCTTTGAAGAGGGGTGATTCTTTACAGCTGTGGCCATAAACTACATCTGCAGGGCTAGCTGATAGCCTAGGACCGGCCTGGACAATCGGACACAGAGGAAAAGGAGTGTCAGAGGGTGCGGTAGTGAATAGGGCGAAAGGGAGGTGTCGGGCGGGCACAGGGTGTGATTCTCAGGGAAGAGCAGCGCAGATGGGGGGAGGTTTATTACCCATGCATAAGACAGAGAGCGGGGGTGACCACTGCCTGGGTGAGATGCTTGCGAGGGTGGGGAGCCATGCTAAGGATCGACAGCGTGCACAGAGTGGGTCTGGTCAAGGCATCTAAAATGGCTGCCGTGCACGACAAAAGTGTGGCATTTGAAAAAAGACAAGATGGCGCAGACAATGTTTTTCAACACTTCCTGATTTCCTTCGAATCGAACGTTAACAGACGTTGGGGCATATTACCAAAGTTAAGCGATATTTATCCCTAACGATGCATTGCAAAGATTTTTTTACCGTCAGAAATTATCGCAGATAAACCTTGCTATTATCAAGGTTTATCGCAAATACGATAAAAAACGACCGCAATGCATTAATATCGCTGAAAACTCAGCGATATTCATGCATTACCGAGCTAATGCTCTTAGCCATGTTATCCACCTCCCATTGGATAACATGGCTAAGAACTGCTCAGGGCAGCTGTTACTTTTTGGAGATATTCGCGCTTATCTCGAATATTTCCAAAAGTTGATAATAGGAGATAGCGATGTTAGCGACTGTTTCCAGTCGCTAACATCTTGGCATGCCCACTTTGCATGTCATTAGTGATAAATATCACTCACATGCAAAGTGGGGCCCAAGATGGTCGCTATCTCCGTCGCTAACTGGTGTTAGCAACAGCTAGGTAATACAGATATAATTTTATCTCCGCGAAGCGGAGCGCTGTTACAGATATATATCTTGTTTTTGAACGTTAATTTCTCAAAATGCACTGAAGCACATATATTGAGACCTAGCAAAGGCACATCGGGCTACCAGTCCCTAATATTTTACCAAGTTTCGTGCAAATCCATTCAGCCATTCGATTATTATTATTATTATTTTTTTTGCCCCGCGGGGCCCTTTTAAAACCTCCACATCAAACCTAGGGGGTCAGCGAGGATCTACTATTCCCCCTTATGGTCATTTGCCCCTTCGCTTTGGCCTCCTCTTGTCTCTCGATCATACCGAGAGACAAGATGGCGGCCGCTACGGACTGTTTGGAATGTTGACAGACGCCGGAGAACCAATCAGCTTCGCTTCACAAAGCTCCGTTGCGCGAAAAGTACGCGTCCTGGAGCGCTGCCCGGTCCGCTGTTACAGATATATATCTTTTTTTAAACGTTAATTTCTCAAAATCCACTGTAGCACATATATTGAGACATACAAAAGGCACATCGGGCTACCAGTCCCTACAATTTTGCCAAGTTTCGTGCAAATCCATTCAGCCGTTCGGGCTAAAAGTGAGGCCAACCGTCCTATGGAAAACTCAATGTTAAAAACACGTTTTGGGACCCCCCTTTTTTCTCAGCCCCCCCTTGACGAACCCCCCCCAAATTTTCAAGGGCTGCTCAGAAACGAAATGTGCCATTTTCCTGAAAATTTCAGCCAATTCCGTCCACAAACGCCAAAGTTATTAGACATAGAATTTTCAAAAATCCCATAGAGAAAAAATCCTAACTATATATACCTACTGGCGACCGCCAGTAGGTAATATATATATATATATATATATATATATATATATATATATGCAACACAAGCTGTCCTTTCGCAGAGGGAGCACCTCAGAGTTGGTGCCAGAGTCGAGACCAGGACAGGGTCTCGCAATTAACCCACTCTCGAAAAAATATAATCTGGCACTCCGCTTGGTAGATGAAATTAGTTTATTTAACACACTGTGATCGCCTACGCGTTTCGAACATTAAGTTCCTTCTCACGGCAGTGTCATACAGTTGTCCCTCTTCACTTTCCTTATTTACACATTTTGGACATTGTGATGCATTTTGGGATATGTAGTTAGTACAATTGATTTTCACTTGATTACATTAGTTTTTGTACTCCATCAATTATTTGCTTTACATTTCGCAATCGCACTTGATTTATATTAATGCCATTAACTATATTCAAGTTGTAATGACATTTGCAATTGCAGATTGACATGAGAAATTTGTGAGCGCTCATCGGCTTAGTGCCCTGCTACTCGCTATATTTTGCTCATGTGTATCCATATAATACCCTTTTAGCATCATATCTTGGCATTAGTATGTCAAGGCGCGACTAGGCAGTGTTCGACTGTGCACATATGGTTGTTACATAAACCTAATTGTATTGCTTTGTCTGAGCAATATCATGTTTGTGCACAGTATTAGTCTCTATATCTAGGGCTGAGTGACCTTGCCACTGCCTGAAAATAGTCGTTCTTAATGTCCAAATAAATTTACATAGTTCATAGAATATGTTTGTTGTTCTGCAGTTCTATTCACAGTGACATTACCACAAATGTGCTGTTCCTCATGTTCAAATTTTGTTTGTCTGATCACTTCTCTAAGTGCATAATGTACCATCTTCCGTGACATTCAACAATTTTAAAGATGAAAATGAAGTTCTTCATCCCCGTTCAATCCTGTAGGTTGTTTTGTTCTGAATCGCATGATTAATTTGGATTCCAATCTCTGTAATTTCAATTTTCTGTTTCCTCCACGTTCATGCTGTGGTATGGTTGCTAAGCCAAAGTATTGGATGTCCTTCCAAGTTTTGTTGGTATGGCTCGTGATGTGTTTGGCCATAGGATAAGAATGGTCACCATTTTGTGTGGCACGTGTATGTTCCAAGATTCTCTTTTTTAACGTACACGTGGTGCTTCCGATGTAGCTTTTCCCGCAACTGCATTGAAGCATATATACCACAAATGTGGTTTCACAGGTGATATGATCCCTTATTGTGAAGATTTTTTCAGCTGGATCTTTTAGATTCTTCAGATTCTTTCCTATCTTGCAAGTATGGCATTTGGTAAATCCTTTGTTTTTGTCTGTGAGCCAGTTGTCAGTTTTTTTGATTTCAAAATGGCTATGCACCAGATGATCCGAGAGATTGGGTGCTCTCCTGTAGGTCATCAATGGTCGGTCACCAATGTTTTTACCTATATCTGGATCTTTTTGGATGACATGCCAATACTTTTTCAGGATTTTTTTAATTTTGTAACTTTCTTTATTGTATGTAATGACCATTCATGGTGATTCATCTCTATTGTTTGTCTCTTCAGTCTTTATTCTTTTCTCTTCTTTTGTTAACAATGTTTCTGCTCTTGTTTTCGCTCTGGCTTCCATTTCTCCTCTCTGGATATCAGAATATTTGTATCCTCGTTGTGTGAATCGCATTTTTGTTTCTTCAAATTTCTTTTCCATTTCGCTTTCCTCCGAGCAATTCCCTTTCATTCTGAGGAGTTCTCCAAATGGAATGCTTTTCTTTAATTTTTCAGGATGAAAGCTGTGACCATGCAGTAGGCTATTAGTGGCGGTTTTCTTTCTGTGCACTGTTGTTTGTATTTGATTGTCACCTACATAGACTTTGGTGTCCAGAAATTCCACCTCCTTGTTGCTGATTGTGTATGTGAATCTCAAACCCACGTCATTGTCATTAAGTGTATTGAAAAAGTTTGAAATTCAGATTCTGTCCCCCTCCATAATAGGAAAAGGTCATCAATGAAGCGCAGCCATAGTGCTACATTCGCCATGTGGTGGTCATTTTCTTCTCTCCAAGCTATGCTCCTCTCCCACCACCCCATCATGAGGTTAGCATAGCTTGGAGAGAAGGAAACTCCCATAGCAGTTCCACACTTCTGCATATATACTTTTTTGTTGAACAGAAATACATTGTTATAGAGACATAATTTGATCATTTATATCAACATTTTTGAGTGTTCAAATTCACTAACGGGACGTTGCTGCAAAACATATTGAATTGCTCTGATGCCTATCTCATGCTCTATTGAGGTGTATAATGAGATGACGTCTATTGTCACTGGTAGGTATGAGGGCTGCCATTGTGTATCCATTAATATGCGTAAGAAGCCCCCGTGTCTTTGATGTATGAGTTCAAAGTTGGTACAATTGGGGACAAAAAGTGGTCGACATATATGGAAATGTGTTCATACAGGCTGCCACAACTGGATATAATTGGTCTTCCAGGGGGTTTGTTGAGTGTTTTGTGAACTTTAGGGAGGAAATATATGTTAGGAGTGATTGGATATTCTACCATCAGAAACTTTCTTTCTTCCTCCGTTTTGAGGCCTCCTTCTCTCCATAAGTTCAGTTTTTTGACCAAATCAATCCTGTAGTTTTGCGTTGGGTCTCTGGGTAAGAGTTCATAGTTTTTAGTATCGTCCAGTTGGCGCATTGCTTCCTCTATGTAATCGGATTTTTCCATGATTACATTATTTCCGCCTTTGTCGGCCGGCTTGATCTTAATAGTTGAATTTGCTTTTAAGGTTTGTATCGCCAAACGTTCCATCTTGTTTAGATTCTCTCTTTTGCAATTGTCATTTTGTTTCATTTTATCCAGGTCTCCCAACACAAGTTCATAAAAAATATCAATTTTATTTCCAGGATGCATTATCGGGCAAAATTTAATTTGTTTTTAAACTCTGTTGCTCTTTTTTTGCCTGTTACAACACTCATTTCTTCCAATATCTGTGTGTCGGTCACTTGTGATGCTGTTGTTTCATTAGCCAGTTCATAGGCTGTGCGAAGACAGGGTATTTCACCTATATTATAATCGCTAGAATCTTGGCTTTGTCCTAGATTGCTTTGGTTAGGAATCGTCCCACGCTGTGAGGGAAGTTTTGTGAAGTGTTTTCTCAGTTTGAGTTTTCTTATATACGTGTAGAGATCAATTTTAGTATCCACAATATCCTGATGAATTTCCGGACAGAATGACAATCCTCTATTGAGAAGTTTTCTCTCACTTCCTGTTGGTGTGTATCTTGAAAGATTAATTATCAGGTTGGGGGATGTCCTGCTATAGGAGAACCTTTTGTTTCTTATTTTTTCGATGTCTTTCGGTTCCTCAAGCTGTATCCGCTTCCTTTTGCACCTTCCTCACCTTGTTTTGCGTCTTGTCCTCTTGATTGATAGGACCCCCTTCCCGTAGCTCTTGTTCCGTAATAGCCTCTGGTTTTCGGTTTCCCTCGGGGCGTTTGTTGTTCTTGATATAACAATGTCAGTTCGTCTAAAAAAGAAAACTTTCTCATGCTCCTTATTCGTTGTTCTCCGTCACTCACTTTGGATTCTGTTTCACTTCCAGATGGAATGGCGATCGATTCGGTTGGAGTTTTCCATTGTTGCTTGAATACATCGTACTTTTTAGCGAATGTCAGTATGGTACCAAATTCAAAGTCATCTTGATCTCTAGAGACTAATACTGTTCACGAACATGATGTTGCTCAGACATATGGATACACATGAGCAAAATATAGCGAGTAGCAGGGCACTAAGCCGATGAGCGCTCACAAATTTCTCATGTCAATCTGCAATTGCAAATGTCATTACAACTTGAATATAGTTAATGGCATTAATATAAATCGAGTGCGATTGCGAAATGTAAAGCAAATAATTGATGGAGTACAAAAACGAATATAATCAAGTGAAAATCAATTGTACTAACTACATATCCCAAAATGCATCACTATGTCCAAAATGTGTAAATAAGGAAAGTGATGAGGGACAACTGTATGACACTGCCGTGAGAAGGAACGTTATGTTCGAAACGCGTAGGCGATCAAAGTGTGTTAAATAAACTAATTTCATCTACCAAGCGGAGTGCCAGATTATATTTTTTCGAGAGTGGATATATATTTAAGCATAGAGGTCTGCAAGGATGAACTTTTCATTCCTGTTCAGCACAATGGTATTCAAAATGCAAACTGGCACGAATTTCTGAGGCCCACTGGAGGGCTTGTAAAATGGAAAAATAATTATCCTGCAAGTGCACAGAAGATTATCGCAGTACACACAAGAGGAACTACAAATCCCAGCAGGCAAGAACTTTTTGGTGAAGCCCTAGGCGGGCGAAATAATAATTAATTAGCGCAAGGTGTGCAGCGTTTTTTTCTGTGATTCATGCAGGCTCCCCTCGGAAGAAGGAGCAGTCAGCTCCGAAATGCATTAGGGAAATGTAAATTGCAGAAACTAAGCCGGTTTGGAAAATAAAGAGTTCGGATGAACTTACCAGTGTGGAGTGGCGTCCTCATGCTCAGGGCAAACTTTGGGAATCTATTACGTGGCAGCCCGGCCACGGAGGATGCACCGCCATTAAAGCATAGAGGTCTGCAAGGATGAACTTTTCATTCCTGTTCAGCACAATGGTATTCAAAATGCAAACTGGCACGAATTTCTGAGGCCCACTGGAGGGCTTGTAAAATGGAAAAATAATTATCCTGCAAGTGCACAGAAGATTATCGCAGTACACACAAGAGGAACTACAAATCCTAGCAGGCAAGAACTTTTTGGTGAAGCCCCAGGCGGGCGAAATAATAATTAATTAGCGCAAGGTGTGCAGCGTTTTTTTCTGTGATTCATGCAGGCTCCCCTCGGAAGAAGGAGCAGTCAGCTCCGAAATGCATTAGGGAAATGTAAATTGCAGAAACTAAGCCGGTTTGGAAAATAAAGAGTTGGGATGAACTTACCAGTGTGGAGTGGCGTCCTCATGCTCAGGGCAAACATTGGGAATATATTTATATATATATATATATATTCACTAAAAAAAAACATAGGTTTCACACCAGTTATAGTTAGGAATTAGCATTTAAAAAACCTATTAAATTCACTGAAAAAACCATAGGTTTGACACCTGTTATAGTTAGCTGGAAGTTTTACTCGTATAAAACCATTGAAATTCCCACGTTATAGTTAGTTGGACTCACTATAACTTGCGCGTGCAATGCACTGCTGATGACATCACATATTACATCACTCATGACATGGTCAGTGACATCACTCATGACATCACTGATGACACCATCCAGTGAATGTGTGTCTTTCTGAAAAATAAATATTACTGAGTAATGTTTAAATATTTAAATATATGTATTAATGTTTCACTTTGTGTATAAGTGGCGGCATGGGTTGGTGAGTAGCTACATGTGTATGTATATGTGTTATTAGATGTTTTTTTTAATATCAGTATGAGTGTCTATATGGTTTGGTGAGGGTATTACTTAGCACATAGATGCATGAATGACTGACTCTCTGTTTGTATGTGTTTTGAAGACAGCATATGTGCAGGACTATACGGGTGGATGAGTGTGAATATGTGTGTGCTAGTGAGTGAATGACTGCCTCATTAGTGTCTTTATCAGTAACTACATATGTTTTAATCTAGTATATGTGAATATTGATGTATATAAGTGAGTATATGTGAGCGTGAGGGATTGTAAGAGTTCCTGTTTAAATAAATATGTTTTTCTATAAGTGATTCTTTAACAGAGTAAATATGTGTATGTTTTCTTAGAAGTAAGGTGGTTGTGTGTGTATAGCTGTATATGCAAATAAATGGATGTTCAATAGTTTATTTGCATGTGTGAGTATGTGTGTGAGTAACTTTTGGATGACTGTCGTTGTGTAACAGGATATATAAGTGTATCACTATATATGATGAGTGAGTATATGTATGAGTGACTACATAGAACTGTTGATGAATGAGTGGATGTGTATATAGATGGTGGAATTATTGAATTGGTTGTTGTAACTGGTATGGGAATCACCATTTTTTTGAAAATTATAGTTTCTATTTTTGAATATGTGTTTCAAGGGTTACATTACAGTGAAAGGAGGTCTGTTACTGTGTCACAAGGATGGTGTCATCAGTGATGTCATGAGTGATGTCACTGACCATGTCATGAGTGATGTAATATGTGATGTCATCAGCAGTGCATTGCACGCGCAAGTTATAGTGAGGCCAACTAACTATAACGTGGGAATTTCAATGGTTTTATGCGAGTAAAACTTCCAGCTAACTATAACAGTTGTCAAACCTATGGTTTTTTCAGTGAATTTAATAGGTTTTTTAAATGCTAATTCCTAACTATAACTGGTGTTAAACCTTTGGTTTTTCAGGGAATTTCAATGGTTTTTTAATAGCAAATCTCTATAGGTATAAAAAGTAAAACATTTTATAACGAATTTTATATTGTATAATTATGTAATAGTTTTTGGGGTTTTTTTTGCCCCGGAGCGCTCCTGGGGCGCGTACCGGTGAACGCACGGGTAAGCGCAATGTTGCGGCGCGCCCCGGGGCGCGTACCGGTGAACGCCCCGTTAGCGCTATTCCCGCGAACGAAAACAACATCGTGACGTATCGCGTAGCCGCGTGATCACGTGATGCGTCATATGACGCACTGCGTAAGCGCACCCGGAAGCACGCGAGCGCATACGATCGCGGAACATCCTGACGCGCTTACGCTACGCGCCCCGGGGCGCGTAGCATAAGCGCGTCGGGTCATGTGATCTGAAAATAACACTTTTCATTGGTGCAGATCAGTTTTGGTTTCCAAATGATTAAAGCCCGGATCCTGTGACTTGAAAATAACACTTTTCATTGGTCCAGAACAGTTTTGTTTTCCAAATGATGAAAGACCCCACCTTTTTTCCTTATTCTGACTTTGTCCTTTGACTGAGGAAGACCTGTTTGAACAACTTAGAGAAATATTTTGTACTTTAAAATGGCTACAGTAGCAGCAGCAGCTGGAGCATCTGCACCACCACCACCACCACCAAGAGGACCACCACAACATTACATTGGTGGTGAAGAAGAGGAGGAGGAGGAGGAAGAGGAAGAGGAGCAGGGGAGAAGATGGCTGCATGAAGACAATACCCCATACCAGCCAAAGCCACACATTGTATGGGAGTTTTTTTCTATCCCAGAGGGCAAGAAAAAAGTCAATGCAGCCAAGGTGACTTGCCTAATCTGTGGCTCAGAACTTTCAAGGGGGAACCCTAACAAGAAATATTCGTTTGGTAATTATACCATGATTAGACACATGATCCGCAAGCATCCGAACAACTATTCTAATGCAGAGATGAGGGAACTGGCCAGTAACCTCCCCCAATCTTCAAGGACCACCCGCAAAAGAAAGCAACCCACTCCATCGGGACTAGAGATAACGGAGACGATGCCTTGCATTCAACAACGATTTGAGGATTTCCAAATTACATGTATATATTGTGGTAAGCTCATCTCCTATGGTGAAAAGTGCGTAAAGCTCGTCGTCCTTGCTGGTGACAACCACAATTGCCCCAAAAAACCCTAACTTTAAGTTTTTAGATTTTTGCTCCAGTTGAGCCATTTTCAATTACCTTTTTTTTGTTTCTCCCCATAAAAAATACAAAAAAATATAAAACTGTTCAGAAAAGCCAAAAAAGTACAAAATGTTCAAAAAAACATTAAAAAAATATAAAACAACAAAAAGAAGAAAAAAAACAGTTCTTTTTAGAACTACCTCTAATTTATAAAAATAAACATATATTTTTATAGAATCTCTGTCACTTTTTTTTCCTCAGGGTACGCGCACCGGGGCTGCACCCAAAAAAATAAAAAAAAATAATGAAGGAGTTAGCATGAGGGAAGAACACAAAGAGAGTAATGTTAAGAGAAAGAGAGCTAGAGGGAGAAACACAGAGGGATTGTTTATTACATAGTAAAAAACAGAGAAGGTGTAATAGGGTGAAAGTGAGAAAAGTAAAATGAATAAGGGAGCGAAAGAAGGGAAGAGAGAGGAAGAAGACTAAAGTAGAAATAGTGGGAGAATGTGAGTGGCTGTTGAAAGAAAAAGAAAGGACACTAAAAAATGAGGAATGAAGGGTAGTGACGGAACCGGGATAAATGAACATTGGTGAGGGAGGGTGAGAAAAGAACAGTGAGTGTAAGTAAAGAGGGGTGAAAGAGGGTGAAAAATTGAATTAGGATAAGACATGGGGAGTGACAAAGAGAAAGGACAGAGAGAGTAAAGGAAACAGTGACTGAATGGGTCTGAGTGAAACAGCAAAGAAAGGTAAGTAATGCAGTGTGTGTGACTTATAGTGAGTCACTGGGTGTAGGTCGGGGTGTGGGTGTGTAAGGTGTGTCTGTGGGTGTGGGTGTGTGGGGTGTTTCGGTGTAGGTGGAGGTGAGGGTGTGTGTATAGGAGTGAAGTAAATAATTAAGAAAAAGAGAATGAGTGAGGGAGCAAAGGAAGGGAACAGAGGGTAAGTGAACTAAAGAATGAGGACTGAAAGAAGTTGAATGTGAGAGGGGAAATAGGGAAAGGGGAGTAAACATGGAGAATAAGAATAAGTGAACGAAGCAGAGTAAGGAAACAGGAGTGAGGTTGCTTGAGAAATTATTAGTGAGGTTAAAGCAAAAGGTGATGACAAACTACATTTTTTTAGTCACACTTACCATATAATAAATGTAATTTTTATTACATTTTTTTACTACACTTGTATCTGTGAAAGAGAGAAGAAAAAATAAGTTTTAATTAGTAAAATATCTATTTTAAAATAAAAGATACAAATGAAGAGGTTAAAAATCATAACACTGTATTTAGAAATAAAGTAAGAGTGAAGGACACAGAAAGAGAAATGAAGTAAGGTAGAAGGACAAAAAGAGAAAAAAAGAAATAGAAGGAGAGCAAATTACTAAGAGTAAGGCATGTAGATTCACTGACAGAGAGGAAGAGAAGAAGAGAGAAATGAACTGAAGGTAAGAAAGATACTAAACGAATGTGAGTTAGCAAAACTAAATCAGGAAACAGGAGTAAGTAAAAAGATAATGACTGAGAGGGAAAGGAGTCTAATTAAGGATGCATTTAGAAGAATGAGGAATGGAAGATAACTGAGAGTAAGTGAAGAACAGTCATAGAGTGAAGGGATGAAGGGAGAGAGGATAATATAGAAGGATTGAGTGAAAAGGAGTGAGGAAGTTAGTAGACAGACAGTCTAACAGAAAAACTGAGTGAAGTGGAGTACAATGAGTGAGGAAAGGAAATGAGTAAGGGAGCAAAAAAAGGAAAGAGAGGAGAAGAGGACTAAAACAGTGGTACTGAGAGAAAATGATTCGGTGATAAAAGTAAAGAGAAGGACACTGAAAGATAGGAAATGAGGGATAGTAATGGAACCAGAGTAAAAGAAATGGGATGAAGAACGATGAGAGAGGAGCAGTGAAGTTGTTGTAAGAGAAATGATAGAAGGTAGATAAACACAACTGAACATAACACAAGGAGAGTGAGGGACTGAGGACATAGAGGTAGTGAACGGAAAATAGACAGAAGAGGTCAAAAGAAAGGAGCAAACAAAGATAAGCGAGGGAGAGTGGGTGATTTATAGTGATAGAGTGCGACAATACTGCTGAGTGAGTAAAGAGGAATTACTAAAAGAGCAAAGGAGTAAAATACGGAAAAGGGAAGTAAAGCAGAGAGACTGAAAGCTGAAAAGTTATGCATGGGAGAGAGGGGATGCAGACAGTTGAAATGAGAATGAGGGGTTGTGAAAGAAGTGGAGTAAAGGAACGGGGGTTACAGAGAGTGAGAGAAAGACATTATAAGTGAGTAAAAAGAGCTGAAAGAGGATGGAAAAAGGAAAGTGAGCGTCAGACAATGGGAATACAATTTAATTTACACAATCCAAAGTATAGAATAACTTGTACAACATGTTACATAGTTTATTTTTGCTGTTCTCAGAACATATTGAATTTCACTTAAAACAGTGAGTTCAAATTACTCATCATATGACAGCGGGAAAAAAAAACCACAATCTAAAAGATTGTGTTTTAAAAAAAACCTTAGATACTGACAAATGACAAATGTACACTAATCTTTGATTCACTTACTTTTCCTTTAGGCCAAATAGTATATCATGAAGGTCCTTTTCTCGTTGGAAAGTACTCTGCTGTTCACTAAAAAATCCATTTCATCGACTTTCTAGAAGAAAAGCTCCAAGAACATCTGAAATATTTTCAGTATTTTCATATACTCCTTTTTTTCAGTCATGACTCTTTACTCATTCCTTTACTTTTACTCTTGGCCAAATAGTGTCAGATGTATGAGTATATTTTCAAATTAATTCTAAGAAACTCTGAAATTACAGTTTTTCCGACGTTCTGAAAGAAAGGCTCATACAACATTTTCACAATATTTAAGTATTTGTAAAACCATCTCTGACTCACTCATGTTCATCATTTTGTAAAATACTGATATCACTTACTATGAGATCCACTTACAGTACCTACATGACAAGTAAATTTTTTATATTACCTGGATCACTTTTACTCAAAATATAATTTTAAACTGCAAAATAACCATTATTAACTGGTCCCGTCTTCATAGGCCAATTACCTTTACTTAAATTTTGGTTCTAAAAACACTCGGTATGAATTTTTTAAGTCAAAAGGCAAACGTTGTTTGAAAGTCAAATGGGTGTCATTACACTGGGTCCAACCTTTACGACTTTTTAAATAGCATGTGTAATGACCTGATGTTGTTGAAGGACCGTCATGATAAATAATTGCTACAGTTGCAAACGTTCTTCCTGAAATTGATAACTGAGAAGCCACAACATTTTTAATAGAAGTTGACAATTTAGTTCCATCAGGTCTATATCGTTGGAACATTAAAATCACATATTTGCCATAAGTTTGTAAAAATAATGTGGACAGCATTGCAGACTTACATTGGGTACACACCATATTGTGATCAGCTGCTTTAACTAGATTATTAAAAGGCACTGATTTGCAGTCTGGTAAAGTCAAATATATAAATCTTTCAGTGTCTATTCTAGTACTACTTGATAAACTACAGTTGTCGCAGTCATGCTGCCATTGATAAGAAAGGCTAAAAAGATTTTTTATATCTACACCTTCATCTTCCAAAACATCAAACATATACATTAAAAATTCCTGACAATCCTGCTGAATATTCTGTCAAAATTGATTTTGACCAGAACATATGTCTAGAAGATTTCTAATTTCTGAAACACTTTCTATTTTTGCTCTATCACTGCTACATTTCTCAAACACGGAATTCAATAAACAGCACAATGTTTGATCCCGATTTTCAACAATCTGTTCTTGTAAATTTTGAAGAAAAAAAACAACATTAAGCACTACATTAGCATAGCAGTTGACACCAGAACTGTTTTCAAACTGAAATCCAACATCTTCAACAGAATCCTTTTTCTTTCTGCTAACAATTACAGTTTCATCTACTTTTTGTCTTTTTGCTACTACCTCACTGCAATTATTCTCATTTCTTCTTTTTCGGCCTTTCACACGTTTTTCAAACAGAGGATATTGAGGCAAATGTGGAGCATACTCTCTTCTTAACCTATTGTATTCTTTAACACAATCTAGATCAGCACAAATCTTTGTTTCATCACACTCAATCAAGTACAATCCTGATAAAGTTCTGACTCGTGATAATGCCACATATGCCATACCCTCTTTAAACACAGAACTTCCAATGTTCACCAAAGCACTATCTACACTTAAACCTTGAGATTTATGAATTGTCACCGCATATGCCAAACAAACAGGAAACTGTTTTCGGCGAACATATAAGTCTTTCACAAGCAAAAACCTAGCTGAACAACGACAAATTTGTTCTATTTCGTCAATGCCATCAAATTTAATTTTTAAAATCTCAATTCCATCTCTATTTTCGTAATTCACAAAACCAACAACATGACCCATTGCTCCATTTACCAGACCTCTTTCAACATTTAAATTCCTTCTCAAAATAATACGACAATTTAAACACACATTCAGAGTCTTTTCAAAACCAGCAGTTTTAGACATAGTCTTCTCTAATTTATCCAATTTTGATTTCAAATTTTCAGACAAAATATTTGTTGCTCCCATAGGCTCTAATTTATCTATAGCTTACAGTTTCACTATCTCTTCATTTTCTAACTTTAACATTTTGTTGTTGAACATGGAACATTCTTTCAGAGTAGGCATCAAACATATGCCAGATTTCTTCTCGTTAATTTTCTTAAACATATTCTCTGGAAGAATGTTTTCATTTGGGTACAAATTTGAAATTAATCGTCCATGTAAAGCTTCTTTTCCATGCTGACTTATTTTTCCGATTCTTACATCTTGTAGAATATTTTTATAATCTTCATCCTTTGCCTGCCGCATATTTTGGAGTAGTTCTGCATATTTGAAATTTAACCATATATTAACGTTTCCAATGCTTCCTAGGCACTTCCTGGTATCTTCATGCATGACCATTTTAAACACTGGTTGTCCTTTCACTGGAGTCAACTGCAGTAGATCTCCAAAAACAATAATGTGTTTTCCTCCGAATAACACATCATACTCTGTTCAAAGAATTTCTTGCATTCTCAAATGCACAAAAGTAAGCATTAGATTTGAGACCATGCTTACTTCATCAATGATAAGAAGTTTCATTTTCTTCAGGACTCTGGAAACTTCGGAACACGCATCTCCAGATAGCTTGTGGTATTGCAATTTGTTATCATGCTCCACTGGTAGCATCAGTAAACGTTGTAAAGTAATCCCTTTAATATTATGTGCTGCCAGCCCAGTTGGAGCGGTAACAACACAAGACAGAGGTGATTCAGTCCTTTTCTGCAGATAAGTTGCAATTGCTTTAATCAGAAAACTTTTTCCAGTTCCCGCTTCTCCACTCACGTACAGTTGGACAGGCTTAAGTGATGTACACGAGCACTCTTTCTTCTCATGACTGAATCCATGTTCAACCTGTTCTGTGACTTTGTCATATATCTGTTTCTGCTCAAGGTTCAATTGTTTCACCAAATCTTCTAAATTAATTACATCCTCTTGAGCTTGCTCCATAGCTCTTTCCACCTCATCCATGGCAGTGGCAGCTTCATTTTGGATAATTGGTCCTCCTAGTGGATCCTGACTCAATGAAGCAAAACTCTGACTGTCCTGAGAACTGTCTCTTGCAATCTCTGCAGCAATTGTTGCTTCTTGCTCTATTTCTTCATTGAACATTTGCAGATAATTTGGAAAAACAGGACATTCTATGGTATCCTTCGTTGCATTAAAAGAGTCTTCGTAACAGAGAAAATCTCCAAGTAGTTCCTCTTCTGTACGCCATGGTTTAAAGAGTTGCAAAAGAGCCAAATAGTAAAATTCTCTTTTGTCTGGATTTTCACAACTCAATTTTCGATGATTAATCAAATGGCCTTTTCTCTGCTTCACTAGACATCCTTCACATCCAATGACAGCATATATTCCATTATTGATATCTTCTCTGATGTTCCTCTTATAAATATATCTTTGCAGAACTTCATAGAGACAAGCGTTCTCAAGATAAGGACTTCTATTTGGATAGTATGTATCCAACATGTTTGTCTTCAAAATATCTGTACTTTCTGGTTCTTTCTCCGCCAAATACTCTATTTCCTGTACAGATTTCAAAACTCGGTTTCGTGTTGCACCAAGACCTAGACTCACCCAAATGATGGTTCTAGATTTGGCATATAGACTTGCTGATGACAATCGATCGGAACATTCATATGCTCCAATTTCTCGATGTGACAACATCTTTAGACTGTAACTGTATAATTTCTTGCTTAGACTCTTTTCATGTGAAATGTCCTCCCACATTTCCTTCAGTTCAGTCTTTTCTTTTTTTGTGATGTAAGACGTCACATATCGAGCCACAGCAATAGAGTTGTCAGCAACGAACTGAATATCCCTGTTAACATTCCACATGGACAAAATCACTGGGTTGTAGTCGTTGATGTACTTGGACTCTTCGTTTCTTTTTAAATTGTATGTCTTTTTGGGTGATTTCCTCGTCACAGTATGTCGCAGAGAAGACATCAAATTATTTACTCTTCCTTTAGAAATCACTGCTCGTGGAAAACCAAAACGACATTTTGTGTAGAACTTGTCCTTGTTTCTGAATTTTCGACAACAGTACTTTCCACAACGATGGGATTGAAAACGTAAAACTTGTTGCCTTAAACTGTTTTCTTCAGTAGTTTTCGGAACAGCACATGTTGAATACTCTTCAATAAAGCTCATCAGTGTCTCATCCGAATCTGTTCCAAATTTGGGTACATCTTTAATCCACAACAACATATGTATGTGAGGAGCACCTCTCGCTTGGTACTCCTTTCTCCAAAAGAAATCCAAAACCTATCCAAGGGGAGGATTTTTTTTGTTGGTAATGAAAGACATCATAGCTTCAAATCTATGATTAAAATATCTGCATACACTCACTGGATCCAAAGAACACAGTTCTCCAGGTGTTTTGAATTCTATATTTTGTATATTTGCATTTGCCTCGCGTATAAATTGAAGTAAGTCGTCCCATGCATACTCGGCACAGCTAAGAGTGAGGAACCATGTAGGAGTTCCTAAGTTTCTTAGCATACATTTCAATTCCCCATGACGTCGGTACCAATACTCGTTTGTACCACGCTGACATGCCATGAGATTGATTAGATGAGATTCCAAAATATTATCTTGCAGATTAACTTTCTCCATAAAGTCCCTCGCCGAAACATTTTGGAGATGTGGTCCACTTCTCAGTATATGGTTTACTGCATAAGAAAGCCCAGACAAGTCACTTTCATACAGTAGATTCAACAAATATGGGATGCATTGACGAAACCTTGGATCTTCAGCATATAATCTTAAAGTCCGGTATTCAGATGCTGGAATTTGAAGTGGTCGATCGTCATATCGTCCACCTCGACCTGTTGGAAATAGCTGTGGAAAACAACGAGCTTCCAAACTTTCTTCCCATACACTAATGGGACTTCCTTTTGCTGATTTCCTTTGAAACAAGTCAATTGCATTCCCCATTAATTCTTTGGAATGCCACGGATGAACAGTATAATGCTCATATATTTCTTCACTTCTAGACACATCAACTTTTTCAATTTGGCCAGCTGAACAATCACTGTCTTCATCTGCAGCTGTTTCCTCTGCTCCAACACATACATGTTTGTAGTACTCATTGTTTTTGACCAAATACAATGTTGCCTTTTTGACTTTCCTAACATCCACTAAATCTTGCTAAATTTTCTTACTCTTTCTCGGAACCCCATTAACTAGAATAAACAGAGGTTCCTCTTCCACTTTCTCTACACCAATTGTATCAATATTTTTCTTGAAATCTAGAGGCAAATAAACAACTCTTCCCTTTAATCCTCTCCGTAAATCTGAAGGAGGCAATTTCCCTATCTTAGGCTCCATGCGAACAATTGCCCTGAAAAGGATGGAATCAAAATAGACTCATATGTATTTAAATCCATCAATTCAGGAGGAATGTCTACCAACTCAAGATTATTATGAACAGCTCTAGCAGGCATTCTGTTTTGATTTAATTTATCATAACAATATTTACAAATACGCTGATCAGAACTCAAATCAAAAGAATTCTCCACCCACAAATAAGTTGCAAAATCCTTCCACTCATAATTATTTATCTTTTCACTTTTTACGTATAAATCAACTAATCTAGTTTGATGCTTATAATGAGTTCGTCAACAACACACACAAGTAAAATTCGGCCTTTCCCTTGATTTCACCTTAAACCTGATAATTTCCTGGTCAAACTTTTCTGTACTTGAAATCTGTACATTGTCTTCCACATTACCTTGAATTTCTGTGTCAATTTCCACACTGTCCTCTTTTTCACTAAAATAACAAATCTCAATTTCTTCACAAATCTTCTTCACATCTAATTCAGTTCCATGCAAAAGAGCACTGTTTAATTGTTTAAGCTTAAGTGCTGGAGTTTTTGCATAATACAACCTTCTCACTAATTTCCTCATTTTGTTATGATGCACTGCTAACATCCTAAAATGATGAAAAACACCCTGACAGACTTTTCTAGAAAGACAAGCCAGTGAATGGCCTTGCAAACCTGTCTTTTCTCTCACTCTGCAAGGATCTAAGTCTTGCAACATTTTCATTTTCTGTTTTAGAGTTTTCTTACTATATGTACGTAAGAAGTTACAAAACAAATCGATTGATTCCTGTC
Source organism: Lissotriton helveticus (assembly GCF_964261635.1). Classification (NCBI taxonomy): domain Eukaryota; kingdom Metazoa; phylum Chordata; class Amphibia; order Caudata; family Salamandridae; genus Lissotriton; species Lissotriton helveticus. The sequence goes on along the minus strand of NC_136067.1, from coordinate 495,505,744 downwards.
GCACACTACAAATACTACGACACTTCCAAGTGTACACTGGACCCATAGTACGTCTCCCTAAAACTTCATCAGTTAACACCTCTTCTGCTTCTCTAGGCACAAGTTTCTCTTTTTCAATCGGACAACCGTCTTTCACCTCATATGCTCGACCACAGGTGTCAACTGCATGCACTAAATCATTCTCCTGAAAGTAACTCTCATCATTAAAAAATGGCGCACAACTTGAACTGTGCATCCATTCTCCAGAAAAAACTTTACAAAAATTAGTCCGATTAATTACTCTTTTCCATTTACTGTTTGATTTGAAAACATCAATTGTCTTGTTAAGTGTCCTAATTCTATTGATTATTAAAATAAATAATTTTTACTTAACTTCAAAAGAATGATCAACAATCTTCTCTACACTTTTCTTTTTCTTATAAAAAGCAGATCTCTGTTTACCTTTTTTAATATTTTTTAACAAATTTAAAACCACCTTATTGCGAAACATTCGTTTACGAATGTCCCTAAATTGATTTTGCCTTCTATTCCTATACATATTATTGTCTCCTGCTGCAGTAGTAAAAGATTTTTGGAATCTCTCCTTCCTCTTCAAAAATGCTCTCTCTTTCTCTTTTTCTACATACTGTCCAACATTTTTTTTATCTACATATGTTCCGTAAGAAATATTTAGTTGTCTTACCAGGAGCTTTTTTCCTGTTTTTTGAAGTATTTGTTGTAGGAGACTGCTTTAATTCCGTTGCTGTTTTTGATTTTTTCCGCTTACAATCTTTTCGTCTCCTTTCCCTTGAGGGCATTTTTTCTTATTTTTGAAATCTTGATTTAAATCTGTGCAAAACAAAAATAAACATAAAAAAATCATTATAGACCACTATTACCAAACAACAAAACAATGACAATAAGCAAACAATATAAACACTATAATACTTCTCTATATGATCTCTGTTTTTTAAATATAATTCTAAAAAAATATTTCGGGCACATGAATTACTTTTACATTTTTAACAAGGATTAGATAGTATCTTCATGTTTAAAAAAAATATATTTGCACATTTCACAATCATATCACCTGTGTTTCCTCAGATTAATAAGCAGATTGTACACATGAGGTAAGGACTGTCCTGGGGAACATAGCTGGTGAGGCCGGTGTCCGAGAGTCCACTGGACTGCACTTCATGAAGCCTATCCCCCACTACACTCTTAGACACAGCCCTCACCTCCTTTCCACCTCTGGACAGACCTCTCTTCCACTACACTCCTCAACACAGGCATCACCTCCTATGCACCCATGGACAATCCTCACCTTATCTGCAACCCAGAATAGACCTCAACTCATCTGCACCATTAGACAGGCCTCAGTTCATTTACACCCCTGAACACGCCTCATCTCATCTCCACCCTGTTACCATCAATTATACTCAATGTATTGAGGCCTGTCGAAGGGCCACAGATTACATAATGTTTGTCTAAGGGTCAGAGGAGGTAAGTCCTCTCAATTGCACTCATGGACACAGGCCTCAACTCCTTTGCGCCCCTGGACATGCCTCACCTCATCTGTACAATCCACTTCCTAATTTGAGGAAACACAGGTAACATACATTTCCTCTTTCTTGCAAACATTCCTACCAAGCATTACCATAAAAATGACACAAACCAGCAGCAAACAAGCTCCGTCTCCTTCCTAACCTGAGGTAACACAGGTGACATGATTGTGAAAGGTTCAAATATTTTTATGTAATCATGCACACACTATTTATTCCTTCTCAAAAATGTAAAAGCCATTCATTTGCCCCAAACACAACACAAGTGACATCATTGTGAAAGGTTCAAATATTTTTATGTAATCATGCACACACTATTCATTCCTTCTCAAAAATGTAAAACCATTGATTTGCCCCAAAATCGTTTTTTGAATAACATTTTAGAAACACAGCGCAGGTCCTATGTACAAGCATTCCATTTCAGTTCTGAAAACTCACTATTTTACAAAATACATTTCCTCTCTATTGCAAACATTCCTACCAGGCATTACCCCAAAAATGTCACAAACCAACAGCAAAGAAGCTCATTCTGCTTCCTAATCTGAGGTAACACAAGTGACATGATTGTGAAAGGTTCAAATATTTTTATGTAATTATGCACACACTATTTATTCCTTCTCAAAAATGTAAAACCATTGATTTGCCCCAAAATCGTTTTTTGAATAACATTTTAGAAACACAGCGCAGGTCCTATGTGCAAGCATTCCATTTCAGTTCTGAAAACTCGCTATTTTACAAAATACATTTCCTCTCTATTGCAAACATTCCTACCAGGCATTACCCAAAAAATGTCACAAACCCACAGGCAAACAAGCTCATTCTGCTTCCTAATCTCAGGTAACACAAGTGACATGATTGTGAAAGGTTCAAATATTTTTATGTAATCATGCACACACTATTTATTCCTTCTCAAAAATGTAAAACCATTGATTTGCCCCAAAATCGTTTTTTGAATAACATTTTAGAAACACAGCGCAGGTCCTATGTACAAGCATTCCATTTCAGTTCTGAAAACTCACTATTTTACAAAATACATTTCCTCTCTATTGCAAACATTCCTACCAGGCATTACCCCAAAATGTCACAAACCGACAGCAAAGAAGCTCATTCTGCTTCCTAATCTGAGGTAACACAAGTGACATGATTGTGAAAGGTTCAAATATTTTTATGTAATCATGCACACACTATTTATTCCTTCTCAAAAATGTAAAACCATTGATTTGCCCCCAAATCGTTTTTTGAATAACATTTTAGAAACACAGCGCAGGTCCTATGTACAAGCATTCCATTTCAGTTCTGAAAACTCACTATTTTACAAAATACATTTCCTCTCTATTGCAAACATTCCTACCAGGCATTACCCAAAAAATTTCACAAACCAACAGCAAAGAAGTTCATTCTGCTTCCTAATCTGGGGTAACACAGGTGATATGATTGTGAAAGGTTCAAATATGTTTATGTAATCATGCACACACTATTTATTCCTTCTCAAAAATGTAAAACCATTGATTTACCCCAAAATCGTTTTTTGAATAACATTTTAGAAACGCAGCGCAGGTCCTATGTACAAGCATTCCATTTCAGGTCTGAAAACTCACTATTTTACAAAATACATTTCCTCTCTATTTCAAATATTGATACCATGCATTTTCAAAAAGCATCACACAAACCAACAGCAAAGACGCTCAATGTGCTTCTTAATCTGAACTCTCTATCTATATTGAATGAATCATAACTCACCTTTACAAATGCTTTGGGAGATTGAGAACAGTGTCAGATACACACACCAATATTTCTTTAGCAGAGCAAAAGGTATGTACTCCAGCCACTGCAACCATGAATGGCACAGAAAACCTCTAATACTACACACATATTCCTCATGGTAACCAATCAAAACTCTTCCCTCTCTATATTCAAATCAACACCCTCCCCCCCTCAGCCCTTTCTACCTGTTGCCATAGCAACTCCCTCCTCACTGAGCTCTCAGGGGTAAAAGTTTATTCTACAATGTTGCACATGAACTCAGCAAGGATGTTTGACCTATTAATAAACCAGCTTATCAGGTGCAATCTTTCTTTGTATGACTTTTTCTTGACCATTCAAATGACTTCTTTCACAGAAAACAACCATGCACCCTAACTTTCACTTTTCAACTATCTAAATCCACCAATCATTACTTGTGATTCAAGAGCACTGAAACACCACAGTTTGTTTTGCAAACTCCTACTGTTCCAACTGCCATTTCACTCCTACACTTCATCTGACTGCACCAGAACCTCCTCTCACCATGTACTCTGTCTGGATTATTGGACATAGCTACATTCACTGGGCTCAAAGGTATGCAGCTATCAGAAATGTTCACAACCTTGATTTACCAAATGTGCACATAAAATGGATTGGCCAAAGAGGATTGAGATGTCATCAATTGATACCATTGGTGAAAACCTTTCACCATCTGCCACACCCTGACCTTATAATTTTGCACTGTGGTTGAAATGACCTAGGCACTTTGACTGGGGTAGGTCTGGAAATGGTTTTAAAGGACACCTTTGGGCAATTGATGACACTTTTTCCACAAACTGCCTTGGTATATTCCAATATATGCCAAAGGCAGAAATGGAAGTGGTCCAACCAATTTTGTCCACATATTGAGAAAGCACAGAAACATGTGAATAAATCTGTTTCTGCTTACATGAGAGACTATGGAATGGGTTCAATATACAACAACAACTTGCGTTACAACATGCAAGATATCTACAGAGGAGATGGTGTGCACTTCTCAGATGAGGGGAATACAATATTCCTCCTGAATTTAAGATTGTGCATTGGAACCTACTTGTAGGTACCTAAATCAGCCTCAGAACCCAAAAGCTCTTTTCAGGGCTACCCTATCTCTGATCACTCACGATGATTATTTTACTCTAACTTTTTTCACAAATTTTCACCAAAGTACGCTCCCCGGTACGCTTCCCGGTGCGCGTACCGGGCGCTCACCCCGCAAAAAATAAAAAAAATATTATTTTATATTGGTCTATATGGGCCTCCTAAGCCCCCCTCAGAAAACCTAGGGGGTCAGGGGGTGTCTACCGTGCCCCCTTTTACCCATTCCCAACTTTATTTGTCCTCCATCTTGTATCTCAAATCTATCGAAACACAAGATGGAGGACTCCCGTTGCGCTGCCGGTACGCGTACCGGGGCGCGCCCCGGTGAGCGCTCCCAATTTTTTTTAAAAGTTAATTTACATAAAAACCTCTGTAGAGAAGTTCACCAAATATAGAATAGGACATATTACATACCAGTCCCTACCATTTTCCCAAATTTGATGGAATTCCATTGAGCCATTTGGCCTGTAGCCCTCTCTAAATATCCTGAGGTAAATTACATGACATAAACACATCTGAAGTGTTAGAATTTACAACCAATTAAAATGTTACTTTCAATTTCTAGTATTATTTCCTGACATTTGATTGGTTATGTACATGAATATAAATGAAAAAAGAGGGAAACAGCCATTTTGACTACAACTACCTGACGTACATCTTGAAAGGATTTTCACATTTTTTCTTCTTCACCTCTCTCAAAAGTAAGTTGTTAATTTGTAAGGAGCACTTTAAATTAATTAGTAAAAACGTTTTCTGATAGTTATTTATTGTCCCTCTGTTATAGTTATAGCTTGAGATACGCTTCTCTATTATATTCATGGATTAAGTTAGGCTTCTCTAGTATAATTATGATTTTAATTAGTCTTCATCACATCCACTTTCTAATAGTTCTACTTCCTGCCTGATACCATACACTGCCCAAACATAACTTCACTGTTAAAAACTCAGAAGTACCTGTCTGAACTTAAACCTAACAGTGCCCTATCTCTACTGATATATTTATTTTTTATACAATTTACAGCAACAAAATGGAAGGAGAACAAAAGAAATTTAATATTTCATTCGAAATTAATCTCGAGAACAACCCAGAGGAAGAGATTAATGATTTAGACTTTTTGGATCAGTCTCTTGATGAAGAGTATCTTAAATATGTGGAAGAAATGGAATCATGTAATCCAAATGAGGACATTCCTGACGAAATAATGTTGGAAGTATTATAAAATTTTGAAAAATCAGAGCAATAAATTTGTATTTAATAATTAAAAATTGTTCCAGACATTATTCTGTTTTATATGTAATTCATGAAATAGTACCAAAATTAATATAATATAATGTGAGACTTATAGTATACTGTGCAACTTTTTTATGTTACATAGTAATTTTCCTCATAGTTACTTCCTTTCTCCCACTATATTATCTCCAATGTTTATTTGACATCTCTTTTTCATCTCCTGCCTCCATGTTGTTTCTGCTTTCCTGACAGACTATAGTATAGAATCCATATACCACAATAACTTCTGTAACAACATGCAAATTATCTACAGAGGACACAGTCTACATTGAATTTAAAACTCTGCATTGGTACCTACATGCTGGTACTTATATCACCCACACAACACAACAACTCTATGCAGAGCTACCCTACCTCTAAGCACTTTCAATTATTATTTTACTGTTTCACTGGGTTTTCCCCATGTGTGGGGGGGAGGTGTGTGTGGGGGGTGTCTGTTAGGTGTGTGTCTGTGTGTGTGGGGGGGTGGTGTGTGTGTGGGTGTAGGTGTGTGGGGTGTGTGGGTGTGGGTGTGAGTGTGTATGGTGTGTGTGTGGGTGTGGGTGTGTGGGGTGTTTGGGTGTAGGTGGAGGTGTGGGTGTGTGAGGTGTGTGTGGGGGGTGTGTGGGTGTGGGGGGTATGTGTGTGGGATGTGTGCGTGTGTGTAGGATGTGTGGATGTGTCTGTAAGGTGTGTGTGTGTGGGGGGGTCTATGAGGTATGTGTGTGTGGGGGGGTGAGGTGTGTGTGTGAGTGTGGGTGTGTGGGTGTGGGTGTGGGTGTGGGGGGGGGATGTGTAAGGTGTGGGTGTGGGTATGTGGGGTGTTTGGGTGTGGGTGGAGGTGTGGGTGTGTGAGGTGTTGTAGTGTGTTTTATCTAGGTACCTGAATCGATATTCCTATTCTTTGCCCTTGTCCGGTTATAAATCAATAATATCCCTACAACGGCATAGAAACCCTTTTCATAATTCAGTCATAGCGCATGCTGTCACATTAAGCAAGCCTATTCCTCCAGCCCCCTAGAAAGCACACCGAGTTCTTAAACAAATCCAAGCCTCCAGCAACCTGGGAAATCCCAGCTGCTATGTTTTGATTTTGTCCAAGAACTCCTGTAAAGCACTGTAAGAACGACCAGTTCTTAGTGACATCTTTATTGACGTCTTATGTCCAGCCTTACGTCAAACCCGGCACCTTTCAGGTATAAATATACCAATGTTGCCTTAAGCAAACACACTGTGGTAATCCTGGAGCAGTGCAGCTATCTACTTCCGAAGAGCCCAGCTGATGCGAGAGCCCACGGACTCTGCCCCTCCCTTTTGACGCGCTGAGAGAGACGCTGTCTTTTCTCCTGCCGAGAAATCCAGCCTCCGGCGTTTCCAGCCTACCCTTGCGGTTGACTCGGATACCGAGTCCTGAGAGAGAGATACCAGCCCTCCTGCCTTCTAATACCCAGGTACTGAACTGACTAAACCCTTACAGAGAATTCTTGAGTCAGATTCTTGGCAAAACAAACTTAACTTAAACTGCTACTTACTTACTCCCTCCCACGTATTAGGCGTAGGTCAGGTACACCGGGGTAGGCGTAGTTAGAAGCACCAGTTGAGTACGATTAGTCAATGTATATATGTATGTATCTATTTTATCCATTTTAAAGTATCATATGGCTAAGAAACCATATCAATGCTTTTACAGTATTATTTTATAATCCTGCTTTTACTGTATGCACTTTAATTAACTATAAGTATTGCAATTGTAGCAATTCATTTCTCTTGTATGAGGAAAGAGACTGCTCAATAAATAACACCTTTTATTGAAAACGCCCGTCTCTCTTTTTCTCTGCAATCTGGTGAAACTAAGTACGCACCTTTGACTGAGTGAAATAGCTGTCTTTTGTTGTCACACGACTCTAGAGATATACTCTTATTCAGGGAGAGCAAAGTTGTCATGTTTTATGGTTGTCAGAAACTAAATCCCTTCTTGTCTATCCAGGGAGGTTCAACTCCTCCTCGCTTATTCGAGAAAGTTTCTAGTGAACTCTGAGCTAGCTGGCAAACACTTAAGTCTAATATAGTCAGTAGAGACCTAGTTAACCTCAGTCCTACGTCTACACTGCTGAATATATTATTCCAATGCGCAGAGCCTATTGGGACTATAGGAACTACACTACATGGCGCCCAACGTTTGGTAAGGCGATAAATCTAACGCAAGACGTTAGAGTAACTCAGTCGTGCTTTTTCACACAGACCCTTTCTCCCGTAAATACTCCAAAGACGTCTGGAGTGGGTAAAAGGTTAAAATCCGCCGGAACTTAGTAGGAAGAGATTTCTATGTATAGTTTTTGGTTTATTCAACGTTGAAGGATACAGTGTTCCAAAATATTGTGCACCTAATCTTTGTTTCTTGAAAACCTGATCTGCAACAAAAAACCTTCCTGTCAGTAAAATGTCAGACGGTGAAGGAGATAGGGAGACAGCTAGAATAGCAGCTCAACTCCTAGCGGAAGACACAAGTCTCCTACAGCAAGACCCGGATGCAATACTCATCCCGGTCAGCATAACAAAAACTATAACTCTTAAACTTATAGAAAATGGACTGACATCGAGAGGTGGTACAGTCATATTCGTAATTGAGGCACATGAATATCGGCAGACAGAGGTATTCTATTCATGGATAAACTTTCCAACAGCAAACGCTGTCACACATGAGTTCCACTATTACAAAATAGAGGAACCACCGGATATCTACACTCCTTTCGAGGAGGTGGAAATTCCATTAAAATACCAAGAGCACCTGCTCTGGTTTAAAGGCACCCTAAAACATAATAATCACATCACCAGGCTCGGTCCACTAGGTAGACCAGGAGCAACGTGGCCGGTTCTAGCCAGCTACACACCACATCCCGACATTGAAAAAATGTCAATACCAGAACTTTTGGTACAGTTAAAACAACTGCTTAAAATACATAGACAATTAGGCCAATATGTAATGCGGACTTCAACAGTCCAACCAGGTATTAACATTCCACAGCTGACCCCTCATCAGGGGAACACAAACAAAATTACACCACAGAACATACAGTCATGTCTGGGTAAAGTACCCGCAAAACGGGAACAAATTTCATTCTGGTTAGCACAAAAAATCACTCAAATAGAGGCAGTATTTCCGGATACTACCCCTACTGAGAAACACAGAATTCTGACTATCTGTCTTCCAATTGGGATCGCACCACATGTGGAGGACTGTGACACTTGGGGCACAGTCTTTGCTTCCATTTACACAAAAACACATGGTGTTCCGTCCATGGCGGTAATACCAGACGTGCTAAGACAGATTCAAAACGAATACGGTCCAGAACCTGCTTTAACTCTGGGTATGAAATTACTGAAAGACTTCAAGCAGGTCTCAGCTTTATTATTATCTAACATAAAAGGAGAAGCAGCATCTGTGGCGTTCCACCAGAAATTGAAAGAAACAGATATAGCAGAACAGCCATTTGAACTTGCCAGAATCATAGAAAAATCCTATGAAGAGCTAGGAAGAGATAGTTTGGGTGGGAAACCAGTAAAACCCCAACTAACTGAACATCCTGAAAAGATATTTATTAAAAATAATCTAAACACTCCAAAAAAGAGCTGGGATGGAAATAAACAATCCACTCCCAAAGAAAAAAGATTCCAGTCCAGAGGAAAGTTTCCTCGGCGGAGAGAAAGATCTCCGGACTAAGGACACAAGTCTCCCCAGAGGGAGCCCTCTGAGAAAAGATACAACCTTAGAAATAGGGATAATCTGAAGAAACCTGATAGATATCAAGATATTGATACACGTCCCTCTCGATCTTTTCAGACTTCCTCGCAGAAATCGGAAAGAAGAGGACGGTCAGAACACAGGGAAGAGCACATCAAGTCCAAAGACAAAGAACCTGCTCATCAAAGTAAAAAACTACAATTTCCAAAAAAGAAGGTAGCCAGCATTAAAATAATCAAACATGCTGAGGATCCTGAGGACACAGCTGAAAAACGGAGAGTGGGCTCAGATAATGCTAGACAGCGCAGCAGAAGTGAGCATAGCTCGCAAGATCCTGATGAATCATCTGGAGACAGTGGACACGAATGAATACATTCAGGTGGAAACTGCAGACACCAGAGTTAGCAATCCTCATAAAATATACGAAATAACATTACGTATAGAGGGAGATAAGACTAGGAAAATTAGGGGTCTATTTTGGGATAACCTCTCCAAAGGCTATGACATCCTTTTAGCTGAAAAAGACTGGCCACCGGAGATTGTCATGGAGTGCCCTCATGGCGAAGAAATGATTATGCCTGCCTTCTCAAATCACATTCCAATTCATAAAAAATATACACTTGCAAGAAAGTGGGCAGTAGCCCAAGCTCCTGCATTATATAAAAACCATGTTGGATGGGATGAGGACTCTCCTCCTCACAAAATCCAGTTAAAATGTCAACCAACTGCACAGAGGCAGTACCCAATTAAGCAAGAAGCTAAAAAACAGGTCAGGGAGATCTTAGATCAACTTGAATACCAGGGGGCGATTGAAACTTGCACCTCACAAATGAACAATCCTTTGTTTCCTGTCTCCAAGCCAGATGATTCATATCGTCTAGTTTTGGAATACAGACATCTAAACTCATGTTGCGAAACTTTTGCAGTACAAAACTCACATAGTGCAGCACTAATGAATAACATCGTGCGCAAAAAATACAAAACAACATTAGACATCTCTAATGGATTCTTTTGTCAAAACATAGCACCTGAAAGCAGGTATTTGACCGCTTTCTCAATAATGGGCTCGCAGTTAAAAATTCTGTCGACTCCCACAGGGGTTCAAGAACAGCCCAGGGTTATTCTCAGCGAGAGTAACAGAGTTACTACAAATGTATGATGATGAGGCATTATCTTATGTCGATGACATCTATCTAACAGATGATGACTTGGATACTCACTTGAAAAGAGTGAACACCATAATACTTGGGTTCGCAGCAGAGGGTTACAAAGTCAACTTTAAAAAGTCACGAATTGCCCATCTAACTGTCCTGTTTTTATCATATGAATTATCAAGTGAAGGCAAAAGCCTGGCAGACAATTTCTTAGAGAAATGTGCTGTAATCCAAGCACCAAGAACGCTGAAAAACTTACAATCAATTCTAGGTTTCCTAAATTTCGGAAGTACTTACATTCTAAATTATGCAGAGAGGGTTAAACCTCTCTATGAACTAATAAAACCAGATTTTAAAACAATCAATTGGACTCAAAAACACACAGAAATTTTGAGATCATTGCAGACAGACATGTTAGCTAAAACAAAATTGCAAACACGCGATAACACTCGCAACTTTGTAATCCGGGTCATCCCAGGAAGATGCGGATTCACATACCTAACCTCAAATGAGGGAGAAACGGTACCAATAGCATACAAATCACATTTGTACACAAAAGCTGAAATGAAATTTAGCTCAACGGAAAAAATTCTAACTGCGGTTCAGACTGCGGTAGCAAAAGAAAGAGCCCTAGCACAAGGTAAACGAATAATCATTGTTACACCAGTACGAGCTCTAGAAGCGGTAACAAAGGCAAGCATTCCAAATGCTAAAGCGCTACATACTAGATGGATCCAATGGGTTATTTCTCTTGCTGCATCAGACGTGGTCTACGAATTTGATCCTAATTTAAAAACACAAGAATTTCTCCAATATGAATTTGAATGTCCTCTGCCGACCGAAATCCTGCCTCTTGAACACTACGGCTGTATAATATATACAGACGGATCAGCACAGCCCGCAGTTGGGGGTAAACAAGCTTACAGTGCTGCGTGCGCGATTGTTAAAGGTCGCTGGCACAAAGGAAAATTTAGACCACTGGTCACTAAAACACAATCTCTAGGAGATTGTACAGCTCAGCGAGCTGAACTACTGGCTTTTAAGATGGCGCTTGAAAATACCGATCGCGAATTCCCTGCACTCATAGTGTGCGATTCATATTATTGCGTTCAGTCTTATAATGAATACTTGCAGAATTGGGTTCTAAATGGTTTCAAAGATGCAAAGGGCGGCACAATCAAGCATAAAACGCTTTGGGAACAAGTAGTTCTCTTAGAAAAAGGAACTACAAAAGACTCACGTGATACATACACTGAGTCATCAACGTGATGGCGTTCACGTTGCGGGGAATTCATTGGCTGATGAGGCCACGTAGCTGCTATCACTCGGTCAAAAACAAAAATAGACAGCGAGATATTACAAGCTGTCAGTGCTACAGTAAATAATGCAATAAAAACACTCCCGAAAGGCTTTCCAGTAAAGTACTCATACATAACTGATGGAAATAACGTTCCATTTGCTCGAATCCCTGGAGTGGGGGATAGGGCAATTCCAAACATGGAACATAGGTTAGGACTAATTATAGCGGCACACGAAGGACTCGCATCTGCACATGCTGGTGTCTCGGCCACAGTATCTTTATTAAAACAGAGATACTGGTGGCACAAATGAGATGACAAACTAGGAACTATGTTCTAGATTGTGAAATGAAAGTTTCGACGGTAAAAAGACCAGCGCAGACGCCCCTTCTAATCTCAGATAAACCATTAGCATGTGTTTACCTGGACCACTGTGGTCCCTTACAAAGGGATGGCAACTATAAATACATCATGGTTGCAGTGGACTCCTGCACGAGATTAATTTGGATGTGGCCCCAGCACTCGGCTGACGCCAGAACTGTTATAAAAGATTTGCGAGTCTTTATCGGCACATACGCAATTGGCATGCTACATTCTGACCAGGGTCCTGCTTTTTAGCTCTCGAGCTTATAAGGAGGCCATGACCAGCATGGGCATTGCTTGCGGTTGTCAGATGTCACCCACTTGGAACCACGCTGCAAGAGCGATGATATTCCCAAAACTCTACCCCCGCACAGACTGCAGTCCGCAATACATATACCACCACAACCTACAGTCTGGGCCAGGGGAGAGGGAAGGGTAAAAAAGAAACAAAGGGAAGAAGAAGGCTTCAATGGACTCAATATGTCTCCAGCTTCCTTTATTCTCGAGGGGAAGATAGGATTAGCCTCCCACCCTGCAGAAGAGAGACAAAAGAAAGGACAATAATAAGAATCACCCACCGGCCCTTTCTCTCTGCGCATACCATAACATGATATAACAACAACCCCTTCCCCTTCTTACCCGATGAGGGATTCAATAGTCCTTCGTTGGAGACTCCGTATTCAAAGACTTGACTTGAGTCTTCTTATGGAAAAACCATACCCGTAACGGTGATTCGTTAAAGTAACAAACAGTAGGGGAAAAAGTCTCTGGACTGAAAAAACCCCTTCTTAGTTGCTGCGTGATAAGTAAATCCCTTTCTCTTACTTCCCGGAAAACCCGAAAAAACAGTGGCCACCCAACACGCAAAACAAAACACCGACTAACAGCCGGTCCGTGAAAGCACCTCAACTTCACACAAGGAGGCCAATAGGACCAAAATACCCGGAAGTAACTCCTCCGGCGTGTTTCTTCTGTCTGCACGCAGCCGCGTACAGACCACAATAGACTCCGAGATGAGTTAAATGTCCACTCGCTAGAACCAGCGCTCCGACGTCCTGAATAGGTTCCAGAACCCAATAGTTTTCTTTAATAGCAGAAACGAAGCCTCGCTCTGCTATTCGGAACAGTCCATCATCAATCCTTGAACACAGCAGAAAATCCCAGGGGCAAGGTAACGGAAGACTCAAACAGGAAAGACAACGTGACCGGTAGCGAAACCAAGCAAAGAACGCCCAGTCCTGCTCTACTATATACTGTCACATGGGTTAGGGCATGAAGGGGAGTGACCATAGCATGCGCACAGAGAGAGGACTAAGGGTCAACCCTGTCTAAATCCCAACAGCGGTATTCTTGTCCCTTCCATCCTGAGGGGAACGGGCTTGTGGAAAGAAAAAACCGAGACATAAAGCAATGTATAACGGCAAAGGTATTAGGTTCGGGGGCTGGGTGGGTCAAACATTTAATAAGTGTCCAACGTAGTCTTAACAATCTGCCAAGAAATTCTCTAAAAGGTTTCAGTCCGTACGAACTATTGTTCGGGACTAGAATGCATATCCGGGACCTCGATAGTCAAACTTCAGTGGTAAAAGAAAAATGCTTTGATATCAAAGATCGTTTGGCTATTTTACAGGACTTAAATGAAACAAGAAAAGACCTGAGCAACATAAAGTTGAAACAACAGCCAACAGCCACTGAAGAGAAACCACCTGTCCCAGCAAGGCCTGTCTGGATTCCAAAGATTGGGGATCTGGTCAGAGAGAAAATCGCAGTGAAGAAGGAATTTGGGCCTTCTTACAGAAAAACAGTACCTGTCTTAGCTGTCAACGGAACAAGATCAGTAGTACTACCGCCCCTTGCTGGTAAAAAGGAGAACCGAGTTGTATCCATCGACCTGGTTAAACCACAATCATGTGGCCAATAATAAGTAGTAGGCCAAGTGGACTCCCAAGAAGTAGCAGAACACCAAAGTTTGCTACAAATCAAGAGGTTCAAACTGAGAGACTAATCACATTTGATAAACCTACAGTGAATCAACAAGGACTATGCAACAAAGCCATGGAACTTATGCCTCTTGAAACCCAAATTGCAACAATTCGTCAAGAAACACCTGTCTACAACGATGTAGCCACAGACTATGCTAATAAAACAAAGAAAAATCCAGAAGCAATTCCAATAATTGACAGAACTGCATCAGGCTACTTCATCAATTTCGATGACTTTTCTGAGGATCCGAGCAAACCTGAGGAACAGCCAATAACAACAAAAACTTTTAAAGACAAAACTAAAGAACTCTTTCATCAACTAAAAGAAACCTATCTGATTTCCCCATGGATTGAATTTTGGGTGGTGCTAGGTGTACTTTTCCTCCTGCTTTGGCTCATCATGGTGCTATGCTTGGGACACTTCATTGAGGGAAAATATGTTACAATGGACACAGCAAGCCAGAACTTCAACCTGGTCCTAAAGCCACACAAGTCTTCACACATCGAGAAAAGAGAACTTTCTTCAGTAAACTTCACAGCCAATCCATTACCCGGTGGGGTAGCATGGGACAAAACAGATTACGATATATATGGCCCGGTCGAGCTCTTGAAGTATCCTCATCAATTTAAGGTTTCATTAAGTGACTTTGTAAAACCGAGTACATTCTCTGATGATTGGGACTTTGAAAGTATTAATGATATGATGTCAGACTTAGTTATGTCAGCAAAATTTACAGAACATGATTATTTACAAGGTTCATCAAATTATGAACAGATGTACTGCTACAACCACTATGGTAACCATTATTTGCATAAATCTGCTCAACCTAGAAATGTTTTAAATTATAATCAATGGGAACACTGTGCAACTCCACCAAAAGGTAGTTCAAAAACATTTTATGAGAAATTCCCATACTTCTCAGGGTTTGACACAAGTGAAGCAGAAACATTTTATTTCAAACTGTTAATAAGACAGGAATGAAAACCATGCTAACAAATACAAAATTAATCTATTCAGAATCATTTTATGAAAAAATGAATACATTTGGTTTTGATTTTTGGAAAAATAACATTGAGACAAAAACCATCTGGGGTACTAAAGATTGGCAAGTGCAAGGTATAGAATCATTATTCAGAGCCTGCATGATCCCAGAACAAATTATATTTTTGAATGACACAATTCAACAAACAACCTGTCTTGGCCTAGCCAAAATTAAAGACTTAAACAAACCGTCTATTCCAAAGCCAACACCTGACAGTAATAGCACTACAGAGGTTGAGATAGACGTATCCCATATTTTGAACCAAAACAGAACACATCCTGATTGGAAAAAATGGTTGATCTGGCCCACAGACACAAATAACTGTCAAGATAGATTCCTGAACAAAATACAGGGGTTCAAATTGACCAGGCCAGACCCTAAATACTCCCAGCGACAACATCCAGGGATTGTAACAACATACAGTGTAGGAAAACTCTGCCTTGAATGGCTACATACATCCACACTGGCAGAAATTAAGCAACACTTAACTTTACTTAAAGAAGGTGCTGACTTGCGTGATTTCATTATGGGACCACGCAAACAGCGTCAAAAACGTTTCATAGCGGCCTCTATATATGCAGCTTATAACGAAGTTTGGAAAGAAACTCAAATTAAAACAGCAGAGAAAATACGGGAAATTGACCGTATTAATTTGGAAAAATCACTTTCTGTTGTAGACAATGGGTTAATGACTCTGTCTTCCAGAATATATTCACTGGACAGTATTGTGCCATCTGCAATCGATATAATAGAGCAGGACATGCTAATGTTACAACATGGTCAGTCCCAATTGCGTTCTATTGTACAGCTTGGCTGGACGTTACAAAATCTGCGTTCAGGCTACGCGCCTTGGCGTTTAATCAACACAACGTCACTATTCTCTATCTTTAACCTTACTGATATACAAATCAGCTTGGCACAAAAGGGAGCATAATATACAATTGTGAGCATTGACAAACTTGAGAGATTACCATTGACAATGTCAGAACGACCTGTCATTGAATGGATAATACACGGGATAATAACTATTCCGATAACAACTTTCCAATTTCGATACTGTCAAAAGTATATACAGGCAGGCCAGTATGAAAGGTTGGGTAAAGGATACATTAAGTCATCATGGAAATTACCTTACACTCACACATGTTATAGTGAAAAAGGACAGAATGTATTTCTTAGTGGTGATAATTGTGAAAAATCACTAAGTGGTATACTTCTGTGTCAGGGTATAAATCTACATGGGGCCTGTGAGGGGACTTCAAATAACCTTTCATGTCACCAGCTTGGCACACCTGCAACTCGAATAGAGCCATTCTTTAGACGGCTTTCAAACGGGAGCTACATTCTAATAGTGGACCACAGATGTTGTGGCTTGGTGCCAGGAAAAACTTATCTCGTAAGCGTAACGTCCAGGGTCACTTGCTGTATGCAAGTATTGTATCCCAACGACACTCCAGACAGGGAAGGAAAAATTTGGCCCAGTTTGAAAATCTCTTCTATTCGAATTGATACTTTAAGCAGAATGAAGTCTGTTCTTCTACAGACGCCAGTGCACTTGACGTCATCAAAAGAAACGTATGATCTCCAAGTTGCAAGGACAACGGCAGAGATACATAACCTTTTATCAACAAATTGCCCCCTACACTTCGCAGAAATGCTAAACGAAATCTTAAACATTTCTGATACGAATGGTATCGCGAGTGTATTTAAGACAATTTTTTCGGGACTGTTGACACCTTTCAAAGCAGTCCTGGGCATCTTTCCTAATTTTGTCCATTCACTCTTTGGCGGCCTTCAACCCCTGTTGGGACTCGTAGCAGGCATTTTATTTTTGATACTCCTGCTTCGTTATGGCAAGCCATGTCACAGACAAAACTCCAGCAACAATGGAAGAAACTATCCTAGCTATACGCTATCGGGACCGCATAACTAAAGTCCTTGGATTAGCCCGGCTAAGAGATCTGAATATGACCTGGTTTCTTTCATTCAGACCCATCTGGCAGAATTGTATCTTACCTGTGTTAAGATGTATGCTGTGCGGAGAAGAATGCGTGTTAGACGTCTCTCTTACACTACAATCAGAAGTACCTTTGGATACAGATACTTTGCTAAGTCCAGTAAAGGCTCATGCATCGTGTTGTCCCCAGTGGTTACCCATCCTGATGACGGCATTCGTTGAGACTTCACCACTGCGATTGAAGGGTAGTGAAGTGCAAGATGAGAGCAGCATCAACCAGGTACGACCTTCTGTGAGCACTGCTGATCCTGTCATCGATGATAGCAATCATTCTCACGACTGCACAGTTGCGGCATTTTCCAACTTAGTCGAACTTTCACCTGAAGCGGTAAACTGCTTTTTTGAAAGTCTGTCTGAAATGATGTTCTCCCCTGAACAGAAAGAATAAACTTTTAAGCAAACGAGCACTCAGCGTTCCCTGAACTCTGAATTTGGCCTTCAGCTTTCAAAAACAAAAGCTTCTGAAAATATTTGGAACTGTTTTGACTTCTTCCCTTGAAAAACGAAATTATTTTTTCCCCGATTCCAAAATATTTACTTTTTTCGGCACTCATCCTCTGCTTAAAGTAGAACTATTCTTAGAGAACAGAGCTTCTATTTTTAGGAACTCTAGAGACAATATATTACCTCAGCCTCTAGCATATTTACAAATAACTGTATTTATATGTGATGAAATGGTCTCGCACTTTTCTTTTCTGTATCAAGAGCCATTTCATGTGTAATTTTCGCAAATCATTCATGCTGATATATATGTGCATCCTTTTACTGAATGATTACACTGCTTGAAAGCATACAGTACCTATACTCATTTTTCGTGTATTTCGCATTTGCCATTTCAGATGCAAGAAAATGTATTTTGGGGTGGATCGGTATACAAATGCACCGTTAGATATGTTTACTATTGCTTAGTTTAGTAATTATGGACATAAATTCGTGGAGTGGGTGTAGTGTGTTTTATCTAGGTACCTGAATCGATATTCCTATTCTTTGCCCTTGTCCGGTTATAAATCAATAATATCCCTACAACGGCATAGAAACCCTTTTCATAATTCAGTCATAGCGCATGCTGTCACATTAAGCAAGCCTATTCCTCCAGCCCCCTAGAAAGCACACCGAGTTCTTAAACAAATCCAAGCCTCCAGCAACCTGGGAAATCCCCGCTGCTTTGTTTTGATTTTGTCCAAGAACTCCTGTAAAGCACTGTAAGAACGACCAGTTCTTAGTGACATTTTTATTGACGTCTTATGTCCAGCCTTACGTCAAACCCGGCACCTTTCAGGTATAAATATACCAACGTTGCCTTAAGCAAACACACGGTGGTAATCCAGGAGCAGTGCAGCTATCTACTTCCGAAGAGCCCAGCTGATGCGGGAGCCCACGGACGCTGCCCCTCCCTTTTGACGCGCTGAGAGAGACGATGTCTTTTCTCCTGCCGAGAAATCCAGCCTCTGGCGTTTCCAGCCTACCCTTGCGGGTGACTGGGATACCGAGTCCTGAGAGAGAGATACCAGCCCTCCTGCCTTCTAATACCCAGGTACTGAACTGACTAAACCCTTACAGAGAATTCTTGAGTCAGATTCTTGGCAAAACAAACTTAACTTAAACTGCTACTTACTTACTCCCTCCCACGTATTAGGCTTAGGTCAGGTACACCGGGGTAGGCGTAGTTAGAAGCACCAGTTGAGTACGATTAGTCAGTGTATATATGTATGTATCTATTTTATCCATTTTAAAGTATCATATGGCTAAGAAACCATATCAATGCTTTTACAGTATTATTTTATAATCCTGCTTTTACTGTATGCACTTTACTTAACTATAAGTATTGCAATTGTAGCAATTCATTTATCTTGTATGAGGAAAGAGACTGCTCAATAAATAACACCTTTTATTGAAAACGCCCTTCTCTCTTTTTCTCTGCAATCTGGTGAAACTAAGTACGCACCTTTGACTGAGTGAAATAGCTGTCTTTTGTTTTCACACAACTCTAGAGATATACTCTTATTCAGGGAGAGCAAAGTTGTCATGTTTTATGGTTGTCAGAAACTAAATCCTTTCTTGTCTATCCAGGGAGGTTCAACTCCTCCTCGCTTATTCGAGAAAGTTTCTAGTGAGCTCTGAGCTAGCTGGCAAACACTTAAGTCTAATATAGTCAGTAGAGACCTAGTTAACCTCAGTCCTACGTCTACACTGCTGAATATATTATTCCAATGCGCAGAGCCTAATGGGACTATAGGAACTACACTACAGTGTGTGTGGGGAGTGTGTGGGTGTGTAGGGGTGTAGGGTTATGTGTGTGGGGTGTGTGTGTGTGTGAGATGTGTGGGTGTGTTTGTGTGAGGAGTGTGTGTGTGGGTGTGTGTGTGGTGTGTGTGTGGGGTGTGTGCGTGTGGGTGTGTGTGGGATGTACTTGTAGGTACCTAAATCAGCCACAGAACCCAAAAGCTCTTTTCAGAGCTACCCTACCTGTAATGATTATTTTACACTAATTGTTTTCACTATTTTTCACTATTTTTCCCCCAAGCGTACCGGGTGCTCCCCCCGCGAAAATCGAAATGTTGTTTTTTTTTTGTCTCGCGCGAACTTTATATGGCCCCCACATCAAACCTAGGGGGTCTGGGGGGGTCTACCCTGCCCCCTTCTGGTTATTTCCCCCTTTATTTTAGCCACCTCTTGTGTCTCGATCCTACCGAGACACAAGATGGCGGCCGCTCCGGACTGTTTCAAATGTTTACAGACACCTGAAAGCCAATCTGCTTTCCACGCGCGAACTCGCGTTGTGCGCCAGGAGCGCTCCCCGGTGCGCGTACCGCGGCGCGCCTATAGATATATATATATTTTTAAACCTAAATTACTCAAAATCCACTGGAGCACATATCCTGAGACATAGCAAAGTCACATCGGGCTACCAATCCCTACAATGTTGCCAAGTTTGGTGAAAATCCATTCAGCCGTTCGAGCTAAAAGTGAGTCCAACCGCCCTATGGAAATTAACATGGGGAAAACACGTTTTGGGACCCCCCTTTTATCTCGGCCCCCGATTGACGAATCCCCCCCAAACTTTCAGGGAAGGAGCGGAGAGCCGCGAGGCAAATTTGAGGATAATTTCAGGCAGATTCCTCAACCGGTGCCAAAGTTATTCCCAATAGAATGTTGCAATTTCCCTATGGAAAACAATCCTAACTATAACTACCTACTGGCGACCGCCAGTAGGTAATATATATATAAATATATATATATATTTATATATATTACCTACTGGCGGTCGCCAGTAGGTAGTTATAGTTAGGACCTAGTTTCCATAGGAAATCCTCAACATTCTATTTGGATTAACTTTGGCCCTGGTGGATGAATCTTTGCGAATTTCTCAAAGAAGATGGCTCGGTCCGCTGCGCTCCTTCCCGGAAAGTTTGGGGGGGATTGGTGAAGCGGGGGCTGAGATAAAAGGGGGGTCCCAAAACGTGTTTTCTCCATGTTATTTTCCATAGGATGTTTAGACACGGCTACAGGTCGAACGGCTGATTGGGTTTATAAGAAATTTGGCAAAACTGTAGAGTCCGGCTCGCAGATTACGCTTTTTTTGGAATGGTGTAAATCCGTTCAGTAGTTGCTGAGAAAATTAAAGTTAAAGTCAATTATATATCTGTAAGCGCGCACGGGTGCGCGCACTCAAGCGGCTGCGCGCGAGCGGAATTTTTTTTTTGCTGCGTGGCGTGTGTTAACGTTCGATTCGAAGGAAATCAGGAAGTGTTGACCGCCATTTTGTCACTGCGAGTAAATATATTGTTCATTTGAAAGCGTTGGAACATGGAAAGGGGAGAAGGTAGAGATTGTTTTGCTGCGTAGGTTTTCTCAGGGTGTGCAGTAAGGTCCTTAAAGGCGAAAATATATTTTTTTTTTTTGAAAAAAGTTGCGGGGTGCGCGCACTCGGGCGCGCACACTTATTTAGAAGAGTGTGAAAATGGAGATAAATCAGAAGTTTGAGTGCTTTAATATAAGGTGGCTCTGAAAAGAGCCCTTGTGTTAATTGAGTTTTTTCTGCATTTATAAGTAAGTAGCGATGCAGAGCCGGATGTTGCAGAGGAAGATTCTGTTTCTGTCTTCCTTCTTACTTAGTTATGGTTTTTTCACTCTCACTGCAGGCTTTTAGTCTGTGGATGGAAATCCATGAACCTAGACTCACCTATGAAAATCATACTATTGATGCTTGACTGAGGCCAAGGAGATCAGAGTGCATGTGTGTGTATGGTGATGTACCTCTGGGGAGATGATGTTACGTTTAAACGTAGCCCCTGAGTGCTTAGTTCGGTTCTGTTCTCTCACTGTTGTTGATTTAGAGCCCCAAATACAAAGGCTTGTTGTTGCTTGTGAATCCCCAAGTGTATATTTGCTCATACTGATCCATAACGCCCCGGCGTATCCATGTCGTAGGCTGCACGAGTGGGCGAAACTCAGCTGGCCGAGCAAGACTTGGGGAGGGGGCAGGAGCCAAGAGGAAACAAGGAGGGGTTTTCATCATTTGGGACAAAAAATATTTCTAAACCAATGAAAAGTTTTATTAACAAGTCTCATGACCTGTTATGCTTACGTTACGCGCTCCGCGCCGCGCCCCGGATTGCTTCCGGGAAGCTGTGCTTCGCGCCTCGCGCACCGGAGCACTTTCGGGTGCGCTAACGCAGCGTGTCATATGACGCATTATGCAACAACGCGATACGTCGTTGGGGCTCCACCGGAACTGATTGAATTGGTAGTCTACAGTGTTTCTGGAAGTTTCAGACTGAAGCTGGCGTCAGCATGAGAGCACCCCGTGGCTACGTCGTGGCCATTCTGCGAGCAATCATGGCAGAAGCTCCCCACCGGAACTCTGCGGGAGTCGGGGGCCCCGGTGACTCTTGTAGAATCTTCAAGGCTGATGGGACGCTTTTGGGAATGGGGCCCATGCCGTAGCAGTCAAGCGTCCGAGTTCCAGGGTTGTCCAGAGCCATCCTTGCAGGCCAGGCCCAAGTCTGTGGAGCCGACCGCCATTTCCTGAGCTCCGTGGCAGCCGCCTGTCGCTGTACCGCAAGAGTGGGTGTAATTCAGCCGGATGGCGGGTGAGACGCTGTATAGCAAGAGCAGGCGTAATTCAGCTGGCCGAGCGAGGCACTGTGCCGCAGGAGCGGGCGCAACTCAGCTTGTCGAGTGAAGCGCTGGGGTGTAGCTGAGAAACCTCCACTTGGGGAGGTGGGGGAGGCTCGTTCGCGCCGCCTCTACCTTCAAGTGCACCCCACGCCGTCTCCTGGCGCAGGTATATGTGATGGTTGGACCAGGGCACCGCAGGACGTGTCTTCAGGTCAAACGGATTGTTGGACAAGGTCCAGAATGGAAGAGTCACCAAAAGGCTAAAAGTTCCGCCGGACCCCGGGAGCCGGCCGCCTATGTCGAGTGAAGTGCTGGGGTGCAGCTGAGAAACCTCCACCTGGGGAGGTGGGGGAGGCTCGTTCGCGCCGCCTCTCCCTTCTAGTGCACCCTACGCCGTCTCCTGGCGCAGGTATATGTGATGGTTGGACCAGGGCACCGCAGGACATGTCTTTAGGGGTGTAGCTGAGAAACCTCCACCTGGGGAGGTGGGGGAGGCTCGTTCGCGCCGCCTCTCCCTTCCAGTGCACCCCACGCCGTCTCCTGGCGCAGGTATATGTGGTGGTTGGACCAGGGCACCGCAGGACGTGTCTTTAGGTCAAACCCTCAACTATGGCATCCAACATCCAGGACTTATGACATTTGTGGAAGGCTGTGACATCGAAGCATCTCAGGGACCAAGCATATGCAGAGTCCTTCCTACAGCCTCTGCGTTCCTTCTTACCTAGTTATGGTTTTTTCACTGCCACTCCAGGCTTTTAGTCTGTGGATGGCAAACTATGAACCTACACTCACCTATGAAAATCTTACTATTGATGCTTGACTGAGGACAAGGAGATCAGTGAAGCGCTGGGGTGTAGCTGAGAAACCTCCACCTGGGGAGGTGGGGGAGGCTCGTTCGCGCCGCCTCTCCCTTCCAGTGCACCCCACGCCGTCTCCTGGCGGAGATGTTGCAGCAGGCTGCCATGTAAATAGTTATTTAATTAAACGTTTTACCCTGTTACTTTGTTGGTGTGTTGTATATATTTATAATATTTGCATAGGGTTTCTCGTTATTTTGGGCGGGGTGGGCGGCGGAGGAATTTCACTGAAAAAACCATGCATTTGGATCGATGTTGCAGCAGGCTGCCATGTAAACAGTTATTTAATTAAACGTTTTACCCTGTTACTTTGTTGGTGTGTTGTATATATTTATAATATTTGCATAGGGGTTCTCGTTATTTTGGGCGGGGTGGGCGGCGGAGCAAATTCACTGAAAAAACCATAGGTTATAGACCATATATAGTTAAATATCTCAAGTCCATCTCTGCACTCGATGGAGATACAGGTCGTCGATCAAAAAATGTGCTGGCCACCTCTAATGGTAATAGCGTGGCCAGGGCTTTTGTCGATGCCTCTGCAAATTGCACAGGGTGCACTTGTTTGACATGCCGCACCATGGTATGTATGGAAAAGGAATCTTTTTTTGTTGGATTTCCTCTTGAGAGAAACGAGTCACATATCGTGCAGGTTACTTTTGGTGCATTTACTTTCTTTTGATGTTCAGGATAAGTGAAAAATTGCCAGATGAAAGATTCTTTTTTTCTTCTTAAAGGTAGTCGATCATTTTGTTCAGATTTGGAAGATGAATGAGATACGGTAGCCATTTCACCAAAGTCTTCCGAAAAATGTAGGACGTTGTTCTCTCTTGAGAGTAGAAAAGATAGTGAGAGAAGTGGGTGGAGTGCTGCGTGTAAATTCCAGAATAGAAACTAGTAAGAACCAATTGGAAGTGTTGTTTTCATGTTGCAGCAGGCTGCCATGTAAATAGTTATTTAATAAAACGTTTTACCCTGTTACTTTGCTGGTGTGTTGTATTTATTTATAATATTTGTATAGGGTTTGTCGTTATTTTGGGCGGGGTGGGCGGCGGAGCCGAGCTATCTTGCAGCCATCATGGCGTCGAGCTCGGTTTCTCTCACTAGTTTCGTATTTCTCATGAGGGGTTGTTCCTAATGTTTCTATTTTAGCGAGGTGAAAAAGAGATCCTATCAGTGGCCTACTGATTTTGCTCGATTCCTTTTGTTTTTTCTAACGATTTTTAAGTTAAAGTTTGCTAGCACGATACAGCGGCTAGTCCGCATTTTATATATATGTCTTTTTTATTAGGGGTCTCCTCCGGTGGAGTCAGACGATCTACCTCTAATAACCGTTAAGTGTTCCTCTGAAGGAATGCATCTTGAAAGTGGCTGACTGTAATGTATGATATTTCACCCAGTGACTTTCAGGCCCATGCTGTTTCAAAACTGTGCATGTGCTTGAAGCAGGCGTAGGTATTGACGCAGCATTGTGAATATAGTGCATTGGTGAGCCTTGCTGGAGCTGCATCACAGTTGCGATGCAACTCTAGCAATGTATTAGTTTTTGAGCACAGATGTGTTACGCATGTATGGTGTTTTTGTACCATGGTGCGCCACATTTCAAATGTGGCACACCATGGGTAACGGAGCACTACCATACTGTGGTGCACATTAACTGGTGCATATCTGGGTATGAAGTAGTTAACATAAATCTGCCCCATAGGTTACAAATCCGCGTTTAGTAGACTGTTTGGCCTTTGTAGTGTTATGTTTTTTCTGTTATTCTATGTAGGTATGTAATATTGCAAGATTTTTGTCACGAAAAAGAAGCCATGAGTATTGGGTTTGTGAAAGATTGCAAGATTTTTAAAATTAAAAAGGAAAAATCATGGCATTGTTTAATATAGTATTGTAAATACTTATCTTTAACAATGATGAGAGAGTAAAAAAAGGTTAACCTGATGTTCGAAAGTTATTCACAGGCTTCTTTAGAGGAAGTATTCTATATGATTGTAGCGTGGGTGTTTCACTTTTTTATAGGTAATAGAATGCATTCTGCAAGCATGTAGTACTCCTCCTGCTACAGCATAAATATTCTTCAGTGCTTATTTTCATTTCGTAAGTGGTATTGAGACCGACACAGAACTTCAATGGATCGGCGGGGCTGTTCCTGTGCATCTGGAGGACTGCTAAGCCGTTGCAGCAGTGGGAGTGAGGCCTCTTACAGGGGCGTAGCGCAGCTCCTTTTGATGTTCACAATTGCAGATAACAGGGTAGAGATGTGAGAGAAGTGGGTGGAGTGCTTCGTGTAAATTGCAGAATAGAAACTACTAAGAACCAATTGGAAGTGTTGTTTTGAAGTCACATGACTTCACATGCGCGTCTCAGGACGTGTACGCGGTGATAGTATCTGGTCACGTACGCCATTTGGAAGTAGCGGTCTAATTCAGCGAAGTTTCAAAACGTGAAAAGGAGTAAATCCAAATATATCCGGATTTAATATATCTTCTGAGCTCGAATCAAGCATACAATTGTTAAAGTGTAAAACCTTTTATATATTTTTTTAAAATACCAAGGTGTGTACATTCGGTCACACACGAAAGTTTAAAAAGACATTCGGCTCCATTTAATGAAAATGTTCATAATAATAAAAAAGAAGCCTAGGTTTACTGTCTTTGACGTAGTATAAGTTCTTTGATGGGTCTATGAAGAAATTTAATAAGTTGCAATCGCGAAGTTTCCCCAAAATATATAGGCGGGTGCGCGCACACGGTCGCGCACGAACGAAAGCCAAAAAAGGGGAGATAAACCCCCTTTATAATATGCTCCTGGAGCTGTTTTAGGTACAATGAGTTAGTTCTGAAAAGAACTTTTTTTTTTTTTTTTTAAAACAAGTGTTATGTTGTTTTTGATTTTGGACCAGGGCACCGCAGGATGTGTCTTTAGGTCAAACCCTCAAGTATGGCACCGAACATCCAGGACTTATGCCATTTGTGGAAGGCAGTGACATCGAAGAATCTCAGGGACCAAGCATATCCAGAGTCCTCCCCGGGGTATTTGCACAACGGTCCTCCACCCCTAGGCTGCCAGCTATGCTACCTTGACAGGAACAGTGTCATGCAGTTTTTGATTTTTTTAACTTGCAACAACATTTTCATGTGTGACACAGGATCAAAATGAAATGAAGAAATTTATCTTTTCTCGGGGCATTTATGACTCTCAATTTTTAGTTTAGTAAGAATGAGGCTCTGCTCTCCGTACAGAAGAATTTCTCCACACTCGTTGCATTTCATGTGCACCTTTGCAAGATATGGTCTCAAGTCCATCACAGCACTCGATGGAGATACAGGTCGTCCACCAGAAGATGTGCTGGCCACCTCTGATGGTAATAGCGTGGCCAGGGCTCTTGTCGATGCCTGTGCAAATTCCACAGGGTGCACTTGTTTGACATGCCGCACCATGGTATGTATGGAAAAGGAATATTTTTTTCTTGGATTTCCTCTTGAGAGAACCGAATTGCATATCGTGCAGGTAACTTTTGGCACATTCACTTTCTTTTGTTCTTCAGGATAAGTGAAAAATTGTCAAATAAAAGATTCCTTTTTTCTTTTTAAAGGTAGTCGCTCATTTCCTTCAGATTCGGGAGATGAATGCGGGGCGGCAGCCATTTCAGCAAAGTCTTCCGAAGGGTGTTGAACGTTGTTCTCTTTTGAGAGTAGAAAAGATAGTGAGAGAAGTGGGTGGAGTGCTCCGTGTAAATTGCAGAATAGAAACTACTAAGAACCAATTGGAAGTGTTGTTTTCAAGTCACATGACTTCACATGCGCGTCTCAGGACGTGTACGCGGTGATAGTATCTGGTCATGTACGCCATTTGGAAGTAGCGGTCTAATTCAGCGAAGTTTCAAAACGTGAAAAGGAGTAAATCCAAACATATCCGGATTTAATATATCTTCTGAGCTCGATTCAAGCATACAATTGTTAAAGTGTAAAACCTTTTATATATTTTTTTAAAATACCAAGGTGTGTACATTCGGTCACACACGAAAGTTTAAAAAGACATTCGGCTCCATTTAATGAAAATTTTCATAATATTAAAAAAGAAGCCTAGGTTTAGTCTCTTTGACGTATTATAAGTTCTTTGATGGGTCTATGAAGAAATTCAATAAGTTCAGATTGCAAAGTTTTCACGAAATATATAGGCAGGTGCACGCAGTCGGTCGCGCACGAAAGCCTGGAAATGCGCTATCCATTTTATTGAGAACTGTTGCCGAGAGTGCGCACACCGGGTCGTGCACGAAAGTTTAGAAAGGCTATTTTTATTTACAGGCACATTTTAATGCGTTGAAAAAAAGGCAAGGTACAGACTTTCTAATTCTGTATCGCTTTACAAGGAGTCTCTATGCAACTTGAACAGTGAAGAAAACGGCTTGTTTCTGAAAAAAATATTGCCAGAACTTTATTGACAAAAGTATAGGTTGTATACACGAGATATTTCTGAATTAGCATTTTAAAAACCAATGAAATTCACTGAAAGCATTACTCACTAATATATGTATTCACTAAGATATTCAATAATATATACATATATAACACATATTTATTTTTCAGAAAGACACACATTCACTGGATGGTGTCATCAGTGATGTCATGAGTGATGTAATATGTGACGTCATCAGCAGTGCATTACACGCGCAAGTTATAGTGAGTCCAACTAACTATAACGTGGAATTTCATTGGTTTTATATCAGTAAAATTTCCAGCTAACTATAACTGGTGTCAAACCTATGGTTTTTTCAGTGAATTTCATAGGTTTTGTAAATGCTACTTCCTAACTATAACGTGTGTAAAACCTATGGTTTTTTCAGTGAATATATATATATATATATATATATATAGCACAAACTGAATTTTCAATGCACATTTAAAATAACTATGATGGTGCATTCTGGGACCTGAGGTACTTTTTTGCAAGCACGTGACCACTTGGATTTTAAAATAAAATGCTCACCTGTGAACAAGGTGTCAGTGACGCCGAAACGCGCAAGGAGAAGTATGAGCATGTATTGTACCCGATGAAGACGAATAAAGTCAGCTGCCTCACAAGTCGCTGTTGGGCTCATTCTGTTCGTGGTAAAACCCGCATTATTCCAGGGTCTTCATTCCTGGTCATGACCCCGCCCTGCAGGACCGGAGGCCCACAGCAAATTGGAGGTGTTTGTTGGAATATTTAGTGAGGGGGCATGGGCCGCTCTCCGTCGTTTACCAGCTAAAAGGGACAACCGCTGCAATTTGGTAAAGACGGGTGAGAAAGGGAGATGAGAGAGGGCGATTCCTCTCTTTGGCAACAGCGCAGATGCGGCATTAATAGAAGCATTGTGGGACAACAGTTTGGCACTAAGCAGCTTTATAATGAATGCACCGATCATGAACAATACTGCAACATGAAAGAAAATCATGCTATACAGCACAAACTGAATTTTCAATGCACGTTTAAAATGACTATGATAGTACATTCTGGGACCTGAGGTACGTTTTTGCAGACACGTGACCACTTGGATTTTAAAATAAAATGCTCACCTGTGAATAAGGTGCCAGTGACGCCGAAACCCGTAAGGAGAAATATGAGCATGTATTGTACCCGATGAAGACGAATAAAGGCCGCTGCCTCACAAGTCGCTGTTGGGCTCATTCTGTTCGTGGCAAAACCCGCCTTATTCCAGTATCTCCATTCCTGGTCATGAGCCCGCCCTGCAGTACCGGAGGCCCCCAGCAAAGTGGAGGTGTTTGTTGGAATATTTAATGAGGGGGCATGGACCGCTCTCCGTCGTTTACCAGCTAAAAAGGGACAACCGCAGCAATTTGGTAAAGACGGGTAAGAAAGGGAGATGAGAAAGGGCGATTCCTCTCTTTGGCAACAGCGCAGATGCGGCATTAATAGAAGCATCGTGGGACAACAGTTTGGCACTAAGCAGCTTTATAATGAATGCAGTGATCGTGAACAATACTGCAACATGAAAGAAAATCACGCTATACAGCACAAACTGAATTTTCAATGCACGTTTAAAATGACTATGATGGTGCATTCTGGGACCTGAGGTACTTTTTTGCAGGCACGTGACCACTTGGATTTCAAAATAAAATGCTCACCTGTGAACAAGGTGTCAGTGACGCCGAAACGCGTAAGGATAAGTATGAGCATG
Organism: Lissotriton helveticus; assembly: GCF_964261635.1. Lineage (NCBI taxonomy): Eukaryota > Metazoa > Chordata > Amphibia > Caudata > Salamandridae > Lissotriton > Lissotriton helveticus. The sequence goes on along the minus strand of NC_136067.1, from coordinate 495,476,292 downwards.
TGTTGTACCCGATGAAGACGAATAAAGTCAGATGCCTCACAAGTCGCTGTTGGGCTCATTCTGTATGTGGCAAAACCCGCAGTATTCCAGGATCTCCATTCCTGGTCATGAGCCCGCCCTGCAGGACCGGAGGCCCCCAGCAAAGTGGAGGTGTTTGTTGGAATATTTAGTGAGGGGGCATGGACCGCTCTCCGTCGTTTACCAGCTAAAAGGGACAACCGCAGCAATTTGGTAAAGACGGGTGAGAAGGGGAGATGAGAGAGGGCGATTCCTCTCTTTGGCAACAGCGCAGATGCTGCATTAATAGAAGCATCGTGGGACAACAGTTTGGCACTAAGCAGCTTTATAATGAATGCAGTGATCATGAACAATACTGCAACATGAAAGAAAATCACGCTATACAGCACAAACTGAATTTTCAATGCACGTTTAAAATGACTATGATGGTGCATTCTGGGACCTGAGGTACTTTTTTGCAGGCACGTGACCACTTGGATTTCAAAATAAAATGCTCACCTGTGAACAAGGTGTCAGTGACGCCGAAACACGTACGGAGAAGTATGAGCATGTATTGTACCCGATGAAGACGAATAAAGTCAGCTGCCTCACAAGTCGCTGTTGGGCTCATTCTGTTTTTGGCAAAACCCGCATTATTCCAGGATCTCCACTCCTGGTCATGAGCCTGTCCTGCAGGACCGGAGGCCCCCAGCAAAGTGGAGGTGTTTGTTGGAATATATATATATATATATATATACTAGCAGCCCTTCCTGACGTTGTCCGGGTATGAAATAGAATGTGTGTAATGTGTGTATTTGGCAAGGGCAATATATTTTAAAATCTTGCGGTAGACAACATTTTTTGTTTCTTTAGAATAGGGTCGGAGATGGCCCAGCTGCAGCCCTGGTTGACGTTAGCAGGCTCGTGTAATTGGTGTAGTGTTCCGCCGCCTGAGCCTGGCTACAGCCCTGGTTGATGTTTGCAGGTGCATGTAATGTCGTTGAATGTGAGAGTTATCAGCTGCGGGTAAATCCGTTTAATGAGAGAGTTGAGTGACAGCGAGTAGGAGAGGCTGCAGTAATATATATATATATATATATATATATATATATATATATATTTCTTTTGTGGTTTCTCCCGAAGGGGAGAATTGTTCCTTGTGCACTCCCAAGCTTCACAATAACTCTCTCTTACATGTATTGGTTCGTGAATTCTTTAATTATCACAGCAAGCCAGCAACACCTTACGCGTTTCGGTCTCTACGGAGACCTTGCTCACAGGAAATCATCACCATGTTTTTTTGTGTTTAAATAAAGTATTGAAAAAAAAAAAAACAATTCATTTCATTGCATCACTTCCTGTTAGATTCACAGGGATTTCTGGGTTACGTAGTTTTTTGGTCAATTATACACAAATGTGTTATTTATATCACTATCATGGGCCGAGTTAGGGCATATAATTTTGATTTCTTACGCGCCAGTTAGTCTTAACCACTTTCCAATATAACATTTGGCAAACAAAATACATTTTCTATAACAACCAAAGAAATAATCAGCCCTCTGGTGGGCAGCGTGTTTATCAATCATGACATTCTCTGTGATGTTTCGCGATCTATTACAATACATTGTATCTAACAACTGCAAACTACTGCATATGAGGTCGGTTGGTCTCTGTGGAAGTGTCCAATCCGCAACAAACGCGAGTGAGAGAAACTCGGGGAACCTTTCCTGATTGTTTGTGATAAGGGATATTTATAGTGACACAAATTCAGAGTCAAGCGTAACAAACCAACAGACAATTTAACAACTAACTAAACAAGTTAAATACAGCGTACAATTATATTGCCAGCACACCATGGATAAAAGGGAAGTAACGAGAAGTGCATTGATTTCAACATGCTTTGATGATGATGGAACGACAAACGGCGCAGGCGGAGGCGCTCGCAAACCGGACATAAGAAACAAATTACGTACATGGGAAAAACTTTCCAAAAAAGAGATCAATAAATGGTGGGAGGTGGCTTCGCTAAAAAAGTATTTAGAAGTAAAAAGAGTCCCGCGGGGGCTAAGAATCAACCTAATGCCCAACCACCAAGACACGAGCAACGACCTGTTGAGTGAATGGAGTGAATTTATTTTACATTCCTCATTGGGATTAATGCAAATACTGGTAAAACATATAGAAATTGCCTTGGAACAAACAACAAAACAACTGAAAGAATTAGAAAAAGAATTAGCTACAGTAGAATTGAATCCTGAAATGACCAAGTTCAAAGCAGAATTAGAACATTACATTGAGAAACATGAGGAAAGTGTACGGATGAGAAAACAGTCCAAATTTCAAAGGGACAAAGAAGATTATCAAGAGGGCCGCATATTTACGTATGCAAGAAAATTTGATAAATTCAGACAAGGTGAAAGCGAATACAGCATGGCAACACTAGGAAGTTTGACCTCATTAACCTCGGCAACATCAACAGAACCAAGTTTGAGTGGAGGGGAGGAAGAGCAAAGAGCTAAACTTTCTTTTTTAGACGAACTGAAATTGGCACTCCACCAAAAAACGTGGGAAAAAACAATGATGACCCCGAGAGCAACCAACAGGGGGAGAGGAAGAGGGCGTGGAGAAACACGCAAAAACCGACAAGGAGAGGCAAGCGAAAATGCAGAACAAAATATTGGCGCAACCCGCATAGGAACAATGACCAGAAATATGCGGAAAAAGTGGAACAATTAGATCTAAATACAGAGATCAATTCACCAAGAAATGAGCAGGAATTACAGGTGATCAATCTGTCTTCAAAAAAATTGACAAATTTGGAAACAAAGGTCCTCAAACGCGGAATGAATTTTTGTCCAACAAGCAATATGAACTTGGCAGAAACAAGAGTGGATTTATACAAATACATACGCAAGATCAAGTTAGCTAAACTATTTCTGGATAAACCTAACATGGCAAACTACAAGAAACCGATAAGAAGTGCCACAATGGCAGTACCAATGCGAGATGCGGCACATTTCACTAATCTCATGGAATTAAGCCAGGTTCCACAGAGCAGTGGAAAAGAGGTACAGGCATATTGTGTGCAATTGGGAGCAGGCATCTCCAAAATAAAGCCAAAATCAAAGTTTTATCCCCAACTACCGGCAGGAAACAAAATTGACTTTTTCCATGAATGTGTTATCAAGGATTTGTATCAACTAAAAATCCCCAAGAAAAAGGATAATTTGAGCAAAGATGAGCGCCAAGCCCTAAACAACTTAGCCAAAGACGATAGCATTGAAATTAAAATGGCAGATAAGGGTGGAAACATAATCATCCAAGACAAAGAGGCATATATGCGGGAAGCCTATTCCCAGCTACGAAACAAGGAATATTATGAAAAATTGAAAACGAATCCATTACCTAAATTGAAGGAAGAATTAGATCAAAAACTTATGGAATGGCAAAAACGAAACCTGATTGATGATGACGAATACAAATATTTGAAAACAGAGCATCCCAAGATGGCCACAATCTATTTTCTCCCAAAGGTCCATAAGCACCCCACGAAACCACCAGGGAGACCGATTATATCAGCGAAGGGGGCACTACTGGAACCCATGGCCAATTATCTTGATACATTTCTTCTGCCTTATGTAAAAGGATTAACATCATACATTAAGGACACTGGAGACATGCTGAGAAGACTACAAGATACTCCGTGGCAACCCTCATATAAACTCATCACGATGGATGTAATATCTCTATATTCGAACATTCAAAATGAAATTGGATTAAAGGCTTGCAAACATTTTCTGATGGAAAGGAGCATCCAATATGCGGATCACAACGACATGTTGCTTGCCATGATCTCAATGTGTCTAGAACAAAATGTGTTTATGTTTGGAAAGGAAATGTATCGACAAACGAAAGGAACCGCTATGGGTTTTTCCTTCAGCCCTTCGTACGCATGTCTCACAATGGGGCTATGTGAACAAACCTGGGCATGGAGTGAAGAAAACGATGAATCTGTGTGCAAAACCATAGCGTGGCTGAGATACATCGATGACTTGCTAATAATATGGGATGGCTCAGGAGAAGAATTTGATCAGTATTTCAAGAAATTGAATAATTCCAATTTTGGCTTAGAATTCACATATGAACTGAGTGAATCTAAAGTGATATTTTTGGACACTGCAATATTCATTGAAAACAATCAGATACATACCACGCTGCACCGCAAAAGTACAGCCACAAATGCGGTACTGCACGCCCAAAGTTTTCACCAACAAAGTCTAATCAAAAATATTCCTTATGGAGAACTATTGAGGATAAAAAGAATATGTTCTCGAGAAGAAGATTGGAATACAAACAAAAGACAAGCCTCTATGAGATTTGAAACACGCAAATACAATCCGGGCATTGTGAAATCAGCCTTGAATCGTTCCTCTACAGTAAATCGAACTGAGCTATTAAAAGAGAAATTGCCAACTAATTTGGAAAAAGACAATACAATCAGATTTATAACAACTCATTCAACAGCCAACCAATCGATAATGAAGATTCTACAAAAGAATTGGCATATTCTACACATGGATCCTGATACAGCAAAAATTGTGGTAGGTCATTCAACCATCACGTATAAAAGAGCTACGAACTTAAAGGACAGATTGATTCACAGTCACTTTGTTGATCAACAAAAACCGGAAACAATGCCTAAATCAAAAGGATTCTATAAATGCACTAATTGCAAAGTCTGTTGCATTGCAAAACATACCAAAGAGCTGGTGATGGCAAACAACCAAAAATGGAAAATCCAACAATTGATCAACTGCAATACACAGTTTGTTATTTACGTGTTGGAATGCCCCTGCGCACTAAAATACGTGGGCAGTACAAAGAAAAAAGTGAAAGAACGAATACTTGAGCATGTAAGAGCCACAACCAACAAAGACAGAAGTAACGCGGTGGCAAAACACATGGAAAAGGAACATTGTAGCAATTGGAAAGAGTTGAAATTCTATGGCATTGAGAGCATAGATCCACACTGTAGAGGAGGAGATCGTGAGCTAATGATGCGACAAAGAGAATCAAAACATATTATAAACTTCAGGACAATGAGCCCGTATGGGTTAAATCAGGATGAAGAATTACATTGCCACCTGTAAACTGCCTGGAACTATATACAAATGAAAAATATGTATGCACGAACAATATTTCCCTGAAACTAATTTTTAATCAATCTCAATTCTAAAAAAAAAATTTTTACTAGACCTCAGTGCATCAGGCATATCAGTTATAATTTCACACAACAAATTTAGTGTATGTGATATAAATTGAGGAGGTTGACCCCAGGGTTGCTTTATGGGCACAATAGCGAGAACAGTGGTTATACCCACCGGAGGGTTAAATTGTAATAGATCGCGAAACATCACAGAGAATGTCATGATTGATAAACACGCTGCCCACCAGAGGGCTGATTATTTCTTTGGTTGTTATAGAAAATGTATTTTGTTTGCCAAATGTTATATTGGAAAGTGGTTAAGACTAACTGGCGCGTAAGAAATCAAAATTATATGCCCTAACTCGGCCCATGATAGTGATATAAATAACACATTTGTGTATAATTGACCAAAAAACTACGTAACCCAGAAATCCCTGTGAATCTAACAGGAAGTGATGCAATGAAATGAAATTTTTTTTTTCAATACTTTATTTAAACACAAAAAAAATGGTGATGATTTCCTGTGAGCAAGGTCTCCGTAGAGACCGAAACGCGTAAGGTGTTGCTGGCTTGCTGTGATAATTAAAGAATTCACGAACCAATACGTGTAAGAGAGAGTTATTGTGAAGTTTGGGAGTGCACAAGGAACAATTCTCCCCTTCGGGAGAAACCACAAAAGAAATACGTACGCGGCTGGGTCCTGCCGCGCCTTGCGTGCACCGCTGAAGAGCACCCGGATGCTTGAACTTTGGATCACAGTCGGATTCATATATATATATATTACCTACTGGCGGTCGCCAGTAGGTATATATAGTTAGGATTTTTTCTCTATGGGTTTTTTGAAAATTCTATGTCTAATAACTTTGGCGTTTGTGGACGGAATTGGCTGAAATTTTCTGGAAAATGGAACATTTTGTTTCTGAGCAGCCACTGGAAATTTGGGGGGAGTTGGTCCAGGGGGGGCCGAGAAAAAAGGGGGGTCCCAAAACGTGTTTTTAACATTGAGTTTTCCATAGGGCGGTTAGCCTCACTTTTAGCCCGAACGGCTGAATGGATTTGCACGAAACTTGGCAAATTTGTAGGGACTGGTAGCCCGATGTGCCTTTTGTAGGTCTCAATATATGTGCTGCAGTGGATTTTGAGAAAATAACGTTCAAAAAAAGATATATATCTGTAAGCGCGGACCAGGCAGCGCCCCGGTACGCGTACTTGACGCGTAACGGAACTTCGCGTAGCGAAGTTGATTGGCTCTGTGGTGTCTGTCAACATTCTAAACAGTCCGGAGCGGCCGCCATCTTGTCTCTCGGTAGGATCGAGAGACAAGAGGAGGTCAAAAGCGAAGGGGCAAATGACCTTAAGGGGGCATAGTAGATACTCCCTGACCCCCTAGGTTTGATGTGGAGGCTTTAAAGGGGCCCCGCTAAGCAAAAAAAATAAAAAAAAATTTTTGTTTTTTTTCGTGGTTAGCGCCCGGTACGCGAACCGGGAAGCGTACTGGGGAGCGTATCACAATAAAAAATGAATGATAGACTTTTCAAATGCTGTATGTTAATTGATTGTTGGTTTTGTTGATTATTTTTTTTTTTTTAAATTTTTTTTATTGTGTTTCATAATTTATTAAACTTTCTAACATTTCATTGTCAGAAATTTCATAATCATGGAATATAGATTGTAGTCTCTGAGGTTGTAAAATGTCCTCATTTGCAAGGAGGTTATCTACTGCTTGCACACATTGCAGTAGTTCTTGGTCCCATGTTTCATCCATAAATTCAATCTCATTTGGATCAATGATTTCTGTGTTGGACTCTGGAAGGACAATTTCAAATGAAATGTTTTGTTCACTTTCCATTTTTCCTGAAATTTGCATAAAAAAAATATATATTAGTAGAGGTAGGGCACTGTTGGGATTAATTTTAGATAGGCAGTTTTTATCAGAGAATTTATCTTTGGGCAGTGTATAGTATCAGAGTGGAAGTAGGAATATAAAAAAGTGTATCTAAATTTATAAGTACTACAGAGGGATAGTATATAACTAACAGAAAAAGTTTGCCATATTAACTTAAAGTGCACAATATACTTCAGTTTTAAAAATAACAACTTACCTTTAAAAAGAAGTTGAAGTTATTAATGAAAATCCAAATGAAATGTACACCAGGAAGTAGTAGTCAAAATGGCTGTGTTTCCTTCTCTTCCTTTATATATATTCGGGTACATAACCAATCAAATATCATGTAAAAAAAGTAGAAAATGAAAGTAACATTTTAATTGGTTGTCAATTCCAACACTTCAGATGTGTTTTGTGAAGTAATTTACCTCACGGTATTTAGAGAGGACTACAGGCTAAATGGCTAAATGGAATTCCAATCAAATTTGTGAAAATGGTAGGGATTGGTATGTAGTATGAGTTATTCTATATTTGGTGAAATTGTCTCCAGTGGCTTTTCTGTGAACTACTTTCCCACCTTTTTTGATGGTGCGCTTCCCAGGAAGCGACCCGGTACGCGAACCGGTGAGCGCCCTGGTACGCGAACCTTAAGCGTAACGGGAGTTCACCATTTTGTGTTTCGGTCGAATTATGATACAAGATGGAGGGCAAATGATGTTCAGAATGGGTAGAAGGGGGCACGGTAGACTTATCTTGACCCCCTAGGTTTTGTGAGGGTGGCTGAGGAGGCCCATATGTGCGGAAAAAGAAACATTTTTTTTAAAAATTTCGCGAGGTTAGCTCCCGGTACGCGTACCGGGTAGCGCACCAGGGAGCGTATTTTGTTGAAAATTAGTGAAAATAGTTAGAGTAAAAAAATAATTGTGAGTGATTAGATGTAGGGTAGCTCTGAGAAGAGCTTTTGGGTTTATGGTACATTTAGGTACTTATAAGTAGGTACCAATGCACATTTTTAAATTCAGAGTGAAAACTCTGTTGCCCTCATCTGAGAAGTGAACTCCATCTCCTCTGTAGATATCTTGCATGTAGTAACGCAAGTTATTGTTGTACAGGGAGCCCATTCCATGGTCTCTCATGTAAGCTGAAACAGATTTGTTTACATGCTTCCTCGACTTCTCAATTTGTGGACAAAATTGGTTTGACCACCTCCATTTCTGTCTTTGGCATATATTTGAATATACCAAGGCAGTCTGAGGAAAAAGTGCCATTAATTGCTCAAAGGTGTCCTTTAAAAGCATTTCCAGACCTACACCAGTCAAAGTGCCCAAGTCATTACCTCCACAGTGCACAATTAACAGGTCAGGTTTTGGCAAATGCATAAAGGTTTTCACCAATGGTATCAATTGGTGACATTTTAATCCTCTCTGGCCAAACCACTTAATTTCCACATCTTGTAAATTGAGGTTAGGTAAATTCCTGCTTTCAACGTACCTTTGAGCCCAGTGAATATAACTATGACCAACAATCCAGACAGAAAACATGGTGAGAGAAGGTTCTCCTGCAGTCAGATGAAGTGTGGCAATGAAATGGCAGTTGAAAAAATGTGAGTTTGAAATGAAAAAAACTGTGGAGTTTCTGTGTTCATGAAGTAGTAACAGTGATTGGTGGATTTTGATTGATGAAAACAGAAAGTTAGGGTGTAGAGATGTGTTCTTTGAAAGATGTATTTTGAGTGGTCAATAAAAAATCATTAAATGAAAGAAAGCACTGGATATGCAGGTGCACTGAGAGTTCAGAGTTCAATTGCAACATTGTTGTGTGAATTTGCAAACACCAGAGTTTCTCCAAGAGGTGGTTGCTATGGAAAATAGGCAGAAAGGGCAGAGGGGGAAGGGTTTTCATTTGAAAAAAAGTGAGGGAAGAGTTTTGATTGGGTGACATGAGAAATATGTGTGAAGAATTACACCATTTCTGTGCTTTTGATAGCTGCAGACTCTGGAGTGCATACCTTTTGCTCTGCTGAAGACAAATTGGTGTGTTTCTGAGACTGTTTTCAAACTCAAAGTATTTGCTAAGGTGAGAAAATATTTCTTTACTTTAGATAGAGAATAGTGTGCTTTAAGGAGAAAATTATGATTTATGTGGCGCAATTTGCTAGTAAATATGCTCTCACATGTGCATGGAAATTTTTGATTTTGAATGTTTCTGTTATATAGCCATGTTAAAAGTGACTCAACCATGCTGGAAAGTCAATCAAAAAATGATTTCATGTATTTTAATGACATTTTAAGTCATTTTCTGATGTGCAGTGTTTAGAAATTATGATTTGAAAATCGTTTTTGTGGAAAAGGAATTGTTTTTAAAATCATGACAAGGAAATAATGGTGTATGGTTATTTATAAGGCAATTGACTGTCCTTGATGTTATTTTTCTCATTTTATTGTAAGACCTTTCTCTGTGGCTCAAATTGCTTGTAAATATGCTCTTACATGTGCATGAAAATTTTAATTATCAATGTTTGTGTTACATAGCCATGATAAAAGTGAACCAACCATGCAGGAAAGCCAATAAAAAAACGCTTTCATGTGTTTCAATGACATTTTAAGTCATTTTCTCATGTGCAGTTTTTTGAAATTATGATCTGAAAATCGTTTTTGGGAAAAAGGAATTGTTTTTAAATTCATGAGAAGGACATAATGGTGTATGGTTCTTTATAAGGCAATTGACTGTCCCTGATGTTATTTTTCCCATTTTAATGTCAGACCTTTCTTTGTGGCGCAAATTGCTTGTAAATATGCTCCCACCTGTACATTGAAAATTTTGATTTTGAATGTTTATGTTACATAGCCATGTTTAAAGTGACCCTACCATGCAGGAAAGCCAATCAAAATACGCTTTTATGTGTCTTAAGGACAATTTAAGTAATTTTCCCATGTGTAGTGTTTTGAAGTTATGATTTGAAAATCGTTTTTGAGGTAAAGGAATGTTGTTAAAATTTATGTTCGCCATATGCCCCCAAATTTCTTTCTCAGGGTTGCAGCAGGGTGTTCTTGAGACACCCCTGCACTTTTGGAATAAATTCCTAATTTGTGATGAGCAAATTGTTAATCGCAAATTGCACCTTCATTTATATGAGCCTCCTAGCCCATGGAAATGAATGGGTAATTTGCAATTAGCAATTTTCTCATCGCAAATTTGGAATGGTAAAGAATCGCTATTTATTCCTTAAAATTCGCTTTTTTGGAAATGCAAAATAGTTATATGATACATATGGCGGTTGATGTCTAACAAGATAAGAAGCTTATGGATACATTTATGATGACTGGTGCAATGAAGTAGAAATCACTTACTTCATTGGTAGGCCTTTACAATAAATTATCTCCTCTGTATTCTTCATCAAGCATAACTTTAATCTGCAATCCTGAGTAGGCCTCACCTTAAACAAACTTCTGGATAGGCCACATCTTATTGTCATCCTGATTTAATCATTTATAATTCTAGGGACAGATTTATGATAGGTGTATACCTCTTTTGTGCCACTTAGAAAACATTGTCCATGGGGAAATGAATTAAAATGTCATTAAGACACATGAATGTGTTTTTTTTAAACGTTTGCAATTTTTTTGGGTCACTTTCAACATGGCTATGTGTCTGAAACAGTCAAAATCTAAATTTGCAATGCACTGGTGGGAGCATATTTACAAGGAATGTGCTTCATGGGGAAAGGTCTTATAATGTAATATGGGAAAAATGACATTAGAGATACTGAAATGCCTTATAGAGAAGCATACACCATTATGTCCTTGTCATAAATTTGCAAACCATTACTTTTCCCCAAAAACGATTTTCAAATTATATTTAGAAAACAGTGCACATGTGGAAATTACTTAAAATGTCAATAATTCAAAAATTGTGATTCCTTAAATGCAATGTATAAAAAAAAAATATGTAAAAAATGATATTAAGGATTTGGAAACTACCACCAACTTGTAGTTTGTGGTAATTTGCGAATTCTTTTCAAAAAGAATTTTTTTAAAAAAAAAAAAAAGGTCCCATATGACGCCCATACATGCCATTAGGGCATGTAGGTGTGCCATGTGCTCCCAAATTTCTTTTTCAGGGGTGCAGCAGGTTGTTCTTGAGATACCCCTGCACGCTTGAAAAAAATCCTATTTTGTGATGAGCTAATTGCTAATCACAACTTGCAACATTAATTCCTATGAGCCTCCTAGCCTATGGAAATGAATGGGTAATTTGCAATTAGCAATTTGCTCATTGCAAATTAGGAATAGTAAAGAATCGCTATTTATTCCTTAAAATTTGCTATTTATAATATGTAAAATATTTTGATGATACATATGGCAGTTCATCTGTAACAAGATAAGAAGCGTAGGGATAGATTTATGATGAGTGGCGCATCCCCAGGGATGTGACAGTCATCCTGCGCCACTGTTCCGCCACCCATGGTGTGCTGCATTTACAATGCGGCGCAGCATGGGGCAAAAAAGGCACAGATGCGTGACGCATCTGTGCTGTAAAGGTGGCGCATTGCTGGAGTTGTATCGTAAGTGCGATGCAGCTTCAGCAAGGATCAGGGGTGCCCCATCTATACAATGCTGCGTCAAGACCTATGCCAGCTTCAAGCAGGTGCAGGGTTTTGAAGCAGCTTTCTCCTATCTGATTGTAAATGCGGCACACCATGGGTGGTAAAGCAGTGGTGCACATTAACTGGTGCATGCCTGGGGATGTGCCATTTAATATAAATCTGCACTTTAACATTTGAGTATGTGCAGGGGACACAGAGTCGTTGAGGCTTATCCAAGGTTAAGAACAGATGAGTCCTGTTCAGTGAAAAATTAGACATAGGCTTCACCTGCTCAGCATCGCTGGACATGGCTAAATAACGTTTGCAATTTTTTTGGGTCACTTTCAACATGGCTATGTGTCTGAAACAGTCAAAATCTAAATTTGCAATGCACTGGTGGGAGCATATTTACAAGGAATGTGCTTCATGGGGAAAGGTCTTATAATGTAATATGGGAAAAATGACATTAGAGATACTGAAATGCCTTATAGAGAAGCATACACCATTATGTCCTTGTCATAAATTTGCAAACCATTACTTTTCCCCAAAAACGATTTTCAAATTATATTTAGAAAACAGTGCACATGTGGAAATTACTTAAAATGTCAATAATTCAAAAATTGTGATTCCTTAAATGCAATGTATAAAAAAAAAATATGTAAAAAATGATATTAAGGATTTGGAAACTACCACCAACTTGTAGTTTGTGGTAATTTGCGAATTCTTTTCAAAAAGAATTTTTTTTTTAAAAAAAAAAAGGTCCCATATGACGCCCATACATGCCATTAGGGCATGTAGGTGTGCCATGTGCTCCCAAATTTCTTTTTCAGGGGTGCAGCAGGTTGTTCTTGAGATACCCCTGCACGCTTGAAAAAAATCCTATTTTGTGATGAGCTAATTGCTAATCACAACTTGCAACATTAATTCCTATGAGCCTCCTAGCCTATGGAAATGAATGGGTAATTTGCAATTAGCAATTTGCTCATTGCAAATTAGGAATAGTAAAGAATCGCTATTTATTCCTTAAAATTTGCTATTTATAATATGTAAAATATTTTGATGATACATATGGCAGTTCATCTGTAACAAGATAAGAAGCGTAGGGATAGATTTATGATGAGTGGCGCATCCCCAGGGATGTGACAGTCATCCTGCGCCACTGTTCCGCCACCCATGGTGTGCTGCATTTACAATGCGGCGCAGCATGGGGCAAAAAAGGCACAGATGCGTGACGCATCTGTGCTGTAAAGGTGGCGCATTGCTGGAGTTGTATCGTAAGTGCGATGCAGCTCCAGCAAGGATCAGGGGTGCCCCATCTATACAATGCTGCGTCAAGACCTATGCCAGCTTCAAGCAGGTGCAGGGTTTTGAAGCAGCTTTCTCCTATCTGATTGTAAATGCGGCACACCATGGGTGGTAAAGCAGTGGTGCACATTAACTGGTGCATGCCTGGGGATGTGCCATTTAATATAAATCTGCACTTTAACATTTGAGTATGTGCAGGGGACACAGAGTCGTTGAGGCTTATCCAAGGTTAAGAACAGATGAGTCCTGTTCAGTGAAAAATTTGACATAGGCTTCACCTGCTCAGCATCGCTGGACATGGCTAAATAACGTTTGCAATTTTTTTGGGTCACTTTCAACATGGCTATGTGTCTGAAACAGTCAAAATCTAAATTTGCAATGCACTGGTGGGAGCATATTTACAAGGAATGTGCTTCATGGGGAAAGGTCTTATAATGTAATATGGGAAAAATGACATTAGAGATACTGAAATGCCTTATAGAGAAGCATACACCATTATGTCCTTGTCATAAATTTGCAAACCATTACTTTTCCCCAAAAACGATTTTCAAATTATATTTAGAAAACAGTGCACATGTGGAAATTACTTAAAATGTCAATAATTCAAAAATTGTGATTCCTTAAATGCAATGTATAAAAAAAAAATATGTAAAAAATGATATTAAGGATTTGGAAACTACCACCAACTTGTAGTTTGTGGTAATTTGCGAATTCTTTTCAAAAAGAATTTTTTTTTTAAAAAAAAAAAGGTCCCATATGACGCCCATACATGCCATTAGGGCATGTAGGTGTGCCATGTGCTCCCAAATTTCTTTTTCAGGGGTGCAGCAGGTTGTTCTTGAGATACCCCTGCACGCTTGAAAAAAATCCTATTTTGTGATGAGCTAATTGCTAATCACAACTTGCAACATTAATTCCTATGAGCCTCCTAGCCTATGGAAATGAATGGGTAATTTGCAATTAGCAATTTGCTCATTGCAAATTAGGAATAGTAAAGAATCGCTATTTATTCCTTAAAATTTGCTATTTATAATATGTAAAATATTTTGATGATACATATGGCAGTTCATCTGTAACAAGATAAGAAGCGTAGGGATAGATTTATGATGAGTGGCGCATCCCCAGGGATGTGACAGTCATCCTGCGCCACTGTTCCGCCACCCATGGTGTGCTGCATTTACAATGCGGCGCAGCATGGGGCAAAAAAGGCACAGATGCGTGACGCATCTGTGCTGTAAAGGTGGCGCATTGCTGGAGTTGTATCGTAAGTGCGATGCAGCTTCAGCAAGGATCAGGGGTGCCCCATCTATACAATGCTGCGTCAAGACCTATGCCAGCTTCAAGCAGGTGCAGGGTTTTGAAGCAGCTTTCTCCTATCTGATTGTAAATGCGGCACACCATGGGTGGTAAAGCAGTGGTGCACATTAACTGGTGCATGCCTGGGGATGTGCCATTTAATATAAATCTGCACTTTAACATTTGAGTATGTGCAGGGGACACAGAGTCGTTGAGGCTTATCCAAGGTTAAGAACAGATGAGTCCTGTTCAGTGAAAAATTTGACATAGGCTTCACCTGCTCAGCATCGCTGGACATGGCTAAATAACGTTTGCAATTTTTTTGGGTCACTTTCAACATGGCTATGTGTCTGAAACAGTCAAAATCTAAATTTGCAATGCACTGGTGGGAGCATATTTACAAGGAATGTGCTTCATGGGGAAAGGTCTTATAATGTAATATGGGAAAAATGACATTAGAGATACTGAAATGCCTTATAGAGAAGCATACACCATTATGTCCTTGTCATAAATTTGCAAACCATTACTTTTCCCCAAAAACGATTTTCAAATTATATTTAGAAAACAGTGCACATGTGGAAATTACTTAAAATGTCAATAATTCAAAAATTGTGATTCCTTAAATGCAATGTATAAAAAAAAAATATGTAAAAAATGATATTAAGGATTTGGAAACTACCACCAACTTGTAGTTTGTGGTAATTTGCGAATTCTTTTCAAAAAGAATTTTTTTTTTAAAAAAAAAAAGGTCCCATATGACGCCCATACATGCCATTAGGGCATGTAGGTGTGCCATGTGCTCCCAAATTTCTTTTTCAGGGGTGCAGCAGGTTGTTCTTGAGATACCCCTGCACGCTTGAAAAAAATCCTATTTTGTGATGAGCTAATTGCTAATCACAACTTGCAACATTAATTCCTATGAGCCTCCTAGCCTATGGAAATGAATGGGTAATTTGCAATTAGCAATTTGCTCATTGCAAATTAGGAATAGTAAAGAATCGCTATTTATTCCTTAAAATTTGCTATTTATAATATGTAAAATATTTTGATGATACATATGGCAGTTCATCTGTAACAAGATAAGAAGCGTAGGGATAGATTTATGATGAGTGGCGCATCCCCAGGGATGTGACAGTCATCCTGCGCCACTGTTCCGCCACCCATGGTGTGCTGCATTTACAATGCGGCGCAGCATGGGGCAAAAAAGGCACAGATGCGTGACGCATCTGTGCTGTAAAGGTGGCGCATTGCTGGAGTTGTATCGTAAGTGCGATGCAGCTCCAGCAAGGATCAGGGGTGCCCCATCTATACAATGCTGCGTCAAGACCTATGCCAGCTTCAAGCAGGTGCAGGGTTTTGAAGCAGCTTTCTCCTATCTGATTGTAAATGCGGCACACCATGGGTGGTAAAGCAGTGGTGCACATTAACTGGTGCATGCCTGGGGATGTGCCATTTAATATAAATCTGCACTTTAACATTTGAGTATGTGCAGGGGACACAGAGTCGTTGAGGCTTATCCAAGGTTAAGAACAGATGAGTCCTGTTCAGTGAAAAATTAGACATAGGCTTCACCTGCTCAGCATCGCTGGACATGGCTAAATAATAGCTGCAAAATGTTACTCTTGTTAAATAATTTTACTATTATAATCTGTGAGATTTGTCTCTTACTCTGCAACATCTCATTGTTGTTGTCTTTCTTTAAAGATAAAGACAACCTCAACATGAGCGACAATCTGCAATCAGTTGATTTTGACCTCATCATTGAACTTGTAATTGAAACATCAGTGGATGTTGATCCATTGGATGATTTAAATCCTGAGGATGAAGAAGAGCGTGATGAGGATGCAGATTTGTCCGAATTATATGATATAGGATGGGAAGCTGACCTGCTTGAGCCTTTGGAATTATAAACATTTATTTTTAAAATTTATAATCAATAAAAAGTAAAAAGGTAAACCGTTTAATTTAAAAATAAAGACACCTTCAAAAACAGGTTATGTGTAGTGTCTTCAATAAAATATTAAAATATGCTCATAAAATTAGATCAGATTCACATATAAAATAGCATAGGTAACATAAATATAAATCTCATTTCTTTTCTGCTACTTCTGTATTGTAAATTTGCAAGGACTAAAAAATCTTCTATTTAAAATGTCAAGTAGTGTGTTATGTTTTTGATCACTATTACTGATTTACTGTTTGATAATATTTTTTTATTAACATTTTTATTATATTTTTCCTCAGATTCAACTATGCCTACAAAAATAAGAGAGATGAAGGCTGCAAAACGTCAAAGACAGCAGGAGAAAAAAAAAATGCAGCAGTCCTCTAACAAAAAGATTTCTCAAGCGATGAAGAAAGCACCGGGTAAGAGCTCTAAATATTTCATAAAAAATATTTCTAATAAAAAAAATATTAGTACAGAAAATGTTTCAATCCATAACAACACAAGTAAATCAAATGGAAAGAAAAGGACAAATGAAAATGTTACTGCTAGAGCAAGAGATAAATCTGTGCATGATAGTAGAAGGAAACAACAGTTTACGGAGATTCGTAAACGAATGTTCCGTAACAGGATAATTGGCAATTTGTTAAAAAATATTAAGAAAGGTCAACAGAAATTAGTTTTTTATAGGAGAAAAAAAAAAGTTGAGAAAGTTATTGATCAGGCTTTTGAAATTAAACGTAAGTTATTTATTTTGATAATCAATAGAATTAGGAAGCTAAACAAGGCAATTTTTGATTTCAAAAGAAATAGTAGATGGAAGAGAATAGTTAATCGTAGTAATTTTTGTGAAGTTTTTTCTGGAGAATGGATACATAGTTCAAGCTGTGAGGCATTTTTTAATGAAGAGAGTTATTTCCAGGATAATGATTTGGTGCATGCAGTTGACATCAGTGGTCGTGCTTATGAAGTGAAAGATGGTTGTCCAGTTGAAAAAGAAAAACTTGTGACAACAGAGGCAGAAGAGTTGTTAGGTAATGAGGTTTTAGGAAGACGTGCTAAGGGTCCTGTGTACACCTGGAAGTGTAGTAGTATTTGCAGTGTGCGACAGGATTCCATCAATTTGCTTTGTGATTTTGTACGGTCATTTAACAAGAAAAGTTTGAAGCAGAAAATGAGGTTGTTGCAAAAATTAGATCCTTGCAGAGTGAGAGAAGTGACAGGTTTGCATGGTCATTCACTGGCTTGTCTTTCCAGGAGAGTATGCCAGAGTGTTTTTCATCATTTCAGGATGCTAGCAGTGCATCATAATAAAGTGAGGAAATTAGTTAGAATGTTGTATTATGCTAAGAGTCCAGCAATTATGCTTAAAAAATTATGTGCTGCTCTTTTGCATGGTTCTGAAATAGATGTGAAGAATATATGTGAAGAAATTGAGTTTTGTTACTTTGGAAGTAAAGAGGACAATGTTGAAATTGAGCAAGAAATAGAGGGTCATTTGGAAGATACTGTACATGTTTCCAGTACAGATAATTTCCAGAGGGAAATTGCGACGTTTGACATGAAATCAAGTGAGAGGCCTAATTTCACTTGTGTGTGTTGTCGACGCACTTATTATAAGAATCAGACTAAGTTAGTGGATTTATATGCAAAAAGTGAAAGGGAAAATAATAGTGAATGGAAGGATTTTGCAACATACTTGATGGTAGAAAATTGTTTTGATTTGGGATTGGATCAACGTGTGTGTACTTATTGTTGTAACAAATTAAAACAAAACCAGATGCCTGCTAGAGCAGTTCATAATAATCTGGAATTGGTTGAGATTCCTTCTGAATTGAAGGATTTAAATACTTATGAATCTATTTTGATTCAAAGTATCCATCCCTTTCAGGCTATTGTAAGAATGGAGCCAAAGACAGGGAAATTGCCTCCATCAGATTTACAGAGAGGATTAAAGGGAAGAGTTGTTTATTTGCCTCTAGATTTGAAGAAAAACATTAACACAATTGGAGTAGAAAAAGTGGAAGAGGAACCTCTGGTTATCTTAGTTAATGGGGTTCCGACAAAGAATAAGAAAATATGGCAAGATTTAGTAGATGTTAGGAAAGTTAAAAAGGCAACATTGTATTTGAAAAAAAATAATAAATACTATAAGAATGTATATGTTGAAGAAGAGGAAGTAAGTGAGGAAGAGGATAGCGATTTGTGTGCTGGTCAAATTGAGAAAGTAGAACCCTCTACTAGTGAGGAAATATATGAACATTATAGTGTTCATCCTTTGCATTCAAAGGAAGTCATGGGGAATGCTATTGAGTTGTTTCAAATGAAACAAGCCAAAGGGAGTCCCATTAGTGTTTGGGAGGAAAGTTTGGAAGCTCGGTGTTTCCCACAGCTTTTTCCAACAGGTCAGGGAGGAAGATATGATGAGCGACCTCATCAAATTCCTGCTTCTGAATACCGGACTTTGCGATTGTATGCAGGAGATGCTAGGTTTCGACAATGCATTCCATATTTGTTTCATCTCCTGTTTGAAAGCGATCTGTCTGGACTGTCATATGCAGTGAACCACATCTTGAAAAGTGGTATACACATGCAAAACATCTCGGCAAGTGATTTTATGGATAAAGTGAATGTCCAAGATAGTATTTTGGATTCTCACCTGATTAATCTCATGGCGTGTCAGCGTGGTACTAATGAGTACTGGTACCGTCGTCATGGTGATTTAAAATGTATGCTGAGGAACTTAGGTACTCCCACATGGTTCCTCACTCTGAGCTGTGCCGAGTATGGCTGGGAAGACTTACTTGAATTTCTACGAGAGGCAAATGCTAACGTAGAAAACATCGAATTCAAGACACCCGGAGAACTGTGCTCTTTGGATCCAGTCAATGTATGTAGGTACTTCAATCATAGATTTGAAGCTATGATGTCTTTCATCATGAATAAGAAGAATCCACCTCTTGGAGAGGTGTTGGATTTCTTCTGGAGAAAGGAGTACCAAGCAAGAGGTGCTCCTCATATACATATGTTGCTGTGGATCAAGGATGCACCTAAATTTGGAACGGATCCAGATGACTCAGTGATGAGTTTCATCCAACAGTATTCTACGTGTGCTGTTCCAAACGCAAAGGAGAAGAAAAGCCTAAGAGAAAAAGTTCTGCGTTTCCAAAGCCATCGATGTGGAAAGTACTGCCGTCGTAAATTCCGAAACAAGGACAAGTTCTACACTAAATGTCGTTTCGGCTTTCCACGACCGGTGATTTCTAAAGGAAGAGTAAACAGTTTGATGTCTTCGCTGCGACACAATGTCATGAAGAAATCACCTAAAAACACTTACAATTTGAAGAGGAACGAAGAGTCCAAGTACATCAACGACTACAACCCGGTGAATTTGTCCATGTGGAATGCTAACATGGATATACAGTTTGTGGCTGATAACTGTATGGCTGTGGCTCGGTATGTGACGTCTTACATCACCAAAAAAGAGAAGACAGAATTGAAGGATATGTGGGAGGACATTTCCCATGAAAAGAGCCTCAGCAAGAAGTTGTACAGTTTCAGTCTGAAGATGTTGTCGCATCGAGAAATCGGAGCGTACGAATGTTCTGACCGGTTGTCTTCAGCAAGTCTCTATGCCAAGTCCAGGAGTATCGTTTGGGCGAGTCTTGGTCTTGCTGCAACGCGTAATCGAGTTCTCAAACCTGTGCGGGAAATTGAGTATTTGGCGGAAAAGGAGCCAAACAGTACCGACATTTTGAAGACAAACATGTTGGATACATATTATCCAAATCGAAGCAGTCACCTAGAGAATGTTTGTCTGTATGAGGTTCTGCAAAATTACATGTTCAAGAGGAACATCAAAGAAGATACTGAGAAAGGAGTGTATGCTGTAATAGGAAGTGAGGGATGTCTGGTGAAGCAAAGAAAATGCCACTTGATAAACCATCGAAAATTGAGTGGCGAATCTCCTGAAAAAAAGGAGTTTTTCTATTTAGCACTTTTGCAACTTTTCAAGCCTTGGCGTGCAGAAGAGGAACTGCTTGGAGATTTCCTCTGTTATGAAGACTCTTTCAATGCCGCCAAGGAGACCATAGAATGTCCTGCTTTTCCGAAATATGTAGAAATGTTGAATGCGGAAATTGAGCAGGAAGCAACGATTGCAGCCGAGATTGCCAGAGACAGTTCTCAGGACAGTCAGAGTTCTGCTTCATTGAGTCAGGATCCACTAGGAGGACCTCTTATTGAAAATGAAGCTGCCACTGCTATGAATGAGGTGGAAAGAGCCATGGCACATGCTCAAGAGGATGCGGTTAACTTAGAAGAGTTGGAAAGGCAACTCAACGTTGAGCAGAGGAAAATATATGACGAAGTTACCATGCAAATTGATCATGGATTAAGTCATGATAAGAAAGAGTGCTCATGTACGTCGTTGAAGCCTGTCCGACTGTACGTGAGTGGAGAAGCGGGAACTGGAAAAAGTTTCCTCATTAAAGCAATTTCATGCTATTTGCAGGAAAGGACAGAGTCATCGCTGTCTTGTGTTGTCACTGCTCCAACTGGACTGGCAGCACATAATATTAAAGGGATTACTTTACATCGTTTACTGATGCTGCCAGTGGAGCATGACAACAAATTAGAATATCACAAGCTATCTGGAGATGCTTGTTTTGAAGTTTCAAGAATCTTGAGGAAAATGAAACTTCTTATCATTGACGAAGTAAGCATGGTTTCCAATGTCATGCTTGCCTTTGTGCATTTGAGGATGCAAGAAGTTCTCAAAACAGAGTATGATGTGTTATTTGGTGGCAAACACATCATTGTTTTCGGAGATCTTCTGCAGCTGACACCAGTGAAAGGGCAACCTGTGTTCAAAATGCTCACGCATGAAGATACCAGGAAGTGCCTAGGCAGCATTGGCAACGTCAATATATGGTTAAACTTCAATTATGCTGAACTGCATGAAAATATGCGTCAGGCAAAGGATGAAGTTTACAAGACTATTCTACAAGATGTTAGAATTGGAAAAGTGACCGAGCATGGGAAAGAAGCTTTACATGCACGATTACTGTCAAATTTATACCCAGAACAAGATGTTGTGCCTGAGAATATTTTTCAGAAAATTACTGATAAGAAATCTGGAATATGTTTGATGCCAACTCTTGCAGAATGTGCCAAATTTAACAACAAAATGTTGCATTTAGAAAAGCAAGAGATTGTGAAAGTGGAAGCTATTGATAGAGTAGAGCATATGGGATCAACAATTATTTTGTCTGAGAATCTGAAATCAAAATTGGATTCATTAGAGAAGACTATATCTAAAACTGCAGGTTTTGAAAAGACTCTGAATGTGTGCTTGAACTGCCGTATAATTTTAAGAAGGAATTTACATGTTGAAAGAGGTCTGGTAAATGGATCAATGGGTAATGTTGTTGATTTTGTGAAATACAGAAATAGAGATGGAATTGAATTTTTAAAAATTAAATTTGATGGCATTGAGGAAGTACAGCTAATTGCTCGTTGTTCTGCTAGATTTTTGCTTGTAAAAGACTTATATGTTCGCCGTAAGCAGTTTCCTGTTTGCTTGGCATATGCGGTGACAATCCATAAATCGCAAGGTTTAAGTGTAGACTGTGCATTGGTGAATATTGGCAGTTCTGTGTTCAAGGAGGGTATGGCATATGTGGCATTGTCACGAGTTAGGACTTTATCGGGATTGTACTTGATTGAGTGTGATGTCACAAACATTTGTGCTGATCTAGATTGTGTTAAGGAATACAATAGGTTAAGAAGAGAGTATGCGCCACATTTGCCTCAGTTTCCTTTGTTTGAGAAACGTCTGGTAGGCCGGAAACGAAGAAATGAGAACAATACTGGGGAGGTTGTAGCAAAAAGACAAAAAGTGAATGAACCTAAAATTACAAGCAGAAACAAAGAGGATTCTGTTGAAGATGTTGTTGGTTTTCAGTTTGAAAACAGTTCTGGTGTCAACTGCTATGCTAATGTAGTAATGAATGTTTTGTTTTCTCTAAAAAATGTAAAAGAAGAGATTGTGGTCAATTCTGATCAAAGATTTTGCAGTTTGTTGAATTCTGTGTTAGAGAAATGTAGCACAGATAGAACAAAAATAGAAAGTGTGTCTGAAATTCGAAACCTGTTAGACAGATGTTCAGGGCAAACACAATTCTCTCAAAATATTCAGCAAGATTGTCAGGAGTTTTTAATGTATATGCTTGATGTATTACATGCTGAAGGTGTAGATGTAGATCAGCTGTTTGGGCTTTCTTATCAATGGCAGCATGACTGCGAGAACTGTATGGTATCAAGTACTACTAGTGTAGACTCAGAAAGATTTATATATTTAACTTTGCCAGACAGTAAATCAGTCTCCTTTAATAAGCTAGTAAAAGCTGCTAATCACAGCATGGAGTGTAGCCAATGTAAATCTGAAATGATGTCCACATTATTTATACGAACATATGGCAAGTACGTCATTTTAATGTTCCAACGATGTAGGCCTGATGGAACAAAATTGACAACTT
This sequence comes from Lissotriton helveticus, assembly GCF_964261635.1. Taxonomy (NCBI): domain Eukaryota; kingdom Metazoa; phylum Chordata; class Amphibia; order Caudata; family Salamandridae; genus Lissotriton; species Lissotriton helveticus. The sequence continues at coordinate 495,453,534 of NC_136067.1, read as the reverse complement.
TAATAAAAAAATTTGTAGCTTCGCAGTTGTCAATATCAGGAAGGACTTTTGTAACTACAGCAATTATATATCATGACGGCCCTTCAATATCATCAGGACATTACACAGCTTATTTAAAGTCTAGAAATGGCTGGTCATTCTGTAATGATTCTGTTGTAATTTTCAAAAAAAAATTGCCGTATGACCTTAAAAACTCTTACCTGGTGTTTTTAAAACCAAAATTTTAGGAAAATAATCTCGGGATATGATCTGTGGAATTTCAAGAAGTTCTAATGGCTCCTACACAATTTGGCCTTGAGGATAAGTGTAGTTCAGAGACATAACTTCTAATCAAAGGATTGGACATCATGGAGATGTATGTGCACTTTAAATGAGTTCAGAAAAATTGTTTCTTTTCATAAGCTAATTGAAGCAGCCAATCAAAATATGGAGTAGAGGGAATGTAAGTCTGCAATGCTGTCTACTGTTTTACATTGCTTTGTGATTAAAAGTGATGTAGAGAATTAAATAATTGTAGTACTCATAGAGGTAGTGTAAGTCTGCTTCATATTAAGCAGTATCAGTGTCATAGGAAATGTAGAACATGACTGACCAAGAAGGGGAAGATATTACTATTCCAGGATTGTGAAAATGATCTTCAACATTTTAATTCTGAAAGTTGCGGAAATGCCAAATGATGGGATTGGCTTACAAGAAATCCAAGAGTTATAAATATCTCTGACTAGATTTGGCCTTGTGGAAAATAGTGGTAGAGAGCAAGAAGTCATTTATTGCATGTAACGTGTTTTTAAAAACGATGGAGGTTTTCTTTCAGAAAGTGGCGGGCTGAAAGTAATAACAGCACAAAAGAGTGTAAGCTGTTCATAGGACATCCTTGGACGTCATGGAAAGTAAGTTAACTTTAAGGAGTTCTGAATTTTATTTTCTGATGTTGTATGGGTTTTTTAAACACAATCATTTTGATTGTGTTTTTTTTTCCCCGCTGTTACATGATGAATACCTTCAAGTCACTGTTTTTAGTGAATTTTGATACATTCTGAGAACAGCAAAAATAAACCATTTAACATGTATAATTAATTCTGTACTGTTTGCATTTATGATGTATATGTAGAACTGTGTAGGAGGCATGGAGAAGGTGAGTTTTCTGTAAGTGTTAAATTTATTGTATGCAGTGCTGCACTTCTACGTATTCTTTCATATGCTGGACTACATCTGCACAATGAGATACCTAAGCAAAGGAAACACAAGTGATGTGATTGTGAAATGAGCAAAATAAATTGCACATATTTCAATTACATCACTTGAGTTTCCTATCATTACGAATCACATTGTGCAGATCAAGTTTAGGTCTGTCCAGGGAAACATAGGAGGTTTCTACTTTGTTGAAGAGTGCAGTGGACATGACTCACTTCATTAGTAGACTTTCACAGATATTATCTCCTCTGTACACTTCAACAAGTGTAAATCTCATCTTGAACTCTGAGTAGGCCTCACCTCAAACAAATCTCTGGATAGGAGACATGTTATTGGCATACTGAAGCGACACTTTTCTGAAACAAGAGCAATGCAAAAGATGCACCATGTTTTAAGATAGGCCTCACTTCATCTGCATCAAGATACTGTTACTTTAAAATGTATATCTTTAGCATTGTGTAGAGGACCTGGAGAAGCAGAAGCTTCTGTCAGTGTCAAAGTTGTTGAAAAACTATTTGTCCTTCAATATTTTCCCTTGTCTTTTGTAATTTTTAAATACATATTTTAATTTTTTTTCAAATGTTGGTTCTCTCTTTCACAGATTGAAAGTATAGAAATAAAATGTGATTAATTTAACGGCAATTACAAGGTAAATAGTTGTACTCTTTTCGTTACATTTCTATCACATTCACCTACTATTAGATCCACTGCTTCACTTCTTTAATCCTCAGTTTCCTGCCTTTGCTACTTTCCTCATTCCTTTCTCTATTACTTATTTACTCAACTCCTTCCACTCTTTTTCTCAGTCCCTCTGTTCTCATAGTTCCTCAGTCTTGTTCACTCACTCCATCTCTATTACTCTTAGTGTCTGTGAATTACTTTCCCAACTTTTTTTTTTTGGGGACCGCTTCCTGGGAAGTTGCCCGGTTCGCAAACCAGCAGCGTTATGGCAGTCCACCATTTTGTGTTTCGTTCGAATCAAGATACAAGATGGAGGGCAAATAATGTTCAGAATAGGTAGAAGGGGGCACGGTAGATGTATCTTGACCCCCTTGGTTTTCTGAGGGTGGCTCAGGAGGACCATAGTTCTTCACTCTTGTTCACTCTCTCTGTTTCTATTAATGTCACTGTTTATGACTGATCAAAAAAATGTTTTTTAAAAAAGAACAGTAACTATAAGGGAAGGAAATAGACAGTTATGTTAAAAGAAAGACAGCTATAGGGAGTAAACTAACGATACTGTTACCTTTAATCCACTGCTGTTGATGTTACTGACCATGTCATGAATGATGTAATATGTGAAATCATCAACAGTGGATTGTAGGTAACAGTATCCTTATTTTACTCCCTAGAGCTGTCTTTCTTTTAACATAACTGTGTATTTCCTTCCCTTATAGTTACTGTTCTTTTTTAAAAAATATTTTTTTGGTTAGCTTCCGGTACGCGTACCGGGTAGCGCTCCGGGAGCGAACTAAGAGAAATACAGGTTGGCAGAGTTCCAAATTTTCTACCAATTTTTTTATAATGGGGAGTTAGTTCTGAAAAGAACTTTTTTTTTTATGTTTTTGTTGTTTTATATTTTTTTTAGTATTTTTTGAACATTTTTTTACTTTTTTTGTATTTTCTGAACGTTTTCAAAATTTTTTGGGTTTTTTTGGGGGGGGGGGAAACAAAAACGATCCATTATAAAGGGCTCAACAGGAGCAAAAAAAAAAAAAGAATTTATTTTTTGGTGCGTTTTGTGCAAACATTAATATGATTTTGAATTGCTCGCAAAATCAAAGTGATGCTACTTTCTCTGTAGCAGATGAAAGCGCCACATTCCACGCACACTTGTTTTACGTGACCAAACAACATTTGGATGTTTGCAATCATCTCCCTCGCCTCTGGTCCCGACACCTCTGGAACCACCGATCTTCTTGCCATTTGGAGGGGATGTTGTTGTTGGTCACGTAGCTGGGCAGCACTATAGTTATTTGGGTGCCACCTACTCATATGCCGATGCATAGTATGATTCCCATAACTATATTTTTTATCGGTGCCCCTTGACAATCTGTCACCGCATATGCGGCAAAACACGTAACGAGCATTCACTTTCTTTTGCCCCTCAGGAATTCTGTAGAATTGCCAGATATAATTCTCCTGTCGATTGTACCTCCTGGGCTCCTCTGGCAAAAACTCATGCTCTTCCTCCTCTTCCTCCTCTTCCTGTTCTTCCTCTTCTTGCAGAATTACTTCTGCAGGTGGTCCTCTCTTTCTTGGATTTGGTGGAGGTGGTGGGCTAGCACCAGCTGAAGCTACTAATGAAGCCATCACAAAGTCTCAATAAAGGGTCTTTCTCTCACCAAGATGAAAGTCAGAGTGATGAAAGAAGGAGGGGTTTTCATCATTTGGGAAAAACAAAAGTTCTAAACCAATGAAAAGTGTCCATTTTAGATCACATGACCTTGTATTACATCATTAGGAAACCAAAAGTGAAATGAACCAATGAAAAGTGTTATTATCGAGTCACATGACCTGCTATGTTTACATTACGCGGTCGGCGCCGCGCCGCGGATCGCTTCCGGTTCGCGTACCGCTGCGCTTCCGGGTACGCGAACGTAGCACGTAATATGACGTATTACGCGAGAACGCGAAACGTCATGCTGACGCGAAGCGTCGCGATGTTGTTTTGTAACGCGAGAGGTGCGCTAAAGGAACGTTTACCAGTTCGCGTACCGGGTCGCGCCTCCGGATTGAGCTAACGGGAAGCTAACCGGTACGCGTACTGGGAGCGAAACAAAAAAAAATAAAAAAAAAATTGTATAAAAAACATGTAAAAAATATTTTTCTTTTTAAAGAATAATACATTGTAAAGGTTTTGATATTAGCTATTAAAAAACCAATGAAATTCACTGAAAAAACCATAGGTTATAGACCATATATAGTTAGGAATTAGCATTTACAAAACCTTAAAAATTCACTGAAAAAACCATAGGTTATAGACCATATATAGTTAGGGATTAGCATTTAAAAAACCTTATTTTACTCACACAAAACCATTGAAATTCCATATATAGTTAGTTGTACTAACTATATATCACGCACCCGCAATCCACTGCTGATGATGTCACATATTACATCATTCATGACATGGTCAGTGACATCACTGATGACATCACTGATGACATCTCAAATGACATCACTGATGACATCACTGATGACATCTCAAATGACATTACTGATGACATCACTGATAAAATCATTCATGTGATAATACGATGAACCTCTTCAGACTCTAATATAACCTTAGATACACTCAGTGTAAACACAGACTCACAGATTGTCACTCATCCATGAAGTTACACACACACCTAGACAGTCATGCAAACAATCAATCACACCTCCGTTTCCTTAACTATACAGTTAAACACACCTTACTTATTCAAACATATACTAAAACATATTTACTCACTTATACAATCCTGGATACAAGTTCACAATGATCCATACAGCCACTCACACATTCACTGGCTCTTATGCACAGTTATTTATATATGTCAACTCTCACATGTACTGTATTTTACATATGTACTTAATTTGACATGTAGCACTGAGATATCTATTCACTCACCAATACAGTCATGCACACAGTCAACCGCCCATACAGCTGTTTCCAACATGCACTTTTGAATCCATACATCTATGCACAGAGTCATACACTTCCCAGCCACCCACACACACACTCAGTCTCCCATACAAATGCTTGTGCAACCAATCAATAACCTATATAGTTACTCATATAGCTACTGATCAACACATGCAGCACTTTACAGAACAACAGACATAATGATGCACAAATTAAGACAGTTTAGTCACTAACCCATGCACTCAGTGAGACACATTTAATCACTCACTCATACATTCAGTCATGCACCTACTAAATCCTTCGTCCAGACACTTATACATCGACTCATTCATAAATATGTAAGACATATTTTAACTTTACAGAAAAATACAGTCACTGGATGTTGTCATCAGTGATGTCATCAGTGATGTCATTTGAGATGTCATCAGTGATGTCATCAGTGATGTCACTGACCATGTCATGAATGATGTAATATGTGACATCATCAGCAGTGGATTGCGGGTGCGTGATATATAGTTAGTACAACTAACTATATATGGAATTTCAATGGTTTTGTGTGAGTAAAATAAGGTTTTTTAAATGCTAATCCCTAACTATATATGGTCTATAACCTATGGTTTTTTCAGTGAATATATATATATATATATATATATATATTACCTACTGGCGGTCGCCAGTAGGTAGTTATAGTTAGGATTGATTTCCATAGGGAAATCGCACCATTCTATTTGGAATAACTTTGGCGCCGGTTGAGGAATCGGCCTGAATTTTTCAGCAACTTTGCCTCGCGGCGCTCCACTCCTTCTGTGAAAGTTTGGGGGGGATTCGTCAAGTGAGGGCCGAGATAAAAAGGGGGGTCCCAAAACGTTTTTTCCCCATGTTAATTTCCATAGGGCGGTCGGTCGCACTTTTAGCTCGAACGGCTGAATGGATTTTCACCAAACTTGGCAAAATTGTAGGGACTGGTAGCCCGATGTGCCTTTGCTATGTCTCAAGATATGTGCTCCAGAGGATTTTGAGTAATTTAGGTTCAAAATTTTTTATATATCTATGGCAGCGCCCCGGTACGCGCACCGGGGAGCGCTCCGAGCGTGCCACGCGACTTGCGCACGGGAAGCTGATTGGCTCTCGGGTGTCTGTAAACATTCAAAACAGTCCGGAGCGGCCGCCATCTTGTGTCTCGGTAGGACCGAGACACAAGAGGTGGCTAAAAACAAAAGGGGGAAATGACCAAAAGGGGGCAGGGTACACCCCCCCTGACCCCCTAGGTTTGATGTGGGGGCCATAAAAGGGTCCCGCGGGACAAAAAAAATTCAATTTTTTTTTCATTTTTCGCGGGGGGAGCGCCCGGTACGCGCACCGGGGAGCGTACCGGGGAGCGTACTTTGGTGAAAAATAGTGAAAATAATAGTGTAAAATAATCATTTTGAGTGATTACAGGTAGGGTAGCTCTGAAAAGAGCTTTTGGGTTCTGTGGCTGTTTTAGGTACCTACAAGTACGTCCCACACACACCCACACGCACACAACCCTACACCCCCACACCCACACACTCCCCACACACACCTCACACACGCACACCTCCACCCACACCCAAACACCCCACACCCCCACACCGACACCTTACACATCCACACCCACACCCACATCCCACACACCCACACTCACACACACACCTTACCCCCCAACACACACACACACACACACACACAGATACCTCACAGACACACCCTACACATCCCACACACACACCTCCCCCCCCACACACACACACACCCTACAGACACATCCACACATCCCACACATACATACACATCCTACACACATACCCCCCACACCCACACACACCCCACATACACCTCACACACCCACACTCCCATCTACACCCAAACACCCCACACACCCACACCCACACACACACCTTACACACCCACATCCCCACCCACACCCACATACCCCACACACCTATACACCTCATCCCCCCAGACACACACACACACACACATACACACCTCACAGACACACCCCGCACATCCCCCACACACACCTCCCCCCCACACATGGGGAAAACTCAGTGAAACACTAAAATAATAATTTAAAGTGCTTAGAGGTAGGGTATCTCTGAATAGAGTTGTTGTGTTGTGTGGGTGATTTAAGTACCAACATGTAGGTACCAATGCAGAGTGTTAAATTCAATGTACACCGTTTCCTCTGTAGATAATTTGCATGTTGTTATAGAAGTTATTGTGGTATATGGAATCCATACCATAGTCTGTCAGGAAAGCAGAAAGAACATGGAGGCAGGAGATGAAAAAGAGATGTCAAATACACATTGGAGATAATATAGTGGGAGAAAGGAAGTATCTATGAGCAAAATTACTATGTAAAACAAAAAAGTTGCACAGTATACTATAAGTCTGACTTTACATTATAATCAATTTGGTACTAGTTTAAGAATTACATATAAAAATGAATAATGTCTCAAACAATTTTAGAATTATTAAATATACATTTATTTTTCAGATTCTTTTTCTAAATTAAACATAACTTCTATCATTTGACTGTCAGAAACGTCCTCATATTGAATTAACAAATCCACAGATTCTACACATTGTAGAAGTTCATGGTCCCGTGATTCATCCATGAATTCCAAGTCATTGGGTTCAATGATTTCTTCATTGTTCATCTCTAGGACAATTTCAAAGGAAACGTTTTGTTCTCCTTCCATTTTTGTGCTGAAATTTGCATAAAAAAATCTGTAGAAATATGGCACTGTTGGGTTTAAGTTCAGACAGGAAGTTTTGATTTTTTAACAGTGAAGTTAACTTTGGGCAGTGTATGGTAACAGGCAGGAAGTAGAAATATAAAAAAGTGCCTGTGAAGAAGCGTAAGTAAATTCATAATTATAGCAGAGAAGCCTAAGTCAATCCATAAATATAACAGAGGAGCCTATCTCTATCTATAACTATAGCAGAGGGACAGTAAATAACTATCAGAAAACATTTTTACAAATTAACTTAAAGTGCCCCTTACAAATTATCAACTTACTTTACAGAGAGGTGAAGAAGACAAAATGCGAAAATCCTTTCAAGCTGTAACTCAGGTAGTTGTAGTCAAAATGGCCGTGTTTCCCTCTCATTTTTCATTTATATTCATGTACATAACCAATCAAATGTCAGGAAAAAAAAGTAGAAAATGAAAGTAATATTTTAATTGGTTGTAAATTCTAACACTTCAGATGTGTTTTTGTGAAGTAATTTACCTCAGGGTATTTAGAGAGGTCTACAGGCTAAATGGCTCAATGGAATTCAATCGAATTTGGGAAAATGCTAGGGATTGGTATGTAGTATGAGCTATTCTATATTTGGTGAAAGTGTCTCCAGTGGTTTTTATGTAAATTAACTTTTAACATTTTTTTAGAGCGCTTCCCGGTGCGCGCCCCGGTACGCGTACCGGCAGCGCTACGGCAGTCCTCCATTTTGTTTTCGGTAGATTTAAGACAGAAAATGGAGGACCAAAAATGTTGGGAATGGGTATAAGGGGGCATCGTAGGCACTCCTTGACCCTCTAGGTTTTCTGAGGGGGTCTTAGGAGGCCCAAATAGGCAAAAAAAAATATTATTTTTCGCGGGGGAGCGCCCGGTACGCGCACCGGGAAGCGTACCGGGGAGCGTACTATGGTGAAAAATAGTGAACAAAGTTAGAAAAAGATAATCATTTGGAGTGATCAGAGACAGGGTAGCCCTGAAAAGGGCTTTTGGGTTCTGTGGCTGATTTAGGTACCTACAAGTAGGTACCAATGCACAGTCTTAAATTCAGGAGGAATATTCTATTCCCCTCATCTGAAAAGTGCACACCATCTCCTCTGTAGATATCTTGCATGTTGTAACGCAAGTTATTATTGTATATTGAACCCATTCCATAGTCTCTCGTGTAAGCAGAAACAGATTTATTCACATGTTTCCGTGCTTTCTCAAATTGTGGACAAAATTGATTGGACCACTTCCATTTCTGTCTTTGGCATATATTGGAATATACCAAGGCAGTTTGAGGAAAAAGTGCCATCAATTGATCAAAGGTGTCCTTTAAAAGCATTTCCAGACCTACCCCAGTCAAAGTGCCCAAGTCATTTCCTCCACAGTGCACAATTAAAAGGTCAGGGTGTGGCAAATGCAAAAAGGTTTTCACCAATGGTATCAATTGGTGACATCTCAATCCTCTCTGGCCAATCCATTTAATCTTCACATTTGGTAAGTCAAGGTTGTGAAAATTTCTGGTAGCTGCATACCTTTGAGCCCAGTGGATATAGCTATGTCCAATAATCCAGACAGAATACATGGTGAGAGGAGGTTCTGGTGCAGTCAGATGAAGTGTAGAAATGAAATGGCAGTTGGAACAGTAGGAGTTTGCAAAAAAAACCTGTGGAGTTTCAGTGCTCTTGAATCACAAGCAATGATTGGTAGATTGAGATAGTTGAAAACTGAAAGATAAGGTGCCTGGTTGTGTTCTGTGTAAGAAGTAATTTGAATGGTTAAAAAAAGTTATTTAAAGAAACATTGCACCAGATAAGCTGGTGTATTGAGTGGTCAAACACCCTTGCTCATTTGATTTGCAACATTGTAGAATAAACTTTTAACCCTGGGAGCTCAGTGAGGAGGGAGTTGCTATGGTAACAGGTAGAAAGGGCTGAGGGGGGGAAGGGTGTTGATTTGAAAATAGAGAGGAAAGAGTTTTGATTGGTTACCATGAGGAATATGTGTGTATAATTAGAGGTTTTCTGTGCCATTAATGGTTCCAGTGGCTGGAGAACATACCTTTTGCTCTGCTAAAGAAATATTGGTGTGTGCATCTGACACTGTTGTGAATCTCCTAGAGCATTTGTAAAGGTGAGTTATGATTCATTTAATGTACATAGAGACTTGTATACTCTATGGAGAAGATTTGGAAGCAAATTGTGTTTTTTTAATGTTGCTTTGTGTCATGCTTTTTGATAATGCTTGGTAAAAAGTTTTTACTGCATAGAGGAATTGTATTTAGTAAAATTGTGAAGTTTTAGTAGTGACATAGAATGCTTGTACATAAGACCTGTGCTGTGTTTCTTAAATGTGATGTCAAAAACGATTTTGGGAAAATTGAATGGCTTTTACATTTTTTAAAAGAAATAAAGAATGTGTGCATGTTTAAAGAAATAAATTTGACTCTTTACAATGATGTTACCTCTGTTAACTCAGTGTAGGAAGCATATTGAGTTTGTTTGCATAGAGGTATTGTATTTTGTAAAATAGTGAGGTTTCAGTAATGACATGGAATGCTTGTACATAGGACCTGTGCTGTGTTTCCTAAATGTGAAGTCAAACACGATTTTGAGGAAAATGAATGGCTTTTACATTTTTGAGTATAATGTGGCGCAGAGGTTTAAAAAGTGACGCATCTACCTACATGCGTCACTTTTCAAATATGGCGGAAAAAGGTACATGTTTGGGCTTTCCTGGGGAGCGTAGGTGGTGAGGCTTGTGTCTAAGAGTGCAGTGGACTCGACTTCATGAAGCCTATCCCCGACTGCACTCTTAGACACAGGCGTCAATTTGACTCTTTACTATGATGTTACCTGTGTTAACTGAGTGTAGGAAGCATATTGAGTTTGTTTGCATAGAGGAATTGTATTTTGAAAAATAGTGAGGTTTCAGTAATGACATGGAATGCTTGTACATAGGACCTGTGCTGTGTTTCCTAAATGTGATGTCAAAAACGATTTTGGGGAAAATGAATGGCTTTTACATTTTTGAGTATAATGTGGTGCAGAGGTTTAAAAAATGACGTATCTACCTACATGCGTCACTTTTTAAATATGGTGCAACAAGGCATATGTTTTATGCCGCCAATGCGTCACAAAAAGTGACGCATCAGTAGCGCAAACTGACGCATGGTTTTATAAATTAGGCTCATCTTTTTCTTGCACACTACTCCAGTTTAGTCCTGACCACTGCATTCTTGGACAGAAGCCTCACGTTGTGTGCTCCCCTGGACAGGATTCATCACATGAGCAGTCCTGCTTAGGCCTCATAATCTTTTTTTAGAATGAAATTTGAAAAACAAAGATAAGGTGATATGTATAAGCTTTTCATTACACTACTGAAACATTTATAGGGCAAAGTAATGTGTTTTACATTTTTGAGACAGAATAAATTGTGTGTGCATGATTACATAAACAAATTGATCTTTTCACAATCATGTCACCTGTTTCACCTGAGATTAGGAAGTAGATTGTGGAGATGAGGTGAGGCATATCCAGAGGGACAGAGGAGGTGAGATCTATGTTCAAGACTGTAGTGGGAGAGAGGCCTTTCCTGGGAAGCATAGGTGGTGAAGCCTGTGTATAAGAGTGCAGTGGACTAGACTTCATGAAGTCTATCCCCTACTGGACTCTTAGACACAGGTCTCACCTACTTTGTACCTGTGGACAGAGCTGTGTTCCACTACACTCTTCAATACAGGCCTCACCTCTTCTGCACCCCTGGAGAATCCTGACTTGATCTTTAACCCTGAATAGACTGTTTGGTTTTTGTCATTGCTTTGTTGTTTGGTAATAGTGATCTATAATGTGCTATTTTTTTCTTTAACACAGATTGAAATCAAGATTTCAAGAGTAAGACAAAATGCCTTCAAGGGAATGGCGAAGAAAAGAAGATAACCGCAAAAAACTAAAAGAGCAACGGAATTACAGCACTCTTCCACAACAAATACTTCAAAAAACAGGAACAAAGCTCCTGGTAAGAGAACTAAGTCTTTCATACGTAACATATGTACATCGCAAAAAAATGATGGACAGCATGTAGAAAAAGAGAATGAGAGAGTAAATTTGAAAAGGAAGGAGAGACCCTCAAAGAATTCTACAACTGGAGCAGGAGAGAATAATATGTATAGGAATAGAAGGCAGAATCAGTTTAGAGACATTCGTAAACGAATGTTTCGCAATAGGGTGGTTTTAAATTTGTTAAAAAACATTAGGAAAGGTAAACAGAGAGCTGCTTTTTATAAGAAAAAGAAAAGTGTAGAGAAGATTATTGATCAGGCTTTTGAAGTTAAGAAAAAATTATTTATTTTAATAATCAATAGAATTAGGACACTTAACAAGACAATTGATGTTTTCAAATCAAACAGTAGATGGAAAAGAGTAATTAATCGGACTCATTTTTGTAAAGTTTTTTCGGGAGAATGGATGCACAGTTCAAGTTGTGAGCCATTTTTTAATGAGGAGAGTTACTTCCAGGATAATGATTTAGTGCATGCAGTTTACACCTGTGGTCGAGCGTATGAAGTGAAAGACGGTTGTCCGATTGAAAAAGAGAAACTTGTGCCTAGAGAACCAGAAGAGGCGTTAACTGATAAAGTTTTAGGGAGACATACTAAGGGTCCAGTGTACACTTGGAAGTGTAGTAGTATTTGTAGTGTGCGACAGGAATCAATTGATTTGTTTTGTAATTTCTTACGTACATATAGTAAGACAAGTCTAAAGCAGAAAGTGAAGTTGTTGCAAGACTTAGATCCTTGCAGAGTGAGAGAAAACACAGGTTTGCAAGGGCATTCACTGGCTTGTCTTTCTAGAAAAGTCTGTCAGAGTGTTTTTCATCATTTTAGGATGTTAGCAGTGCATCATACCAAAATGAGGAAATTAGTGAGAATGTTGTATTATGCAAAAAGTCCAGCACTTAAGCTTAAACAATTAAACAGTGCTCTTTTGCATGGAACTGAATTAGATGTGAAGAAGATTTGTGAAGAAATTGAGATTTGTTATTTTCGTGAAAAAGAGGACAGTGTAGAAATTGACACAGCAATTCAAGGTAATGTGGAAGACAATGTACAGATTTCAAATACAGAAAAGTTTGAGCAGGAAATTACCAGGTTTAAGGTGAAATCAAGTGAAAGGCCGAATTTTACTTGTGTGTGTTGTCGACAAAGTCATTATAAGCATCAAACTAGATTAGTTGATTTATATGTAAAAAGTGAAAAGATGAATAATTATGAGTGGAAAGATTTTGCAACTTATTTGTGGGTGGAGAATTGTTTTGATTTGAGTTCTGATCAGCGTATTTGTAAATATTGTTATGATAAATTAAATCAAAACAGAATTCCTGCTAGAGCTGTTCATAATAATCTGAAGTTGGTAGACATTCCCCGTGAATTGATGGATTTAAATACATATGAGTCTATTTTGATTCAATGTGTCCATCCTTTTCAGGCAATTGTTCGCATGGAGCCTAAGATAGGGAAATTGCCTCCTACATATTTGCAGAGAGGATTAAAGGGAAGAGTTGTTTATTTGCCCCTAGATTTCAAAAAAAATATTGATACAATTGGTATAGAAAAAGTAGAAGAGGAACCTTTAGTTATTTTAGTTAATGGGGTTCCGACAAAGAGTAAAAAAATCTGGCAAGATTTAGCGGATGTTAGGAAAGTCAAAAAGGCAACGTTGTATTTAGTCAAAAACAATGAGTATTACAAAGATGTATGTGTTGCAGCAGAGGAAACAGCTGCAGATGAAGACAGTGATTGTTCAGGCGGCCAAATTGAAAAAGTTGATGTGTCTAGAAGTGAAGAAATACATGAACATTATACTGTTCATCCTTTGCATTCCAAAGAAGTAATGGGGAATGCAATTGAATTGTTTCTAATGAAAGCAGCAAAAGGAAGTCCCATTAGTGTATGGGAACAAAGTTTGGAAGCTCGTTGTTTTCCACAGCTATTACCAACAGGTCGAGGTGGACGATATGACGATCGACCACTTCAAATTCCTGCATCTGAATATCGAACTGTAAGATTATATGCTGAAGATCCAAGGTTTCGTCAATGCATTCCCTATTTGTTTCATCTACTGTATGAAAGTGACTTGTCTGGGCTTTCTTATGCAGTAAACCATATACTGAAAAGTGGAGCACATCTGCAAAATGTTTCGGCGAGGGACTTTATGGAGAAAGTGAATCTGCAAGATAATATTTTAGAATCTCATCCAATCAATCTCATGGCATGTCAGCGTGGTACAAACGAGTATTGGTACCGTCGTCATGGGGAATTGAAATGTATGCTAAGAAACTTAGGAACTCCTACATGGTTCCTCACTCTTAGCTGTGCCGAGTATGCATGGGACGACTTACTTCAATTTCTACGAGAGACAAATGCAAATATAGAAAATATAGAATTCAAAACACCTGGAGAACTGTGTTCTTTGGAACCAGTGAATGTATGCAGATATTTCAATCATAGATTTGAAGCTATGATGTCTTTTATTACCAACAAAAAATATCCCCCCCTTGGAGAGGTTTTGGATTTCTTTTGGAGAAAGGAGTATCAAGCGAGAGGTGCTCCTCACATACATATGTTGTTATGGATTAAAGATGCACCCAAATTTGGAAAAGATTCGGATGAGACAGTGATGAACTTCATTGAAGAGTATTCAACATGTGCTGTTCTGAAAACTACAGAGGAAAACAGTTTAAGGCAACAAGTTTTATGCTTTCAATCCCATCGTTGTGGAAAGTACTGTCGTCGAAAATTCAGAAACAAGGACAAGTTCTACACAAAATGTCGTTTCGGCTTTCTACGACAAGTGATTTCTAAAGGAAGAGTAAATAATTTGATGTCTTCTCTGCGACATACTGTGACGAGGAAATCACCAAAAAATACATACAATTTAAAAAGAAACGAAGAGTCCAAGTACATCAACGACTACAACCCAGTGATTTTGTCCATGTGGAATGCCAACATGGATATTCAGTTCGTTGCTGACAACTCTATTGCTGTGGCTCGATATGTGACGTCTTACATCACAAAAAAAGAAAAGACAGAACTGAAGGAAATGTGGGAGGACATTTCACAAGAAAAGAGTCTAAGCAAGAAATTATACAGTTACAGTCTGAAGATGTTGTCGCATCGAGGAATTGGAGCATATGAATGTTCTGATCGATTGTCGTCAGCAAGTCTCTATGCCAAATCTAGAACCATCATTTGGGTGAGTCTAGGTCTTGCTGCAACACGAAATCGAGTTTTGAAATCTGTACAAGAGATAGAGTATTTGGCGCAGAAAGAACCAGAAAGTACAGATATTTTGAAGACAAACATGTTGGATACATACTATCCAAAATAGAAGTCCTCAGCTTGAGAACGTTTGTCTCTATGAAGTTCTTCAAAGCTATATTTATAAGAGGAACATCAGAGAAGATATCAATAATGGAATATATGCTTTCATTGGATGTGAAGGATGTCTAGTGAAACAGAGAAAAGGTCATTTGATTAATCATCGAAAATTGAGTTGTGAAAATCCAGACAAAAGAGAATTTTACTATTTGGCTCTTTTGCAACTCTTTAAACCATGGCGAGAAGAAGAGGAACTACTTGGAGATTTTCTCTGTTATGAAGACTCTTTTACTGCTACGAAGGATACCATAGAATGTCCTGTTTTTCCAAATTATCTGCAAATGTTGAATGAAGAAATAGAGCAAGAAGCAAAAATTGCTGCAGAGATTGCGAGAGACAGTTCTCAAGGCAGTCAGAGTTCTGCTTCATTGAGTCAGGATCCACTAGGAGGACCAATTATCCAAAATGAAGCTGCCACTGCCATGGATGAGGTGGAAAGAGCTATGGAGCAAGCTCAAGAGGATGTAATTAATTTAGAAGATTTGGTGAAACAATTAAACGTTGAGCAGAAACTGATATATTACGAAGTCACAGAACAGGTTGAACATGGATTGAGTCATGAGAAGAAAGAGTGCTCATGTACATCATTTAAGCCTGTCCGACTGTACGTGAGTGGAGAAGAGGGAACTGGAAAAAGTTTTCTGATTAAAGCAATTGCATCTTATCTGCAGAAAAGGACTGAATCACCGCTGTCTTGTGTTGTTACCGCTCCAACTGGGCTGGCAGCACATAATATTAAAGGGATTACTTTACATCGTTTACTGATGCTGCCAGTGGAGCATGATAACAAATTGCAATATCACAAGCTATCTGGAGATGCGTGTTCCGAAGTTTCGAGAGTCCTGAAGAAAATGAAACTTCTTATCATTGATGAAGTAAGCATGGTGTCAAATATAATGCTTGCTTTTGTGCATTTGAGAATGCAAGAAATTCTTAAAACAGACTATGATGTTTTATTTGGAGGAAAACATATTATTGTTTTTGGAGATCTTCTGCAGTTGACTCCAGTGAAAGGACAACCTGTGTTCAAAATGCTCATGCATGAAGATACCAGGAAGTGCCTAGGAAGCATTGGAAACGTTAATATATGGTTAAACTTCAAATATGCAGAACTGCTTCAAAATATGCGGCAGGCAAAGGATGAAGATTATAAAAATATTTTACAAGACGTAAGAGTAGGAAAAATAAGTCAGCAAGGGAAAGAAGCTTTACATGGACGGTTAATTTCAAATTTGTACCCAAATGAAAACATTCTTCCAGAGAATATTTTTAAGAAAATTAACGAGAGGAAATCTGCCATATGTTTGACGCCAACTCTGAAAGAATGTTCCATGTTCAACAACAAAATGTTAAATTTAGAAAATAAAGAGATAGTGAAACTGGAAGCTACAGATAAAATAGAGCATATGGGAGCAACAATTGTTTTGTCTGAAAATTTGAAATCAAAATTGGATTCATTAGAGAACAGTATATCTAAAACTGCTGGTTTTGAAAAGACTCTGAATGTGTGTTTGAATTGTCGTGTCATTTTGCGAAAGAATTTAAATGTTGAAAGAGGTCTGGTAAATGGAGCAATGGGTCATGTTGTTGGTTTTGTGAATTACAAAAATAGAGATGGAATTGAAATTATAAAAATTAAATTTGATGGCATTGATGAAATAGAACAAATTTGTCGTTGTTCAGCAAGATTTTTGCTCGTGAAAGACTTATATGTTCGCCGAAAACAGTTTCCTATTTGTTTGGCATATGCAGTGACAATTCATAAATCTCAAGGTTTAAGTGTAGATAGTGCTTTGGTGAACATTGGAAGTTCTGTGTTTAAAGAGGGTATGGCATATGTGGCTTTATCACGAGTCAGAACTTTATCAGGATTGTACTTGATTGAGTGTGATGAAACAAAGATTTGTGCTGATCTAGATTGTGTTAAAGAATACAATAGGTTAAGAAGAGAGTATGCTCCACATTTGCCTCAATATCCTCTGATTGAAAAACGTGTGGTAGGCCGAAAAAGAAGAAATGAGAGTAATTGCAGTGAGGTAGTAGCAAAAAGACAAAAAGTAGATGAAACTGTAATTGTAAGCAGAAGGAAAAATGATTCTGTTGAGGATGTTGTTGGATTTCAGTTTGAAAACAGTTCTGGTGTCAACTGCTATGCTAATGTAGTAGTTAATGTTTTTTTTCTTCAAAATTTACAAAAACAGATTGTCGAAAATCGGGAACAAACATTGTGCTGTTTATTGAATTCTGTGTTAGAGAAATGTAGTAGTGATAGAGGAAAAATAGAAAGTGTTTTAGAAATTAGGAATCTTGTAGACATATGTTCAGGTCAAAATCAATTTTCACAGATAATTCAGCAGGATTGTCAGGAATTTTTAATGGATATGTTTGATATATTGGAAGATGAAGGAGTAGATATAAAAAATCTTTTTAACCTTTCTTATCAATGGCAACATGACTGTGATAACTGTGCTTCATCAAGTAGTACTAGAATAGACTCTGAAAGATTTATATATTTGACTTTACCAGACTGCAAATCAGTGTCTTTTAATAATCTAGTTAAAGCAGCGGATCACAATATGGTGTGTACCCAATGTAAGTCTACAATGCTGTCCACATTATTTCTACAAAATTATGGTCACTATGTCATTTTAATGTTCCAACGATGTAGACCTGATGGAACTAAATTGACAACTTCTACTAAAAATGTTGTGGCTTCTCAGTTATCGATATCAGGAAGAACCTTTGCAACTGCAGCTATTATTTTTCATGATGGTCCTTCTACAACATCAGGGCATTACACATGCTATTTCAAAACTTCTAAAGGTTGGACCCAATGCAACGACACTCATTTGACTTTCAAACAACGTTTGCCTTTTGGCTTTATAAATTCATACCTAGTGTTTTTACAGCCAAAATTTAGGTAAAAGTAATTGGCTAATGAAGACGGGAGCAGTTAATAAAGGTTATTTTGCTGTTTAAAAATATATTCTGAGTAAAAGTGATCCAGGCAATATAAAAAATTGACTTGTCATATAGGTACTGTAAGTGGATGTCATAGTAAGTGATGTTAGTATTATACAACATGATGAACATGAGTGAGTCAGAGATGGTTTTACAAATACTTAAATATTGTGAAAATGTTGTAGAGCCTTTCTTTCAGAACCTCGGGAAAAAGGTAATTTCAGAGTGCCTTAGAATTAATTTGAACATATACTCATACATCTGACACTATTTGGCCAAATGGAAAGGTGCAGAAATGAGTAAAGAGTCATGACTGAAAAAAAGGAGTATATGAAAATATTAAAAATATTTCAGATGTTCTTGGAGCTTTTCTTATAGAAAGTCGATGAAATGGATTTTTAAGTGAACAGCAAAGTGCTTTACAACGAGAAAAGGACCACCATGATACAGTATTTGGCCTCAAGGAAAAGTAAGTCAATCTAACGTTAGCGTAGGTTTGTCATTTGTCAGTATTTACGTTTTTTTTTAAAAACACAATCTTTTAGATTGTGTTTTTTTTTCTCGCTGTCATATGATGAGTAATTTGAACTCACTGTTTTAAGTGAAATTCAATATATTCTGAGAACAGCAAAAATAAACTATGTAACATGTTGTACAAGTTATTTTATACTTTGGATTGTGTAAATTAAATTGTATTCCCATTCTCTGACACTCACTTTCCTTTTTCCATCCTCCTTCAGCTCTTTTTACTCACATATAATGTCTTTCTCTCACTCTCTGTAACCCCCGTTCCCTTACTCCACTTCTTTGACAACCCCTCATTCTCATTTCAACTGTGTGCATCCCGTCTATCCCTTGCATAACTTTTTAGCTTTCAGTCTCTCTGCTTTACTTCTCTTTTCCGTATTTTCCTCCTTTGCTCTTTTAGTAATTCCCGTTTACTCACTTAGCAGTATTATTGCACTCTATCACTATAAATCATCCACTCTCCCTCGCTTATCTTTGTTTGTTCCTTACTTTTGACCTCTTCTCTCTATTTTTCGTTCACTACTTCTATGTCCTCAGTGCCTCGCTCTACTTGTGTTATGTTCACTTGTGTTTATCTACCTTCTATCACTTCTTTTACAACAACTTCACTGCTCCTCTCTCATCGTTTTTCATCCCATTTATTTTACTCTGGTTCCATTACTATCCCTCATTTCCTTTCTTTCAATGTCCTTCTCTTTAATTTCATCACCAAATTATGTTCTCTCAGTACCACTGGTTTAGTCGTATTCTCCGCTCTTTCCTTCTTTTTGCTCACTTACTCATTTCCTTTTCTCACTCATTGTACTCCACCTCACTCAGTTTTTCTCTTAGTGTGTCTACCTTATAACTTCCTCAGTCCATTTCCCTCAATCGTTGTATATTATCATGTTTCCCTTCATCCTTTCACTCTATGACTGTTCTTCACTTACTCTCAGTTATCTTCTATTCCTCATTCTTCTAAATGCATCCTTAATTAGACTGTTTTCTGTCTCAGTCATTATCTTTTTACTTACTTCTGTTTCCTGATTTAGTTTTGCTAACTCACATTGTTTTAGTATCTTTCTTACCTTCAGTTCATTTCTCTGTTCTTCTCTCTCTCTTTGTCAGTGAATCTATATGCCTTACTCTTTGTAATTTGCTCTCCTTCTATTTCTTTTTCTCTCTTTTTGTCCTTCTACCTTAGTTTATTTCCCTTTCTGTGTCCTTCACTCTTACTTTATTTCTAAATAGAGCGTTATGATTTTTAACCTCTTCATTTGTATCTTTTAATTTAAAATACATATTTTACAAATTATAACTTCTTTTTTCTTCTCTCTTTCACAGATACAAACTGTAGTAAAAAAAAATAATTAAAGTTACATTTATTATATGGTAAGTACGACTAAAAAAATGTAGTTTGTCATCACCCTTTGCTTTAAGGTCACTAACATTTTCTCAATCTACCTCACTCCTGTGTCTTTACTCTGCTTCTCTCACTTATTCTTATTCTACATGTTTACTCCCCTTTCCCCATTTACCCTCTCATATTCAACTTACCCTCTCATATTCAACTTCTTTCGATCCCTATATCTTTACTTCACTTACCCTCTGTTCCCTTCCTTTGCTTCTTCACTCATTCTCTTTTTCTTAATTATTTACCTTACTCCTACACATACACCTCATCCCCCTCCCAACACATACACACACCTGTAACATACACCCCACACACACACCACACACACACACCTCATGCACACAAAAAAACCTCCCACACACACTCCTCAAAAACACACACACATTCTATACACACACATACATCGAACACATATACACCCCACACCCACACTCATACACTTCTCACACATATTTCACACACCCTCACCTCCACCCACACCAAAACACTCCACACAACCACACCCACAGACACCCCTTACACACCCACACTCCGACCTACACCCACTGACTCCCTATAAGTCACACTTATTACTTATCTTTTTTGCTGTTTTACTCAAGCCCATTCAGGTACTGTTTCCTTTACTCTCTTTGTCCTCTCTGTCACTCCCCATGTGTTATCCTAATTCAATTTTTCTCCCTCTTTCACCCCTCTTTACTTATACTACCTGGTCTTTTCTCACTTTCCCTCATCGTTCTTCATTTATCGTGGTTCCGCCACTACCCTTCATTCTCCATTTCACAGCCAATCCTATACCCGGTGGGGTAGCATGGGACAAAACTGATTACGAAATCTATGGTCCGGTTGAGCTCCTGAAGTATCCTCATCAATTCAAGATTTAATTGAGTGACTTTGTAAAACCAAGCACGTTCTCTGATGATTGGGACTTTGAAAGTATTAATGATATGATGTCAGATCTAGTGATGTCAGCTAAATTTACAGGACATGATTATTTACAAGGTTCATCTAATTATGACCAGATGTATTGTTATAACCACTATGGTAACCATTATCTGCATAAATCAGCTCAACCTAGAAATGTTTTAAATTATAACCAATGGGAACATTGTGCAACTCCACCAAAAGGAAGTTCAAAAACATTTTATGATAAATTTTCATACTTCTCAGGGTTTAACACAAGTGATGCAGAAACGTTTTATTTTAGACTGTTAAATAAGACAGGAATGAAAACCATGCTTACAAACACAAAATTGATCTATTCAGAGACATTTTTTGAAAAAATGAAAACATTTGGTTATGATTTTTGGAACAAAAATATTGAAACTAAGACAATCTGGGGTACAAGAGATTGGCAAGTGCAAGGTTTAGAATCATTATTTAGAGCCTGCATGATCCCAGAACAAATGATATTTTTGAATGACACAATTCAACAAACAACCTGTCTTGGCCTAGCCAAAATTAAAGACTTAAACAAACCGTCTATTCCAAAACCAACACCCGACAGTAATAGCACTACAGATGTTGAGATAGACGTATCCCATATTTTAAACCAAAACAGAACACATCCTGATTGGAAGAAATGGTTGATCTGGCCCACAGACACAAATAACTGTCAAGATAGATTCCTTAACAAAAAACAGGGGTTCACACTGACCAGGCCAGACCCTAGATACTTCCAGAAACAACACCCCGGGATTGTAACTACTTACAGTGTAGGGAAACTCTGCCTCGAATGGCTACAAACATCCACACTGGTTGAAATTAAGCAACACTTGACTTTACTTAAAGAAGGTGCTGACTTGCGTGATTTCATTATGGGACCACGCAAACAGCGTCAAAAACGTTTCAGAGCGGCCTCTATATATGCAGCTTACAACGAAGCTTGGAAAGTAACTCAAATTGAAACAGCAGAGAAAATACGGGAAATTGACAGTGTTAATTTGGAAAAATCACTTTCTGTGGTGGACAATGGGTTAATGACTGTCTTTCAGAATATATTCACTGGACAGTATTGTATCATCTGCAATCGATATAATAGAACAAGACTTACTGATGTTACAACACGGTCAGTCCCAATTGCGTTCTATTGTACAGCTTGGCTGGACGTTACAAAATCTGCGTTCAGGCTACGTGCCTTGGCGTTTAATCAACACAACGTCACTATTCAGTATCTTTAACCTTACTGATACACAAATCAGTTTGGCACAGAAGGGTGCAGAATATACAATTCTGAGCATTGAAAAACTTGAGAGATTACCATTGACAATGTCAGAGCGACCTGTCATTGAATGGATAGTACATGGGATAATAACTATTGCGATAACAACTTTCCAGTTTCTATACTGTCAAAAATATATACAGGCAGGCCAGTATGAAAGGTTGGGTAAAGGATACATTAAGTCAACATGGAACTTACCTTATACACACACATGTTACAGTGATAAGGGACAGAGTGTATTTCTTAGTGGTAACAATTGTGAAAAATCACTAAGTGGTATAATTCTGTGTCAGGGCATAAGTTTACATGGGGTCTGCGAGGGGACTTCAAATAACCTTTCATGCCACCAGCTCGGCACACCTGCAGCACGAATAGAACCATTCTTTAGAAGACTTTCTAACGGGAGTTACATTCTAATTGTAGATCACGCTGTTTTTTTTTTTGAGGCTTTGCACTGTGTGCAATCTGTGCCAAGCGCCGCATACCCCTCTCTCCAACCCTATACCGCGAGATGAGTAAGCATCGGTAAGTCTGCGGGATTTCAGCGACAGGAGCACCAGGATACTTGCATTCGCTCCCATATTTACCTTTGAAATTGAATCCCGAACTAGAAGCTTATGATCCCACACCCCACTTCCCAGAAATACTTGGTCATAGTTTGATTTTTGCACTATTTTTTACTCTTACTTTTTTTTCTCCCTCATGACAATCTAATCTAATTGGAACTCATTTTGTCTTTGTTTACTCTCGGGCAATCAACATTGTTAACTAAGACTCCATTTTGTCACTACCCCCTGCCCATCGGAGTTATAGACACTGTGAAAGGACTAACATCACCTACACGAACTCAGCAGCCATCTTGAAAGTAGCCCTGACACCACTTTTTTATCACTAAATCCTTCGTCCCACAACCCTTAACACTCTCTACCTTATTACTTTGTGCACTTTACAAATTTTCTGTTCAGATTATTATTGCACTGCTGCTCACTTGGGTACTTTATTAATTTAGATTGATGTTACTATGTTTAAATCTATTATTTTCATTGTCGTTCCCCCTCAAACCTACACTGCATATCTCTCTTCGCCTCTAATTCTATAATTGTTATTACTGCTTATTATCACGTGTCCTTACTCCATTTAAATATTGTACTTTGATCATGTTCTCTTAATTTATATGTCACTCCTTTTCAATCTAAATTCTCTATATTAAGCGACTGCATCTTGATATGTCCCTCTCTCCCACATACTCTTTTTTTAGCATGCATTACCCCCGCTATCCATAATTATAACTCCCTCTTTCCACTTACTTCCCTATCTCTTCTTTCCCTCTTTTATTCCACCTTTTAACCATTTCTTCTTCCTACTCAATTACACCACGTATTTCCATTTCTCTACCTTTACCACCTCCCTCTATTTTTATCGCCCATCCCACTGACTCTCCTTTTGAACCACCCTACTACCTATACCCCTTCTATAATATTTATCTTCTTTATTCTCTACTTCCCTCTATTCTCCAGCCCCCTCCGGGCTAACAGCTTTTTGTTCTCACTCAGTTTACAATGTTTTATATTTGCACTTCCTTTTATACCGTTACGATTATGCTTTTTTACTGTGACGCTTTCTATCTTATTTCATTTTTATCCAGGAATGTTCGTTATGCTATATCCCCTTTTTGTTATACACCCTGTTATACTGTTTTTTTATTCTCCTCTGCTTAGTCCACCCCACTGCCGATCATTGTAATATGTCTCACGATACTCTACTGAACGCTCTCAATGTTTAAACCTGTAACACCCAATAACCCTACCTACTGCTCCCTTGGTGATTGACCCCCCGCGCAGCCGAGTCAGGCGCTGAAGCGGGTTGAGGACAGCCGCCGTGACCCCCCCCGGGCAACGCCCACTGAGTTAGGCCACCCCCCCCCACCCCCCCCCTCCCGCCTACGACATTTAAGAATGTGCTTCTTCCGGAGGCGCAGCGGACGGGCGCAGCGGGCGCGCCGGCGGTGCGCCGAAGACGCGCCAAAGGCAAGCCCATCTGCGCCCGCCCGCGACCTGACAGGACATGGGGCCACGCCCCCTGCCCCTCACCCCACCCAGGTCAGGACCTACAGCTCGGCTGCCATAAAAAAGATAAGGCCCTCTAACATGGCGCAATGCCCGCTCTCCTTCTTCCCAGTCGAACTTCCCATCCAATGCCCTGGCTGCAAACACCCCTTTGACACCATTGAGTCGCCTGCCACGTCCCAGGAATACCAGATGTACCTGTTAAACTGTCGATCCCTTCCTCGGCACAGCACACAAATATGTCTTTTACTAGAAAACTACAACCCAGACGTTATCTTTCTGACCGAGACATGGCTCATGTCTCATTCAGAGCCAGACATAGTCTCAGCCCTACCCCCCGGGTTCCAAATCCACAGACTAGACCGGACCAAGGGAAGAGGCGGAGGCCTGGCTATCATCCTAAAAGATAAGTTCGGTTGCCGCACTACTACTGAAGCTATTCCTGAGTGCGAGAGCCTAGCATTCAGCATAGACTTCACAGCGAACAGCTCCTTCTCTGGCACCCTGATATATCGCCCCCCAGGCCCAGGAAAGCTGTTCCACAGATCTCTCCCAGATATCATCGCTAATCGACTTCTAACCTCGGCCAACTATACGGTTCTAGGAGATCTCAACTTACATTTTAACTCCCCTACAGACCTTGCTGCCAGGGAACTAACAGAGGACCTAGCAGCCTTACAACTGATCCAGTTGGTGAGATCCCCCACCCATGAAAAGGGGAACTTACTTGACCCAATTTTTAGCAACTGCTCCAAGTTAATGGTCGGACAACCTATCTGCCTCCCATGGTCAGACCACTTTCTTGTCCCACTCACCTGGTCTACCACCAAGCCTCCTTCACTGACCCCCCATCCCATTACCAAGAGAAACTGGAAAAAACTTCTCATAGAGCCATGGACAACTAACCTTGAATGCTCTCGCCCACCTCCCTGCACAAACCCCAACCAAGCAAATAACAACTATGAGGGTTGGATCAGGGAATCACTGGACACGATCCTTCCTCTACGGAAATCCATTCCCAAGAGGTCACACAAATCTGCTCCTTGGTTCTCAGATTCCCTGAGAGACCTAAAACGCCTCTGCAGGAAAAAAGAGAGAGCCTGGCGACTAGACTTTCTCCCAGAAAAAAAAACCCAATACAAAGAGGCTATTAAGGCCTACAGAAATGGGGTTAGGGCGGCCCAGGCCTCCTACTTCGCAGACCAAATAATGGCAGCAAAATCAAAACCCAAGGAAATTTTCCACCTGGTCAAAAAATGCATTACCGTCAACACTGCCCCCCCAGTCCCGAAAACGCTAGAACAATGCAATGAACTTGCAGACTTCTTCCATAACAAAGTCACTCAGATCTATTCCGCCTTCCCTACAGCTGCCAACAACTCAATAACACCCAATCAGACTTCTCCGACTAATTCCCCCTCCCCAGGACAGCCAACGCTGGACCACTTCCCCCCACTAAACCTGGAGACATTGCAACAACTGGCACGCCAAGTTAAATCTGGCTCTCCCCTTGACCCTGCCCCACCAGAAATATTGCTCCAAGCAAGCCAAGCCATTCTTCCCGTGGTGCTAGAGCTCCTCAACTCATCCATATCCTCCTGCACAGTACCCAATGGATGGAAGAGAGCTATGGTACGGGCTCTGCTGAAAAAGCCCACCCTCAACCCAGAAGATCACTCCAGCTACCGCCCAATCTCACTACTTCCCTGGGTAAGTAAGGTACTGGAGAAATACATAAATACCCAACTGACACAATTTCTGGAAAGCCATGCACTCCTTGACCCATCCCAGACAGGATTCAGGCCCAAACACGGTACTGAAACCGCCTTGCTGGCAGTCACCGAAGAGTCCCGAAGGATACTAGACCAGGGAGGATTAGTGGCAGTGATCCTCCTTGATCTAAGCGCAGCCTTCGACACGGTCAGCCATGCCACCTTGCTGAACCGTCTGCGCAACATCGGTGCCGGAGGCGATGCTCTAAGATGGCTTGATTCATTCTTGCACAATAGATCCTTCCAGATCTTCGACGGGGACACAATATCAGCCAGAAAACCCCTGAACTGTGGAGTACCACAGGGCTCTTCACTAAGCCCTGCGCTCTTCAATGTCTATATGCAACCACTGGCTGGGCTCGTCGAACCCTCGGGTATAAAAATTGTATCATATGCTGACGATACCCAGCTAGTGGTTTCAATGACTCAGGAAGGCGCCGGTCACACCTCAGGAAGTCTGATGAACTGCCTAGAGGACATTAAAAAGTGGATGACATGCTCCTCTTTGAAACTTAATGGAGACAAAACCGAGCTCATGCTCTTAGGTCCCGCATCACCCACGTCACTTCCCTCCATGTGGCCTGGGTGTCTGGGCACCCCTCCCACTCCCAAAGAGAGCGTAAAAAGCTTAGGAGTATGGCTGGACAAAAACCTCTCCTTCTCCACCCAGGCTACAAAACTATCCGCCATCTGTTTTGGCTTACTTAGAACTCTAAGGAAAGTCCTCCCCCTCCTCCCAATGGAAGCCAAACAAGTGGCAGTTCAGGGCCTGATTCAGTCCCGGCTGGATTCAAACAATGCCCTGTATGTGGGAGCCCCTGAGACGTCCATGCGAAAGCTACAGGTGGTCCAGAACTGCGCAGCCTGCGCCCTGCTACAGATTCCAAGGACGCAGTCTGCTAAACCCGCACTGAGCAGCCTACACTGGCTCCCAGTGAGACAGAGAGTGGCTTTCAAGGCACTATGTATTGCCCACCGAGCTTTCTGGAAGTCGGGTCCAGCAATCATTAACAAACTGGTCACTCAATACCACCCTAATAGACCCCTTCGGTCCACGGAGGCCTTTCTGGCCGTAGTCCCAAGAGTACGGAGAGCTAGGACCGGAGGAAGGATGTTTTCCTTAAAGGCCGCTAAAATGTGGAACTCACTCCCACTACAAATCCGGTCCAACCCTAACCTACTCTCATTCCGCAAACAACTGAAAACCTTTCTGTTTGCTAGGCCCACTTAAATCTCAGTCTCCGCCACCCTCAGCTCGGCTATCCATGCTCTAGCGCTTGGACGCCCATTTGGGCAGCAATCGCGCTTTACAAATCACAATACAACACAATACAAGATGTTGTGGCTTGCTGCCAGGAAAACCTTATCTAGTAAGCGTGACTTCCATGGTCATTTGCTGTGAACGAGTATTGTTTCCGAATGACACTCCAGACAGGGAGGGAAAAATTTGGCCCAGTTTGAATATCTCTTCTATTCGAATTGATACTTTAAGCAGAATGAAGACTGTGCTCCTACAGACGTCAACCCATTTGACGTCATCTAAAGAAACGTGTGATCTCCAAGTTGCAAGGACAACGGGTGAGATACATGCCTTGTTATCAACAAATTGCCCCCTACACTTCGCAGAAATGCTAAACGAAATCTTAAATATTTCTGATACAAATGGTATCGCGAGTGTATTTAAGACCGTTTTTTCGGGACTGTTAACCCCATTCAAAGCAGTCCTGGGTATTTTTCCAAATTTCATCCATTCCATCTTTGGCGGACTTCCTCTCCTGTTGGGACTCGTAGCAGGCATCCTATTTTTGCTACTCTTGCTTCATTCTGGCAAGCCATGTCACAGACAAGACTCCAGCAACAATGGAAGAAACGATCCTAGCTATACGCTACCGGGACCGCATGACTAAAGTCCTTGGATTAGCCCGGCTAAGAGATCTGAATATGACCTGGTTTCTTTTGTTCAGACCCATATGGCAGAATTGTGTCTTACCTGTATTAAGATGCATGTTATGCGGCGAAGAATGCGTGTTGGACACCTGTCTTACACTACAATCAGAAGTACCATTGGATGCAGATACTTTGTTGGGTCCAGTAAAGGCTCATGCATTGTGCTGTCCCCAGCGGCTACCTATCCTGATGACGGCATTCGTGGAGACTTCACCACTACGATTGAAGGGTAGGGAAGTACAGGATGAGAACAGCATAAACCAGGTACGACCTTGTGTAAGCAGTACTGGTCTAAACATCACTGAAAGCGAACATGCGCATGACTGCATGGTAGCGACATTTTCCAACTTGGTCGAACTTTCACCAGAAGCGGTAGACTGTTTTTTCGAGAGTCTGTCTGAAATGATGTTTTCACCAGAACAGAGAGAATGACTTTAAACAAAGTTGCACACAGCGTTCCCTGAACTCTGAATTTGGCCTTCAGTTTTTGAAAACAAAGTGACTGTGAACTATTGTTTCTCTTCTCCCCTGAAAAGCGAAAAACAAATTCCAGATCCAAAATATTTACCTTTTTGGCACTTATCTTCTGCTTTAAGTAAAACTATTATTAGAGAACAGAGCTTCTATTCTTAGGAACTGTAGAGACAATACATTACCTCAACCTCTAGCTTATATGCAAGTATATATATATATATTTATATATATATATATATATATATATATATATATATATATGTGATGAGATGGTCTTGCAATTTTTCTTCTGTATGAAGAGCCATTTCATGTGTAATTTCACAAATCATTCGTGCTGATATAAAATGTGCATCTCCTTTTGAATGATTATACTGCTTGAATGCATACAGTACCTATACTCATTTCGTGTATTTCGCATACGCCATTTTTCAAATGCAAAGAATTTATTTTGGGGTGGTTCGGTATACACATGCATTGTTAGTTATGTTTACTATTTCTTAGAATAGTAAATATGTACATAAAATCGTGGATTGGGTGTAGTGTGTTTATCTAGATACCTATATTGATACTCCTATTTCTGACCCTTGTCCGGTTATTAATTCACTAGTGTCCATACAACGGCACAGAAACCCATTTTCAGATTAGGTCATAGCGCATGCTGTCACATTAAGCAAGCACTATTCCTCCAGCCCCCTAGAACACACACCGAGTTCTCAAAACAAACCAACCCATCAGCAGACCTGGGAAATCCCCCGCAGGTATTGTTTTGATTTCGCTCGAGAACTCCTAAAAGGAATGTAAAAACGACCAGTCCTTATGACATTCTTACTGACGTCTTATGTCCATCCTTACGTCAAACTCGGCACCTTTCAGGTATAAATATACCAACGCTGCCCTAAGCAACGACACGGTGGTGATGAGCTTAGAGCAGCGCTACTTGCCGGAGAGCCCAGCTGATGCAGGAAGCCCACGGACGCTGCCCCTCCCTTTTTGGCGCGCTGAGAGAGACGCTGCCTTTTCTCCTGCCGAGAAATCCAGCCTCCGGCGTTTCCGGCTTACCTTTGCGGGTAACTGGGATATCGAGTCCTGAGAGAGAGATACCAGCCCTCCTGCCTTCTAAATCCCAGGTACTGAACTGACTAACCCCTTACAGAGAATTCTTGAGTCAGATTCTTGGCAAAACAAACTTAACTTAAACTGCTACTTACTTACTCCCTCCCACGTATTAGGCTTAGGTCAGGTACACTGGGGTAGGCGTAGTTAGAAGCACCAGTTGAGTACGATTAGTCAATGTATATATATCTTTTATCCATTTTAAGTATCATAAGGCTAAGAAACCATATCAATGCTTTTACAGTATTATTTTATAATCCTGCTTTTACTGTATGCACTCTACTTAACCTTAAGTATTGCAACTATAGCAATTCATTTCTCTTGTATGAGAAAAAGAGACTGATCAATAAATAACATCTTTTATTGAACACGCCCATCTCTTCTTACTCTACAAACTGGTGGAACTAAGTATGCACGTACTGACTGAGTAAAATAGTTGTCTTTTGTTTTCACACGACTCTGGAGATATACTCTTGATTAGGGAGAGCAAAGTTGTCATGTTCTATGGTTGTCAGAAACGAAATCCCTTCTTGTCTATCCAGGAAAGTTAAACTCCTCCTAGCTTATTCGAGAAAGTTTCTAGTGAACTCTGAGCTAGCTGGCACACAAAACTTAAGTCTAATATCGACAGTAGAAGACCTAGTTAACCTCTGTCCTACGTCTATACTATTGAAGATATTATTTCAATGCGCAGAGCCTATTGGGAATATAGGAACTACACTACAAAAGATCCACTGCAGGAAGAAAAGAGCTCCGCCCCTTGGAGGTGGGAGTACGGCTCGTCATCCGTTAAAAAGGAGCCTCTGCCCAATGAAGCTTGGTTCCAGGACCGGAAGGCGGAAGAAGGAAGAGCGTTCCAGAGCCCAGAGACAGACAAACCTAATTTGGAGGTGGGGCCGCGTCTGGAGGCACGATCAAGAGACCGGAGGAGAAGCCGGGAGGCCGACGACCCTACGCTGCGCCCAGTCACGCTCCTGGAGGAACGTGGCTAGAGCAGGTGCGTGCACGATTCCGGGGTCCCGGGAGGTCAGGAGTTACATTACCGGGAGGCGGCAGGGAACAGGGAACCTAGTCAGGGAGACAGTTATCGGTGCAGGACACTCTGCGTAATTTCTCTTCCTTGTGGTGACGGTCCCTACCCCTGCACTCTCCTAGTAACCTGGCGGTGTTGCCTCCCATCACTGCCTCCCCCTGTTACTGCCTTGCCATCAGAGCACTAACTAAGTGCCTCTCTACTCTTTTCTTTCCCCATTTTGCACCTGATCCAGCGCTCTGAATGAAAAACTGTCTAACCAACACTACCTAACACCACAATACTCACCGTTTATCATGAATCATCAACACAGGCCCATAAACCAACAAGACAATTTTTGAGCGACTGAATCATGTGACCTAATTAAACAAAACTATTCACAAACTATCTACATATTTATATACATCTGCAGTTTATCATTTCTAACCATGGTTTTAAACAAATAACATTTTAATTAAGTCACTTAAGGCGAATGGATCAACTGATGGTAACTAGATCATGAATAAACAAGACCAGCTTGTCTTTTCAAATCTAATTTTTATTAATTTTATTCTACAAAGAAAGAGCATTTTCATTAATAAATCCTTATTTTATTAGCAAAGGAAAGCAGCATTTTAATGAGGAATGATCAATTAGACTGACACTCTAAAGGCATAATCAGAAAACATGAATATTAGTTAATAACAGTTTCCATTCCCTAAATCTATTTCCCAGACTAATCTCACTCCACCTAGAAAGGAAAAATCAATTAAGTCTGCTGTCCTTACGTGAGCAAGAAGTCCGACAGCATGTCACGTCAATCAGGACCTGGAAAGTGAGGAGCACCCTCCTGCCCATGGGGTCAGGTTTTATACCTTTCTGACTAGCTAAACTTTCTACAATTGTATACTTTCTTGGAAATGCTGGTTTCCCATTGGCTGTTTTATGTCAGTCCACATTAGGTCATCACCGCTTCTTGATCAAACTCAGGCTTTTTCTTAAGCCCTATTGTCCTTTGCCTACGCGTCATTTGGCTTCCTCAAAAGTGTTACTTTTTCTTTCGAGATACAGTCCACGACTTCCTAACCTTGGCAATGTCGCCTGATTTCCTGTCCTTGAGACTTCTTCACCGAGAGCACGTTCAGCACAGTTAATATTCTGCATTTTCTGTCAAAATCAACAACGTGGTAAAAGTTTCCACTTCTGTGCGAATACAAGGCTCCACTCTGGACAAGTTTCACGACCACAGCCATTTCTGTGCAGGCCTTAGGCCTCTCTCGAAAACTATTATTCAAACAAACACAAGACATCAATTAATTATAGAATTGAGACCCATTCTGTTACCCACCCCCTCTGCTAAATTAAAAACCCATTAATTTATGTTACCTAGCTGAGCACACAAAGCAGCATTTATATCTACCTTCTTCTTCAGGAACTGCTGGAACTCTTTTATGCGTTTTTATCACAAAAAGATATAACATAAGCACACAAATAAGCACATGCCATTAGTTAAACAGCCGTATTTAATACTGACAAAGATAATAGACAAGGTTAGTTTATTATTCTCTTCGCATTTGCAACATAGAGCACATATATTAATCCCACGTGCTTTTCTGAGAAATGCATTTTAAAACTAAGTTGATTCATATTTTCATCACATGCTTGTTAGTTCAGTTATACTTATTATGGAAGTTTAACTTTGCAAGTTTGAACAAAATATTGTTCATCACCTTGCTCCATCACACCAGAGCTTCTACCTGCCTGGTCCAGTAAGGCGCCAAGGAGAGAGACGACTATCCCCCTGAAGACGATGTCTCTGGATTTTCCAACGGACCCCTGTACTTTTTGTTATGTAAATAAATCACTTCTCACTCTAACACGCCTGGTCTCACGTCTCTACCTGCCCAGGGTGACACCCAGGTAGGTAGAGGGCATAGGGGGCTTCTTCACCCTTAAGGAGAGTTCCCTTGGCCCAATTATAAATACAAATTAATAATCTGTGGGGCCTTGAGTCCTAAAATAGCTGCCAAATGTCTTTGTTGAAGTGAGGCAGCCAATTGGATCTTTTCTTTTGAACTGCTTGTCCCACAGTACTAGCGCAGCTTGAAATATCTATACATTTTTAAACCTAATTTCTCAAAAACTGCTGCAGGGAGTTACACCAAATTACATAAACATGCTTTTCTCATAGGGATCTAGCTTTCTGCCAAATTGAGTGTCATTCTATTCAGCCATTTTATGCATTAGCACTGCCCAAAATTTCTTTTAGAAACTGCATGGGGAAAACAGATTTCTGGTTGTCCTCTTTTTGTCGGCCCCCGCTTGGCAGAACACCCAGAAACCTTCCAGGAAGAAGTTGAAGTGGATTATACTTTTCATTTGAAAGTTTTGTGAAGATTCGTTAAACGACATGTAGCAGGTGGGGGTGGACAAAGCGATGGACTCACCTGACATTCTAGTCATAATTCCACTCTGAACGAAACCTTGAAAAGAGAAAACAAGAGTTACAATAAAGGTAGGATTAGAGTCAGTGCTTAATTTGTTCAGGTGCTTTCAGGTGCTGAGCACCGACACCTATTTCTCAGGGCCGGGTCTATAGAATTTTTCTCCCATGCACAGCCAGAACTTTGCACAGGCCAATAAAAAGCGAGGCTTGTGCAGCTGTACGTTCAGATTTGGCGCATGCTGCTAGTGTGCTTGCTTTGACGCACACAAGTGCCTGGTCTTCAGGGTGGGGGAAGAGCAGGTGTGTTGTGTCATGCAAGTATAAACAAATAAACAATAGAAGAGTGTCAAATGCTATAGGTTCAAGCACGACCACAAAAAGGGGAGCAAAAACAACGGCTTCAATTTAAGACGTTTCAGTGGTTATTAGAAAGCCCTCACTCACCACCTAGTGATGACATGCTTCATCATTGGGCCCACCAAAGAGACCGAGTGTCTCTTCGGTGTGCTGCGACGCCAGATCTACTGCGGAGCGGGTTTAGTGAGTACAGGCAGTGTTGTGCGAAAGTAAAAGTAACTAGTGAGTGTTGAATGATAAAAACAGTCCGTAGTGTATCAAAAATAAGAACTTTATTAGGATGATCACTAGGGAAAGACTTAAAATTATGTGTCTGGAAATTGCGTCCACAAATAATAGAGTGGGAATTTCTTAGGTATCAGTCGACATGTTTCAGCCATGAAACGGTGTGATTTTACCTGGCATTCATCAGGACTACAGTGAAATAAACCCTGGTGGAAATGGACGCGCTAAGGCCCACCCCAACCTAGGGACGTGAAAGTGAAAATTAACAAAAATGGTGAAAAAAGTGCAAAAATAATTAGGAAGAAGTAATTATTCCACCTAATTACTCCTGGTTTAGGAGGCTTCCGACTTGAGCGTTTCTGCACCTGAGGGTAAAAAGGACAAGACATACAGGTAGGACAAGACATACATTAATTGATGATGTTAGACACTGTACATCGGTGATGCTCCAACATGTGATTTAGTGGAAAGAAGTGATGAGAATACCGATATCGTTATCACCACCAAAGTCCCTGGGTTGTTTAGATAATACACACTGGGAAGTGCTGTGTACTATTCGTGCTAAATAGAACAGGTTGATTAAAAACAAAAGGTGTTGAACCTTATATCTATCAAGTTAAAATGCAGGCACAGCCGTGCTAGCAAAATGCGCAATATCAAGTAAAACAAATCTCGCTTTTCTGGAGTTCGAAATTCTCACCATGGGTCTCAGGAGGGGGGTGGGAACGTAATTGGCACACCCTGTGATTTTGTCAAAAAAAGGGGGAAACAGCACATTCAATCGTGTAGCGTTTTCGTAATACTTAGCTCGATGCACATGAAATAAGAGCGGGATACTTTTTTACTCACGCCCTCGACGTTCGGCACCCGCTCGGCACCTATGTCTTCCCTCTACCGGACCCCGAAGATGTGAACGCGGGGCCGAGAGAGCATTAAGTTGGAAAGTTACCAGAAAATCACTTCCGGGTGGGCGTGGTCGGGGGTTTACACTGCCGCGTTGTAAACCAATCGGAACGAACCGTCATCATCCGACGTAGTCGTCACCTGATCAGGGAATGCAACACGAGCGTCAGTTGCCATGGTAATATATTCTTTCTCCGATGCCGTTTCCCAAATGTTGTAGGTATTTGGGACAGCCCTCCGTTAAAGTATCGAAGCGGCAGTTGCAAGGTAATCATATGTGGGCATCAGATATGGCTAGTATCGCATAAATACCAAAAGTGCTTCGTATCGCTTCTAGTTACATGTGATAAGGATAGGAGGGGAAAACAACCGCTGTACTGGCAGTAGTAAGACCCTTCGTATTACTTGTGGTTAGATCTGGCAAAGCTCAAAGGGAGCTGAGACCGCTATCCTAGCTGTCTGATATTAAGCTACATGGATCGTTTGTCTTCCGTTCATTGCATCACGGAATTCCATGGGATATCATCATTGAGTCCGAGCTGGTGGGTCCCAAGCCTATGGACCCATCGCTGTTCTTTTTCAAATAGGCGGTTGTTATTATTATGGCCGCCATCCAAGTGTTCAATGATGGTCCATCGCATATCATTTGGGGTATGGTTCAATTCAAGGAAGTGTCTGCTCATTTTAGTTGTTGGTTTCCGGCATCTTACATTTGATCGGTGCTCACAGATTCGAAGTTTTACCTTCCTACTAGTCATGCCGACATAGCGTAGTTTGCAGGGGCAGGTAATGAGATAAATCACATTTTCAGTGTTACAGTTAGTGTGATCTCTTTGAGTCCAGGTTTTTCCGGGTTCAAGTGCCAAGGTTTTTGAATGTACTGTCAAGTGGCAGACGCTGCAATTCGAGCAAGGATAATGGCCAACCACTTTTGGTAAGCCCCAGACTTCGGTTGCAGATCTAGGAGTCACCGTGGTTTGTTGTTTAGGCCGGGTATGTACCAGGGCATCCTTTAGGCTGCGTCCCTTCTTGAAGGAAAAAAGAGGTTTTTCCCAAGTCTTATTAGTACTGGACAGAATCCTCCAGTTCTTATTAATAGACTTCTTTATGAAATTGGATAAGGTGCTATGTGTCATTACACATGTCAATGGAATGTCTCTGGTGGTGACAATCTTATCCTCCAGGAGAGCTTCCCTCGGCTGGTTCCGTGCTCTTTTATAACTTTTTCCCAGTATCGGTTGTGGATAGCCTCGCATCTTTAATTTAGATGTTAAATCAGCAGATTGCGTTTTGAAATCCGTTAATTCCGAACAGTTCCGTCGCAACCGTAGGTACTGGCCATACGGAAGATTTTCTTTTAGGGGTCGAGGGTGAAAACTGGTGTACTCAAGAAGGTTATTTTTAGCGGTTGGTTTGTGGTATGTCTTGGTTGTGAGCCTCGTACCTCTAATATGGATTGTTACATCAAGGAAGATGGCCTCAGATTTACTGCTGGCATGGGTGAATTTTAAGTTTTGGTCTCGGGTATTGACCCAGGTGAAAAAGGCCTGTAGCTGTTCATTATCACCAATCCAAATGAGCAGGATGTCATCAATGTAACGTTTCCAAAAGTAGATTGAACTTGAGAAGGGGTTATTGGGTTGTAGGATGTGCTTTGCTTCAAAATCTGCTACATACAACCCTGCCACACTTGGGGCAAAAGTACTGCCCATCGAGGTACCAGTACATTGAAGAAAAAGGTTACCCTTGTAAGAGAAAAAATTCTCTTTATGGGCCAGGGTAGCGCAGTCCAGTATGAACTCTTTAGAAGCCTGATAATTCCACTCAATTGAGTTTAGAGCTGACCCCAGGACCTTGATGGTATCGTCCTGTGGGATGCTCATATAGAGGCTCTCAATATCTAAAGTGACCAGTGTCACTGTGTTTTCAGGAAAGGTAAAGTCCTGGATTAACTGGAGGAGGCTTTTGGTATCCTTTAGGTAAGTGGGAGTATTCTGGACAATCGGCTTCAGGTAAAAATCACAAAAGCGCGATAAAGGTTCCAGTAAGGATCCGATCCCGGAAACAATGGGACGTCCAGGTGGGGGCATCCGGTTTTTATGAGTTTTGGGCAGTGTATAAAAATATTATGGAATTCTGCCTTCGTTAGTACAGAGATAAGCTGCCTCATTTCTCGAAATTGAATATCTTCTTCTGCTTTTGTAACCAGGTTTGAGATTTGTGTCCTTAGTTCCTCTGTCGGATCTGTTATCAATGGTATGTAATTCTTTTTGTCATCCAAGAGTAATTGACAGGCTTTCTCATAATCAGTAGTATTCTGTATGACAAGGCCGCCGGCTTTTGTCAGCTGGCTTGATCGTAATACTCTGGTCATTTTGTAAGACTTGTAATGCACGATATTCTTCAGTACTGAAATTATGATAGGTTGTCGGTTCTTGGCAGGTCTCCAGGTCTAGAGATACTGCCTCTTCAAAGGCAGTGATAGCTGCAGGCACTGCATATGGGGGAGGGTTAAACGTGGAGTTCAACCTCAGGCTTGTGTCCCCATTGCGAGTAGCCTGATTCGGGTCTTCCTTCCCCTCGAAGAAAGCCTTGAGTTTCAGCTTCCTAAAGAAAGCAGCGAGTTCGCAGTGGAGTAAAAACTTGTCTGGGCGAGCTGTATGGACGAAGCCCAGACCCCTTTCTAGGATCTTTACCTCAACAGGCGATAGAGTCTTATCAGAGAGATTAGTTATCAGGCTCACATGTTGCTCGTTCCCGGTTGTTGATCCCTGTTGCGGGTGTGACTGCTCACCGCATCCTGATCTTCCCAGGTTACTTGGTTCGACCCTCTTCCTCTCCGGCCCTGATCTAAACAAGGCTGGCGGTAGTGGGGGTTGAAATTTGGTTGTGGCATAAAACCAGGGTTCCATCCCATGAATGGGTAAGGTGGTTGCAGGAAGGGGAATTGTTGTCCCATCCCATCACTTGAGGTGGAACAGGCCATCCTTGTAGCTGATTATGCTGGGCAGATCGTCCTCGGTTATTACGGTTGCCTTTGTTACCTCGTCTTCTCCCTTGTTTATAAGAACCGGTACTTGAACCACTGCTGTTGGATGAATCATCAGTGGTTTGATCATTACTGTTTTGGTTCCGTGTAGGCGGAGTGAAAGAGGCCGCAGAATAAGGGTAGACTTTCTCGAACTCAAATTTAGTCAAGTCTTTCTGGAATTTAGCGACTTTAGCTTGGGTCAGATTTTCTTTATATTCATTGAGGTCTTTGTTGATTTCATCAAGTTTCTTTTTAAAACCAGTTATTGTGGTTTTAAACCGAGATTCTGTCTCTTGGATTTCAACAAGAAGAGTCTCTGAAAGTCTTAGAGCTGTTTTTATTATCAAAACAAGCCAGTCGCGGGTACAGTGCCACGCGATCATGGCCCATTCCTTCCTGAAAGTTGCATCATTCAAGAAAATTCTCGGGGCATTAGCAACAAGTAATCCTCTAGGTGCTGTATTCTTAATGAGGTATTGTTTTAGTATAGTTCCATGGAGTATTGTTCGTATTCGCTCTCGTTTAATTTCTGTTAACTTCTCCCACTCAGACGTGTGAGCTATAGCTTGTGAGACTACCGGATCAGCAAACAGATTAGAGTCAGACAAGAGATCTGCTATCTCAGATTCAGAGTACGTTAATCCTAGATTTGACATGGTGAGCCCACGGAAGTGAGACGGGGATCTTAAAAACAGTGGGCCTGTCAGAGCAGGCCTCAGTAAAAGAAACTCTCACAGCTCCGCGCTGCTAAGTATAGTTAAACAAAAGGAGAGGTGGGGAGCGTAGAGTGACACTCTTAGACCCCAGTAGTAACAAATAAACAATAGAAGAGTGTCAAATGCTATAGGTTCAAGCACGACCACAAAAAGGGGAGCAAAAACAACGGCTTCAATTTAAGACGTTTCAGTGGTTATTAGAAAGCCCTCACTCACCACCTAGTGATGACATGCTTCATCATTGGGCCCACCAAAGAGACCGAGTGTCTCTTCGGTGTGCTGCGACGCCAGATCTACTGCGGAGCGGGTTTAGTGAGTTCAGGCAGTGTTGTGCGAAAGTAAAAGTAACTAGTGAGTGTTGAATGATAAGAACAGTCCCTAGTGTATCAAAAATAAGAACTTTATTAGGATGATCACTAGGGAAAGACTTAAAATTATGTGTCTGGAAATTGCGTCCACAATTAATAGAGTGGGAATTTCTTAGGTATCAGTCAACATGTTTCAGCCTCTAACCAGAGAGAGGATTCACAGGGAATTTCTCAGCTTTGACCTGGAGAAAAATAGCATTGATTCAAAACCTGCCATCAGAGGGGCTAGACTGTGTTGGGCACTCTGTACCTCCCCCACCCCCACAAGCCTGCTGAAATCTATCGCCCCACACCTTCTCTTCACCTCCAAAGACCCATGTCCTGAAAACCCCTGCTGCATACTTACAGCCTTATGTCCCTGTTGGAGAGAGATCAGAGTTTTGTCTAGTTGAAGTTTTGACTGCAGCACAGAGGGGTAATATAGAACATGTACCATGCAGATGACAGAAACTATATTTATGTGGATAGCTCAGTGGGTTTCTATTTTTGTCAAAGACATCCTCTTGTTACTCGCTGATCATAAATTACAATACTAATATAGCACAGGCGGCAGACTCAGTTGAATTATGTGCTTTATTTGTTCAAACGTATGTATGAAAGCCTGCCTGAATGGAGTTGAATGTCTGACTTCATTTGAAAATGGCAGTGGGATTTTGCGACTTATAGTCTGATCATGTAATAGAACTATTTGTTTGAAGCATGAGAGTCTGGTTCTCCATCAAGGCGTAATCCCGATGGTATAACTGACACTTTATTATGTCTCATCAGGAATACCTATTGTGACATAACAAAACATCTTTTTAGGGCATAAAACTTCACACAGATAAAGAATCGCTATTGTGTATCTTGGACAACACTGTTGTGCATTGGTGAGACAGGCCAAGAATGATACACTCCTGTCACCTCTCAACTTTACATAATTAATGACTGTATATTTAATAAAGCAGAGGTGTACTCTTTGCTTGCTGTATCTCAGTATCTGCTTTTCTTCCTCCCCTTCACACCTCACTCCTTCACTTCTCTCCAATCTTACTTCACTTTCTGCCTTACATCTGCGTTCTCTTAATCGCCACCTCCCCTCATTAAATGGTTTTCATTGTTCACCTTTCCATCTTTCCCTTCCACTCTACTCTCACACGCTCCCCACTGTCCGCTTTTCTTCTCTTGCCTTTCTCTTCTTTAAACTTTTCCTTCTCATCACGTTCCACTCTAATCTTGCAATCCCAATCTCTGCTTTCCACATTTCTCTTCACGTTGTCTACTGCATCTATTTTTGCCTTTAGACCTCTCCTCCTCCCTCACTCTCCCTTTTAATGTTTTCCTTCTTGCAAATATGTTTATATCTACTCCAGGAATCTGTGTTCTATCTCAGGGTCATACATTGAAATCTTGGTGTGGCCACTCAGTGTTTCAACTTTAGATAAAATTAATGCAATTGAGCTGGATAACAACATTTTTAATTTGGTGCCAAGGCCCCCTCTAGTGAATATGTGCCTTACAAACATACATGGTGTGTTTCTCTATCCCTTCATTTCTTCCTTTTCCTTTCACATTATTTTCCTATTTCCTCCTTCTTTCATCCATTACATATTTATTTCCTTACTCCAGTGCTCCTCTTCCTGCCTGCATTTGTTACTGCCTTCTTTAATGTATTCCTTCCTTCATTCTTTTCTTTCTTTTAAACAGCACAGCACAAGCACATTTTCTTTTGTTTGCAAAGCTGCCTCAAGTCCTCAAATTACCTTTCTATAATTTGAGTTCACTTTTAAGTTTTTGTCATAGGTTTCCAATGTGTTATATTATGTTATATTGATGTGTATAGCGCACTAATCACCCAGGAGGGTATCCAGGGATTTGGGCAGGTGTGTAGGTATGAGGTGCCTAAGTTGCTTTTGTGAAGAGCCAGCCCTTCATCTTCTTGCGGAACTCATAAGGGAGGAGGTGACTCCGATGTGTTGAGGCTTGTGGATGTGGATGGAGCCAATTAAAGGAAGTGAGTGGAGCCACTGGAGGGAGTGGGTGGAGCTGGGGAAGTGGGTGTGGCCTCATTGAAGACTGTGAGCACCTGCACTTCATATTTTACAAATTAAGCACTGATTAGAGTCCAGCAGAAAGGGAGATAGAATAGAAAACAAAGAAGGACTTTTGTTTCTCCTCCTGGGGAGAAACCCAGAAGGAGAAAGAGATGGGAAAGGAAAGGAAAGGAGAGGAGAAGCAAAAAACCTGCATGTTCTAGGTGGATTGAGGCTCAATCCAGGAACCCAGATACTGTGGGGAGATAACAGTCACAGGTTGCATTCAAGCGAGAGGAGGATTCATGTAGAGTCGCCACATCACCTCACAACTGCCCAGACCCTAGCCCCTGCCACGGCCACGGCCCAAAAGAGAATAGCCTGCCTAGATGGGTATGCAATTGCAGGGCTGTTGGTGGAGAGGAGGGGTAGAAAAGGAAATATTTAGGGGGACGTAACTGAATATGAAAGTGCTCAGAGATAAAGCCCTGAACAGGACAAAACCTAAAAGATTTTTCTTAATAGGAATGGTTCACTCAACTCAAAATAAATGGCATAAATATATGTGTGTGGAGAATGCACAGACATAGTGTTCCTTTTTTTTCTTTTGCAGTTTTCAGGGTTTTGTTTTGGCCTGACTAGTTGAGTGCAATTTTCTTTAAGGGTTTACGTTTTAAGGGATAAACAGAGAGGTCTGAAGAGAGGAGAGTCTATAAAGGGTAAGGCTAAGAAAGCCCTAAGGGGAGAAACCTGAACTCCCTGTTTACTTCAGAGATTTGAGATAAGCCTAAATATAAAGGAAAGACCCTAAGGGAAAAGGAGCACTCCTGGAACAACCTCAAAGAGGAGAATCCGAGTGTGTGAAAGTATACAATGGAAAAGTGAAGAGATCCACCCTAAAAAACAGATAGAAATGTAGGGAAGCCTTAGCTACAGAGCAAACACAAGGAGAAATATTAAAAGGTTGTATACTTACCTGTATTCCATTCTCTTCCTCCAAGGGTCTCCCGTCTGAG
The DNA here is from genome assembly GCF_964261635.1 of Lissotriton helveticus. Lineage (NCBI taxonomy): Eukaryota > Metazoa > Chordata > Amphibia > Caudata > Salamandridae > Lissotriton > Lissotriton helveticus. Next base: position 495,411,966 of record NC_136067.1, on the reverse strand, counting down.
GATGACAGCATCTATGGCAAGAAAAAGAAACAGTCAAGGGGGTGAGGGACAAAGTGAGTAAGAGTCTCAGACTCAGGCTACCTAAAGTGCTTTTTGTCCAAGAAATTTGGAAACCCCCCCCAAAAAAAAGGAATTCAAACTGAGACACAAATTTGTCTTTAGACGCGCTAACTTAAATCCTGAACCAATACCGACGCCTTACACGTAGTGTCAGAGGTGGGATTAACCCACCTGATAAAAGATGGAGTATGTCATACACCACTTAGCAAAAGGACAACAAAAGCTTGAATGAACTCTAGAACGAGAGATCAGCGCAGCTGGGACTGAATGGAGCGTCTTTCAAGATCCCATTCAAAATCAAGCTCACTAGTTGCTCACAGTCTCAGAAAGCCAGCTACAATTGGTCACAGGAAATACGCACAGCAAAGGATTGGTTCCAAGGGTTCAACTATATCCTTACAAAAATGCATTCCAGAGGCAGACCCAAAAGATTTTTAAATTAACTTTGAACTGTCTTCCCAGACTAGGCAGTGACCAGCAGATCAATGGCCACATTATTTGGCGCCCTTTTAAGTCGGTAGAGCCAAAGACACCTATCAAGCTGCCAATCCCACTGGAACATCTGCGTATGAAGGGATTAAAAGGTTTACCCTAGATAGATTGGAAGTCCATGAGGAAACCTATCTTCTTCACTTCCACAAGGAAAAAGGAACCCCAGGGGATACCCCTAGGACTTTATTCTTTTGGCTCACATATGCTGAAGATCAATGGTTCAAGCCTTATGAGGGATCTAAAGAAGAAATATTGGCCAAAATATACCTTGAACAATATTTGGAGGTGTTACCCTCCTGCCACGCAATGATGAACACCAAGGGCACAACCGCAGACCATAACGGTACACCCACAGTGTTATGAATGTCGGGAATGAGCCACATTGCCCATTTCTGTAGAAGTAAAAACATGGACTATGAACCCATGGAAGTGAATAGCTTACAGTGCCCCATGTACTAATGCCATGAAACTGGATCTAGCTATTATGTGAGTCTTCAGCAGAATCTTAAAAGGATCTCTGCTCTTTTGAATTCATAGTTTGGTCTTTCCCCACCAGATTATTCTGAATCATCAAGTCACAATTAGATTTGTCTGTGTGAATTCAAAAGACAAACCACATAGCTAAAGTGCTGGTAAATGGACGCGATGGGGAAGAAGCTTGGGCAAATATAGGCATTTTTGTCTAATGTTTCCAAAGAAGTAATACTGGTACAGATAATCCCAATTTCCTCTCGCTCTCCAAGGACACATTAAAAGGAGATAACCCCTGGTTAAAAGAGGCTCCTTTATTCCAAGAACCGATGGATACTCTCTCTACTGCAAAAAATCTTAAGTAAAAAAAAGGGAGAACACAGCAGAAACAGAAAGATTTAAGCCAAAATGCTTTGATAGCCCCAGAACCTTGGGAACTCAATAAAAACTTTAGGGCAGCACAAATAAATTACTCTACCGTCCAGTTTGCCTATCAAAAGGAAGACAAAAAAGGGTGTCAAGGTATTCCCCTTACTTAAGATTCAAAATAGGTTCTTGTATAGAATAGGGTGGCAAACAACCACAATTGAGAGTTCCTAATTTATTTAGGAAACAAATAAATTTTTTTGTTCATGGGCATTTGCTAGCAGGAAATTTTAGAGTAGAAGAAACCTCCTAGGCTATTCTAGCACAATTATATTGACCTGGTATCTTAGCACAAATAAAGAAATATTGTCAGGAATGTGAACTTTGTCAAAACAAGAATCCCTGTCATCCTCGCAGAGCCCACCTACAAAAGATGTCCATTATTGGAAATCTATTTGAGAAGATAGGTCTAGACCGTATAGATCCTCAAATTCCTTCTACTAAGGGATATAAGTAAGCCCTGGTCTTAGTTGATAATGCAACACAATATCCTGAAGCAGTTCCTCTCAGAGAAATATCTGGGAAGACAGTATCATGAAGGGCATTTTTCTAAAATAGGATTTCCTTAAGAAATCTTGACAGCTCAAACCCCTGTTGTTTTTAAATTGACAACAGGTGTGTTAGCAGCTAGATATAAAGAAAACGGATTACCGCCATAGATCATCCCCAGACTGACAGTCTGGTGGAAAGTTATAATGGTACTTTGAAATTATCGTTAAAAAAAGAATGACCTCCTCTAGCCCTATTTGCAATCCGGAATTTCACCTAGAACAGTCGTGGTTGCTCTTCTTTTGAGTTACTTTTTGGCTGTAATCCCAGAACATTATTCAAAATGACACAAACGGCTTCAGAGAAAGATTCCCAAGAACAAATCTCTGAGGATTATACAGCAGAGCTAAAAACCAGGTTGGGAAAAGCTAAAAAACGTAGCTTAATCTAACATTGAAAAAGCTCAGTAATAGATTTATAATGAATGAAAAAGGTGTAGATAATTAAAAGTAGATGAATGGACCTTGGTCCTACTGTCCACTTCAGGTACTAGATTACAATCTGAATGACAAGGACCATTCCTGGTGCTAATGAGAACAGACAAGATTATCTATAAGTTACAATTGCCCGGTGGAAGAAAACAAATATATCAACCTACTTAAAAAATGGCTAGTTCCTCTTGTACAAGTCCAAATAGCTGATCCCACTTCTTCGAGGGGTAAATACCTTGGAAGCCCTTACTGTAGGTAAGCTACTAACTGAATAACAAAACGAAGGCCTGAACAACTAACTGTAACCCTTTGTTAACATGTTTTGCAACCTCACAGGTATAACTCATTTAATTACTTACAGGATTCACCCAAAGCCAGGAAAAGTCATTAAACAACATCCATACCACTTCCCTGAAGCTAGAAGAAATGAGATACAGGAACAGGTTGAGCATATGCTCAAGTTGGGACTTAATAAAACCCTCTGCTAGGAAGGGGTGTTCCCCAAGAGTCCTTGTCCCTTAGCCCAATGGAACCATCTGGTTTTGCATCGATTTTCTAACTGTGAACAAGATATCAAAATTCGATAATTATGATCCACCTAGAATAGAAAAACAAACTGAGCAACTAACGGAATCCCATTACATATCCAAAATAGACCTCACAAAAGGGTACTGGCAGATTCCCTTACATCCAGAGGACAAGGTAAAAACAAATCCAAATCACTTGGATTCCCCCTAAATACCAAAATAACATTCAAACAACACATTGTGAGGGAAACCAAGGTAGCATGGAATCAAATCTCCCTCCTGAAGAAAGAAAAACTGTTCCTACTGGAAACCAGCTTCAGAACAACATTCCAAGCTTTAGTCCTCTCGCATCTAAATGGAGGCAACAATCTGATCTGTGAACTTGGCAAGTCACTGTTTCCCCCCTCCTAAAAGGTATTCTGCATCATGTAGCAGCATGCCTCAATAAAAACCTAGAAATGGTCAACCAGACCAACCTCAAACCTGATGAAATGTTACTGGCTCCCCCTCTAAGCCCACATGCAAGCTGCTTTACCTTATAACCATGTCGCAGATCTTCTCCATCATTGGTCCCAGGATACAGACCATCCCAATCAGAACTGCTCCGCATGATTGTGGAAGTAGCTGAAGACCCACCTTTTTGGAGAACACCATATCTCCACATGATATGGCTTATTATCCACACACATAATGTAAATGATTCTGAATCATAATACAGGACTTGCACCATCATTTAGCACTTTGATGCTTGTGAGCTGGGTTTGCACTCTACAAATATTTATATACACTTACTGACATAACTCATTTGAGAAGTCTGACCTTGGGGAGTACAGTAGCTGGATATAAGCACCGATGCTGGGGGCTATCCTCCGCCCCCTTTACCAGGCCTTCGCTGGGTGTGTGGGACAAACTAGCTAAGAGTTACTGCATTGCCACTCTTCCATTCCCATTCACATCCATTTGCAACAAATCTGAATTCTCCCCAGACTGTAAGGGAGGGAATTAAGGTCTGTGGAGATGAGAGATGCCTAATGGTGGAGTCACTATTTCCAAACAGGGAGATAAGCCTGACACGTTAACTAAACAAGAGAGGTTGGACATTGGATGATACACCTGTCTGTGAGGCCAGAAGCATAAAAGGTGTGCTTTTGGGATTTGAGAAATAGATGCAGAAAGGAGAGCATTCCTAGCAACTGACATCCAGCACATACAAGATAATACTTAGTAGTAACTGCATATACAACACACAAGACCAGCAAAGATGGTAAAGTAAGATAGGTCAAGCCAAGATGGAAAACCAGTAGTATGAGATGTACTATAGAACACACAAGTCCATTCACAAAAGCAAGGGTTAGAAAACACTTAGTAAGGCCATATTGTCCGGTATGATACACCAGCAAAATTTAATGAATGGAATCCAGGGAAGTCTCGGGATGAGTGGAGAGGATCGGGCACTCATTGAAGTCTCTCAGAGGGAGATAGGTGATAATTGCGTTGGTTGTGGTGCTTCAAGTGGTCCTAGCTTTATGGGAGTTAGGATGACGCCAATGACCCTATACTGGTTGGACCACATTTGGGATCTACTGATAATGGAAAAGATTACATGTTCAATGTAACACAAGGAATTGACTTGTCTTAAGTACCCTAGAGTGTTAAACGTGGTGCCTTCTTAATTGTCCCAAATGTAAGTAATGAAAGAGTCAAAGTGGCTTCTTGTGGAGCATCACTACACACCCTAGGTGATGTCCGAAAATGAATAGCTAGAATTATATGTGAAAGGAAATGTGTGGGGGGGGATGGAGTTGGGAAGTAAATAAACACCTGAGACCAATAAACAATGCCAATGCATTTTTTAATTCTGCATTGGGACCTAATTGTGCAAAGGTATCTTGGGGAGGAATATGCAGACATGGTTAGAAATATATTTGGCAATTCTCTTCTTTTAAAGAATAGCTTAGGCCAGTTGTGATCTGTAAGCCCACTGTTGGGGGTGACTGAAATACTGGGGCATTGTTAAGATGAAGGCAAAACTGTGGCACCTTTTTTATTAGATATCAGTGTCGCTTTTGACACAGTATCCCACCATTTCTTGGAGAAAGCCTAACAGTCACTAGGCTTGGAGAGAATGGCTTTAGAATGGTTTTGCTCCTTTCTTACGGATCAGACCTTCCAGGTCTCCTCAGCCATGGCCTGCTCTAATCCTCATACATCCCCTTATGGTGTTCCATAGGGCTCAGTGCTGAGTCCGCTGCTATTTAATATATAGACTGCCTGTTAGGGGAGCTGGTTGAAAAAGCAGGACTGTCTCTGTTTTCCTATGCTGATGACACACAGATTATCTTAAATCTCTCCTCGTCACAAGTACTGAAGCCCTCGGATCGTAACCTAGGACTGAGTAAAGTGGCCTCATGGATGCAAAATAACCTGCTCAAACTAAATGACGATAAGTCAGAAGTTATGATCTTAGGCAAAAGACATGACCTCTGGGGTCCTCAACGTTGGCCCCCCAAATAAGTTTCTCTTCCCAACCAATTAACAGTGTTTGGAACCTGGGTTTCATTATTGATGAACATCTATTGATGAAACAGCAAGTAGCTAAGATCTCTTCTACCTCCTTTGCAGTCTTGTGTTGGCTAAAGAAGATCTTATGGCTGATTCCACTCTCAGTCCAGAGAACTGTGGTTGCAGGCTCTTGTTATTTCAAGACTGGACTACGGCAATGCCCGCTATCTGAGAGCAGAAAAGTCAACCATCCAGAGGCTGCAATTGGTACAAAACGCAGCTGCGAGACTACTTTTTCGACTGCCTAAGTTTTCTTTGGTTTCAGGCTGTCTTCATGAGTAACACTGGTTATTGGTGTTGAATCGAGTCAAATTTACACCGATGTGTTATATGTTTAAAATCAAAACAGGTTTGGCCCCAAACTATCAGCAAGATTTAATGAAGCGGCACAGCCCGCTTTGCCCCTTGCGTTCTGCTCAGCAATTTTTCTTTGTTGTTCCCAAAATCAGACGGGCCCATATGAGAGGCTGGTCATTAGCCTACCTGGGACCGACCATATGGAATTCCTTACCAGCCGCTTTGCGAGCTGAGACCTCTCTGCTCGCCTTTCGCAAGGGTCAGAAAAACTGGCTGTTCTTAAATTAGTTTTCTTCATAACCTCTTTTATTGGCCTACCTTGCCAGGCTGAAGAACGAGTCCTGGACAACCAAGGACTATGCGTTTGCACAGCTGATAGGAACACAAGGGAATGAGAAAATGTTACAATTGTGGCCAAGGTGGCAATGTTATAGAGGGGAAAGAATTCAGACACCCACATACAGGAAAATCAATCAACCTTCTACATACGTCTGATTGCACCACGGAAAAGGTGATTTATGCGATAAAGTGCTCATGTGGTCTCGTATACGTGGGAAGAACCAGCAGAAAAATAAAGACTAGAATTGTGGAACACAAGAGCCGCATCCACAATAAAAACATGAACTCATGCCTAGCGGCACATTGGGTAACAACTTCCCACACAATCCCACAACTATGGTTCACTATTCTAGAACACATTGACACTCACACAGGTATTGACTTAAATACAGCACTTGCACGCAGGGAAACACACTGGATCAAATTTTTAGGAACCTTAATCCCAGGGGGCCTCAATGATCATTATGAGCTTCTGTGTTTTTTATAACGGCACATGTATCTACAGTACTTCTTAGATTGTAAGGGACTTGCATTTTTATCTCAACATGTACTGGTATATTTACCATTCATTAATCTCACTGTCGTTTTTCTCGGGTCCTGTGAATTCATTTAATTAATTTTTAGCTATAGGATTGGTTATTGGTTTTGGAATCTACAAGGCTGGCATAACACATTGGAACACGAAAAGCCTTCCTTTTATCCTTAACAGGAGACACGTTGTGAACACAGATATTTTGAATAGGAGATATTCGTACATCGTTCTGTTTATTTGTTTATTTCACAATATTCAGAATGGTATTCTCCTAAGTAAAGGATGGGTAGAATACCTTGGGATTCATTAGCTGTAAACAGTTTGGGGAAATGGATTGCCGAGTTGGTCCACTATTATTTCTAATTGAACTTTCTATCATTTGGATTCCTGATTTTGTTAATAAAGTTTTTTCGGTTTTAAATACTACACTAGGAGGCTTATGACGATCGTCGCAGTAATAGACAGTCCTCTGTCTTTGTTTATTGAGATAGAAAGTATTTCTACCGTGATTGGTTAGTAAGCACACACGTGATCGCAGGACGCGTAGAGGGGACGCCACCGTTGTTTGCCATCGGTAAGCTCCAAGACGATAAGCAACCAGTTACTTTTCATATATACAAATGGGACTTGGTAGTGGTATTTTATTCAAATTTTTTAGCACGACATCGGATGGGGAACTGGAGTCACTTGGTTTTGAAATTTTAACGTGGAATTTCAACTGTATAGAATCGACTGGTGGTGTTAGGACACAGGAGTTCACCGCCAGGTAAGACTCTCTCTTAGCTGACTAGTTTCGCACTCTTGATAAACTCGGGGGTAACCTGACACGGAATTGTTGTTTGGTTATTTCACAGCATTGCTTACAGTCCTGTGTATAGATAACCACTAAAACTTGATGGGAAGAAATCAGGTATGAAGCTGTGAAATTCATGCGTTTAGAATTTCACTTGGATGGGTGCTACGGATCTTTCCTGGTTTTCTCTATGTTAGAACATAGAATAGAACTAGCTCACAGGACAGGCTCTGGAATATGTGGGTCAGCTTGACTTGCACGGATTGGATATTTCGGACTAGTATCCATGGATAGAAAACTCCGAAATACTTGTCACAAGGAGGTGGTGTTGATCACAGATACTTTTCTTTTCTTTTCTTTCCATCACATACTTTTCTTTTCTTTTTTCGTAGATTGGATAAACTTGCAAGTCTTAAGTTTTAGACTGAACAAACAACTAGTACTGTCATGATTTCCTTTTGATATTACACTTTGTGTTGTAGATTCAGGACGCTACGCCATAAGAAGAAATGGAATGGTTCTCTCATCAAGTTTGATGATTGATGTGTTACTTATATCCCCTGATGAAGGGTTCTGGAATGAAACCGAAATGCATTGGGTTTTGATTGTACAGATGAATTAACAGTGTATGTCTTTTTGATTTTCTAACAATATTCAAACAAACAATATGGGTGAACAAATTATGATGTTGTGAGTACAATGTAAATTGGATTGAATTATATATTTTGAGTTACTCAGATTCACCGTGTTAAATGTAGATAAAGGATTCTATAACTAAATTTGGTACACAACTTGTGTTTTTTACACGTTTTTTACACATCTCTTATAACATTCACCCAATTGGTTTATTGAACAAGGCTGTTTATACAACCTCACAGCTGCGCAAACGGATAGTCATTGGTTGTTCAGGACTCGTTCTTCAGCTTACTTTAACCAGGAGGGAGGTGGGCACTCTCCCCCACACATGCTTTAGCACGCGAAACGTTAACATTCAAGATTTATCTTTTCAAGAAGGTTTCTATCTCCAAAAAACTGGTGTGCAGATCCACGAACACTTTTTTGAATTACTACCTTGCCAGGCGACAGGAAACCCTTCAGGGTAGCTGTGCGCCCTACAAATTCTAAATAAATAAATAAGTTCATTCTTACTACTAACTTGTTTCTTGGGGTAAATTCACCCTATCATCAGAAAGTCCCTTTCAAACTCTCACTAGAACCTTTGCTTTTCAGACCAATTACCAAACTCAGTTTATTAGACGAATCAGCTTATCCAAATATAGTATTAAACATACTAATAGTCACCGACTTATTCCATAAGATAAAAATTGCATATTCTACCTGCCCAAAAAAGAATGATTGAATTGGTGGCATTATCAATTATATATGGCTTTGTAGTATTTGTTCCCCATTTCTGGACTGAGGCATCAGGTAGTCGTTTTTGTTAAACTGGTCTTGTTATTGCATTTTTGCTATAATCAAATAAACAAAACACTGATATCCTAGATATGGGATGGTACAGTTCCTATACGGCTATAATGACAGACACAAAATAACAACATAACGAGATGGATGGAATGCTTGCAAATGTATGCATTTCGTTGGAGACATATTTTGTTTTTTTGTTTGACAACTGAAACCCTGTAAACAAAGAGCAACTACGTGCAAATCAGTCTCACTCCTGCTCCAGTAGCAACTGCCAGTCCAAAAATCTAGGCTATGGCCCATTAGAACACAAGAAACCTAATCCGTGAGGTGGAACTCGATCCTACAGCACAACGACCTTGCGACCCCAGTGGCGTAGGACAGTGGGTGCGAGCTGCCCCGGGTGTCATCACTGAAGTGACAAAATGGCAATCATATATGTGCTTTAAACACACATGGTCTGGGACTGCCGGCCACCCCCCGCCTCAACACACAGACTACGTTACCTAGTTAACAAGTCAACACATAATTCTTTGGAAGGCAGGGGGTAGGAGACCCCCTGGCCGTATTTATTAAAACATGAAACAAAATTAAAAATTTTAATAAAATAAACATTTACACAATTATTAAATGCAAACTTCAGAACATTAGATTTCCATCCATTTTGACATGATATGATGGGCTAACCTTAACAAGTAGCTAATACAGCATGGTTCCTAACCGAATCTAACATCCTGAAATTAAATTTGCATTTTTAATAATTTCTGGTCCTACGGCAAGGTCGCTAACCGGTGTCAGATCCTTTTACCCAGCTACGCTCTCACGTCCGAGATGCGCATGCGCGTCGAGGGCCCGTTTACCCTCGTGTGCTCCGTGAACTCCATTTAACCATAACAGGAGGGCCCTTACACTCGCGCCTTAGCGTCATAGTGTATGTGAGGGGTGGCTACCAGCCTGAGGAAAGCGTTGACTCCCCTCCCCCGCACCCAAGCAAGCGGATATCCTGCCCCTGAAGTTCTGGGAGAGACCAGTGGCCCCTCCCCCTGGGCGACCCCCACCTAAGGACCTTAAATTGCTGCTCACCGATTATGACCTTACCGCCACAGGCCAGCATAGTTGACCGACTATCTGGCCCCCCCAAACCGCCTACACTGAAAGGTCATACCTCCTAATTAAAACACTCTACCCCTGCTAGTTTATTCCCTAACAGTGGGGCATTCCCTGACTCCGTCAAATGTACCCTTAACCTGCAAGTAGAGACAACCCCTCCAACTATCGGCAACCTTTTCTTGTGTTAATCTAAATCGTCACTCTCTGATGCACCCCTGTGGAATATACTGCAATGAGGTATTTGAAATATTTTCCCAATCCAAGTGTTGATCCTCTTTACCGAGTGATCCTTCCCAGATTGGTTCCGCGCACTAACAGAGTCCACCCCCCCTTTTCCTGCAGCCTGTGAAACAACTGGGACCCCTTATGGTGCAGTCTGAGTTTTATATTTTGCTAGCCTGCTTGCTACTGCGATTATCCCTTCCACCAGGACCCCCTTGCCCAGTAAAAAACCCAATCGTTGCTACCCGCATGTCAGATAATGACTGTGCGGTGGGGTGTGCTTATAGAGTACCTCTCCTCCCCACTCTGGAGGGACAGACCCCCCTCTTTGGGATCCCTGTAGTTGCTATGAACGTGGGTATCTTGGCCCTAGACGTGTATACCCGACCTACCTCAGTATCCTGTTCAAGTTGCAGGGTCCTAAGCTGGAGCTGGCCTACTCATAGGTACCTAAGTGCCTTGTCTGTGCCGCTACCTGGCCTCCGGCTTCCGCACCATGGTGCCCTGGACTTTACACTTCCCACTGTCAGTGCTAATTGCTGTTGATGCCACACTGTCATTGTTAGGCTCAGCCCTGCGCCAGCCTACCCTTCTTGCCATGGAGCCTCATAACCCCCCGCAGTGCTATTTATGAAGAAAAGGTGCCTGTGAGCCCCGGCGTCGTCCCAACCGTATCCAATTCACAACGACGGTGATGTACACCCCCTCTGTGATTTGTATTTCTGTTCAAACTGCGACGGCATACCGAGATGCCTTGCCCTGCCCCTGGCAACCCAAATGAGTGACCACCACGCACTACAATTATGATACATGGGAAGCACCTTTACCAGCCGGCACTGCTTTCACCGTTGAAATGGCCGCTCCTCACACTTGATGCTTTCCTTTGACACCCCCAATCCAGGTGTAACGATCCTCTTGTCTGTCCATCTCCTGCATTCGTGGTGTGGAGCCCTTCCCAGATAACCACCATGGTCAGACATAAAATGACAAAACAAATACAGATGATTAGTGCTTCTGACTTCCGGACGAGAGATACAGTACACATGCCAGTATAATGTTGTTCCACGTACTCAGATGCTAGGCTTTATGCAACTTGCTGACATTTACATTAGGGCTACCTAAGGGTGCCTGGTAGTATGACCTTCATGAAAGCTTAGACCTGCAGTCCGCCGTGAATGCAATAGCCCATCCATTGTTACCTCAGGACAATACACACTGTGCAATGCTGTGCAATAATATTGTATATTCAGGAAAGTGTTTCTGGCTTCCGCCCGTCTGTATTCAATGTCCTCCGATGATAGGCTTTAGCTGAGATGAACCCCAGATGCACTTCCCACCTTACTCTCCGTTGCGAGTGGTCAGCATAGCGTCAGTTTGTGACACCCGTAGCGCATTTAACTCCATGCTACCGTGTGGTGCCTATTAATATAACCCTGGCTAAGAATAAGCCTGTAGGCTCCAGTGAATGCCATAGCCCCCCCCTCCTCATGGTTACCTACTGTCACTACCAAGCACACTACCAGCACATGGAGCCTAGGGCTATAGACACCGCCCCCCCCCCCCAGTGCCTATGTGATGCCGCAACTGGGTTCTTAGACACCTTTGAAGGTGTGACAACAGGGGCCCTGGTGTGTAGGATTATTAGAACCCCAAGAAATCGGTCATTAGCGAGGAGAAGTTCCACGCTTGTCGCAACTATCAGATCGGTTTATGCCATTGATAGTAGTACTAAAATGAGATGACCTGTGAGAAAAAAGCTTTCCTTCGCGTGGTCCTACATGTGTCACTACCTTGGGTGATTCCTGGTGGCCCCCGCCAGGCTCTAGGCCTTGTCTGTATGCCAATCGTGGTTCTTATACCACTGTCATGATATGCTTCGGTACGCCCCTAGGGCTCAACGTATATTGTGCTAAGTTACTGTGTGTTAAATAGGAACCATGTGACGCACCCAACATAGGAATGAGCCATAATTCAAACATCAATATACGAGCCACCCTGAGCTCTGGGCCCGTCCCAGCTAGTAGATGAAAATGAAAAACACACGGAGATGTTATGGCATGACGTCATGCCAGGCGAGCCTTGTATGGGACGGGAACTCCCGTGAAGAGAGTCATTTTTCTAGGGATTTCCCTTCTCTTTTTGACATCGTCGTCGTAGTGTCACCAGGCTTTAAGTGGAAGCTTTGTACTATTGTATACAAGCCCTAGTTGCTGGTTATTCATCTTATACGACCTAACAACCGTTGAAAACCTTGTAGTTATGTACTTGTTGTATCATATCTGGATGCAATGGCAGAAACCGCAAAACACACTTAGGGCAGCACACTATGCCAAGCCCGGATGGTTAGCTTACGTAATTTTTTACACGTATATCGCAGTGCCTGCTTTCCATCTTTACAGATAGCCTAAATATAAATGGGCCACGCCTTGGCCCCCCTATTTATCAAACCAACCGCTTATAGTAGTGACAACACTACCATTAATGCATAAACACAAGCCATCCCAGACAATGCCTTCCCAATAATTTTGGTGCAAGTATCAAATACTGCGCACATACACTTATTTTCCTAAAAGCTGCAAACATGTCTGTCTATTTCGAAACATGGATTGTCATTGATGTCGAAATGCATAAGCGATATCATCCCCGATATTGTTAACATGCCCACTAGACGGTAGCATAGGCTGCCAGATTTAATCTCCTTCCTGCCGAGAAAAAATTCCCCTCACCAAGAAACAGCAGCGCTACATGGATAGAGACTTACCATTGGTCATGCTACAAAGGTACCGTGCATGTGCAGGCAAAAAACCTGATGTCCCGCCTGCATCGGTACACAACCTTAACTCCCCGCAGGCTGCGCTAAATATCTCCCAATATACCTATGAGCTCTCATAGCGCTCCCCCCCGCGCAGCTCGCACTCCCTGTCAATCAGATACACAAACAGTGAACACTTACAGCATGTCACATCTTTATAACGCAGCGTTCCCAACGTAAGTTCGACACCCCAAAAGCATGCCCCAAGAAAATGGCCGTGCCAATGAGCACCTCTGCTGACAATTCGCCTGCGAATTGAATACCAACATCGCTGCTCATTTATAATACAGCGCAGCACCGATTAGCCCTGTATGTATCCCTTTACGAGCGCCCTATATACGAGCCCGAGCACATACATAGGTAGGCCGAATGTACAAATCAGCGGTGTGACACCACACCTTTTAATTCGAGTCACTTACTCCACGGTTTATGAGAATCAGGTGTTGCTGCAGTTTATAAAACGCCTGAATTTAAGTGCAGTGCTTTGATAACGAGATTGGCATATGCCTCATAACTCTACAAGCCACCCCCTGTGTAAGCCAACTGTAAATAGTCTGAGCAGGTGTAATTAATGAATACCCATCACTTCACCCTGGAAGGAGTACATCAGGAATGAAATACGTGTAACACATAGCAACATCTCGGCTAGTCGGGCGCACTTGGTATTAAAACAGAGACAGAGTAAAGCATGCTAAAGGCGCTGTGCATAACATCATTTGTTCTATTCTATGGCACTCGAAGTGTGTTGTCCCTGACTTCTGACATATTTCTGCCTGGGCAGACTATAAATCAATATTTTTAAAAGCCATTTACGCGACAGCAAACCTCGACAGGGACCGGCTGAGAGCGCACTCGAACCCTGCTGATCAGGGCAGCCGCCGGCATGACAGGGACGGCACACCAACGGAGCTGTTCTTAAATAAAGCATTCCCTGCAGCTTACTCGTGCCTGTTCGCTGTGCATATCCGCAATTCAATTACCAAAAATGATATTCTCAAATGGAGGGAATGCAATGTTTTGCCAGAGTTCGTTGGGATTACTATGCTCGAGTATGTACCCAGTCTCTGTGCAGCACTGAATTGAATGACTGAATGAATACATCGCCGAAATAACAGAGCTCTACCCAAACCCGGTCTAGGCCACCCATGCGCGTGTACCCACCGCTGTCCTCCTCTCCACACGACTGCTGATCTCGTCTCAGTGCTCCCACTGGTGCGCACCCTCGAGGCCTCCGAGCACCTACAGGACCCGCAGCTGCCCATCGCGAACTGCCCTATTTCAAGATCCCGTTCATCTCGCAGCTCGTCCACCGATAGCGCCCCGATGTTGCATCCTCGAAATTGCTTCATGACCTGCAGAGGAGGAAAACCAAAAGAAGAGATGCTCCCCGGTCCAGCGCACGTGATCCAGCCGCTCTACACCTTCGCTGTAGCAAGTAACGCGTTGAAAAACCCTGAAGGTGAAGCCAACCTGTAAGACAAAAATCAAAATTAAACGGCCCCACTGTGGGACGGAGCGAGCCCGGGAAGCGCGGGCACAAAGAGGCCGCTTCCCGCGCTCCCCAGGCTCTTAACCCCTTCCAGGCTGCGGTCCCGCCACCTTGACCCGGAAGTGCAAAGCTGCTTCCGGGGCAAGGGCGGGGCGCGCGACCAACAAAGGATCGGCCCGAGGGGGGGGCCGGGCCCAGCCATGTGTGCGTGGGGGCCGATTGGCCCCCCCTTTTCTTATTTATGCCATTTTGTTAAGCCGACAGTGACAAGAAATTTTTCACACCGTGCTATGCCACTGCGTGACCTCGTCTGGGCATACCCATTACACTTAGTGCATCTTTTTAAAATAACAAAAACGTGATGCGTGAAATGTTTGTGAATGTCTTAGACTCATAAAGTAATCAACAGGCGTCTCAATCAGAAATAAACACTCATCTGCTTTGAACATGAACTGTCTTTGTTGTTGTTTTCTCACCCAAGGTAAAAGAGAGATGAGGAAATGATCCTGCCAAAGCACTGGTTGTTTCTAAATTGAGCAATTTAAATAGGATATCGTAGTTTATGACCTTTACGTGTAAATGAATCGTGAATCACATGATTCAAACTATTGAGAATGTTTAGGAGGTGTTTCATTGCACAAGGTCCAGCGGTTGCTAGTTAAGAGTTGCTAAAAGTTTGATATTAATTAAGCTAGTAAGTGTGCTTGTCTGTGACCAAGGCACAGGTGAAGTGTTTCCATTCATTCCACATTGTCTGAATTAAATGTATGTGCTTATAGATCATTGCCATTTCTTATGTATGTGTTTTATGGAGCACAAGCCATTCCCTATGTTAGTAACTACAGAGGAATTTGTTAACAACGACATAAATAGTTATTGTGCACAAGTGACTATCATGAGCAGGTCCAATGGAGTTATGCAATTCTGCAACAGCTGCTTTTTACACGTTAGAAATGTGCCCTTCCTGCAGGTCACCTCGGATGTTTTGCTATTTCATAAACCCAATTTTTGCTGGAAGTAAACACTGCTAACCAGAGGTAAACTGCTTGTGCTCCACTCGTTACACGTGGTAAAATTGAGATACCTCTGAATTCCACATCTTATAAGTCCCTAATGTAGAGTACCACCCGTACCCAGCAAATGAAATGCTATTAGTGGGCTGCTGGACGCATCGTGTTACCCACTACAGCAGCACTGCAATACATGTTTTGAAAGCCTGCCACTGCAGCCTGGGTTTTCAGTTTTTAGACTGCCTTTTCAACCTGGTACGGAGAGAAAGGGGTCCCAGTGGAACAGTTAATATATAAAAAAAACAGCTTTCAAACGAATTAAGACACAAATACAAATCTAAGAGAGTCTCATCAACACGCTGTCATTTAATCATACTGTGTTAAGCATAATTCATTAAATATACATTAGGATTGTTATTAAGTAATAATAGTGCCCCTAGCGAAAGGAAAAGGGATATTGTGCAAGTGAAAGGTAGGGTTTGTGCAAGTTAATCGTGACTGTGGAGAGGAATAAACTTTTAATATCACAGCACTGATTTGCTACTGCCGTCAGAGGAGCCAAAGTTTGCAGAACACACAATGTTCATGTATCATTCATAAGAAACCATGCCTAAGCTCATGCCTGAGCTTTAAAGGATACCTAGCTTGTCACTGGCACACAAAGCTCACTCCTAGGCCTGCCTCTTTTTTGTCTTGTCTCACTAGTCAGGCTGGCACCAAATCCAGTGGGAGGGGAGGGACTGACCAGAACTGGCTTAGGGGTGGACAAAGGCTTGCCCTCGAGCCACATGGTGGCACTGGTCATAAAAGTGGAACCCACATACTCTCCTCAGAACACCCTTGGACCTGTGAAGAATCAGGACAGCCCTGTTTTGTGAATAAGCTAAAGGAAGACGACTGGACTTGGTTACCTTCAATTAGCCCCCCAGAAATGACTCCAAGGGTCAGTTGGCTAACCTCCTGTTTGGGCTAAATAGACACAAGCTTCTAGAATCATCTCTCTGTGCAACTGCCCAGCTGACCAGTTCCAATTGGGCCTGCCCTGGACACTTCTGATGACCTTTGGAGGAGTAAGCCCTAACCCTGCCCTGGACACTTCTGATGGCCTTTGGAGGAGTGAGTCCTAACCCTCAAGTGGTACCCCCCAATCAATCAGTTGGTCGGCTTATCACCCTTGAGGGTATCCAGGTGCTGGGTTGCTAGGCTTACTCGAAAATCCAGATATTGAGTCTTTTCTTGAAGTCCATCAGCGAGGGTGATGTTCAGAGGGGAAGGGTGTTTCAGGACTTGATGGCAAGGTGGGGGAAGGAGCGGCCTCCTCTGTGTCTATGGTGGATGTGTGGTGTTTGTACAAGGGCAAGCTAGGCAGAGCAAGCATTATTTCTGGATGGTTAGTGGAAGTTCAGGTGGTGGTTCATGTATGCTGGTCCTTGGTCTTGGAGGGCTATGCAGGCATATGTCAGTAACTTGAATTGCCATCTTTTCTGGACAGGCAGCCTGTGGAGGTTTGACAGGTGTTGGGTGATGTGGGTCTGTTTGAGCATGTGAGGATCAGTCTGGCCGCTGACTTCTGTATCATCGGGGGGTTTCTCATAAGTTCAATGGTGGTTCCTGCTTACCGTGCGTTGCCGTAGTCTAGCCGGCTGGTGATTAAGGCTTGCTTGACTGTTTTTCTCCTGCTGATGGGGAGTCTTTGGAAAATTCATGAGAGTATGTGGAAAGTGTAGAAGCAGGCGGAGGAGACTGTGTTCATCTGCCGTTTCATCTAGGATGATGCAGAGGTTGCGGGTGTGGTCTTTTATTGTGGGAGTGGGTCTGAGTTTGGCGGGCCACCAGCTGTCGTTCCAGAGGGAGACATGGTTGCCAAAGATTAGGACTAGTCTTGTCAGTGTTTAGCTTTAGACAGTTGTATTTCATCCAGTTTATGGCATTCTTCATGCAGTTGTGGCAGTTAGTCTTAGTGGTGGTGGGGTCTGCTGAGAGTGAGAGGATGAGATGGGTATCGTCGGCATAGGATATGATGTTGAGATTGTGGGTTCTGACGACGTTGGGTAGAGGCATCATCTAGGTGTTGAAGAGAGTTGGGCTGAGGGACTAACCTTGAGGGATGCCCCAGATTGATCCCAAACTGGGGCAGTCTTTTGATGAGTGTATAGTGGGATTTGTGTGTTGAGAGCAGCGGAGAGGTCGAGGCGGATCAGGGCTGCTGATTCTCCTTTATTGAATATGGTGCAAATATCATATGTGGGGTCGATCAGGGTGGTCTCAGTGCTGTGGTTGGTGTAGACACTGAATTGGGAGGCATCTAGTAGGTTGTTTCTCTCCAGGTGCTTGGTGAGTTGCTGGTTCATGGCCTTCTCCAGGACTTCGGCTGGGAAAGAGAGCAGCGAGATGGGGCAGTAGTTCTGGAGTTTACTCTGGTCGACAGAGGGTCTCTCGAGGAGAGGTCTAATTTCTGCATGTTTCCATGCATCGAGAAAGGTGACTGTGTGTGATGGATGTGTTGATGATGTTGGTGAATTGGTGGCTGATCTCGTTGCTTCCTAGGTTGAAGAGGCAGTGGGTGCGGGGGTCCATGGGTGTTCCCAAGTTGATGAGTTCATGATGGCAGTGATGTTCGTTGGGGTGAGCTGTTCCCATGCGATGAGATGCTGGTTGGAGGAGCTTCCATTGGGGTGAAAAGGCTGAGGAGAGCGGTGGATTGATGCTCAAAGTTCCTGTAGATGGTGAATATTTTGTTGTGGAAGTGATTTGCTAGAGTGTTTCAGATTACTTGTGAAGGAGGAACCGTGTTCTTGTGACTGTTGGGCAGGTGAGCAATCTGACAAGGGTGAAGAGTTCCTTGGTGTAGTTGGCGCTTGCATCGATGCAGTCTGCAAGGGCATTCATTTTCACGCCTTTGAGTCATTGGTGGAATTCATTGAGGGATGACTTGAAGGTGGCTCAGTCTGTAGCGTCTTTGCTGGTCTGCCATCTTCTCTCCAGTTGTTTGCAGCTGTGTTTCATTGTACAGAGTACCGCCGTGTACCAGATGGCTCATTTGATGGATCAGCAGGTTTTGACTAGTTTGATGGGGGTGACTACGTCGGTGGCGTTGTTCAACCTGGTGTTGAAGTTCCGGACTGCTTGTTCCAGGTTGGTTGCGGCACGGGCTGAATGGTGTTGAGGACATCCATCCATTGGGTCTGTGTCACTTTACTCCAGCTACGCAAGTAGATGTTGGTGGCAGTTTATGGTGATCCTGCAATGGTGAATTGGACATTGGAGTGGGTGGTCTAGGTGAGTGCTGTGGCATGTGTGTATTTGACTCTGTTGCTGGATGCCAAGATTGGCTCCAGTGTGCATCCTGCTCTTTGTGTGGGGTCTGTAATCAGCTGGGTGAGGCCGATATTGTCCATTCATTCCAGGAGGTTGGCGAAGTTAGTGTCTGTGGGGTCGTACAGGTGAAATTTGAAGTTTTCGACTCAATGGCAAGTGGGGTGATGAAGTCTGTGATGGCGTCGCAGAGGCCAGTGAGTGGTCCTGGCGGTCTGTAGGTGAGGGTGCCTTTGATGGTTGTTTTTTTGTCAGTGTGAAGTTAGGAATTGAGGTGCTCCATGATGGTGTAATGTCGTCTTTGGTGGTGCTGCCGCGGATTGTTTAATTGTGGATGATGGGGATGCCCCCTTCATTTTAGTTGGTGCTGTCCCGATGTGTACTCTTGTAGCCATTGGGCATAGCGGTGGCAATGTTGGGGTGGAGAAGGGGTTGAGGCAGATCTGTGTGATGGGTTTATGTTGGGGGGCGAGGCTCCCTTGGCTGGTGTTTCAGGATTTGCCAATGATATCACGATTTGGGTATAATCGGCATATAAGGCAAGGAAGAAGCCAGATTTTTTAATAATAGACGCAAGGGGAGGAATGTAAATATTAAACAAAGTGCTGAGCCCTGGGGAACTCCACAGGGTGGGGAAAAAGACCTGGAGACAAACTGGCCCCCCTTAACATTATTTAGGAAAAGATAGCAATAGATCAAAAGCTTTACCCTCTATTCCTAGCCCATGCATACGGTCAGTCAAAATCCCATTGCTGACCATATCAAAAGCTGCAGAAACATCCAAAAAGATCAGTGCAGCTGTCCCACCCCTATCAAGTACTCGTAATTCCTCTGTTGTTATCACCAGTGCCGATTCAGTGCTGTGATGTTTACTAAAATCATGTTGTGTGTCATCCAGCCAAGAGTTTTCCTCCAAATATCCAGAAAGTTGTTGGTTCATTACTTTTTCTACCAACATGGCGGCTAAAGGAAGTCTTTATATTGGTTGGTAATTATTACGGTCTTGGGCGCTCAAATCGTCTTTTTTTAATAGGGGGAGAATCGAGGCCTGTTTCCAGTAAGAGGGAAAATATCCTTTCGCAAGCATGTTGTCAAAAATTTGCCCTAGATTTTGTGCTACTTGAGCAGGAATCATGTACATGTTGTTGGAGGTGAGAAAGGAAAGATCCCCTTGGGTACATTTCATAACAGGGTAGTACCTGTCCTAAAGTAACACTCATCCAAATGCACACTTATTCGCATTCCTCACTATCCACACATATCAAGATTAGACCATATGTAATAGGGAAACCATTACAACACATTGTATTAAAAAATATATAGCACATATATTTATTGTTCGCATAGAAAAATTTCTCAATAAAAACCCGGATATAGCCCAACAATCAGTTCATTTGATATCACGAAAGTTCATAAAAACACAATACAATTAAAATATTAATCACAATATGCATGAAAATGTAAAAAGATTGAAGAAACCCAAGGCTAGACAGAATAATTCAGTCTTAACAATTTACACATCTGACATAATGTTATATTATAGGCATGGAGATAAGCAGTTTATAATTAGCTTTTTTACACCAGTGCCCAATGGGCGGATTGTGTATCAGATATTGCGTTGACGCGTTTTGATGGGAAAAAGCCTTATAATGAGCTCTCCATGTTGTTTTGAATGTGGCTTCTCACCAATAAGCCACACCCAATCACTGCACTCCCACTTGGGAGGCAAATATACCACTGCACCATTGAATAATATGCACTTTTGAGCATGTCTTACCACCCCTAGCACAGCAAGACTTCAACTCAAAACAAACAGCACCTTTTGAAAAGGGGTTTTATTTAACAAAATGCAAAGACTATCACTTTTAGAATAAGGCTTGGGGTTTATTACATAAATACTCTCTAAACAAAGGCTGTCTCAGATACAAAATGCATAAGATTCAAATATATGTGGCAAACTTATAATCTAAAGGCATGACTCAATAACTGAGGAAACTATAATACTGATTTATAAACAACTGATATAAGGTAAGATACACTGGACGTCCTGCAAGAGATCAGAAAGATATATATATATATATATATATGTATATATATATATATATATTACCTACTGGCGGTCGCCAGTAGGTATATATAGTTAGGATTTTTTCCCTATGGGATTTTTGAAAATTCTATGTCTAATAACTTTGGCGTTTGTGGACGGAATTGGCTGAAATTTTCTGGAAAATGGAACATTTTGTTTCTGAGCAGCCCCTGGAAATTTGGGGGGGGGGTTCGTCAAGGGGGGGCCGAGAAAAAAGGGGGGTCCCAAAACGTGTTTTTAACATTGAGTTTTCCATAGGGCGGTTGGCCTCACTTTTAGCCCGAACGGCTGAATGGATTTCCACGAAACTTGGCAAAATTGTAGGGACTGGTAGCCCGATGTGCCTTTGCTAGGTCTCAATATATGTGCTTCAGTGGATTTTGAGAAATTAACGTTCAAAAAAAGATATATATCTGTAACAGCGGACCGGGCAGCGCTCCGGTTCGCGGACTTTACGCGTAACGGAACTTCGCGTAGCGAAGCTGATTGGCTCTCCGGTGTCTGTCAACATTCTAAACAGTCCGGAGCGGCCGCCATCTTGTCTCTCGGTAGGATTGAGAGACAAGAGGAGGCCAAAACAAAGGGGGAAATGACCATAAGGGGCATAGTAGATCCTCCCTGACCCCCTAGGTTTAATGTGGAGGCTTTAAAAGGGCCCCGCGGGGCAAAAAAAACAAATTTTTTTTTGTTGTTTTTTTGCGTGGGTAGCGCCCGGTTCGCGAACCGGGAAGCGTTCTGGGCAGCGTACTATAAGGAAAAAAGAATGATAGACTTTTCAAATACTGTATGTTAATTGATTGTTGGTTTTGTTGATTATTTTTTAATTTTTTTATTTTTTAAGCAATTATTTATTATTGTGATTGTGTTTCAAAATTTAATAACATTTCTAACATTTAACTAGTTTATGAATTACATATAAAAATGATTAAAGACTCAAACAATTTTTTAATATTACATACAATTTTATTTTTCGGATTGTTTTTCAAAATTTAATAGAACGTCTAGCATTTGACTGTCCGATATGTCCTCTTGTTGAGTGAACATAAGTTCCCACATTTGACCGTCATCATAATGAAGTAAATGATCCACAGATTCTACACATTGAACTAATTCATGGTCCCGTGATTCATCCATGAAATCTGAGTATTCATTGTCCTCAATATCTTTTTCTGTGTTGTTCTCCAGAACAATTTCGAAGGAAACATTCTGCTCACCTTCCATTTTATTGCTGTAATTTGCATAAAAAATAAATATATCAGTAGAGATAGGGCACTGTTGGGTTTACGTTCAGACAGGTACTTGTGAGTTTATAACAGAGAAGTAATCTATGGGCACTGTATGGTTTCAGGCGTGAAGTAGTACTATTAAAAAGTGCCTGTGAAGAAGCCTAAGTAAATTCATAATTATACCACAGAAACCTAAATCAATCCATAATTATAATAAAGAAGCCTTTCTCAATGTCTAACTCTTACAGAGGGATAGTATATAACTATCTGAAAATGTTTTCAAATTTATAAAATAATATCTCACCTTCTAAAAACAAGTTTAAGTTGTGAGTGAAAATGATCTTGCAATGTAGTTCAGGAAGTAGTAGTCAAAATGGCTGTGTTTCTCTCTCTTCCTTTATATATATTCAGGTACATAGCCAATCAAATGTCAGGTAAAAAAAGTAGAAAATGAAAGTAACATTTTAATTGGTTGTCAATTCCAACACTTCAGATGTGTTTTGTGAAGTAATTTACCTCAGGGTATTTAGAGAGGTCTACAGGCTAAATGGTTAAATGGAATTTCAATCAAATTTGTGAAAATGGTAGGCATTGGTATGTAGTATGAGCTAATCTATATTTGGTGAAATTGTCTCCAGTCGCTTTTCTGTAAACTACTTTCCCACCTTTTTTGATGGTGCGCTTCCCAGGGAGCGACCCGGTACGCGAACTGGCGAGCGCCCCGGTTCGCGAACCTTAAGCGTTACGGGAGTCCACCATTTTGTGTTTTGGTCGAATTAAGATACAAGATGCAGGGCAAATAATGTTCAGAATGGGTAGAAGGGGGCACAGTAGACTTATCTTGACCCCCTAGGTTTTCTGAGGGTGGCTGAGGAGGCCCATATGTGCGAAAAAAAAAACATTTTTTTTTAAATTTAGCGAGGTTACCTCCCGGTTCGCGTACCGGGTAGCGTCCCAGGGAGCGTACTTTGTTGAAAATTAGTGAAAAAAGTTAGAGTAAAATAATAATTGTGAGTGATCAGATGTAGGGTAGCTCTGAGAAGAGCTTTTGGGTTTATGGTACATTTAGGTACTTATAAGTAGGTACCAATGCACAGTCTTAAATTCAGAATGAAAATTCTGTTGCCCTCATCTGAGAAGTGAACTCCATCTCCTCTGTAGATATCTTGCATGTAGTAACGCAAGTTATTGTTGTACAGGGAGCCCATTCCATGGTCTCTCATGTAAGCTGAAACAGATTTGTTTACATGCTTCCTCGACTTCTCAATTTGTGGACAAAATTGGTTTGACCACCTCCATTTCTGTCTTTGGCATATATTTGAATATACCAAGGCAGTCTGAGGAAAAAGTGCCATTAATTGCTCAAAGGTGTCCTTTAAAAGCATTTCCAGACCTACCCCAGTCAAAGTGCCCAAATCATTACCTCCACAGTGCACAATTAACAGGTCAGGTTTTGGCAAATGCATAAAGGTTTTCACCAATGGTATCAATTGGTGACATTTTAATCCTCTGTGGCCAAACCACTTAATTTCCACATCTTGTAAATTGAGGTTAGGTAAATTCCTGTTCTCAGCATACCTCTGAGCCCAATAGATGTAACTATGTCCAACAATCCAGACAGAAAACATGGTGAGAGAAGGTTCTCCTGCAGTCAGATGAAGTGTGGCAATGAAATGGCAGTTGAAAAAATAAGAGTTTAAAATGAAAAAAACGGTGGAGTTTCTGTGTTAATGAAGCAGTAACAGTGATTGGTGGATTTTGATTGCTGAAAACAGAAAGTTAGGGTGCATGGATGAGTTGTTTGAAAGATGTATTTTGAGTGGTCAAGAAAAAATCATTAAATGAAAGAATGCACTGGATATGAGGTGCACTGAGAGTTCAGAGTTCAATTGCAACATTGTTGTGTGAACTTGCAAACACCAGAGGTCTTCCAAGACGTGGTTGCCATGCAAAAAAGGCAGAAAGGGCAGAGGGGGGAAGGGTTTTCATTTGAAAAAAATTGAGGGAAGAGTTTTGATTGGGTGACATGAGAGATATGTGTGAAGAATTACAGCATTTCTGTGCTTTTGATAGCTGCAGACTCTGGAGTGCATACCTTTTGCTCTGCTGAAGACAAATTGGTATGTTTCTGAGACTGTTTTGAAACTCAAAGTATTTGCTAAGGTGAGAAAAGATTTCTTTAATTTAGATAGAGAATAGTGTGCTTTAAGGAGAAAATTATGAAGAAAGTTGTGTTCTTCAAATGTTGCTTTGTCTCAAGTGTTTTACAAATAGATTTTGTTTCTTTGAGAAAATGTAATTGGAGAAAATGTGAAGTATTAGTACTGACAGGGTGTTATTGTGCATAGGAGCTGTGGAGTCTTTTCAAATTATGACTTGAAAATCGTTTTTGAGGAAAATGAATGGTTATAATATTTATGACAAGGACATAATGGTGTATGCTTCATTATAAGGCAATTGAGTGTCTCTGATGTTATTTTTCCCATTTTAATGTATGACCTTTCTCTGTGGAGCAAATTGCTTGTAAATATGCTCCCACCTGTGCATGGCAAATTTAGATTTTGAATGTTTGCGTTACATAGCCATGTTAAAAGTGACACAAACATGCTGCAAAGGCAATCAAAAAACGCTTTTATGTGTCTTAAGGACATTTTAAGTCATTTCTCCATGTGCAGTGTTTTGAAATTATGATTTGAAAATCGTTTTTGGGGAAAAGGAATGGTTTTTAAATTTATGACAAGGACATAATGGTGTATGCTTCTTTATAAGGCATTTCAGTGTCTCTGATGTCATTTTTCCCATATTACATTAAAAGACCTTTCCCCGTGGGGCACATTCCTTGTAAATATGCTCCCACCTGTGCATGGCAAATTTAGATTTTGAATGTTTGTGTTACATAGCCATGTTAAAAGTGACCCAACCATGCTGGAAAGGCAATCAAAAAACGCTTTCATGTGTCTTAAGGACATTTTAAGTCATTTCCCCATGTGCAGTGTTTTCAAATTATGATTTGAAAATCGTTTTTGGGGAAAAGGAATGGTTTGTAAATTTATGACAAGGATATAATGGTGTATGCTTCTTTATAAGGCATTTCAGTGTCTCTGATGTCATTTTTCCCATATTACATTAAAAGACCTTTCCCCGTGGGGCACATTCCTTGTAAATATGGTCCCACCTGTGCAAGGTAAATTTAGATTTTGACTGTTTGCGTTACATAGCCATGTTAAAAGTGACCCAAAAACTTGCAAAGGCTTTAAAAAAACACTTTCATGTGTCTTAAGGACATTTTAAGTCATTTCCCCGTGGGCAGTGTTTTCAAATTATGACTTGAAAATCGTTTTGAGGTAAAGGAATGTTGTTAAAATTTATATGTATAGCTAATTGCTAATCGCAAATTGCACCTTCATTCCTATGGGCCTCCTGGCCCATGGAAATGAATGGGTAATTTGCAATTAGCAATTTGCTCATCGCAAATTAGGAATGGTAAAGAATCGCTATTTATTCCTTAAAATTCGCTATTTTGGAAATGCAAAATAGTTTGATGATACATATGGCGGTTCATCTCTAACAAGATAAGAAGCTTAGGGATACATTTATGATGACTGGCGCAATGAAGTGGACATCACTTACTTCATTGGTAGAGCTTTACATGTATTATCTCCTCTGTATTCTTCATCAAGCGTAACTTTCATCTGCAATCCTGAGTAGGCCTCACCTTAAACAAACCTCTGGATAGGGCACACCTTATCGTCATCCTGAATTAATCATTTAAAATGCTAGGGACAGATTTATGATAGGTGTATGCCTCTTTTGCGCCACTGTGCGTCACTTTTTTGATGCAGCGGCGGTGCAAAAGATTTGCTATGAGGCGACAAAATTACAAATTGATGCATTTAGGCAGATGTGTCATGGTGTAAAAAAAACGTGCCACATGAAACCGATGCAGCAGTGATGCAAAAGATGCACCATGTTGCAAGACAGGCCTCACTTGGGGCCATATGTATCAAGCTAATTAGCATTCGCAAAGGTCAAAATTCTGCGAATTTCGGCCTTTGCGAATGCTAATTAGACAAATGGTATGTATCAAACAAGTTTGATGCAAAATAAGGAATAGCAAAATTTGCTATTCCTTATTTTGCGATTGTACTGAAGGATTTGCAAATTTTGCGATTCCTTAAATGCAATGTATCAAACAAAAAATATGCAAAAAATGCCATTAAGGATTTGCAAACTACCACCAACTTCTAGTTGGTGGTAATTTGCGAATTCTTTTCAAAAAGCTTTTTTTCCAAAAAACAAAAGGTGCCATATGACGCCCATACATGCCCTTAGGGCATATATGTGCGCCATATGCCCCCAAATTTCTTTTTCAGGGGTGCAGCAGGGTGTTCTTGAGACACCCCTGCACCTTTGGAAAAATTCCTAATTTGCGATGAGCTAATTGCTAATCGCAAATTGCACCTTCATTCCTATGGGCCTCCTGGCCCATGGAAATGAATGGGTAATTTGCAATTAGCAATTTGCTCATCGCAAATTAGGAATGGTAATGAATTGCTATTTATCCCTTAAAATTCGCTATTTAGGAAATGCAAAATAGTTTGATGATACATATGGCGGTTCATCTCTAACAAAATAAGAAGCTTAGGGATAGATTTATGATGACTGGCGCATCACCAGGGATGTGCCAGTCATCCTGCGCTGCTGTTCCGCCACCCATGGTGTGCTGCATTTACAATGCGGCGCAGCATGGGGCAAAAATGGCACAGATGCGTGACGCATCTGTGCCGTAAAGGTGGCGCATTGCTGGAGTTGTATCGCAAGTGTGATGCAGCTCCAGCAAGGCTCAGGGGTGCCCCATCTCCACAATGTTGCGTCAAGACCTATGCCTGCTTCAAGCAGGCGCAGGGTTTTGACGTAGCTTCCTCCTATCTGATTGTAAATGCGGCACACCATGAGTGGCAGAGCAGCGGTGCACGTTAACTGGTGCATGCCTGGGGATGTGCCATTTAACATAAATCTGCCCCTTTACATTTAAGTATGTGCAGGGGACACAGAGTCGGTGAGGCTTATCCAAGGTTAAGAAGAGATGAGTCCTGTTCACTGAAAAATTAGACATAGGCTTCACCTGCTCAGCATCGTTGGACATGGCTATATAATAGCTGCAAAATGTTACTCTTGTTAAACAATTTTACTATTATAATCTCTGAGATTTGTCTCTTACTCTGCAACATCTCATTGTTGTTATCTTTCTTTAAAGATAAAGACAACATCAACATGAGCGACAATCAGCAATCAGTTGATTTTGACCTCATCATTGAACTCGTAATTGAAACATCAGTGGATGTTGATCCCTTGGATGATTTAAATCCTGAGGATGAAGAAGAACGTGATGAGGATGCAGATTTGTCCGAATTATATGACATAGGATGGGAAGCTGACGTGCTTGAGCCTATGGAACTATAAACATTTATTTTAAAAATTTATAATAAATAAAAAGTAAAAATGTAAACCGTTTAATTTAAAAATAAAGACACCTTCAAAAACAGGTTATGTGTAGTGTCTTCAATAAAATATTAAAATATGCTCATAAAATTAGATCAGATTCACATATAAAATAGCACAGGTAACATGAATATAAATTCCATTTCTTTTCTGCTATTTCTGTATTCTAAATTTGCCAAGCACTAAAAAATCTTCTATGTAAAAATGTCAAGTAGTGTTTTAAGTTTTTGATTACTGTTATTGATTTACTGTTGGGTAATAGTGGTTAATAACATTTTTTATTATATTTTACCACAGATTCAACTGCAGATCATTTCAAGATTTCAGCATGCCAACCAAAGAAAGAGTGAGAAAGGCTGCAAAACGTCAAAGACAGCAGGTTAATGAAAAAAAGCAGCAGTCCTCTAACAAAAAGATTTGTCAAGTCACCAAGAAAGCACCGGGTAAGAGTACAAAAACATTCATAAGAAATATCTGTAGTAAAAAAAATATTACTACAGAAAATGTTTCAGTCCAGAAAAAGAGAAGCAATTCAAACGGAAAGGAAAGGCCAATGAAAAATGTTACTGCTAGAGCAAGAGATAACTCTGTGCATGATAGTAGAAGGAAACAACAGTTTAGGGACATTCGTAAACGAATGTTCCGCAACAGGATAATTGGCAATTTGTTAAAAAATATTAAGAAAGGTCAACAGAAAGTGGTTTTTTATAAGAGAAAAAAAATAGTTGAGAAAGTTATTGATCAGGCATTTGAAATTAAACGTAAGTTATTTATTTTGATAATCAATAGAATTAGGAAGCTAAACAAGGCAATTTATGATTTCAAAAGAAATAGTAGATGGAAGAGAATAGTTAATCGTAGTAATTTTTGTGAAGTTTTTTCTGGAGAATGGATGCATAGTTCAAGCTGTGAGGCATTTTTTAATGAGGAGAGTTATTTCCAGGATAATGATTTGGTGCATGCAGTTGACACCAGTGGTCGTGCTTATGAAGTGAAAGATGGTTGTCCAGTTGAAAAAGAAAAACTTGTGACAACAGAGGCAGAAGAGGTGTTAGGTAATGAGGTTTTAGGAAGACGTGCTAAGGGTCCTGTGTACACCTGGAAGTGTAGTAGTATTTGCAGTGTGCGACAGGATTCCATCAATTTGCTTTGTGATTTTGTACGGTCATTTAATAAGAAAAGTTTGAAGCAGAAAATGAGGTTGTTGCAAGAATTAGATCCTTGCAGAGTGAGAGTAGTGACAGGTTCTCATGGTCATTCACTGGCTTGTCTTTCCAGGAGAGTATGCCAGAGTGTTTTTCATCATTTCAGGATGCTAGCAGTGCATCATAATAAAGTGAGGAAATTAGTTAGAATGTTGTATTATGCTAAGAGTCCAGCAATTATGCTTAAACAATTATGCGCTGCTCTTTTGCATGGTTCTGAAATAGATGTGAAGAATATATGTGAAGAAATTGAGTTTTGTTACTTTGGAAGTAAAGAGGAGAATGTTGAAATTGACCAAGAAGAAGCGGGTAATGTGGAAGATAGTGTACAGGTTTCCAGTACAGATAATTTCCAGAGGGAAATTGCGACGTTTCAGGTCAAATCAAGTGAGAGGCCAAATTTCACTTGTGTGTGTTGTCGACGCACTTATTATAAGAATCAGACTAAGTTAGTGGATTTATATGCAAAAAGTGAAAGGGAAAATAATAGTGAATGGAAGGATTTCGCAACATACTTGATGGCAGAAAATTGTTTTGATTTGGGATTGGATCAACGTGTGTGTACTTATTGTTGTTGCAAATTAAATCAAAACCAGATGCCTGCTAGAGCAGTTCATAATAATCTGGAATTGGTTGAGATTCCTTCTGAATTGAAGGATTTAAATACTTATGAATCTATTTTGATTCAAAGTATCCATCCCTTTCAGGCTATTGTAAGAATGGAGCCAAAGACAGGGAAATTGCCTCCATCAGATTTACAGAGAGGATTAAAGGGAAGAGTTGTTTATTTGCCTCTAGATTTGAAGAAAAACATTAACACAATTGGAGTAGAAAAAGTGGAAGAGGAACCTCTGGTTATCTTAGTTAATGGGGTTCCGACAAAGAATAAGAAAATATGGCAAGATTTAGTGGATGTTAGGAAAGTTAAAAAGGCAACATTGTATTTGAAAAAAAATAATAAATACTATAAGAATGTATATGTTGCAGAAGAGGAAGTAAGTGAGGAAGAGGATAGCGATTTGTGTGCTGGTCAAATTGAGAAAGTAGAACCCTCTACTAGTGAAGAAATATATGAACATTATAGTGTTCATCCTTTGCATTCCAAGGAAGTCATGGGGAATGCTATTGAGTTGTTTCAAATGAAACAAGCCAAAGGGAGTCCCATTAGTGTTTGGGAGGAAAGTTTGGAAGCTCGGTGTTTCCCACAGCTTTTTCCAACAGGTCAGGGAGGAAGATATGATGAGCGACCTCATCAAATTCCTGCTTCTGAATACCGGACTTTGCGATTGTATGCAGGAGATGCTAGGTTTCGACAATGCATTCCTTATTTGTTTCATCTCCTGTTTGAAAGCGATCTGTCTGGACTGTCATATGCAGTGAACCACATCTTGAAAAGTGGTATACACATGCAAAACATCTCGGCAAGTGACTTTATGGATAAAGTCAATGTCCAAGACAGTATTTTGGATTCTCACCTGATTAATCTCATGGCATGTCAGCGTGGTACTAATGAGTACTGGTACCGTCGTCATGGTGATTTAAAATGTATGCTGAGGAACTTAGGAACTCCCACATGGTTCCTCACTCTGAGCTGTGCCGAGTATGGCTGGGAAGACTTACTTGAATTTCTACGAGAGGCAAATGCTAACGTAGAAAACATCGAATTCAAGACACCCGGAGAACTGTGCTCTTTGGATCCAGTCAATGTATGTAGGTACTTCAATCATAGATTTGAAGCTATGATGTCTTTCATCATGAATAAGAAGAATCCACCTCTTGGAGAGGTGTTGGATTTCTTCTGGAGAAAGGAGTACCAAGCAAGAGGTGCTCCTCATATACATATGTTGCTGTGGATCAAGGATGCACCTAAATTTGGAACTGATCCAGAAGACTCAGTGATGAGTTTTATACAACAGTATTCTACGTGTGCTGTTTCAAACGCAAAGGAGAAGAAAAGCCTAAGAGAAAAAGTTCTGCGTTTCCAAAGCCATCGATGTGGAAAGTACTGTCGTCGTAAATTCCGAAACAAGGACAAGTTCTACACCAAATGTCGTTTCGGCTTTCCACGACCGGTGATTTCTAAAGGAAGAGTAAACAGTTTGATGTCTTCGCTGCGACATAATGTGATGAAGAAATCACCTAAAAACACATACAATTTCAAGAGGAACGAAGAGTCCAAGTACATCAACGACTACAACCCGGTGATTTTGTCCATGTGGAATGCTAACATGGATATACAGTTTGTGGCTGATAACTGTATGGCTGTGGCTCGGTATGTGACGTCTTACATCACCAAAAAAGAGAAGACAGAATTGAAGGATAAGTGGGAGGACATTTCCCATGAAAAGAGCCTCAGCAAGAAGTTGTACAGTTTCAGTCTGAAGATGTTGTCGCATCGAGAAATTGGAGCGTACGAATGTTCTGACCGGTTGTCTTCAGCAAGTCTCTATGCCAAGTCCAGGAGTATCGTTTGGGCGAGTCTTGGTCTTGCTGCAACGCGTAATCGAGTTCTCAAACCTGTGCGGGAAATTGAGTATTTGGCGGAAAAGGAGCCAAACAGTACCGACATTTTGAAGACCAACATGTTGGATACATATTATCCAAATCGAAGCATTCACCTCGAGAATGTTTGTCTGTATGAGGTTCTTCAAAATTACATATTCAAGAGGAACATCAAAGAAGATACTGAGAAAGGAGTGTATGCTGTAATAGGAAGTGAGGGATGTCTGGTCAAGCAAAGAAAATGCCACTTGGTAAACCATCGAAAATTGAGTGGCGAATCTCCTGAAAAAAAGGAGTTTTTCTATTTAGCACTTTTGCAACTTTTCAAGCCTTGGCGTGCAGAAGAGGAACTGCTTGGAGATTTTCTCTGTTACGAAGACTCTTTCAATGCCGCCAAGGAGACCATAGAATGTCCTGCTTTTCCCAAATATGTAGAAATGTTGAATGCAGAAATTGAGCAGGAAGCAATGATTGCAGCCGAGATTGCCAGAGACAGTTCTCAGGACAGTCAGAGTTCTGCTTCATTGAGTCAGGATCCACTAGGAGGACCTGTTATCGAAAATGAAGCTGCCACTGCTATGAATGAAGTGGAAAGAGCCATGGCACATGCTCAGGAGGATGCGGTTAACTTAGAAGAGTTGGAAAGACAACTCAACGTTGAGCAGAGGAAAATATATGACGAAGTTACCATGCAAATTGATCATGGATTAAGTCATGACAAGAAAGAGTGCTCATGTACGTCGTTGAAGCCTGTCCGACTGTACGTGAGTGGAGAAGCGGGAACTGGAAAAAGTTTCCTTATTAAAGCAATTTCATGTTATTTGCAGGAAAGGACAGAGTCATCGCTGTCTTGTGTTAACACCGCTCCAACTGGACTGGCAGCACATAACATTAAAGGGATTACTTTACATCGTTTACTGATGCTGCCAGTGGAGCATGACAACAAATTACAATATCACAAGCTATCTGGAGATGCTTGTTTTGAAGTTTCAAGAATCTTGAGGAAAATGAAACTTCTTATCATTGACGAAGTAAGCATGGTTTCCAATGTCATGCTTGCCTTTGTGCATTTGAGAATGCAAGAAGTTCTCAAAACAGAGTATGATGTGTTATTTGGTGGCAAACACATCATTGTTTTCGGAGATCTTCTGCAGCTGACACCAGTGAAAGGGCAACCTGTGTTCAAAATGCTCACGCATGAAGATACCAGGAAGTGCCTAGGCAGCATTGGCAACGTCAATATATGGTTTAACTTCAATTATGCTGAACTGCATGAAAATATGCGTCAGGCGAAGGATGAAGTTTACAAGACTATTCTACAAGATGTTAGAATTGGAAAAGTGACCGAGCATGGGAAAGAAGCTTTACATGCACGATTACTGTCAAATTTATATCCAGAACAAGATGTTGTGCCTGAGAATATTTTTCAGAAAATTACTGAGCAGAAATCTGGAATATGTTTGATGCCAACTCTTGCAGAATGTGCCAAATTCAACAACAAAATGTTGCATTTAGAAAAGCAAGAGATTGTGAAACTGGAAGCTATTGACAGAGTAGAGCATATGGGATCAACAATTATTTTGTCTGAGAATCTGAAAACAAAATTGGATTCATTAGAGAAGAGTATATCTAAAACTGCAGGTTTTGAAAAGACTCTGAATGTGTGCTTGAACTGCCGTATAATTTTAAGAAGGAATTTACATGTTGAAAGAGGTCTGGTAAATGGATCAATGGGTAATGTTGTTGATTTTGTAAAATACAGAAATAGAGATGGAATTGAATTTTTAAAAATTAAATTTGATGGCATTGAGGAAGTACAGCTAATTGGTCGTTGTTCTGCTAGATTTTTGCTTGTAAAAGACTTATATGTTCGCCGTAAGCAGTTTCCTGTTTGCTTGGCAAATGCGGTGACAATCCATAAATCGCAAGGTTTAAGTGTAGACAGTGCATTGGTGAATATTGGCAGTTCTGTGTTCAAGGAGGGTATGGCATATGTGGCATTGTCACGAGTTAGAACTTTATCGGGATTGTACTTGATTGAGTGTGATGTCACAAGCATTTGTGTGGATCTAGATTGTGTTAAGGAATACAATAGGTTAAGAAGAGAGTATGCGCCACATTTGCCTCAATATCCTTTGTTTGAGAAACGTGTGGTAGGCCGGAAACGAAGACATGTGACCAATACTGGGGAGGTTGTAGCAAAAAGACGAAAAGTCGATGAACCTGAAATTATAAGCAGAAACAAAAAGGATTCTGTTGAAGATGTTGTTGGTTTTCAATTTGAAAACAGTTCTGGTGTCAACTGCTATGCTAATGTAGTGGTTAATGTTTTGTTTTCTCTAGAAAATGTAAAAGAAGAGATTGTGGTCAATTCTGATCAAAGATTTTGCAGTTTGTTAAATTCTGTCTTAGAAAAATGTAGCACTGATAGAACAAACATAGAAAGTGTGTCTGAAATTCGAAATCTGTTAGACAGATGTTCAGGCCAAACACAATTCTCTCAAAATATTCAGCAAGATTGTCAGGAGTTTTTAATGTATATGCTTGATGTATTGCATGCTGAAGGTGTAGATGTAGATCAGCTGTTTGGGCTTTCTTATCAATGGCAGCATGACTGCGAGAACTGTAGGGTATCAAGTACTACTAGTGTAGACTCAGAAAGATTTATATATTTAACTTTGCCAGACAGTAAATCAGTCTCCTTTAATAAGCTAGTAAAAGCAGCTGATCACAACATGGAGTGTAGCCAATGTAAATCTGAAATGATGTCCACATTATTTATACGAACATATGGCCAGTATGTCATTTTAATGTTCCAACGATGTAGGCCTGATGGAACAAAATTGACAACTTTAATTAAAAATTTTGTGGCTTCGCAGTTGTCAATATCAGGAAGGACTTTTGTAACTGCAGCAATTATATATCATGACGGTCCTTCAACAACATCAGGACATTACACAGCTTATTTAAAGTCTAGAAATGGCTGGTCATTCTGCAATGATTCTGTTTTAATTTTCAAAAAAAATTTGCCGTATGACCTTAAAAACTCTTACCTGGTGTTTTTAAAACCAAAATTTTAGGGAAAGAATCTCGGGATGTGCTCTGAGGAATTTCAAGAAGTTCTAATGGCTCCTACACGATTTGGCCTTGAGGATAAGTGTAGTTCAGAGACATAACTTGTAACCATAAGACTGGACGTCATGGAGAAATAAGTGCACTTTGAATGAGTTCAGAAAAACTATTTCTTTTTATAAGCTAATTGAAGCAGCCAATCAAAACATAGAGTAGAGGGAATGTAAGTCTGCAATGCTGTCTACTGTTTTACATTGCTTTGTGATTAAAAGTGATGTAGAGAATTAAGTAATTGTAGTAGTCATAGAGGTAGTGTAAGTCTGCTTCATAGTAAGCAGTATCAGTGTCATAGGAAATGTAGAACATGACTGAGGAAGAAGGGGAAGATATTACTAGTCCAGGATTGTGAAAATGATCTTCAACATTTTAATTCTGAAAGTTGCGGAAATGCCAAATGACGGGATTGGCTTACAAGAAATCCAAGAGTTATAAATGGCTCTGACAAGATTTGGCCTTGTGGAAACTTGTGGTAGAGAGCAAGAAGTCATTTATTGTATGTAACATGTTTTTCAAAACGATGGAGGTTTTCTTTCAGAAAGTGGCGGGCTGAAAGTAATAACAGCACAACAGAGTGTAAGCTGTTCATAGGACATCCTTTGACGTCATGGAAAGTAAGTTAACTTTAAGGAGTTCTGAATTCTGATTTGTTATGTTGTATGGGTTTTTTAAACACAATCATTTTGATTGTGTTTTTTTTCCCCGCTGTTATATGATGAATACCTTCAAGTCACTGTTTTTAGTGAAATTTGATACATTCTGAGAACAGCAAAAATAAACCATTTAACATGTATAATTAATTCTGTACTGTTTCCATTTATGATGTACATTTAGAACTGTGTAGGAGGCATGGAGAAGGAGAGGCTTCTGTAAGTGTCAAAGTTCTTGCATACAGTGCTCATATTCTACGTAGTCTTTCATATGATAGACTACATTTCCACAATGAGATACCTAATCAAAGGAAACACAGGTCATATGATTGTGGAATGAGCAAAAAAAGTGCATGTTTTTCAATTATATTACCTGTGTTTCCTAACATTACACACCACATTGTGTAGATGAGGTTTAGGCCTGTTCCTGGAGACAGAGGAGGTCTGACATTTGTTCAAGAGTGCAGTGGACATTACTCACTTCGTTGGTAGGCCTCCACATGTATTATCTTCTCTGTATTCTTCAACAAACCTAAATTCCATCTGCAACCCTGAGTAGGACTTACCTGAAACAAATCTGTGGATAGGTTACACCTTATTGGCATCTTGAAACAATCATTTAAAATGTTAGGGTCAGATTTATGGTGGCCGTGCGCCTCTTTTGCTCCATTGTGGGTCACTTTTGTGTAAAAGATGCACCATGTTGCAAGATAGGTTTCAGTTCATCTCCAGCAAGATACCATCAGTTTAAAATGTATATAATTAGCACTGTGTAGGGGGCATGCAGCAGGTGAAGCTTTTGTAAGTGTCAAAGTTGTTGCATGCAGTGCTGCACTTCTGGGTACTTTTCATATGCTGGACTACATCTGCACTATGAGATACCTAAGCAAAGGCAACACAGGTGATGTGATTGTGAAATGAGGAAAAGAAACTCCACATTTTTCAATTACATCACCTGTGTTTCCTAAGTTTACGAATGACATTGTGCAGATGAACTTTAGGTCTGTCCACGGACACAGAAGAGGTCTGGCCTTTGTTCAAGAGTGAAGTGGTCATGACTTACTTCATTGGTAGGCCTTCACATGTATTATGTCCTCTGTTCTCTTCAAACAACTCGAAATTTCATTTGGAACCCTGAGTAGGTCTCACCTCAAACAAACCTCTGGATAGGACACATCTTATTGGCATCCTGAAGCAATCATTTAAAATGTTAGTGTCTTGCGACACTTTTCTGAGACAACAGCAGTGCAAAAGATGCACCATGTTTTAAGATAGGCCTCACTTCATCTGCATCAAGATACTGTTAGTTTTAAATGTATATCTTTAGGACTGTGTAGGGGTCCTGGAGAAGCAGAAGCTTCTGTCAGTGTCAAAGTTGTTGAAA
Source organism: Lissotriton helveticus (assembly GCF_964261635.1). Lineage (NCBI taxonomy): Eukaryota > Metazoa > Chordata > Amphibia > Caudata > Salamandridae > Lissotriton > Lissotriton helveticus. The sequence continues at coordinate 495,375,423 of NC_136067.1, read as the reverse complement.
AACTGTTTGTCCTTCAATCTTTTCCCTTGTCTTTTGTAATTTTTAAATACATGTTTTAATATTTTTCAAATGTTTGTTCTCTCTTTCACAGATTGAAAGTATAAAAACAAAAAGTGAGTAATTTAACGACAATTATAAGGTAAATGTTTTGTATTCTTTTCGTTACATTTCTATCACATTCACCTACTATTAGTTCCACAGCTTCATTTCTTTAACCCTCAGTTTCCTGCCTTTGCTACTTTCCTCATTCCTTTCTCTATTACCTACTTACTCAACTCCTTCCACTCTTTTTCTCAGTCCCTCTCTTCTCATAGTTCCTCACTCTTGTTCACTCACTCCGTCTCTATTACTCTTAGTGTCTTTGACTGATCACTTTTTCACTACTTGTTCATAATGCTTTCTCTGTGTAGTTGAAGCACACTAAGGGGCATATTATGAACACAGCCAATAAAATTATTGCTGTTTTTATTGGCAGAAAACTGGTGCAAAAGTGGTTTTAGCGGCAGTTTTCTGCCGCAAAAGCGGCTTTGGTGACATATTTCTGCCGATAAAAGCTGCAAAACTTTTATTGCCTATGTTGATGATATGGCTCTATGTTATTTACATTTCTTTGCTGTTTTAATTAATCTTTTTCTGTTATTTTTTGTTTTCTGTTTTCTATTTTTTCCCTCTGTTATTCCCCATGTTTTAATCTTATTTTGAACATTCACTCACATTCTCTAAGAAACTCTTCTTTGTTATTGTTCTACTCTCTTTTTTTTCTTTCACTTCCTTATCTATTTTGTTTTCCACAATTATACCCTCTTCCGTCTTTTCTTCGGTAAATAGATCTATTAAACAGTATCTCTGGTTTACTCCCTATAGCTGTCTTTCTTTTAACATCACTCTCTGTTTACTTTCCTTATACTTACTCTTTTTTTTTTTTTTTTTTTAATTTTTTGGGTTCGCTCCCGGTCCGCGAACCGGGAAGCGAACTGGGAAGCGAACTAAAAGAAATAGAGCTTGCCAGAGTGCTAAACATTCTAGCAATTTTTTTTGAAAGGGGAGGTAGTTCTGAAAAGAACTTTTTTTTTAATGTTTTTGTTGGTTTATATATATTTTTTTTTTTTTTGTATTTTTTTTTTTTTGTATTTTTTGAACAATTTTATATTTTTTTTGTTTTTTTTGGGGGGGGAAACAACAAAAAACAGGCATTGAAAAGGGCTCAACAGGAGCAAAAAAAAAATTACTGTCTGGGGCGGTTAGGGCAATTATGATTGTTATAAGCTAGGTTGATGGAATTAATACTCATGTTACCACATGATATCAATGCACCGCAGTGCAGACAAGTATATTTCATATGCCCAAAATTCTCCTGGATGTTTGGCACGGTTTCCCGTGCCTCTGCTGCTGTCAATGATATTAACGATGTTGACCTGGCCACAGGAGTTGCTGTTGGGTTTTGTTCCATGTCACGTATTTCCGCCCGGCTGTAATTGAGTGGATGCCACCTGTTCATGTGCCTATGCATGGTATAGTTCCCATAGCTATACTTTTTATCAGTCCCTCTTGATAATTTCTCTCTGCAAATGAGGCAGGTGACATACCTCGCATTTACTTTCTTCTGCCCTGGAGGGATTGAAAAAAACTGCCAAATGAAACTGGCTTTCCTATGGGAAACCCGGGGCACCTCTTCCAAGAACTGTGGTCCTTCTCTCTCCTCTTCTTCTATTTCTTCCTCTTCCTCCTCTGTGTTGGTGATGACCTGGGGAGGTGGTCCTCTCTTCCCATGAGGAGGTGGAGGTGGTGGTGGGGGTGCACCAGCTGAAGCAACTACTGAAGCCATTGCTCTACTATGAATAAAGGTCTTCCTCTCACAATGATGAAAGTCAGAGTGAGGAAAGAAGGAGGGGTTTTCATCATTTGGGAAAAACAATAGTTCTAAACCAATGAAAAGTGTTATTTTTAGGTCACCTGACCTAGCCTTACATGAATATGAAACCAAAAGTTAAATGAACCAATGAAAAGTTTTATTAACAAGTCACATGACCTCTCACGCTTATGTTACGCGCTGCGGAACGCGCCCCGGATCGCTTCCGGGTCGCTGCGCTTCGCGCCTCGGTTCGCGTACCGGAGCACTTCTGGGTGCGCTAACGCAGCGCGTCATAAGACGCATTACGCGACAACGTGATACGTCGCGCTTCCGCGACGCGTCACGATGTTGATTTCTAACGCGGCAGTTGCGCTAACGGAACGTTTACCGGTTCGCGGACCGGGTCGCGGCATCAAATTGAGCTAACGGAAAGCTTCCCGGTTCTCGAACCGGGAGCGAAACAAAAAAAATATTTAAAAAAAAAATTATTAATAAACATATAAAATATATTTTTGGATTTAAAGAAGAATACATTTTACAGCTATAGATATTAGCTTTTAAAAAACCAATGAAATTCACTGAAAAAACCATAGGTTATAGACCATATATAGTTAGGAATTAGCATTTACAAAACCTTGAAAATTCACTGAAAAAACCATAGGTTATAGACCATATATAGTTAGGAATTAGCATTTAAAAAACCTTATTTTACTCACACAAAACCATTGAAATTCCATATATAGTTAGTTGTACTAACTATATATCGCGCACCCGCAATCCACTGCTGATCATGTCACATATTACATCATTCATGACATGGTCAGTGACATCACTGATGACATCACTGATGACATCTCAAATGACATCACTGATGACATCACTGATGACATCTCAAATGACATCACTGATGACATCACTGGTGACATCTCAAATGACATCACTGATGACATCACTGATGACATCTCATTTGACATTACTGATCACATCACTGATGACATCATTCATGTGATAATACAATGAACCTCTTCAGACTCTAATATAACCTTAGATACACTCAGTGTAAACATACACTCACAGACTGTCACTCATCCATGGAGTTACTCAGACACCTAGTCAGTCATGCAAAGAATCAATCACACCTCCATTTTCTCAACTATACAGTTATACACACCTTACTTATTCAAACATATACTAAAACATATTTACTCTCTTATACAATCCTGGATACAAGTTCACAATGATGCATACAGCCACTCACACATTCACTGGCTCCTATACACAGTTATTTATATATGTCAACTCTCACATGTACTGTATTTTACATATGTACTTACTTTGACATGTAGCACTGAGATATCCATTCACTCACCAATACACTCATGCACACAGTCAACCGCCCATACAGCTGTTTCCACATGCACTTTTGAACCCATACATCTAGTGAATCAACTGCTCACACATATATGCACAGAGTCATACACCTCCCAGCCACCCACACACACACTCAGTCTCCCATACAAATGCTTGGGCAACCAATCAATAACCCATATAGCTACTGATGAACACATGCAGCAGTTTACAGAACAACAGACATAATGATGCACAAATTAAGACAGTTTAGTCACTAACCCATGCATTCAGTGAGACACATTTAATCACTCACTCATACAGTCAGTCACGCACCTACTAAATCCTTCATCCAGACACTTCTACATCTACTCATTCTTCAATATGTAAAACATATTTAAACTTTACAGAAACACACAGTCACTGGATGATGTCATCAGTGATGTCATCAGTGATGTCATTTGAGATGTCATCAGTGATGTCATCAGTGATGTCACTGACCATGTCATGAATGATGTAATATGTGACATCATCAGCAGTGGATTGCGGGTGCGCGATATATAGTTAGTACAACTAACTATATATGGAATTTCAATGGTTTTGTGTGAGTAAAATAAGGTTTTTTAAATGCTAATTCCTAACTATATATGGTCTATAACCTATGGTTCTTTCAGTGAATTTTCAAGGTTTTGTAAATGCTAATTCCTAACTATATATGGTCTATAACCTATGGTTTTTTCAGTGAATATATATATATATATATATATATATATATATATATATATATATCACAACAACGATTCCTCAGGTAGGGAAAGCTTGGAGTCGCAAACAAGTAGTCGCAATCCACACAGGATAGTGTTCTTATTAATTTATTCTTCAATCCATTTATTCTTCAATCCGGTAACACATGTACATCGTATAAATACGAAAACATCGAACACCCAACATGGGACAAACAGACATCCTTTATTTAATAGAAATGAAGGACTTAGATGTTCGGAAAACCGCTTAGGAAACATATACCACCTTGTATAATTAAAGCTTTGTTTCAAAACAGAAGACAAAACTCAGGAGTGACTACAATGTCCATAATCCTTGTAAGTCAGTGGCCGTGGTAAACAGAAACTACTTGTGGGTTAAGATACACCCCTTGGGGGAGTGACCTTGGTATGAAACTTTATTGATCTTTATAAGTTGTGAACATGCACTTTACAAACTAACCGTGATCAAGACAGCGGAGGCTGTCGAAACGCATTGGTTTATTGCTTTGTTTTGATACCCCAATGGATTGAAGAATAAATTAATAAGAACATTATCCTGTGTGGACTGCGACTACTTGTTTGCGACTCCAAGCTTTCTCTACCTGAGGAATCGTTGTTGTGAGTTATAGCGGTTGGGCTCAACCGCAGGAGTAACGCGGCCACGCCAGCAGCGCCCTATCGGGAGAGGAAAGGGAGCCATATGGTTGGATTTATTTACTTCCCGAGGTGCTCACCGGTGGATTCTTTGCATCACTTTTGAACGGACTCGTGGGACAACAGCGGACGGAAGGGAGCGGACCCACACCTACCGCGGAAAGCCGACACCGAGGTAAGAGTGTGTGGCCGCCGAGTACGTCGGCTGTGCCAACTCGTTCTAAAACTGTTGATTTAAAAATGTTTATATCACATGAGAGTGAGACCCGGTTAATGTGGCAGACGTGTTTCCAGAAAAATATGGCAGTACAGCGTTTCAACTCGAAACTTGCAATATGGAATATCCCAATGTGGATATAGCAAGCTAGAAAAGGATAAAAACGCACCACGAAACTGCCCTTTTCACAGAAAGACGTGAAAAAGTGTTGCCTCAAACACACACAAAAAACAGGACAATCGAATTCCCCAAAAATCCAAAGGGGGGTATTGTCAAAACATAGCACAAGATGGATAAACGGGATGCCAAAAGGAAAGAACATATAAATACAATGTTTGAAAAGGGAAATATGGAAAAATCTGCAGAAACAAGTAAAGAACAAGGGAAAAATGACACAAAGGATAAACTCCGATCATGGGAAAAACTAAATAAAAAAGAAATAAATAAGTCATGGGAACTAAATTCTCTACAGAAATACCTGGAAGTGGAAAGAGTCCCTAGGGGACTACGCATACTTTTAATGCCCAGCCAACAGGATGCCACAAATGACCTACTACAAGAATGGGGGGAACACACTCTAAACTCCTCATTGGGACTAATCAAGATATTGGTTAAACATATAGAGATCGCTCTGGAAAAAGTAAAAGAACAGTTAAGAACATTAGAAAAGGAAATTGAAACTTTGAAACTTAACCCAGAAATGACCAAATTTAAGGAAGATCTAAATAAACAAATAGAAAAACATGAAGAAGTGCTGAGATTAAGAAAACAGACCAAATTTGCGAGAGATGCCAATGACTATACACCAGGACGAATTTTTACATTCGCCCGCAAATATGACCCCTTCAAACAACAAACTGGAAGTATAACCATCTCATCATCTAGCATGTCTTCCCTAACATCAATTGAACAAAGCGATGAGGATTACAATTTAGATATAGCCCAAAGGGCTTTTTTAGGGGACATGCGCCTCGTTCTCAAACAACGCCAATGGGAACAAAATCAGGGGGCGCAGAGAAATACACAAGGCAGAGGAAGAGGAAGGGGGAAACGATGGTAATCCAGATTCACAAAACCCCAAAAAGGAGAAGTCGGAGGAGAAACCGCTACAAACTAAAAAGTAGGCACGGACCCAAGACTAATGAAACAGAAGAAGGGAAAATAAACGAGGAACTACAAATAATAAACCTCTCACAAAGGAAAATTACATAAGCAGAAATCTATCCTCTGAAAAAAGGAATCAACTATTGTCCAACTCAGCGAATGGATATGGCCCAAACCAGGATAGATATGTATTTATACCTTCGAAAAATAAAACTAGCAAAGTTCTTCATGGAAAGAGAAAATAAACCCAAAATCAAGAAAACTCGACCAGAATTAACATCTACATTACTAGCCAAGGAGGCGAACGCATATTTGACTCTAATCAATATAAATGCGGAAGAGGGAAAAGAAATCAGTCTAAATACAGCAATACCCCAACTGGGAGCCGGAACTAGCAACCTGAAAGCCAAATCAAGATTTTACCCACAACTCACACCGGGAAACAAAATTGATATGTTTCAGGAAGCAGTTACCCATGACCTACATAAAATCCCAAAAATGAAATGTAAGGACAACTTATCACCAAAAGAAAGAGAAGCTCTAACATCTCTAAGGAATGATCAAAGTTTTGAGATAAAAATAGCGGACAAAGGAGGGAACGTGGTGTTGTGGGACAGGGACCTATACACGGCGGAGGCTATGGAACAATTGAATAACCTCCATTACTATGAAGAATTGAGAACAAGCCCGCTTGACAAAATAAAAAGAGAACTAGATCAAAAACTACATCTATGGGAAACAAAATATCTAATAGACTTTGATGAAAAGAAACATCTAACAGTCGACTTCCCATGAACGGCAACACTGTATTTTTTACCGAAAATACACAAAAACCCCACTAAACCACCAGGGAGACCGATCCTGTCAGCCAATGGATCCTTGTTTGAACCTCTAGCTAAGTTCATTGACTATTACCTAAACCCCTATGTAAAACAACTGAAATCCTACATAAAAGATACCACGGACTTCCTATGTGTCCTGAAGGATTTGACCTGGCAACCCAACTTCCTAATGATCACTATGGACGTGATCGCGTTGTATACCAACACCGACAACAAATTGGTCTTAAACGCATGCAGATACTAGCTGAAGGAACGTAACATTCATTACAGAGACCGAAATGACATGTTGATGGAAATGATCCATAATATACTCACCAACAACATCTTCATGTTTGGAGAACTGATGTATCGACAAAAGAACGGTGCCGCAATGGGCTTTTCCTTCAGCCCAAGCTATGCTTGCATAGCTATGGGCTGGTGGGAAGAGACAATAGCATGGAACCAAAAATATCAGGAATCCACCCAACACACTGTAACATGGAAAAGGTTCATAGATTACCTATTTATAGTGTGGAATGGGAGTGAAGCGAAGTTTCAGGAATACTTCACAATACTGAATACCAGCACCCCGTGTCTAAAATTCACATATACAATGAATCAAGCAAAGACAACTTTCTCGGACACGGAAGTATATATAAATAACAACCACATAGAAACAACACTTCAGCGAAAAAGTACAGCTACGAATGCGACCCTCGAAACTACAAGTTTCCACCAACAATCATTAATTTCCAGTATACCCTACGGAGAATTCCTCCGATTGAGGATAATCTGCAGTGAGGAAAAAGAGTAGAACAAACAAAGTATAAATACCATCAAACGTTTCCAAAAGAGAAAATATAACAAAAAAGTAGTACAAAAATGCTGGGAAAGAGCAAACCAAAAATCAAGAATGGACTGCATGAAAAAGAAAATAAATCAGTCAACCACAGAGGAAGAACCAATCAGATTGATTCTGAGCTACAGTCAGGAATCCAGGAGGATAAACCAAATCCTGAGAAAAAATTGGAAAATTCTGCAACTGGACCCAGTAATTGGCAAAAAAATGGGCAACCACCCAGTTATCACCTACAGAAGGGCAAAAAACTTACAAGACCAACTGGTCCACAGCCACTTCAAAAAAAAAAAAACAAAGAAAAAACTGTGGCTGAAAACTAAGGGCTTTGTTAAATGTTATAACTGTAAAGCGTGTGAAATTGCCAAACCAACTACAGAAATAGTAATGCCCAATAAGAAAATCTGGCAAATTAGGGAATGTATAACATGCAACAGCCAATACACAGTGTACATGATCGAATGCCCTTGCAAGCTAAGATACATTGGGAGCACTATCTGCGAACTTAAAAAACGTATCTTAGAACACATCCGTGCGACAGTACACAAGGACAGGAGCAATGCAGTTGCAAAACATATGGAGGCCCACCATAATAGGGACTGGAAACTGTTGCGATTTTGGGGAATAGAAACAATGTCCCTGTCTGACAAGGGTGGTCACAAGGAGAAACTTTTGCGGCAAAAAGAGTCCAGACATATCCTCAACTTCAGGACAATGACCCCCTATGGTCTTAACCAATCTGAAGAACTGTACATACATCTATAATGATATGAGGAGACACTAACCCTTATTAAGTTCCTATAGACAATCCCGTTTACATACACAACTTCACGTTATCTTTTTGGTTTTAAAAATCCCTATCACCCACAACCCCCTCACATCGCAACAACAACTCACCCATATCTCTGGGGATAACTTCTTACATCTACTAACCCTCTACCACTGCAACACAACACACACACTCTGAATTTATTTAAACCATTAGAGGGTGAACTGGGTTTCCATCGGATTGCTTAATTATACTTTTGCCCACTGGAGGGCAGTAACACATGTACATCGTATGAATACGAAAACATCGAACACCCAACATGGGACAAACAGACTTCCTTTATTTAATAGAAATGAAGGACTTAGATGTTCGGAAAACCGCTTAGGAAACATATACCTCCTTGTATAATTAAAACTTTGTTTCAAAACAGAAGACAAAACTCAGGAGTGACTACAATGTCCATAATCCTTGTAAGTCAGTGGGCGTGGTAAACAGAAACTACTTGTGGGTTAAGATACACCCCTTGGGGGAGTGACCTTGGTATGAAACTTTATTGATCTTTATAAGTTGTGAACATGCACTTTACAAACTAACCGTGATCAAGACAGCGGAGGCTGTCAAAACGCGTTGGTTTATTGCTTTGTTTTGATACCCCAATGGATTGAAGAAGTAACGCGGCCACGCCAGCAGCGCCTATCGGGAGAGGAAAGGGAGCCATATGGTTGGATATATATATATATATATTACCTACTGGCGGTCGCCAGTAGGTATATATAGTTAGGATTTTTTCTCTATGGGATTTTTGAAAATTCTATGTCTAATAACTTTGGCGTTTGTGGACGGAATTGGCTGAAATTTTCAGGAAAATGGCACATTTTGTTTCTGAGCAGCCCCTGAAAATTGGGGGGGGGTTCGTCCAGGGGGGGTCGAGAAAAAAGGGGGGTCCCAAAACGTGTTTTTAACATTGAGTTTTCCATAGGGCGGTTGGCCTCACTTTTAGCCCGAACGGCTGAATGGATTTGCACGAAACTTGGCAAAATTGTAGGGACTGGTAGCCCGATGTGCCTTTTGTAGGTCTCAATATATGTGCTCCAGTGGATTTTGAGAAATTAACGTTTAAAAAAAGATATATATCTGTAACAGCGGACCGGGCAGCGCTCCAGTTCGCGTACTTTTCGCGCAACGGAGCTTTGTGAAGCGAAGCTGATTGGTTCTCCGGCGTCTGTAAACATTCCAAACAGTCCGTAGCGGCCGCCATCTTGTCTCTCGGTAGGATCGAGAGACAAGAGGAGGCCAAAGCGAAGGGGCAAATGACCATAAGGGGGCATAGTAGATCCTCCCTGACCTCTTAGGTTTGATGTACCATTTTGCCAAGTTTGGTGTAATTCCGTTCAGCCATTCAGGCTGTAGACGTATCTAAATGTCAATAATCGAACGGCTGAATGGATTTGCACGAAACTTGGCAAAATATTAGGGAATGGTAGCCCGATGTGCCTTTGCTAGGTCTCAATATATGTGCTCCAGTGGATTTTGAGAAATTAACGTTCAAAAAAAGATATATATCTGTAACAGCGCTCCGCTTCGCGTACTTTTCGCGTTACGGAGCTTTGCGAAGCTGATTGGTTCTCCGGCGTCTGTCAACATTACAAACAGTCCGTAGCGGCCGCCATCTTGTCTCTCGGTAGGATTGAGAGACAAGAGGAGGCCAAAGCGAAGGGGCAAATGACCATAAGGGGGCATAGTAGATCCTTCCTGACCTCTTAGGTTTGATGTGCCATTTTGCCAAGTTTGGTGTAATTCCGTTCAGCCATTCAGGGTGTAGACGTATGTAAATGTCCTATGGAAAATTGCATGGGGAAAACACATTTGAAAGTGTTGAAATTTAGAACCAATTGAAATGTTACTTTGGTTTTGTATTTGTGTGTGATGAAAGTTAATTGGTTATGTATATATCTCAAATGAGAGGAAACCACAGCCATTTTGTGATACTACTGTCTGAGGTACATTTGTGAGGAATTTTTGGTGGTGAATTTCTGGTGTTTGATTTACACAGTACTAACACTTCTCCTACTTTTAAAAAGGTGAGTTGTTGTAGACGTATCTAAATGTCAATAATCGAACGGCTGAATGGATTTGCACGAAACTTGGCAAAATATTAGGGACTGGTAGCCCGATGTGCCTTTGAAAGGTCTCAATATATGTGCTCCAGTGGATTTTGAGAAATTAACGTTCAAAAAAAGATATATATCTGTAACAGCGCTCCGCTTCGCGTACTTTTCGCGTTACGGAGCTTTGCGAAGCTGATTGGTTCTCCGGCGTCTGTCAACATTACAAACAGTCCGTAGCGGCTGCCATCTTGTCTCTCGGTAGGATCGAGAGACAAGAGGAGGCCAAAGCGAAGGGGCAAATGACCATAAGGGGGCATAGTAGATCCTTCCTGACCTCTTAGGTTTGATGTACCATTTTGCCAAGTTTGGTGTAATTCCGTTCAGCCATTCAGGCTGTAGACGTATGTAAATGTCCTATGGAAAATTGCATGGGGAAAACACATTTGAAAGTGTTGAAATTTAGAACCAATTAAAATGTTACTTTGGTTTTGTATTTGTGTGTGATGAAAGTTAATTGGTTATGTATATATCTCAAATGAGAGGAAACCACAGCCATTTTGTGATACTACTGTCTGAGGTACATTTGTGAGGAATTTTTGGTGGTGAATTTCTGGTGTTTGATTTACACAGTACTAACACTTCTCCTACTTTTAAAAAGGTGAGTTGTTAATTTGTAAGGGGAACTATGTTGTACACTTGAAGATAATTTGAAAAATGTTTTCTGTTATTTATTTGCAGTCCTTCTGTTATACTAAATACTTGATAAAGTTAGTTTTATATTATGTATTACTAAAAACGATAAATGAAACTGATTATTTTTTTCTGCAATTTACAGCAAGCAATTTCAAAATAAAATGGCTCACAATGAAGAGACCGTGGCAATTTCTTTTGCATTGTCCACTACATTGATTGAAATTGAGAGCACTGTCACAAGGAGGAGATGACTTGTATGATTTCATTAGATTGATTGAAATTGACAGCACCAATAATGAAATATTGTCACAAGGAGGAGATGACTTGAATGATTCCACTACATTGATTGAAATTGAGAGCACCAATAATGAAATATTGTCACGAGGAGATGACTTGAATGATTCCACTACATTGATTGAAATTGACAGCACCAATAATTAAATATTGTCACAAGGAGGAGATGACTTGAATGATTCCACTACATTGATTGAAATTGACAGCACCAATAATGAAATATTGTCACAAGGAGGAGATGACTTGAATGATTTTTTTGATCAATCTGTTGATGGCGAATTTATCGAATGTTTGGAGACCATAGAGTTACAAGAATCATCAATGCAGACTTTTAATGAGGAGATTCCAGATGAGATGATTGAAGAGGAAATTGCTGATGAGGACATGTTACTAATTCTTTCAAATTTAGAAAATTCTGAAGAATAAATTTATATTTAGAAATCAAAAATTGTTTGAGACATTATTCATTTTTATTTTTAATTTATGAGGTTGTAGCGAAGTGATTGTAGTATAAAATGAGACTTATAGTATAGAGTGCAACATTTTTATGTTACATGGTAAGTTTACTCATATTTACTTCCCTTCTCCCACTATATTATCTCCAATGTGTATTTGACATCTCTTCTTCATCTCCGGCCTCCTTTCTCTCACTGTGTGTCTCTGATGCATCTTATCGCTGCTATTTTGTGTAATTACAGAAGAGAGTAAAATAAAATAGTTCGGAACGTGAAAAGGGGGCAAAGTAGAGTACCCCTCACCCCCTAGGCCTTCTCAGGCGGTCCCAAAAGGATCAGTTTCTGCTTTCCTGAGAGATTATGGTATAAGTTCCATATACCACAATAATTTGCATTACAACATGCAAGATATATATCTCCTATTACCAACTTTTGGAGATATTCGCGCTAAGCGCGAATATCTCCAAAAAGTAACACCTGCCCTGAGCAGTTCTTAGCCATGTTATCCAATGGGAGGTGGATAACATGGCTAAGAGCATTAGCTCGGTAATGCATGAATATCGCTGACTTTTTAGCGATATTCATGCATTGCGGCCGTTTTTTATCGCATTTGCGATAAACCTTGATAATAGCAAGGTTTATCTTCGATAATTTCTGACGATGCTTAGCGGTAAAAAATTTGTTGGTAAGCATCGTTAGCGATAAATATCGCTTAACTTTGGTAATATGCACCAACGTCTGTTAACGTTCGATTCGAAGGAAATGAGGAAGTGTTGAAAAACATTGTTTGCGCCATCTTGCCTTTTTTGAAATGCCACACTTTTGTCGTGCACGGCAGCCATTTTAGATGCCTTGACCAGACCCACTCTCTGCACGCTGTCGATTCGTAGCATGGCTCCCCACCCTCGCAAGCATCTTCCCCAGGCACTGGTCACCCCCGCTCTCTGTCTTATGCATGGGCAATAAACCTCCCCCCATCTGCGCTGCTCTTCCCTGAGAATCACACTCTGTGCCCGCCCGACACCTCCCTTTCGCCCTATTCACTACCGCACCCTCTGACACTCCTCTTCCTCTGTGTCCGATTGTCCAGGCTATCAGCTAGCCCTGCAGATGTAGTTTATGGCTCCAGCTGTAAAGAATCACCCCTCTTCAAAGGAGTTATAGTAGATCAAGGCCCACATCCGATGAGATCCGTCACACCACACGTGTTCCTACTATCTGAAAACCATCCTGTATTGTGATTGGGGAGGGGACCGAGCCTGAAGAGGAAGATTCTAGGAATGACTCTTTGTACATCAAAGTTTTTACAATTATGTGTCACATTAAAAATATATAGCACTCCAACAAAGTAGTAGGAATATAAAACTTTAATAATATATAAATATATACAACAAAACAAAAACAGTAAAAACATTTAAACAACGAAGAGACCGTGGCAATTTCTTTTGAATTCCTGATGAGGACATGTTACTAGTTCTTTCAAATTATGAAAATTCAGAAGATGTTGCCTGGGGGTTGGTCGTCAGTAGCAGTCTGTTGTGCGAATAGTTCCAAGGCAGCAGAACGCGCTGAAATCTAGATGGCACGAAAGTGATGTCTAGTAAGTTGCCGCCCAGCAAATAACGGCGTGGGGCGCCGCGGGGGTGTGTGAGTCCAGTAGGCACCACAGCTATTCTTACCGGCATTGCAGAATTACTGCTGGGGACAATGCCTGTGCTGTAGGAGGGTCACAGCAGAAACAAAAAGGATTCTGTTGAAGATGTTGTTGGTTTTCAATTTGAAAACAGTTCTGGTGTCAACTGCTATGGTAATGTAGTGGTTAATGTTTTGTTTTCTCTAGAAAATGTAAAAGAGGGGGAGGCAGTCCAAAGTTCCGTTAAAAGGGCAAAGGAAAGGATCGGTGGTTTGAACTATCACTGAAAAAGGGGAGGGGGCGCAACAATTTTTCCTACCGGGTCACACTGTGCTTTCACCGGAACTGAGGTCTGCAGGATTCTAGTAATTCAAAGTGAGGCTGGCGCCAGCATGGGAGCGCCGACGTCCCGCGGATACAGTTTCGTTACTCCACGGGCGATCATGGCAGTCATTCCCCATCGGGGGTCGGAGACTCCCGCGGCTCCTCTAGAATCTTCAAGGTCGTGGAGGACTACGGTGGTGGAGTCAACCAGTGACCGGGCCATTTCTTCATGCTGGGCCCGCTCTTGCCAGGTCGATCGCCATTTTGAGAGTTCGGCAGCTACCGGCGATCGCGGGGTCACATGAGCGGACGGGCTCCACCCTGCCGGGCGAGACGTTGCAGCATCGCCACAGTGGACAAACCCTTTTCGGGGCGCCTGGAGCGCTGAGGGTGCAGCTGGGAAGCCTTCACCTGAGGAGGCGGGAGAGGCCTGTTCGCACCGTCTCTCCCTCCCAGTGCACCCCACGGCGCCCCGCTTGACATTTGTTATGGCCGGTGGCGATGAGGACAGGGGGGGGGGGGTCGGAGGCTTGTGCAAGACATCCCCCCCAGTGTTGTCAAAGCCATTTTTGAAGAAAGAAGTGGTGCCTGGCGTGTTGCCGCTGCTATTACGAAGGAGAAAAGAAAAAATGTCCCGTCCGTCTTTGGGCCGGGCTTCCGGTGGATGTCGGCCGGACGCCCCTGGCTCTGGCCCCATGAACGGGTTCCTTGGTTTATCGGCTGCAGCCGGATCCCGTCGGCCTCGGCCCCCCGACCGTTGGTGGCCGGACCGGAAGAGCATGTGGCGGGACTACCTGAAACTCTCAAGGGCCACCGCGGCCGGACTGGGAGAGAGAGGGGAGGGTCGAGGAGACATTCCCCCCCCTGCAACTCTTCAGCGTTGTAAAGGCAATCCCCTTGCCGGGTACCGCTGGCCTCGGCCTCTCCTCCGGCTACACCCTACGTTAGGATCTCCTGGCCGAGGCGTGGCAGCAGGACCCGCCTTATATGGGCTGATCCCGGCTGGGCGTAGCCGCAACCCTGCCCCACCTTGGAAGTTTCCAGAGTGGGGGCGGATGTTCTACTGACTTGCATTTTCCCTAGTCTATCGATTTATTTGGCGTGGCAGGCGGTGGGACAGCGAGGGGTGATTTGGTTTCTCTTACTGTTTTTCTGGTCTCTCACCACTGGCATATTTCTAACGTTTTCTTGTTTCTAGGACATTAATAGGTTTTATCATTACGTTATGTTATCGTTTCTTTGTTCGTTGTTTAATAAAAGTTCATGTTCATCAGTGGCCTACTGATTTTCGTTTTCCTATTCTTTTCTTTCCAGGTTGTTTCATGCTAAAGTTTCTGTTAACAGGATACAGTGATCACTTCGTTATTATTGCATATGTCCTCTTCACTAGGGGTGCTCTCTGGTCGGGCCAGATGACGTATCTCTAGTAAATGGTCCGGGTGAAACAGGTGCATCAATCAGTGGGGAGTAGATAGGCATGACAGATTACAACGGGGGAGAAAGGTCCGCATTACGTACCCTTTCACTATTTGCAAAGATTTTCCTACGTATATTTGCAAACAGGGAATACCTCCAAAAAGAACCAATTCCCAAACAGTCAATGTTTGGGGAAACAATCAATCAATGAGGAACGAAATAGGCATGACGTGTTAAAGGTTTGCGTTACCTACCCTTCACTATCTGCAAAGGGAGAGAGAATATTCCTATTCTTCCTCGTTTGCAGGCAGAGAAGATTCTTAAGAGAACCAACTTCGAACAATTCAATGCTCGATTCAAACAATCAACAAGGGGTACTGTGAACACAAATGAACGCCGCTTATGTACATACACATTGGTATTATCAACAGGTTGTTCCTAATGTTTCTATTTTAGGGAGGTCAAAAAGAGATCCCATTAGTGGCCTACTGATTTTGCTCGATTCCTTTTGTTTTTTTACACGATTTTTCGCTATCTGCAAAGACTAAACAGAGTATTGCGACTCTGTGCTTGTTTGTAAATAGAGAATGAACCAAAGAGAACAATCAATCAAATGGAGAGAGAAGCAGGCACGACGGATTACAACGGGGGCAAAGGCCTGCGTTAACTACCCTTCACTATCTGCAAAGAGAGAGTACTCCTAGTAGAAATGAGGGGTGGGGGGCAGCATTCAAAGCAGATCAGTGTGCATAAACACGAAAATGTTTTTACTTACCACGTACTTGACATTCGACAGCTTATGATATTTGCTATTAAAAAAACATTGAAATTCACTGAAAAAAACATAGGTTATAGACCATATATAGTTAGGAATTAGCATTTACAAAACCTTGAAAATTCACTGAAAAAACCATAGGTTATAGACCATATATAGTTAGGAATTAGCATTTAAAAAACCTTATTTTACTCACACAAAACCATTGAAATTCCATATATAGTTAGTTGCACTAACTATATATCGCGCACCCGCAATCCACTGCTGATCATGTCACATATTACATCATTCATGACATGGTCAGTGACATCACTGATGACATCACTGATGACATCTCAAATGACATCACTGATGACATCACTGATGACGTCTCATTTGACATCATTCTTGTGCTAATACGATAAACCTCTTCAGACTCTAATATAACCTTAGATACACTCAGTGTATACAGACACTCACACACTGCCACTCATCCATGGAGTTACTCACACACCCAGTCAGTCATGCAAAGAAACAATCTCACCTCCATTTCTTCAACTATACAGTTATACACACCTTACTTATTGAAACATATACTAACACATATTTACTCTCTTATACAATCCCTGATACAAGTTCACAATGATCGATACAACCACTCACTCATTCAGTGGCTCTCATGCACAGTTATTTATATATGCCAACTCTCACATGTACTGTGTTTTACATATGTACTTACTATGACATGTAGCATTGAGATATCCATTCACTCATCAATACACTCATGCACACAGTCAACTGCCCATGTAGCTGTTTCCACATGCACTCTTGAACTCATACACCTAGTGAATAAACTGCTCACACATCTATGCACAGAGTCACACACCTTCCAGCCACCCCCACACAAACTCAATCTCCCATAGAAATACTTGGGCAACCAATTATTAACACATATAGCCTCTCGTATAGCTAATGATCAACACATGCAGCAGTTTACATCACAACAGACATAATGATGCACAAATTAAGACAGTTTAGTCACTAACCCATGCATTCAGTGAGACACATTTAATCACTCACTCATACAGTCAGTCACGCACCTACTAAATCCTTCATCCAGACACTTATACATCCACTCATTCTTCAATATGTAAGACATATTTTAACTTTACAGAAACATACAGTCACTGGATGTTGTCATCAGTGATGTAATCAGTGATGTCATTTGAGATGTCATCAGTGATGTCATCAGTGATGTCACTGACCATGTCATGAATGATGTAATATGTGACATGATCAGCAGTGGATTGCGGGTGCGCGATATATAGTTAGTGCAACTAACTATATATGGAATTTCAATGGTTTTGTGTGAGTAAAATAAGGTTTTTTAAATGCTAATTCCTAACTATATATGGTCTATAACCTATGGTTTTTTCAGTGAATATATATATATATATATATATATACACACAGAAGAGGATCACTCTGGGTGTAAATACCACAATGAAAACACCTCAAATGATCACAGCCACTGGCTCGCATCACAATGGCAATAACCACAAAACTCAATACATCACCTGATGCATATACTCCCCACTTCTGGCCAAGGGAAGTCTTCACACAGCCGGGGATCAGAGCTCAGCAATCAGGGTTCAATCCGAGATAGACTTGTCTGCCCTCACTAGGAATCCAAACTCCCAAACTTCTGCCAGACCGTGGAGGCTCCCCTTTTTAATACAAATTCAAACATAACGAAGCTTCTAGCAAGCCTCATCCCCTCGTTCTCATGAGAGCCCGTACCAGTCTGCTCCAAGGGCACGGCATTAGTTGATCAGGCCTTTGCTATGGCTTCGAGACAGACCATGTACATTCCTCTGATAAGAACCGTGTTTCTCTAGTCAGTAAAGTGTGAAAAACAGGAGGAAGAGAAGAACATGCCCTCCCCACTTTGCAGCTATGTGCAAGCACAGAAAATAGCTTCAGTCAAGAAAATGGTGTTAGGCCATGCACACAGAAAGGCCCAAAGTAAGATGGAATTGAAAAGCAAGATGACATGAAAGCATGTCAAAGCTAAGCACTGCCATAAAGCGAGGTAAAGTCAGAAAACAGAATGCCATTAAACATGTCAAAGACAATAGTAAGAACTCATAATTATCACCAATGCACAATACAATACACAAGCCTGCTCAACTGCACGCCTTCAAATGCACATCCCACACGCTCTGCTCTTGGCAAGACTGTTCCACTCCATAACAGCTCCCATTGAAAGACAGCAAGATTATAGAACAGAAGAGAAGCAGCTATATGCAGGACCATCCTAAATTAAGGCTAGGGTAAAATAACACACTAAAATCAATTACAACTGTGGTATTTGGAAGTCATCCTAGGGTGCCAGACTACAAAAGTGTCTCTTTTATTATACATAGACACCCAATAACCTTCAAAGGTATATAGGTTTGTAGGAATGCAATTTAGGAATGGTGTTATCACCTCTACTAAGCAGGATTGGGTATGTTCATATGGCTATATGAAGTCTTATGCTGTGTAAATTTGGAGTATTTATCTCCCAAAACGTTGGACCTAAATTTTTCAAGGGAACTTACCAAGGTACATGTGATACATAGCTAAACTACTTCAGTACAGCTTTCATGACACTTTTAAAGTAGTGGACATATCATGTAGTTTGGAGTCAAAAGTCTCATCAGTGTGCAATGTGCATTTGCATGCAACATGATTTGTGCCGCAACACATATTGATGGTATATTGGTCTTTAACTTGACCTTCATGACATTCTTACTTGTTATGAGGCAAAGGAAGATCTGTTGAAAACTGGGCCTTGTGTGAACAGTGCCTATGTGTAAAAATTGTAGCTATCCTATTGATAACATCATTTTACTATGGTATACTACAAGTGCCAAAGTATGCAAGTGAACAACTATCATAGTA
Organism: Lissotriton helveticus; assembly: GCF_964261635.1. Taxonomy (NCBI): domain Eukaryota; kingdom Metazoa; phylum Chordata; class Amphibia; order Caudata; family Salamandridae; genus Lissotriton; species Lissotriton helveticus. The sequence goes on along the minus strand of NC_136067.1, from coordinate 495,356,416 downwards.
TGGAAATAAGGATGGAGTGTACACAATTCTGTCAATGCATTTGGAGCGGTCTGGAGATATGACATAAGTGGAACCAACTTTTAGCAGGTTATGTAGCATGCACGCATGTGCTCATGCTAAATTTGAAGCCTATAGAGTAACCCATGAAGTTGGTGTGATATGTGCACTTAATAAAAAAGTTGCCTGTTGATTGGTGATGGTCAGGTCTGGAAAAGCAGTTGCAATTACCCCTTTCACATGCCATTTCAGATTCATTCAGGGCAGTTAAAGTAGAAGGGGCAAACGTTGTTGGGTACACAGTTGGTCACAGTGGTTTCGGACATTACACCTCAGACATGGAGGGACCCAGTGACCAGGAGGCTGTGAGGACTGCCACACAGGACAGCAGCTCATCATAATCAGAGTCATCCTCCAGTGGACACTACTCAGTGGTGGTGGACCCAACAGGATTAGTACCACCTTCATCCTTGTCTGCCACCTCCAATTCCATTGTCACCCTCCCTGTTGTTCCCCAACCAGTTGTGCAGGCCCTTTCCCCTGTAAGGAAGAAGCTGTCTCATTCTCCCCAGGCACCTCAGTCCCTGCCCCTGTTACCCCTGCTGCCCTAAATGAGAAGGTTTTGGACCCCAGAAGAATATTTCTGTGGGTCAGACTGTACTCCTGAATGCCATCCAGGAGCAACCAGCTGGCACAGATGGTGGGTTACCTGGAAGGCATTCCCCACGCAATGTCTTGCCTACAGAGGTCTTTTCTGATTCTGGCCTCCTCCCTCACAGAAACCCCCACCCATCCCAACCTTCCACCCTACCTCCTGCCCCTTCCCCTTCCCCTTCCAAATTCCCTATATCCATGCCTGTCCCAAACAAACACACATATATGCACCCACACACTTCATCAGACTTTAGAACCACACACAGATAAAATAACAAAGGCATTCAACCACTCACCAGACACACACCCCACTCACCCCCCAACCACACTCATACCTGCAAACACCACACCTACACTCATGGACCCCTCCACAGCCACACCCATGCCCACAGATACCACATGAACATCCACAGTCCCCTCACAATCGCACCCATACACACAGACACCACACAAACACCCATAGACCTCTCCACAACCACACCCATTCCCGTAGACACCACATCAACACCCACCTACCCACCATACCCAAACCCACTGACACCAAACCAACACCCACAGACCCCTACACAACCACACCCATACCCCCAGACACCACACCCACAGACCCCTACACAAAACCCAGCACATCTATATCACACACAACACAGAAACACAAACATTCACAGTCACCCAAAAACAGAAATCAACACAACACACAGTTGATACAGCACACACCACTCACTTCCACTCCCTCTGCATCCCAAATCCAACTCAATCCCGAACATCCTACCCTTTTTCACCATGAAGATGTCTTGTTTGCCCTTACCCCTGTGAAAAAAGACCCCCCACAAAGTCCCCAAAACCTCTCCCAAAGCCCAACCCATCCCTTCCACACCCCAATCCACCCCTGAGAAACCTGGTTCCCACTCCCACTAAACCCAGCCCTATAACTAAAAAGCCCAGAAAACCCCTTACAAAGCCCAACCCATCCCTCCCACATTCCAATCCACCCCTGAGAAACCTTATCCCCACCCCACTAAACCCAGCCCTACCACCAAAAAGCCCAAGAAATCCCCTCCCAAAGACTTACCCATCCCTTCCACATCCCAATCCACCCCTGAGAAACCTAAACCCAACCTTACCACCAAAAAGCCCAGGAAAACCCCTTCCAAAACCAAACTCATCCCTAAACCACAGCCCACCCCCTCCCAAGTACCATCTTCGAGATGCCTGAGGCACCCAATGGAAGCCCCTTTGTGAGTAGGTTCCCTGGCAGTGTCAGTAGTAACCCTGTGCGAAGGACTTCGCTACGCCCACGAAGTGTTGCCTACTTCGCCCTTTGCAAAGTAGGCAAAGCAGGCAACACTACGCCCACTCCTTGGGCGTAGCGAAGATGCCCGCCACCCGCCTCCCTCCCGCCCTCCCGAACATACCTAATTTTATTAAATGGGCACATAAAAATAAATAAAATGCGCATTGGTTAGCAGACGGCGGCGTGAATGAGCAGAGGGAGCCCTGGGATGCCGCGGACAAGGTAAGTGCCTTTTATTTATTTTTATGTGCCCATTTCATAAAATTAGGTATGTAGGGGAGGGGGGCATGTGGCGCGTAGTGGGGCTACGTGAAGTGCGCAGGTGGGCGTAGCTTCGCATAGCCCCACTACGCACACTACGCCCAGGGTTAGTCAGTAGGGGCAAGTTTGGTGTCACAGCATTCGGCAGTGACATTTTATTGTACAATGGAGTGGCCATTGGTCTTTTTTGGACATTATAATGATCCTACATTCATAGAAACTTTTCAGAGTTTTGAAGATATCAGTCCTGCCCTTACATTTCTAATTATTTGATGTTGCTGTAGAGTTAGTGATGTGTGACTGCATTTGTGTTAGTTTCATCCCTTTCTGCTGATCCAGTTGAAGTGGTTAGTATGATGTGGCCTTGGAACCAGTGCTGGAGTTAGACAGGAAGAGGGGCAATGTTGAATGGATGTGATGGAGCAAGTATTCGCACGTAACGCGACTTGCTTGTATTCAGTCCTCTCAACATAACGTTAATGTACTAATTAACATGTTTTGTGTACTAAAAATTGCATTACATGACACAACTAGTATCCAAGGGAAGCTTGACAATGTGCTTTTACTAACTATAATCCGCTTGCACTAAAATGGCTGCTGCTACGTGAGATTTCCTACTGCGCATGCGTCTGTCATACTCATGTGACATGACGTCTTTCTCGGCTTGGAGGGAAACTTTCGCTTCTGCGCACTAGAACTAAGATGGCTGCCCTGTGTTACAGCATGCATGAAGCTTGCACTGCTGCTTTTGCTAAGCTGTTCGTTCTGCTCAACTCTAACGCAATAGTTAAATATAAAGTAATGGGAATAGAGGAGAGATAAGTGGTATACAGTGCATTCATTTAGTCTTGTTCTAAAAAAAATATTTTCTATTCTTTCATGTAAATCACGCTTCTGAGCCTGAAATGTACCCGATACTCCATTTTGAAACCCACTGCACTTCATATTGAAACCTTTGAGCCTGCGCACCAGAGTCTGAAAAACATCAAGTCATGGAATTGAATAAGTGCCAGGGACAGTCTTGACCAAGATGCGCCTGGGAACTTCACCTCCTGAACTCTACAGAGGAAGCAAAATTGTTAAATGGACTACTTTGTAACCGACATTGATACATTCACTGCTGGGTGGAATAAAACGTGCATGGGAAAATAAAATTGATAGGCGGGAATGTAAAATTAAAATTTCTAGGGAAAAATTTCATTTTAATGTGGTGTGATGACATCTCCCCGTCTTTTGGCCAATCAAATTTGGGGATCCTTACACTTGCAACATTTGGGGGTGGTACACTGCCCTGGAAAACAGTATAACTAGAGTAGGCTTAGCTTGAGAAATTGTCCGACTTGTCCGAATAGCTGACCTGTCACTGACCCAACGCACTCAATAGGTGATTGGGATCAGAGGTGCTGGCGGAGCCCTCTGTCAGAAGGTTCGAAACCCAGATCGGGGTTTGAGAGCTGAAGTGCTGGCAAAGCACTTTGTCAGAGAGATCGATAACTCTTACCAGATTCTGGCTGTTAGCTGCACAGAGGGAGTAACGCAGGTGTTGCAACTTTAACTGCGGGTGCTGGTCTTAGCCCTTGGTGGTCCTGTCCTGATCCAATTTGGCTGTACCTGTCCTGATTCTGATCTGCACCTGTTTGTCTTGCTGACACCTGTCTTTCGAGGTTTCTGTCCTTCAATCAGCCCGTGGCCAGGGTTGGTCTTCACACACCGTTCTGGGTAAATATTAAATGTGGGTTTCTTATTGTATTGTTTTCTTTCTCTTTACCTTCCCTATCGTTTAAATGCTTGAACAGCCTTATGAAATCTCTGCAAAATGTTATTCTAATCATTATCTTGCTAATTGAAAGATTTCTCATCGCAAATATTTGGATTATGAATTTTAGATAAAGAGTTTAAACTGTTCCCGAGTTTGTGGTTATTATATGAGTGCAAATTTTATTTTTTCCTACCTATTTTCCTGCTAACTCCCTGATCCAATAGGTCTCTAGGTACTGGTGACAAGAATTGGTAAGTCAATGGTATACGACCTTGTAGGTAAACACACAACTTGGTAGAGTGTGTGAAAGGTTAACCTGTTCAACAAAGGTGTTAAATGAGTTTATGGGCCCAGGTGAGTATGGTAAACTAGTCAGGTTAACCCACGCGCTCCATCAGTTAATTTGGTAGCAGCATGATGGTTAGGGTTTAGTTAAGATAGGTAGTTAGTTGTAGTTAGTTGGTTTATTGAAATATTTTTGCATATTTGAAATTGTATTATTGATTGTATTGATTTTATGTATTAACCAAAATAGTTCGTACCTGTTTTGTGTTTTGTCTGGAATCCCCGGGGCAGAATAGCGGGTGGTAAATGGAAGCCACACTGCTGTGAGGTCACTTGCCTGTAGGAAGTATGTGCATGGTTAGGTAGAACCGGGAGCACTATTTTAGGGAATTTTCTGTATAAATGTGTGAATAATTGATAGGAAAGAGTTTGCTTGCAAAACTTTTTGTGTGATATCACTTAGAAAGGGTCACACTGAAGGAGTAGCAGGTTCTTCTGAGCTTGTTTGATAGCAAAGGGGTTCGCTGGTTATACTTTGGCCTTAAAATATCCTAGAGAGGATAAGTCCGACGAAGTAGCAGGTTCCCTAATGTTTGCGTGAAGGGTAGACGGAAGGGATCTACTTGTAGTGTGTGAAGAGCAAGCGGAAGGGATTTACTCATAGTGAGTGAAATTATGTTTTCTTTGAATTAGTCACTCAGGCACAGTGGCGAATGTATTTACATTGTTAAATAATAAGATCTGCATTAAAAGTGAAAGAAATTAAGTTTGCATATCACCTTGCAATGGAGGTAGTCAGTTGCGGAGCTGTGTGACGTCATTCAGAGCCGCGCTGGTATTGGTTGAGACAGCGGGTGTGTAGCTGAGATTGTAATTGTAAAGGAGGGGTAAGTACCGGAGCGTGAGAACTAGTCTCACGAGAAAAGCCGCGCAACTATTGGTTGGATTTATTTTGAATTCAAAATTTTGATTGGACACTGAAAAATAAAAGACGCGCTGTTATTGGAAGTAATGTTGTAAACAAATTGAGAGTTATCCTAAAGATTTGCGTTTAAAATATATGCGGCATATAGGTCCGATTGAAGGAGGTAGACCCGATAGAAAATATCTAGGGTTTGCACAAGAACAGTACATAAGAGGGAGACCTTATATCATGTACGGAGAGAAAAGAAAAATGTCATTCATTAAAATAATTAAGAATTTTTTCAAAAAAGATAAAGTAATTAAAACAAGAGAATGGATTATTATTCCACCACCAAATACGCCCGCATCATACATGATAGTTGAAAGGGGCTATCACACTTATGTGTGGTTAGAAAATTGGATGGAGTACACAAAAGATGATGGTGTTTTAGCATTTCCAGAAAATGGTACGTTTAATGTCGGAGTTCTGAACAATTTGAGAACTCGTATGAATGAATTAGATCCCAGACCTAGATTAACACAATATGAGGCATTAGAGGAATGGGAAACTGAGGCTTTTGAGCGAGACTGACCCAGAAGTGACAGGAATTGGAGTAAGTTTTATCCCCGATTTCCAAAAGAGACAAGAGACAAACAAATGAAACAATGGAGACAGTCCATGTTAGTGGAAGGATTATATCCTACAGGAAGTAAAAGGACTCAGAAAACAAAACATTTAATGACTAGTGGTGAATCGGATGATGATTATTTGGAGGATTTATTAATGAAAAATCCACCACCGTATAATGAGGAGTCAAACACAGTTAATCCAAGTGCTCCGTTCCTGAAACCACCTCTCATTCCGCAAGTGGTACATTAGACTTCAATAGAAAAGGTACTTCAGGAAAGGGAACGAGAAGCATTAAATAAACAAAGAAGTGAGTTAATTCAGAAAATTTCTCAACTGAATACGAGTCCTGAAGCCCTGACAATTCCGGTAACTATTGGTCCAGTTGTTCCCCTGTATGGAGATAAACTACCTAGTCCAAAAAATACTGTACTAACTACACCTGTAGTACAGCCTAGAAAAGAACCCTTAATAATTGATGATCAAGCAAGTGAAAGTGAGTCAGTGATTTCCCTGATGGATTTGCCAATAAGAGAACCAGTGAGTGACTAGGTTAGGAAAACCACTCCTATAAATTCTAGTGAAGTACAGATGGAGACATCCTCAGGTACAAGAAGTGCCACAGTAGTAACCCAGGAGGAAATAGAGAGATGGTCACGAGAAATAGAGAAACCACAGTCACAGCCAAAGGTATTAGACATATTCAAATTAAGAGTCGAATTAGAGGAAATTATGGCTGGAAATGTGGGATTAGACAGGTAGACAGGTTAAATACATTCAGTGAGGACGAGTTGTTGTTCATATGCAAAAGCATTACTGGAAATACAAGAGTGTTTCATGAAAAATTAATGGATATGGCAGCTAATATGGGAATTGACATTGGCAAATCTAAAGTGTTACAGAAACCATATTGAGTTGAATTTTCTGACAAAGACTTGCAGCCAGATTCATCAATGTCCCAATCTGCGATTTCTAAATTGCGAGAAAAAGCGAATCACAATTAGGAAATCGCAGAATGGCATTCATGAATATTTGCGAGAAAAAAAAAACGAATCGCAATCGGCCGCAATCGACGATTGCGAGTCCCCGAAAATCGGTAAATATTCGCATATTCGGCCGATACCCGTGTGGAAATTGCAATTTCGCAATTAGCGATATCGCAAATTGCGATCTCGCTAACTGCGAGATCGCAAAAACGGGAAGTCGCATCCTGAGCTGACATCACAACCAGGAAGTAGGCAGGTTCCACCCTCATTCAGCAGTGAGAGCCTGAACTGGAAGCATCATCATCAGAGGTCCCCTCCAGTGTGCCTACAGGAGTTATTTAGGAGACACCCCAGTGGAGCTGGATCTGCCAATGGGAGAAAAAGGAAAATACATTTTCAGAGCAAGAGCTCGAATTTTTAAGTCTGCAAGGACTACAATCGGCTCTTCGGGAAAGACTCCAGAAGGGTGCCCGAGGCCGATAAAAGGCGGCTATGGTTGTGCATCCGCACTAAAGTTAACTCTGTGGGGGTGACCCAGCGCTCCGTGGATGAGCTAAAAAAACGCTGGTATGACCTCAGAGGGCGGTCAAAGTAGAAGATTGCGGAGAGGCTGAGGGAGCGTGTGGCGACAGGTGGAGGGGAGCCCACTGTCCCACCGAATACACCACTGGAGGACCGAGTGGAGGACACCATAAATCCGCAGGCATGCGTGGGTGTGACACAGCTTGACTCCTCCCGACCCACCCAAGACACACCAGGTAAGTGCCATGCGACTGCGACCCCTTGTCCCCTAACAATGTCCATGACTCCAGAGCATCCCATATCAAACCCCAGTCATGCAGCCAAAGCACACCACTAAAGCGCTATTGCATTGTGGGACTTGTAGTCTGACCACAAATACCATCTTGCCCCATTAAGCAAGACATGTTTAGTGAGAGTCAATCCTGCAGCGACTCAGGGAATGGTAGTCTGCATGCATGTAGGAAGCCTAAATGTGTAAGAAACATGTCACTAATCAACGTCCACTTTACATCACAGGTGGCGTAGAAGTCCCCAGCACAGACAGCGATGGCCTGGTCATTGAGGACATCACGGAGGATACAGAGGGAGACACAAATCTATCCCCACAGCCCGGACCATCAGGGCAAGCTGCCGCACCAGCGGTCATTACACCACCTGCCCCTGTGGCCAGTGCCACCCCTGTGCCACCACGCGTTGCAGTAGCTCTGCCCGTCACACAACCACCAGTGGGGCATGCAACACCAGCAGCAGTTCACCAACCAACCTGCCGCCCTGCGGCTGTGAGGAGCCAGTCCAGCGGACTGGTGAGGGGTCAGCGCACTAACAATTCCCGTGCTGGCAGAGGACAAAACGTGCGAGCAGGTGGGTTCTCCATCGAGCGCCGTATGCTAAATGTGCATCAGACGCAGACCCGTCATCTCGGGGCTATCCACCTCCAACTGGACAAGACCGCCTGAAATGTAGCACTAATATCAGACCGCATGGAGAGGATGACAGCTGCTATGGAGGCCAACACACAGGCCATGAACAGGCATCGGGATCTCAACCGCCGCAGACACCGCCAACTGCTGACCCGCCTGTCAGCATACACGCGGTCCAACTACATAATAGGGAACGCGACCTCCCAGCTCTCGCGACGCTCCGTGGCCATGCAGGTCCAAATGGTCCAGTGCTGCCAGGACGTTGCGAGAGCTCTGGAGCATGTGTCAACAGCAGTGCAGGGCATGCAGGCTGCCGGCCATGGCCAGGGGGGGGCTGACGACACAAGTGAGGCTACATCCAGCCATAGCAGCCAGTCCATTCCACCTGTGGTGGCACCCCGCCGCAGCAGCAGGCCCTCTGCTGCCTCACGGCCAAATCAGGAGGAGGATGGAGAAAGGAGGCTGGGAGCATCTGCCCAGAGGCGGCATTGAACAATATAACATTAACATGAGGGGCCATGCTGCTGCTACAAGCATGCCCTCCTGAAGAACAGACATATGACACAATATGTCATTCATGTACCAGTTTGCAGAATGCCCAGTTTATTGTGCTGTAACAATTACAAATATTCTGACTAACTTAATCTGACTCATGTCATTATTAATGTTGTCATGCATGAGTTAGGTAATGGGTGTGGGGAGTGGGTGCACTAGAAATAGTTCATGCAGATTTGGTTGCGCCGCATGTGTCCTTCTGCAGGATTCTCGCCGCGTGCGTGACGCACATGTGCAGGTGGTCGGTTGTCCCCTTCCGACTCACTGCCAGAGATGTCAACAGGTATCCTGCGCTTGGTAGCAATGTTGTGGAGGATTGCACACACGGCCATGATGCGGCAGCAGACATCTTGCTCGTATTTGATGGCCCCACTAGTCTTGTTCAGTATGCGGAATCTGCTCTTCAAAAGGCCAAATGTCCTCTCAATGCAATTTCTTGTGCGTATGTGTGCTGCATTGTAACGCCGTTGCTGTGGTGTTGCAGGGTTGAGGTATGGTGTGAGGAGGTACTCACGGAGAGCGTAGCCGCTGTCACCTGAATGATAGGAGCAGAGGGTGAGTGCCTGTGTGGCGCAGCTACATTATCACAGTGTAATATTGTGGGGCATGTGTACTTACCCAGTAGGTGTCCTTCACCAAAGTCTCCCCTGGCCAGTCGTGTGTTGAACGCCACTGTGCCGGAATATGAAGGAGTCATGTGTGCTCCCCGGGTACAGTGCCACTATGTCCGTGATGATTGTCTTTGCATTGCACACCATCTGGATATTGAGGGAGTGTTAGGACTTGCGGTTGCGATACATGTATTCCGTTTGTGCTGGTGGGCAGATGTGGATGTGGGTACAGTCAATGCATCCTATTATATGTGGAAATTGGGCTACATTGTAAAATTGCAGCTTGGTGTCATTCAAGTCCTGTTGGCTGGTGGGGAATGAGATGTAGTGGTGTAGCCGGGTCAGCATGGCCTCCAGGAAACTCCTTAGGCAGTGGGACATGGTGGGCTGGGATATCCCCCCTGCGACAGCTACTATCCCCTGGAAGCTTCCGGAGGCCAGTGGGTGCAGGCTGCACAATACCTGCACATGGGTGGGAACAGTATTGGTCCTCCTTGTTGGGTGCTGCATCAGGGGGTCTAGGTCCTGGATCAGCTTGATGATCATTTCCCCATTTAGGCGGTACTTCGTGTAAATTTGCTCCCTGGTTTGGCCCAGAAGGGTGACCCGCACACGGAATATCCGCTCCTGGATCCTACGTCTGTTCCGTGCTGCTCGCTGTAGCCTTCGCCGCCTGACCACCATGTAGAGTCCTGGCATTGTGAGAGTCCTCAGGCTCCAGCTGCATGTCCTTAAGTGTATTTGGTCAGGCCTGCACCTGTTTGTAGTTTGCTAACGTTTTTTTGAACATTTTTTTTTATTCTTACTGGTCACCACCTGGTTTGGGTTCTCCTTAAATTGCGCGTCGCAAATAGCGATTTTCGGGTTTTTCGCAATATGCGATTTTTCATGAATGGCGATTGCGATTATTTTGCGAGTTCGCAAATGAATTCGCAGAACCCATGGTTTCTCGCTATTTCAGAATCACAAATGGGCTTGTTCCTGGATTCTGCGAATTTATTTGCGGACTCGCAAAATTTATGTCGCGAATTTGCTATTTTGGATTTTTCTCTATCATGAATCCCTTTCTTTGAAATTGCGATCGCAATTGCTAATTCGCAGCTATTGCGATCGCAATTTTGCTTCATGAATCTAGCTGTTGGAAAATATGAATGTGTCGGGTAGAAAAGTACAAATTAAGGAGCTTATGTCATTATTGCAGAAATGGGGTGACCTAGAAAAATGGAAAACTAGATGGACAAAGAAAAAAGAAGAGGCTCGATCAAAACAAACTACATCTGAATATGTATTAAAAGAAGCAGAAATAGTGGAAAGGTTGTGTCCCATGAGAGAGGTACCAGGTGGAGGTTATGTACATGTCCCATGGTCCCGACAGGATATTTTTTCATTCACAAATGATTTCCCAAAACTTCGAGAGAAGCCTATAGAATGGTACAGACAAGTCGAGAGATTTGTGAAGGTTCCAAAATGTTTTTTTAAAGATTTGGATGGGTTATTTGACATTGTCGTTCCTGTAGATTTGTGGACAGAATGTAAAGTTGCTATTGATTGGCCAAGTGATGAGTACCCTAGAGACCCAAAGACAGGACCCCCCTCAGAAGATGTAATGAAGAAATATAATCAAGTAATACTGTATCTCAAAGGGAAAGTACCTGCAAAGGAAACTGATTGGACTAGAATAGATAGAATCACCCGGAATAAAGATGAAGCTGTACATGCATATTATGAACGCTTGTTACAAGTATTTAAACAATATAGTGGCCTAGATAATATTGATATCAAATACATGACGCATTTCATCTATCGGTTTGTGCCAGGATTAAGACCAGAAATTTCACAATGGATTAAAGATCATAAAATTTGTTGGCAGGCCAAGCCGATTGATGAAATTCCTAAATATGCAAAATATTGTGAAGATGAACTTGACAATAAACAAAAAGAATTAAAGGAAAAGGTAATGTGGGCACAAGTAAAATTAGGAGAGCAACAGAAACTCCAGTTAAGTCAAATGAACAATACCCAGACTCAAAGTGATGGTAATGGGGGTAAGCCAAGGGGAAAATTCAATAGAGAGGAAGCCAAAAAGAAGTTCTCTTGTCATGGGTGCGGCAAATTGGGGTACTGGAAAAATTAGTGTAAAGTTGTGCAAAATAACTCTGTTCAAACTAATGATTTGAATCCACAGTCGCAAAAGGAGGTGCCACGGAAGCAACAGCAGCAGGTAATACAAAACCAGTTACCCCTTGCACCTATGCAAACTTTTAGGAGCAAAGCACACCAAAGTGTGGAAAACACAAATTGAGAGGGAAGTGGTAATAGAGACGCAGTGACATCACAGTTTCTGTTGAGCGACACATTTTTTGAGGCATACTGATGGTGCCTGAGAGGAGAGGACGAGGAGTGCGTACTTGGCGCCTCCTTGCTGGTAGATCGGTCAGGTCCATACATTGAAGGAAAGGTTGAAGGAAATTATGTCACCTTTCTATTGGACACTGGTGCTACCCGTTCTACTGTGAGAACAGCAGATGTTCCAAACCTACCCCTCTCGGGAGAAGCGATCCAAGTACTGGACGTTTCTAATAAACAAATTAGTACCACAGTCACAGAACCAATGGAAGTTAAAATAGATAATTTTAAAGAAATGCACACATTTGTCATTTGTGATTCTAGTCCAGTAAACCAGTTAGGCAGAGACTTGTTGTGTAAAATGAATTGCACCATCTTTTGTACCCCGAATGGTGTTGAAATTCAAACCCCTGATGAAGATCAAATTAATAAATTAATGTTAGCAAAACAAGAAACAGAGAATAAAATGTTAACTGTAGAAGACTTACCAGAAGAATTACAGCATACTGTAAATCCTAATGTGTGGGATTTTACTGGAAAAGATGTAGGACTAATGGCAAATGTCGATCCAATAAAAGTAACAGTAAAAGAAGGTGCAGTTTACCCAAATATTCCACAGTACTAAATGAGCCAGAAATAAAAGCAGGAGGTGTAGCAGAAATAAAGCATTTGGTTGAAACAGGCATTTTACAAGAAATAATGAGCAGTCCATGTAATTCGCCCATAATTGGCATAAAGAAACCAAGCGGAAAATACGGGGTCGTACAGGACCTCCACAAAATTAATAAAAATGTTGTCCCATGTTGTCCAGTTGTGCCAAATCCTGCAGTGATTCTGTATCAGATACCGTGGGAAGCTGGATGGTTCACTGTAATAGATTTATGTCACGCATTTTTCTCGATTCCATTACACCCGGATAGCAAATTTCTTTTTTCTTTTGAATTTGACAGTCATCTGTACGTTTGGAACCACGTTCCTCAGGGGTATACAGAGAGTCCATCCAACTTTAATCAGATATTGAAAAAGTGCCTTGAATCTCTGGTACTGCCCGGACAGTCAGTCCTGGTTCAGTATATAGACGACCTATTGGTGGCGTCTAAAACTCAAAATGACTGTGTTGTTTATACCATTGCTTTACTGAATCATTAAAGTGTCACCTGAAAATTAGCAATTTTGCACCACATCAGTGAAATATCTGGGGCACCAGATAGAAAGAGGTGTTAGAAGGGTTACCTCAGAAAGCGCCGTCGGAAGCGCCGGAGGGACGCGGCTTTAGTGACTGTGATTTGTTCGGGTCACGGTTACGGACACGTGAACATTTGGCACGGTGTCCTGAGGAGTGACGCTGGTATGTGCTGACATAGCGCACTCGAGGTCCAGTATATTGTGAAAAGATTGAGAATAGAAAACCCCTCATATGCCCTGATGAAATCGCCACAAGAAGGAGCGATGAAACATGTCGGCTTGAGGAGATAAACTTTGATGGTATACAAGTAACCATTTTTAACCAGTAGTGCTTTGCTGCATCAGAATAAAATGGTATCAGCAAGCAAAGCACCACTACACAATTTATTCGTTTTTTGGTGTGGTTTGTTTGGGGTTCTGTTACGTGTCTTTGTACACTTTTAACAGGTATCAGTGTTTTGATACGTTGGTCACTATTTGTGTTTTTCTTTCACTATTCTCACGTCCGCACTACTCTTCTGTTGAGTGCACGTTTGTCTTTTCATAATAGAGAGAGTCGCCAATGATGAGAAGCGGGTATACCGGCAATCACTAACCGGGAACCCCCTCGGGTTGTTCTACCGTGAGGTACTCTCTCTATCTCTCACACTTTTCTTTGAGTGAATGATCTGGTCCTGTGTGATTTTATATTGGTAAAGAATACATCCAGACTCTTGGATTTATGTTATTGGACATATTCCAGGTAGCACTGAAAATTTATATCTCTACCCGGTCTGCTTTACATATGGATGTTGATAGATGGGTGAGGCATTAATTGTTTGATTACCTCAGAAAGAATCAGAATAATCAAAAACATGAATCTACCTCAAACTCGGAAAGAGATCAGAGTGTTTCTTGGAGTTGTAGGTTATTGCAGGCAATGGATTGTGGGATTTGCAGTCCTAGCAAAACCATTGATACAAATGACAAGAAAAGAGCAAAAGACCCAATAGAATGGGATGACGAAAGCATGACTGCTTTCTTGAAATTACGAGAATGTTTGTGTACAGCTCCAGCATTAGGGATGCCTGACTATTCAAAAGATTTCGCACTATTCTCTGATCCACGAGATAATTGTGCACTTTCAGTTCTGACTCAAACTCAAGGTCTAATGAGACGTCCTGTGGCATATTTTTCTTCTACATTGGATCCAGTGGCATCTGCATTGCCAGGATGCCTGAAAGCAGTAGCTGCATCCTGCATGAGCCTTGAGCAAAGTGAGTCCATTATTATGGGACATCCAGTGACAGTATATGTTCCACACGCAGTTGTGATTTTGTTAACAAGGACCAAGACTCAGTACCTAACTCCAAGTCGGCTTACTAAGTATGAGCGAATCATTGTAGGTGCAGGAAATGTAACCATTTCCAGGTGTAATATTCTGAACCCAGCAACACTGCTACCTGATTCACACTTTGCAGAAGTGAAGGGAGAAGTCGAACATGATTGTATCGACCTGACTGAATACAGTGCAAAACCACATCCAGACATAATAGAAGACCCATTAATAAATTCTGAATATAAGCTATTTGTAGATGGCTCATGTATGAGACATGAGGAAGGAGGTTTGAGTGCTGCCTATGCAGTTTGCACATTGAGGGGTCCAGTTGAAGCATCCTATTTACCTGGAGTCAAGTCTGCACAAGTAGCCGAATTGGATGCAAAAGCTTGCAAATTTGGGAAACATTGGAAAGTAACCATTTACACTGATAGCCAGTATGGTTACAGGGTTGTGCACGACTTTGGCCAACTCTGGATGCAAAGGGAGTTTCTGACTTCTTCAGGTACTCCTATTAAAAATGGTCAGTATGTAAAAGATTTGCTGGAAGCAATTCAATTGCCAAAAGAAGTGGCTGTGGTCAAGTGTGCTGCTCACCAATCCGGAAATGACAAAGTGACAGCTGGTAACAAATATGCTGACCAATTGGCCCAACATTGTGCCAAATATAAATTGGCTGTAAATAAGAAAATTGATGCATGTGGAAACAGCTGCCAACTTATGTTGCTTGAAGGTGTATGAACTTGGGAGGAAGTGAGAGATTTGCAAAATGGAGCATAACCAAAAGAAAGGGAAGAGTGGAGAAAAATAGGTTGTCAGAAAAGGGTTGAAGATGGTGTAATTGTTTACCTTGATGGTAGGCCTGTGTTACCAGACTGTATGCTTGCTTCTATGGCTAGGATGTTCCACGGAGATTCCCATCTAGGGCGGGATGCCATGATCAGGTTGTTCAGACAGAGTTGGTTCAATGCGGGGTTCAGGAATGTAGCAGAGAGTCTTTGCCAGCGGTGTCTAGTTTGCCAGCAAATGAATCCTGGAAAGAAAACTGTACTGTTTCCAGGAAAGATTGGAAAGGCAGAAGGCCCATTTATAAGACTACAGATTGATTTCATCCAGTTACCCGCTTGTCGATGACTAAAATATATACTTGTCATTGTCTGTTTGTTCTCAAAATGGGTGGAAGCTTACCCCACACGTAGGAATGATAGCATCACTGTAGCCAAACTCCTACTCA
Organism: Lissotriton helveticus; assembly: GCF_964261635.1. Lineage (NCBI taxonomy): Eukaryota > Metazoa > Chordata > Amphibia > Caudata > Salamandridae > Lissotriton > Lissotriton helveticus. The sequence continues at coordinate 495,340,961 of NC_136067.1, read as the reverse complement.
GAGAACTCATACCTAGGTTTGGTTTTCCAGTAACAATTGAATCAGACCGAAGAAGTCATTTTAATAATGAAATAATTGGCCTAATCTGTGAAGCATTCAATGTTAAGCGAAAGCTGCACTGGGCATACCGCCCAGAGGCTTCTGGAGTGGTAGAACAACTGAATGGCACAATCAAGTCAAGATTGGGAAAGATGTATGAATCTAATCGATTAGAGTGGCCAAATGCTTTACCTCTTGTTCTGATGGGACTCAGAAGTATTGCAGACCGGAACACAGGCTTGAGTCCTCATGAAATACTTATGGGAAGAGAAATGAGGCAAGCATGGGTGCCAGGACACAAGCTGATAAATATATCTGGTGATTTAGTACTGGAGTACTGCAAAGAACTGGCTAACCAAGTGCGTTCTATCTCTCAACTGGTTGGGGAAGATGCTGTTGCCAGACAAGCAACTCTAGCACATGACCTGAACCCAGGTGATTGGGTAGCGTAAAAGAAACACGCTCGGAAATCTTGCCTTGCACAAAGGTGGGGAAAATGTGGTATGAAATTGAGATTCTCATATTTACATGACTAGAGAATCTGGATTTCATTAAAGACTCGGAGGCTGACATTATGCATATATCTTTAATGCAGATCCCAGCAGCCGCATCACAATATAATAGTTCCAAATAGAACAAAGGCAACAGCTAAGAGCCATGAGCCAACAACACACAGCCTCTTTTAAATGAGGAAATAAAAGTAGAAAAAGTTCAAGAAGAGTTCAAAGGCTTGAGGAGAAACTCCGCAACGAAGGAGATGAAAAGCAGGATATCTCGAAACTTGAGTGTAAAAAGTAGAAGGAAGAAATCCAGGAAGGACATTCTCTTGAGAGACGTATTCAAGATCAGGCATTATCTGAAAGGATAAAGAAATTAGTCCAAGAAAACCAACAGACACAAATCCAAACCTGTCTTAAGAAGTTAATTAAAGACAGTAAGCATTACAATAAATTGTACAAGGTAAAATGTAAAATTGAAATGCCTCCGGTGGAGGGAGGGGGGATAATGTCAGCCTCCGAGTCTTTAATGAAATCCAGATTCTCTAGTCATGTAAATATGAGAATCGCAATTTCATTACAAGACCGGAGGCTACATTATGCATGTTGGAAGCTTCCTAAAACAGCATCAGACATGTGTTGGATAGGTTTACAATAATGACGAGCAAAGGTACCAGCATTGGACCAGTCAGCAGCTTTCAAGATGTCATCCAACTTACCTCCAGACCAAAGTGATTTGCTAGCCATAGCACCTCTAAGGGAATGAGCTTGATATTTAGTCAAATCAACTCCAGCTAAGCTCATAACGGATTTAATCCATCTAGCAATAGAGGAGGAGCTAATAGCCCTATGAGGTTTAACAAAGGAGATAAGCAATTGATTAACGCCAACTGGACAAAGTCCAGACATTCTAAGGTCATACTCCTTCATGCACTCGACAACACAGAGTTTAGGATGAAGGTCGCAACGAGGATAAAATATGGAGTCAGACATTGTTTTTGTCCTGCTATGGATATCAAACTTAACGCCAAAAAGATTATAAGAACGATAAGTAATATCAAGAGAACGGATATCTGAAGACCTTCTGCAAGAAACTAGGCATAAAAGACTAGCCAGTTTAAGAGAAAGATTCTTCCTGTTGAGGAGAGAATTAGAAGGCCAGTTAGAAAAGAGACGAAGAATCAAATCAACGTCCCAAAGAACATCATATTTGGGTCTAGGAGGTCTTTTAATACGAATAGCCTTCATGACCCTACAAATAATGTCATTTTTACCAATGGACTTACCATTAACAAGAGTATGGCCTGCAGAAATTGCAGTTCTAAAACAGTTAATGGATCTGTAACTAAGACCTTTCTCAAATTGTTCAACCAGGAAATTAGTCACATCAACAATAGGGGCCTCCAAGGGATCCAGGTCCCTTTCCAGGCACCAACATACCCAAAGTTTCCAGATTCTATTGTATCTGTAATGGGTGCCTGGCGCCCAAGACTCCCTGAGGAGGATTGAAGCTGAGTCCGAACGACCTGAGATTTCGTTAGATCTCCTGACACCCTCCAGGCAAGAAGGGATAAACTCCGATTGAGGATTAGAGGGTGTATTCGACCGTCTGAGTCTATGAGGAGATCTTCTAGTGAAGGGATCAGGAAGGGAATGCTGCAAGTTAGTTCCAGAGCAGTGGGAAACCAGGCCTGAGAGGGCCAGAAAGGAGTTATTAAAAGGAGGAGACACTTGTCCTGTCTCACCTTTTGAAGTACTCGCTGAATCATTGAAAAAGGAGGAAAGGCATAACCCCGGATATTGCTCCAAGGCTGGAGGAAGGAGTTGAATGCCCGAGCACCCGGGTCGGGCATCCAGCTGAAATAATCCGGAAGTTGGGAGGTGATCCTGCTTGCGAAAAGATCCACCTCCAGAGGACCCCAAATCTGATTCAGTGTTCTGAAGACACAAGGATTCAGCATCCAATCGCTGAAGTCCAGAAGGAACCTTGAGTTCTAGTCCGCGGAGGAATTCGCAGCACCTGGAAGGTATTCTGCCTTCAGAGCAATCTTGTGTTCTAGGCAAAACATCCATAGCTTCTTTGCTAAGTCCGAGAGGTCTGCAGACTTCGTGCCTCCAAGGCGATTGATATAAGCCACCGCCGACATATTGTCCATCTTTAAGAGGACAGACCTGCCTTGAAGAGAATTTCTGAAGCTCATAAGAGCATAAAGACCGGCGGTCAATTCCAGGTAATTTATGTGGTGGAGAGATTCCTCTTGAGACCAAAGACCTTCTGTGTTTTGATTCAAGAGGCAAGCACCCCAGCCATGCAGGCTGGCATCCGACTCCAGTACGAAATCCGGGAAAGAACCAAAAATGGCTTTCCCATTCCATGCCTCCAGGTTGTTCAGCCACCAAAGCAATTCTGAACGAGAATCTGAGTCCAGAGAAAAATGATCCCCGTACCAGAGACCTGACCTCAGAGCTCTCGCTTTGACCCTCTGAAGAGCCCGATAGTTGAGGGGGCCTGGAAAAATTGCCTGAATTGAAGACGAAAGGAGACCTAGAAGCCTGGCCAAATCTCTGAGGGAGAGATTCTGACGGCTTAGAGCATGTTTTATTTGTTTCTTTATTTTCGAGATTTTCTTGGAAGGAAGAAGGAGGAGACAACGGGTGGTGTCGACCATGAAACCCAAAAATTCTATGGATTTTGAGGGAATAAGGCAAGATTTCTCCTTGTTTATGATGAAACTTAGGCATTCTATGAGTTTCATAGAAAATTCCAGGTCTTGAATTAAATGTAATTTCTCTTGCGCCATAATGAGAATATCGTCCAGGTAGATGATGAGACGAACACCTCTTGATCTTAGGTGAGAGACAACGGCTCTCATGACCTTGGTGAAGCACCATGGTGCGGAAGAGAGACAAAGGGTAGAGCTTGAAACTGGTACAAGTGACCTTTCCATAGAAACTGGAGGAAGCGTTGATGAACCTTGGCCATAGGAATGGGAAAATAGGCGTCCTTGAGGTCTAGTTTGACCAACCAGTCCCCTTCTAGAAGTAGGTCTCTCAGAAGGTGAATACCTTCCATTTTGAAATGTCTGTAAGAAATGAATCTGTTTACTTGTCGAAGATTTATAACCGGCCTCCAACCCTTGTCCTTTTTTTCGACCAAAAAAAGGTTGCTCACAAAACCCATGAGATCCATGGGAACCTCCAAAATTGCACCTTTCTGAATCATTGAAGAGATTTCCTCTTCTATGATGGCTTGTTGATCCGGGCACATGGGAATACTCATAGGGAGAGAAGTTTGCACAGGTTTGTAATCGAAATCTATTGTAAAGCCCTTTACGGTGCTCAGTACCCAAGCGTCTTGAGTGATACATTCCCAATCTTTTAAGAAATATTTCAGTCTGCCGCCTACCTTTAAGGGGAAAGAAAGAGAAGGAAAAAGGGGAACACTCACCTGAGGTATTAGTCTGGACGTTTGATCCACGAGATCTGAATCCTCTGCCACGCTGTCCTCTACCCCTCTGAGGGTAGAATTGCGGGCTTGAATATTGTTGGTATTGCTGAAATTGCTGGTATCCTCTGCCAGTTCCACGTGCTCTAAAGTTGGGCCTCTGGAAGTAGCGGCTGGAAGATTGGCCTCGTCTTCCGGCCATTCCGAAAAGATTATTACCAGAATTAAAAACTTTCCACATGTTTTGTTGCGCTCTATCGAGGGCAGTAAAAGTCGAGACATATTTACCAAGGGATTTAATTAAATCTTCTCCGAAGAGGAGGCCTTTTTGATTTTTGGTAGGTTCTTTATCAGCAAGATCACTGAGTTTAGGGTTAATGCGAGTGAGAACCACTCTACGCCTTTCGGCATTGATGCCTGCATTGGCATTTCCCAAGAGGATAATGGCCCTTTGGCTCCAGCCTCTAATTAATTCGATATCGAGGTGAGTGCCTTTTAAATGGCTCTGCTCTGCAGAGTCGAGAATCCTTGTGAGTGGACCAAGGACGTCGAGAAGACGATCCTGGCAAACCTTAAAGGATTTCTCCATACCCTTCCTGGGGTCACGCCCCAACTTGAAAAGGAATTTAATTAGATCAGGATCAAGATTAGGGGTGTAGCAAGACTTATCACCCACAGAAGGTCTAGCGCATTCTGCTCTCAGAATGTTGCGAGTTTCCCTCTCCAAAGGGAACCTAATCCATTTTTTAACAATTTTCGCAACGTGTTCCTGAGGGAACCATTCTGAGCTCCGGGGGTGTTTTAAATTTTGGAGTGAGAGCATCTCTTCACCCAAAGGGTTACAGATCACATCCTTAGAGGAGGGTGTTCCCTCTTCAATAGCTTCTCCAAAGTCATGGTCCTCATCATTAAGATCGAGGACATACTCATCTAAAAATTCAGAGTCATCTGATCCAAGTTCGTCATAACTATCATGAGCATCGGTTAAGTGTGTGTCGCTTAGGACACCTGATTTCCTTGTGCCGCCATGGACACCCAACTGATCCGAGGTGCAAAGACCTCCCTCACTCCTTGAGGTGCTAGGACCTCCTTTATCTATTGAGGTGCGAAGACCTCCCATGCTCAAATTATTATGATTGTTCTTCTTTTGTCTCTTACCCCGGACTGGCTCATCTTCTTGAGGGGGGCGCTTCGAACTAATTATTTGAGAAAGCCCTTCCCTCAAGCAGGACTTCATCTCCTTATGGAGCATTTTATTAAAATTAATATTAGCCAAGTCGTGGGAGGGAGCGGAAGCCTCCTCTGACCCTGAACTAGACATGGATGTCAAGGGGTGAAAATAAAAATCAGTATAAATAATACAGGCCTCTTTTTTTTATTTTTTTAAAAGAGCTAAGAGTTAATAATCCCCAAAAATAAATGTTTGTATAATCGAAGGGAGATAGATGTGAATACAAATGTCAGGTTAAATGAGGGCAAGAAACCACTCATTAGTAGAAAGCAACCGTCACTCGGAGGTTACGAGTGCGAAGGGTTGCCAAGGAAACTCCCCGCAATGCTCGACGGGGCGAAGCGTCACAAGAGAAATGCCGTTAGCAACACGACTACGCGGCGTCGCCGTTGCTGAGGGTCATTCCTTGAATGCCTCGCGTCTCCCGTTACAAGCGCGAGGGAGAAATCGAGAAGAAATAACCAAAGGTAAACATACTCACCCTGAAATTTAAACGATGTTTATCGCCAGATAGGGACGTGCGAGGCACGAAAAGCAAGCAAGTTAAGGATTTACGATTTTGAGTAAGTCAAGAAAGAAACAAGCTTATGTGCAATGAAAGAAACAAGCTTATGTACAATATAAGTAATGCGCTCAAACGAGGGGGGGGTGAGAAGGGAATCTCCATAAATTGGAGACCGGTAGTGGAAAGGGTGTGAAACATTACGGGGGAAGAAAGTTGCCAAACCGTAAGCCCGCACCCATCGCGATATCATAGGAAAGCAATAATAATAATACACAATAACATCTAAAAACCTCTAAATACAGTAAAAGAGAGGTAATAGAGAGACAAGATAAAGTTGTACTTATCTGCTTGGGAGCCACATTTAAAAGAGGCTGTGTGTTGTTGGCTCATGGCTCTTAGCTGTTGCCTTTGTTCTATTTGGAACTATTATATTGTGATGCGGCTGCTGGGATCAGCATTAAAGATATATGCATAATGTAGCCTCCGGTCTTGTAATGAAATCCAATTGGGGCTGACATTGCATTGAGTGGTAATTCATATGGTAAGTGTTTTAGTTTAGCCTGGCCACTAACAACATCATTAGGTTGTACTTCTCCCTATGATGTAGGTTGGATATGTGTTTGATGTGTTGAAGTTAGATATTTGTTTATCCACACATGAAGAGTGTGAAATTGTAATACCTTTCTTTACATTTGTATTGCCATGTGTCCATTTTCCTGTGTGTCCCTCACTCCTACTTTATCTAGATGTGTGACAAATGCTGTTAGTGCTATGTTTGCTTTCATGACTTGTTCTTACACATTATCTACACATGCATGGAACCTGTGTATGCTATTTGTTGTCCCTGATAGACTTCAATACACAGGTCCTGTGGAAATAGAGGTTTTCAGGCATGTGCAAATGGAATGGGCCCCAGAGCCCCAGCCTTACAGAGGTCCCCCTGGTAGAGGCATACCTATCCTGCATAGTGTTTTAATTGTGCCCTTTGAATGCTTCTCACACTGATTATTTGTTATTTCATTTACTAACATTACCTTTTAATGTAGGTGATGGGTGAACATCCAACACCGAATTGTAGCAGAGAAGGTGTGTTTCATCTTAATGACACATCCACACAGATGTCTATTTGCTATCACAACAGTACCTAGGATGTGTGCAATGTGAGGGTATCACAATTCTGAAAATGCCTCTTTTAGAAAGTTACCATTTTCTTGGCCCATACATTTGGAGCCTACAGGTTGTATCCTCGGTCAAGTGATGAGGTGTAACTAGCAGTTGGTCTTTGTGTATTGCACCCAGACAAAGAGTCAAAGTGGGAATAGGTGTTGGCAGGATGGGCCACCTTTGACTTAATAAGGGGGCAGAGTTGTCACCCACCACACTTGCACATCACATAGCCTCTGCCTGAGCATGCCATCAATAGAATTGAAATTAGTCTTTTGTGTGCCCGGACAAGCTTGGGCCAGGACAGAGAGCCACGAAATAACAGTCACCTGTGGGAGTGGAACCCTCGGGAACCTTCTCCTACTTCAAAGCTTGCACCAGGTATAAATATTGCACCCTCAGAGCCCACACTTCAGTGCAGGTCCGGACCTGTGGATACCATAGAAGACAGCTATTTATGCTGCTTTGATGCCAGAAGGACTGCTATCCTGCTGCCCTGCTGCTTGCTGCTCCTGTTCTGAGCTACAGGGACGTACCATGCTCCAGGGGCATCGCTGCATCTGCCCAACTGACCTGCTACCTGGACCTGCAACTGGACTTGCCTGGCCCCTGCTGGTCATTTTGACTACTGAGTGGTATGGTGTAGTTGTAAAGGAAAGTGGAATAGATGAATCCATAAAAGCAACACAATTCTTGTAAGAAAACAGGAGAGTAGGGGCATCTCATCAGCACTGTCTGTGTTTAAGTGGTGCATGGAAGTAACATTTGAGGGAATACTGATGCTAACATGTTATCAATGACTGAAAATAATAGATTGTTTGAAATATTTATTAAACATATCCCAGAGAATATCTTAAATGCTTACAGAGTATCAACTAGGGCTTCATAACATTGAATTATTCACACATGTCTGTGGAGAAATTCCAGTCTTGTAGTTTGTAGAAATGTTTTTCAAGGTGTTTATTGATCAAAGTTAACAATGCTTTAAAATGGTTGAAAATTATATCCAATCAGTTGGCTGTTCAATCTAGAAAATGTTTCAAGTAATCCTGAAGGGGGGGACAAGCAACTTCTGCGTCTCCCATTTTAAGCCAGCAAACAGAATAATAACTTATATTTGAGAGTGAACCATGTTGTGAAAAAGTCTAGAACGCTGTGGAATCCCAATTTACCGTCAGTTTCTGACCTAATAAAGTTGTCATTCTCACAGCCGTTTCCATTTGGACATTGTTCCTTTTTGCTTTGGTTTCTCTGCCCCTGGTTTCTATTTGTATTCCTCTGGTCATTGTATAGAACTCAATGCACAGAAAAAGTGAGGAGAGATTGAGCCTTCCCTCGTTCTCCCACAAACTATACTACTCACTGCTGGAGAAGGACTTGTAACTAAAGGTAACTAACATTATATTATAGAGCGACTAGGAAAAAATACTTAATACCATCTTTGGGTAATTTCAATTTAATGCGCTAAGCAGTAAATTTCAGATTGTGTAAATTGCATTCCTCAGAGATTGGTATCTTTGATATCTCAAAATATCTCCTTGCCAGCTGGTATTTACGTTCAAGATGTATTTACGGTTTGTCAGTAAGGGTCTTAATAGGGGTTTGTGAGCTAATTCATACTACTGCTCGACCACGTTATTTATCAAAAAACATATGATCTAGTGTCTTGTAAGTATCTCGGACTCAATTTAGCTTTAACTATATTCTGTATAATGGTGTTTACCCCATGAGAGTGTTTTTAAACTATTTTGTAACTTGTCATTTTATGATACTTATCCTATAAATTATTTGCTAACGTCCTGATTATGTTGTTTCTATTGAATGTATGTAATTGTATTTGCGTTTTAGAGAAAAATACTTTCCAAAATAAATGAGTATTGGTTGATTGAGTGAGAGAACATTGAACGTAGAGACATTAAAAGGCAAAGAACTTTCAATGGAATAATAGCCTGTGAACGATAGTGGAAGAGAACCAGATAAGAATGAAAGAGGTTGAAATAAACAGAAAGAAGAGGAAGAAGAAAATGATAGATCTGAGAGATAAGAGAGGCAGGAACAAGGTCTTGGTGAAGCCACTATAGATTTGGCTTGCTTAACAAAGAAGTGGTGTTCAAAGTCAGAAATTGGAGCTATCAAGAAAAAAAAGACGTTTGTTGCCAGTTGAGCTGGGAGATAGCTTAACAAAAAAAAAAGTCGCATTGAAAATAATTTTTTTAATTAAAAGGTTTGCAAAGTCAAAGACTGAAAGAGAATAGTGGTCCGAAGCTTACTGGACCGTACTTCCAGTGTACAGATTTATAGGGTGTCAGCATAAGTGGTGAAAGTTAGCTCATCATTGTTACAGAGAGCTAACCTTCTACTGCAGATCCAATGGGAGTAAAGCACTCTCCCACTCCTCCCGACCACTAGTGCCTGCCCATGAAATAAAATGTGAACTAAGTCGTAGTAGGGGGGAATGGAACAAGACAGAAAATGAAGACACTGGACATCTCTTCTCTGCATCATTATTCTGCTGGGTACGCATGTCAGTAGGTTGAAATAGCGCTGTTAGAACTGGGGGTCTCTAGTTGGCAGAGGTAGGTACCTTTGACCACACAGGGACCCTTGCTTCTAGGCAGGGTAAGGGGATACACTTCCAAAATAACCCCTGCTCACCCTCTTGGTAGCTTGGCACAAGCAGACAAGCTTATCTCAAAGGCAGTGTGTAAAGCATTTGTGAACACATACAGCAATACAGTGAAAATACTACAGATGAACACCACACAGATTGTATTATAAAAATAAGTATTTTTATATAGACTTAACACAAGACCAAACGACAAAAAAGAACAATACTGTATTCAAAAATAGGCTTTAAAATGGTAGAAAGGGTTCAGTTCAACTTAGATGGTAAATGCGACACTTTACTCTCAAAGTACCTTGGATACGTCGAGCAATACAAACAAAAGGGTTGCAGGAAAGGTGATGCGTCGGTTCCTTGGTTCTGGGGAGGTGATACGTCGGTTCCTTACTGCAGCGCAGGGGAGGTGATGCGTCGGTTCCTTACCGAAGATGAGGTGATGCGTCAGTAACTTACTGTGATCCAGTGCGATGTGACAAGATAGCGCCTGGATGCGATCCGACGATCCAGTGTGATGCGAGAAAATGGCGTCTCGATGTGATGCGACAATGTTGGATGCAATGCGTGCACGCCTCACGGCCGTGCGGCAAACTTGGTAACTTCTGAACCACGGCAGGCCCTGCGACATGCTTCTCTGGTGATGCGACAGCGACCTCTACGGTGGCGACCCACTTCTCCGGTGATCCAACTCGCTTTGTTCGATGATGCGATGGCGAACAGCTGTGGCAGCAGCATGCTTCTTCGGTGATGCAACAGCAACTGCTGTGGAGGCGATACGCTTCTCCTCGTTGCGTCGCGCTTCCAGCTCCCAGCGACTCGCAGTCTTCTCAGAGGGGCTAAACAACAGTAAGCACCTCTCTGCAGGCAGAATTCCAAAGCAAGGAAATTCAGGGGAGCTGGGGGTGTAGTCTTGTAGCCCTGAGACTTCAGGCAGGAGGCAAGCTCAGTTCAAGCCCTTGGAGATTATTCTTCAAGATTGCAAAAGTACACACAAAGTTCCTTTTCTCCTTTCCTTGGCAAATAAAGCAACCACTGTAGGCCAACACCCAACAGCACAGCACAGGGGCAGTCTCCTCCTTGCAGCTTCCTTGTTTCTTCTCCTTGGCAAATGGTCCTCTTGATTCCCAGAAGTGATCTAAAGTTCTGGGTCCCCCCTTTTATACACCAAAATCCTTTGTCTGTGAAGGGAGAGAGTATCTGTACCTAGTCCAAACAAGTTCTGTTCAGTCCTGGAGCACTTTGTTTAGAGGACTCCTTCTTTCCTTTGACAGTGTGGGCCAGGGTCATCAGACACACCACAGGAGGTGGAGCCAGCATTGTGGAAGGCAGGTACAGCCCTATTCAGGTCCAGGTGCAACTCCTCCCACCACTCTACATGCATATATTCAGCCCTGTGCTGACTCACCCTGTCTCCTGGAGCCCCCCAGCCCCTGCCACTCAAAAACCTAGACAAGGAATACACAACCTATCAGAGGCAGGCTAAAAGTGGTATTTTCAAACACAGAATGTTAAAATCAACTTCACTAAAAGATGTATTTTATCATTCTAAGTTCAGACATACTAAACTCGAATTTCAATCTAGTTCCTTGAGTCAGTTAGGATTATAAGATGTTATAATCAAACTGCCCATTCTTGCCTATGGGGAGCAGGTAGCCGTGCAATAGTGAAAAACAAAAATGGCTGTAATTCACTATCAGGACATGCCACACACACCAGGACATGTACTACCTTTTACATACAATGCACCCTGCCCTTGGGCCTACCTTAGGGGTGACTAATATGTAGAAAACGGAAGGTTTAGGGACTGACAAGTGGATGCACTTGCCCAGTCAACATGGCAGTACAGACTGCACACAGGCTCTGCAATGGCAGGCCTGAGACACACTTTACAAGCTGCTTCGCTGGGTGGCACAACCAGTGCTGCAAGCCCACCAGTAGTATTTGATTTACAGGCACTGGGCACACATGGTGCATTGTACTAGGGTCTGACAAGTAAATCAAATGAACCAATCATTGAGTCACTAATCCAACACAATACCTTACAATAGGGAGCACTTGCACTGTGGTACTGAACAGCAGTGGCACAGTGCCCAAAGTATCTAGACCAGAAAAAATACAGGAGGTAACAGCAAAAAAATGGAAGGGAGACCTGCACCAATGGTGCCAGGTCTAACATGTGTCCGCTCTAGCTGAAATGTGGGGAGAACTACCCACCCCTTGGGAGTTTTCTTCACTAAGGCGGAAAAGTCTGGACTGACCATCAGCATTGGTGTGCTCTGTACCAGGGCTGTGTTCCACTGTGAAGTCCATCCCCTGCAGGGAAATGTACCACCGCAACAGCTTTGGATTCTCACCTCTCATCTGCATCAGCCATCTGAGGGGCCTGTGGTCTGTCTGAACCCAGAAGTAAGTCCCAAACAATTATGGTCTCAACTTCTTCAGTGCCCAGACCACTGCAAATGCCTCATGCTCAATTGCACTCCACCTCAGTTCCAGTGGAAGTAACTTCCTACTGATTAAGGCTACAGGTTGGTCTAGGCCCTCCTCATTCATCTGTGAAAGAACAGCCTCCACACCATGCTCTGAAGCGTCTGTCTGAACAATAAACTCTTTTGAGAGGTTGGGTGCCAGGAGCACGGGCGCCGTGCACATGGCACTCTTCAGGGCATCAAAAGCTTTCTGACAGGTGTCAGTCCAATTCACTTTCTTGGGCTGCTTCCTGGAAGTCAGCTCTGTCAAGGGTGCAACAATGCTGCCATACCCCTTGACAAACCTCCTGTAATACCCAGTGAGTCCTAAAACGGCTCTCACACCCGGTCTGGCACTTACTCGCCTTGATCGTGAGGCCTGCTCTCCGCAGCGCCATCAACACTTCCCAGAGGTGGCACAGATGTTCTTCCCAACTGTCGCTGAACACTTCAATGTCATCCAGGTAGGGGGCACTGAACTCTTCCAGCCCAGCCAACACCTGTTTGACCAACATCTGAAAGGTGGCAGGGGCATACTTCATCTCAAAGGGCATAACCCAAAATTGGTAGTGCCCATCTGGTGTGGAGAATGCTGACCTCTCTCTTGCCCCATCAGTTAAGGCGGTCTGTCAGTACCCAGATGTTGGATCAAACGTGCTGAGGTACCGGCCAGCCCCTAACCGATCAATGAGCTCATCAGCTCTGGAGATGGGTTGTACGTCAGTCCTGGTGACTGAATTGAGCCCTCGGTAGTCCACATAGAACCGGAGTCCTGGCGTGTTACCGGTGCAGCAGCCTTTGGGACCAAGATCACTAGGCTGGCACAAGGACTGTTAGAGGACTCAATTAACCCTAAGGCAAGGATCTTGGAGACCTCCTCTTGGATGCAAGCTCTCACCCGGGCAGTCACTCTGTAAGTTTTGTGCTTAACAGGAGGACTGTCTCCAGGGTCTAAATCATGGACACACCAATCAGTGATGCTGGGGATCAGGGAAAACAAATCAGAAAACTGTCCCAACAACAGGCAACAGTCATTCTGCTGCTCAGGGGTCAGTGTGGAGGAGAGGGTAACTCCATCCACTGACCCATCTTGCTCTGTTGCAGATAGGAGGTCAGGAAGAGGATCAGACTCCTCCTCCATTCCAGCATCTGTCGCTAGGAGCATGCTCACTTCAGACCTTTCTAAGTGGGGCTTCAGGGGGTTACCATGCAGGACCCACAAAGGGTTTCTTGGAGACCGCAAGTCCACCAATAGGTACTTGGACTTTTGCGTTCCACCACCTCAAATGGTCTGGTCCACTTATCCTGGATCGCACAAGTATCCATGGGGGCCATGACCCACACTTTCTGACCAGGCAGCAGATCAACCAGAGTGGCATTCTGGTCGTACCACCACTTCATCTCCTCCTGACTGGCTTCCAGATTCGCCTCAACAAGCTTTCTGAATCACCCAGTTTGGTTCCTGAAGGCCAGCATGTAGCTATACACATCCTGGGGAAGTTTCCTGGGAGATTTTTCCCAGTCTTCCTTGACCAAACTCAGAGGTCCTCTTACATGGTTACCATCGAGCAGTTCAAAGGGGCTGAAACCTAAGGACTTCTGTGGGACCTCTCTGTAAGCAAAGAGAAGGCATGGCAAGAGGACATCCCACTTACGCCTCATGGGTTCCTCAAGACCCATAATCATGCCTTTGAGAGTCTGGTTGAATCTCTCAACCAGCCCATTACCTTGGTGGTGGTAAGTAGTGGTGAACTTATAAGTTACCCCACACGCCTGCCACAGGGACTTCATATATTTAAAAATTACGTTTGTATCACAGTCTGACACCACCTCTCTGGGGAACCCCACACGGGAAAAATTCCCCATCAGTGCACGTCCCACCACGGGGGCCATCACTGTCCTGAGCGGGATGGCTACCGGGTACCGGGTGTCATGGTCCACCAAGACCAGGATGAACCTGCTGCCCATGGCTGTCTTGGGATCCAGGGGCCCCACAATGTCAATGCCTACCCTTTCAAAGAGGGGGCTGACCACAGGGAAGGGCTGGAGAGGAGCCTACTGCTTCCTCCCACTCTTTCCACTTGCCTGGCAAGTCTGACAGGTACTGCAATAAGTATCTGAACTCTTGTGCATTTGGGACCAATAAAAATGGGTGACAAGCCTTTCAAAGGTCTTGTCCTGCCCCAAATGTCCTGCTAAAGGCACTTCATGAGCCAGCCCCAGTAGGAAGGCTCTGAAGTACTGGGGTACCACCAGCACACGGGTTTACCCAGGCTCAGCAACCTTAGGTTCACTATACAGGAGACCATTCTCCCAGTAGATCCAATGTGATCCAGACTGATCACCTGCTGCCTTGTTTGCAGCCTGCTGCCGCAAACCCACAAGAGAAGGGCACTTTTTCTGCTCCTCGCAGAACTCTTCCCTGGAGAGTCCTCCTTCCTGCTGCCAATGGGTCAGCTCAGGCAGGTCCCCCAGTTCAGCTACCTGGTCTCCTGTAGGTTCCAGGGCATCCCGTAAAGGTCTGCCTCCTCCTAGACCGTGGGAACTTCGGGGGCTGGTTTCCTGCGCCCCCTGCCTCTTCTCTTTAAGTCAGGCACCTGGGCCACCCTCTCAGGCTCCAGGTCCTCTTGAACACCCTTACTGGCTACTATGGACCGTGTGGTCACACATGCACACTCAGGCAGACCCAGCATCTTTAAATGAGCAATTTGCTCCACCTTAGCCCAAGGGGAGCTCTCCAAATCGTTACCTAACAGACAGTCAACAGGCATGGCTGGCCTCACAGCTACTTGAAGAGTACCGAGAACCCCCCACTCGAAGGGAAGTAGAGCCAACTTGTAGTGGCTCTCTGTGTTGTCAGTGGCAACAACTGGGTAAAATGCATTGGGCACCACTTGCTCTTCAGACACCAGGTGACACCTGACAGCTGTCACCTTGGCTCCGGTATCTCTAAGAGCCTCCACTCTATGGCCATTGATGGTCACCCACTGCCTGTACTTTTTAGTGTTATCAGGCAGCTGGGTCCTGGGACCACCTCATAGTCTCCTAAAGAGACAAGGGACATCTCTGTGGGACCCCACCCACCTTGGGCACCCATCTCCTCCCCCAGGGCTACACTCGCCATCTGCGAGGGTGGTGCACCAATGGATGTGGTCTTGTCCCTCTGTGGGCACTGGGGATCAGAACTCTTAAGGCCCACTACACCACACTTGAAGCACTTCAGGGGTCCCCTATGAACAGGCTTACCTGTCGGGCCCCAGGCTTCTTCTCAGGGGGAGGTTGGGAACCTTCCCCTTGGTTCCCTTGGGGATTACTTTGGGGCCCTTTCTGGAACTCTCTCTGTTTATCCTTGTCCCCCACTCTTCTGCTGTGGACCCTGCCCACCTTTGGCGGAGTCTCCCACTTACCCTTCTGGACCCGGGTGCTCACCCAGCGGTCAGCCTCCTCAGAAAGCTTCCTAGGGTTGGTCAGCTTGCTATCAATAAGGTGCTGGCATAGCCCTGGAAAACAATTATTTGACAAGTGTTCGCATGAAATCAAATTATAAAGCGCTTCAAAATCATTCACTTTGCTACCCTTCACCCAACCTTCCAATGCTCTGCCAAAGAAAGAAAAACCTTCTACCCAAGTGCTAGACTCCAGTTTCTTACAGTTCCTAAAACTTTGTCTATACAACTCAGGGGTGAACCCATACCTGGACATTAAGGCCTCTTTCATGTGTACATAAGAATTCTGATTCTCAGAAGGCAAATCTAACAAAGTGTCCCTCCCATCACTAAGGAACCACCCCCAGAACCCCACTCCCCAATCCTTCTCAGGGACCCGGTGGGAGGACATAGCTACCTCATAGACCTTGAACCATTGCCCAATAAATTTATTCGTATGAAACTCCTTAATAACATCCTTGGGAATAAACACTCTTGTTTCTGCAGGCACAGATGTGTGCTGCCACCAGAGGGAGTAATCTCTAAACTTCTGGCTTTCAATTCCATCTCCCTCAACATTCTTTCATGCTCTAAATGAGGGGTACTCATAGTAAGGCCCACGGGATGCTGGCGGCCTGGCAAGCCTTCCCTGGCGGCCCGCGGACCGTCCAAACATCGTACCCATGTTTTAATGTATATATACTTTTTTAAGAGTGTCAGCAAAAACCCCTGCGGCAGCATGAGTCAAGAGACTGCTGCTCTGTGGGGGCCGGGGTCGGACGATTCCATGGAGCTGCAGGGGCCTACGAGGCGAACAAAGCCTCATTAACATGGGAATGGTCTTTTAAAGACCTGTCAATTGCTCGGGTGCGGCTGTGTGTGTGTGTGCCCGGAAGCTGTCTCAGCCCGGGCACACACAGGCAGGATGAGGTGAAGAGGGTGACAGAGGGAGAGCAAGGGAGGAAGAGGGGGAGAGAGACAGAGGCAGACAGAGGGAGAGCGAGGGAGGGAGACAGAGGCACTGAGCGAATCACATGTATTGCACAGATAGGTGCATGCCATGTCACAGCATATACATTATTGATACAAACTGTCCACAACTATTGTAATCCTACGGATCCTGATGTGCTCATACCTGTTTTTCTTGTCTTTAATTAAAATCAAATCAATAAATATTTGTTTGAAAACACCTTTCTCTTCTGTCTCAACTTTCAATGCGCTCGAGCATCGCTCTCGTCATTCCCACATCCAATGCACTCTATCTATGTTTCTCCTTTCCCTTCTCCCTCACTTGTCCTCTCTTCAGAGTCCGGTGTCTGCTGTTGTCACCGATGCTGCTGAGCTTTGCTGCTCCCCTCAAAGCTGCTCTGAAAGGCTGGGGCTTAGGACAGATACACATCTCCTTTCCCTTGACATACACTGGGGTGAGTGTTGGGCGCTTAGGACAGACACACATCTCCCTCCCTGAGGGAGAGCGAGGGAGAGGCAGACAGAGGGAGAGCGAGGGAGGGAGAGCGAGGGAGAGCTAGACAGAGGGAGAGCGAGGGAGAGGCAGACAGAGGGAGAGCGCAAGGGAGGGAGAACGAGGGAGGGAGACAGAGGCCAAGGGAGGCAGACAGGCAGACAGAGGGAGAGCGAGGGAGAGCGAGGGAGGGAGACAGAGGCAGACAGAGGGAGAGCGAGGGAGGGAAGCAGAGCGAGGGAGGGAGACAGAGTGAGGGAGGGAGACAGAGTGAGGGAGGGAGACCTCAGAGTGAGGGAGACCTCAGAGTGAGGGAGGGGGAAGGAGAGAGAGGGAGACAGAGGGAAGGAGGGAGAGGGAAGGAGACAGAGGGAGACAGAGGGAAGGAGGGAGAGGGAAGGAGAGAGGGAGTCAGAGGGAAGGAGGGAAAGGGAAACAGAGTGAGGGAGAGGGAAACAGAGTGAGGAGAGGGAAACAGAGTGAGGGAGAGGGAAACAGAGAGAGGGAGAGGGTAACAGGGAGAGGGAAACAGAGAGAGAGAGGGAGACAGAGAGAGAGTGAGACAGTCAGAGTGAGTGAGACAGAGGGAGAGAGGGAGTGAGACAGTCAGAGTGAGTGAGACAGAGGGAGAGAGGGAGTGAGACAGTCAGAGTGAGTGAGACAGAGGGAGAGCGTGAGTGAGAGGGAGTGAGACAGTCATAGTGAGTGAGACAGAGGGAGACAGAGAGGGAGAGAGAGGTAGAGACAGGGAGGAAGAGGGAGAGAGAGAGGAAGGGACAGAGAGAGAGAGAGAGAGAGAGAGAGGCTGAGAAAGAACGAGAGAGATAGAGATATGTGTGTATGGCGGGTCTGGTGGCTCAGTGGGCGAAGGAGTCCGCTGCAGGGACCAGTGATCAACCGCATGGTACCAGTTTTTTTGTTGCTCGAGCCCCGCTCCCTCCCCCACTGACCCCACCCCCACCGGTGCGGCCCTCGGCCACAAACCACACTGTAAATTTGGCCCCCGAGAGAAAGTTTGTGAGTACCCATGCTCTAAATGCATCCTCTTTTCTTCCAAGGCTAACTTCCTATTCTCTAACTACAGCTGCCCACCCATCGTTAGTTTGGCTAGCTCCATCCTGTGCATCCTATCTCTCTCCCTGTCCTCCAGCTCCTCTGGTGGACAGGCCCTTTGAAGAAACACTGCTGCCTGGCCTTGAAGGTACTTTCTCCCCGGTCAGGCCCAATGGCCCATCCAGCTGCCCATCGGCATTCTCTTCCACCTTCCTAGACTCCACAGGATGCTCAGTAGCATTTCTTATTTCCAACCAGGCCCTCAGAGCCTTTTGGAACTCCTCCTTCTTGGAGACACCTTTCACGGGGATTTTAAATCTTTTGCAGAAGGTTTTAAGCTGTGGCGCAGTGTAGGTATCCATCCTATCATCTTCATATTGTAGATCCATAGATGTGTTGGATGCTGCTTTGCTCATGGTAAAAACAGGTGGTAGTTCTCAAAAAGCAAAAAGAAGTTCCAAGGAAATTCTACCACAAAGTATGTGGTCGCGTTATGGTCTGCACTAACTAGTAGTGTACGCCAATCACTGTATATGAGTCACAAATGCAAGCTCAAATCCCAATGTTAGAACTGGGGTTCTCTAGTTGGCAGAGGTAGGTACCTTTGCCTAAATAGGGACCCTTGCTTCTAGTCAAGGTTAGGGGGTACACTTCCAAAATAACCCCTGCTCACCCCGTTGGTAGCTTGGCACGAACAGACAGGCTTATCTTAGAGGCAGTGTTTAAAGCATGTGTGAACACATACAGTAATACAGTGAAAACACTACAGATGGACACCACACAGGTTGTAATATAAAAATAAGTATTTTTATATAGACTTAACACAAGACCAAATGACAAAAATCCACAATACTGTAATAAAACATAGGCTTTAAAATGATAGAAAGTATTCAGTTCAACTTAGATGGTAAATGTGACACTTTACACTCAAACTACCTTGAATGCATCAGGCAATACAAACAAAATGGTTGCAGGGAAGGTGATGCGTCGGTTCTTTGCTTTGGGGGAGGTAGTGCGTCGGTTCCTTACTGCAGTGCAGGGGAGGTGATGTGTCGATTTCTTATCGAAGAGGAGGTGATGCGTTGGTTTCTTACTGTGATCCGGTGTGATGCGATAAGATGGCACCTTGATGTGATGCGACGATCTAGTGTGATGCGAGAAAATGGCGTCTCGATGCGATGCAACAATGTTGGATGCGATGCGTGCACGTCCAACGGCCGTGCGGCGAACTCTGTAACTTCTGAGCCACAACAGGCCCTGCTACAAGCTTCTCCGGTGATGCGACGGCAACCTCTGCGGCAGCGACTCGCTTCTCTGGTGATGCGACGCCAAACAGCTGCAACGGCGGCACACTTCTTTGGCGATGCGATGGCAACTGCTATGGCAGCGACACGCTTCTTCTCGTTGCGACACGCTACCAGCTCCCAGCGACTCACATTCTTCTCAGAGTGCCTAAACAACCGTAAGCACCTCTCTGCAGGCGGAATTCCATAGCAAGGAAATTCAGGGGAGCTGGGGGTGAAGTCTTGTAGCCCTGAGACTTCTGGCAGGTGGCAAGCACAGTTCAAACCCTTGGAGATTCTTCTTCAATGTTGCAAAAGAACACACAAAGTTCCTTTTCTCCTTTCCTTGACAAATAAAGCAACCACTGCAGGCCAACCCCCAATAGCACAGCACATGGGCAGTCTCCTCCTTGCAGCTTCCTTGGTTCCTCTCCTTGGCAAAGGGTCGTCTTGATTCCCAGAAGTGATCTAAAGATCTGGGGTCTGGGTCCCCCCTTTTATACATCAAAATCCTTTGTCTCTGAAGGCAGAGAGTGTCTGTACCTAGTCCAGACTAGTTCTGTGCAGTCATGGATCACTTTGTTTACAGGACTCCTTCTTTCCTTTGACAGTGTGGGCCAGGGTAATCAGATACACCACAGGAGGTGGAGCCAGCATTGTGGAAGGCAGGTACAGCACTATTGAGGCCCAGCTGCAACTCCTCCCATCACTCTAAATGCATATAGGTCTATTCAGCCCTGTGCTGGCTCACTCTGTCTCCTGGAGCCCCCCAGCCCCTGTCACTCAAAAACCTAGACAAGGAATACACAACCTATAAGAGGCAGGCTTCCATAGTTAGGCAAGAAAATACCTACTTTCTAAAAGTGGAATTGTCAAACACAGAATGTTAAAAACAACTTCACTAAAAGATGTATTTTATCATTCTGAGTTCAGACATATTAAACTCGAATTTCTACCTAGTTCCCTGAGTCAGTAAGGATTATAAGATGTTATAATCAAACTGCCCATTCTGGCCTATGGGGAACAGGTAGCCTGGCAATAGTGCAAAACGAAAATGGCTGTAATTCACTATCAAGACATGCCACACACACCAAGACATGTCCTACCTTTTACATACAATGCACCCTGCCCTTGGGCCTACCTTAGGGGTAACTCATGTGTAGAAAAGGGAAGGTTTAGGGACTGGCAAGTGGGTGCACTTTACCAGTCAACATGGCAGTACCAGACAGTACACAGGCTCTGCAATGGCAGGCCTGAGACACACTTTACAAGCTGCTTCTGTGGGTGGCACAACCAGTGCTGCAAACCTACCAGCAGTATTTGATTTACAGGCCCTGGGCACACATGGTGCACTGTACTAGGGTCTGACAAGTAAATCAAATGAACCAATCCTGGAGTCACTAATCCAACACAATGCTTTACGATAGGGAGCACTTGCACTGTGGCACTGAACAGCAGTGGCACAGTGCCCAAATCATGTAGACCAGCAAAAACATAGCAAAAATGCAGGAAGCAACAGCAAGAAAATGGATGGGAGACCTACGCCAATGGTGCCAGGTCTACCAGGCGTTTTAGAAATAATACAAAAATAATTAAATAAAAAACGTATACGAAATCCTTAGTAATTAATCAGGAATGTTCAACATCTAACTTTTTCAGTGACAGTGCTATACTTTGAAGCTATCTCTGTATAACCGACTCACTCAATTATTGATACGAAGATGACATATATGCCATCTGAGATAGATGAGCTTTCATTTTTGATTTGTTAGTAGCGTGACTGAAAAAAATAACTTTCATTAACTAACTGTAATTCCCAATTATAAAGCACATATGTACCACATATGTACCAACTGCCTAACACCGTTGGTACTTTAACTGCTCAGTACATATATATATATATATATATATATATATATATATATATATTCACTGAAAAAAACATAGGTTTCAGGCCTTATATAGTTAGGAATTAGCGTTTTTATAAACTTTAAAATTCACTCCAAAAACTATAAGTTTTATGGGTGTTATAGTTAGCTGGACATTTCACTCATACAAAACCATTGAAATTGCTCCTATATAGTTAGTTGTAATAACTATATTTCGCGCACCTCCAATCCACTCCTGATGATGTCACATATTACATCATTCATGACATGGTCAGTGACATCACTGATGACATCTCAAATGACATCACTGATGACATCATCCAGTGAATGTGGTTTGCTTCATTATTTAAATATGCATTATATATATAGCAATTTGCATTGAAGAATGAGTGGATATATAAAAATAAATATTTGAATGGAGGATTTAGTAGCAGTGTAATTGACTGTTTACTTGACCAATTTATAGTGTCTCACTAAATATAGTGGATAGTGACTAAACTGTTTGAATATCTGTATCACTTTGTCAGTTGTTGTGTAAACTGGTTCTCCAGTTGGTTACTAGCTATGTGAAAGTCTATATTAGTTATTGATTAGTTAACTGAGTATTTGTATGGGAGAGTGAATGTGTGTGTGGTTCGGTGGGGGGTGTGTGACTGCCCAAAGATGTGTAAATAGTTGATTCACTAGATATATGAAGTTAAAACTATATGTTCTAACAGTTTTGGGTAAGTGAATATCTTTATGGGTGTGGTGATGAGCAAATATATTTCTCAATGGTACATGTCCAACAAACTAGAAAAATAAAAGGCAGTGTATGTGTCAGTTGTTGTATATAAATAAGTATACATAAGACTCAATGATTGTGTGAGTGACTGTATGGATAACTTTATACTTGTAATAATGATTTTATAATTCACTAAGTATGACTTACTTTCTAAATGAATAGATGAAGTTGTGTTTGTATAAGTGTGTAGCTCAGTAAATATGTAAGTATGATCCATTGTTTGCATAAGTGAGTAGGATGACTTCATATGTGAATAGGATGTGTGCTGGTGTGTAATGTTGATTTAGGTGTATAAGTATTTTTGATAGTGTTCTATTGTTCATTGACAGCATGTATGAGTGAATCTACAGGTAAGTGATTACATGTGTGTATACATCTATGAATCACTGAGTGGGTTTTTAGATACTTGTATTGCTGTAACAATGGATTCAAATATGATACTCTGTATTTTACAAAGAGTGATGAAAGATTTTACTAGTGTATGAAAAGGTGTATGTGATTGTCACGTGGATGATGTCATCAGTGATGTCATCAGTGATGTCATTCGAGATGTCATCAGTGATGTCACTGACCATGTCATGAATGATGTAATATGTCACATCATCAGCAGTGGATTGCGGGTGCGCGAAATATAGTTAGTACAACTAACTATATAGAAGCAATTTCAATGGTTTTGTATGAGTGAAATGTCCAGCTAACTATAACACCCCTAAAACTTATAGTTTTTTGAGTGAAACCTATGTTTTTTTCAGTGAATTTCAAAGGTTTTTTAAATGCTAATTCCTAACTATATAAGGCCTGAAATCTATGGTTTTTCAGTGAATTTCAAAGTTTTTTTTAATGCTAATTCCTAACTCTATAACACCTGAAAGCCCACCAGGAATCTCCAGTATGCGCCAGGGAACTGCATTGCAGAGAGGTGTAATGAAGTCACGCCCCTTTTTACACCTCTCTGCAACGCAGCCCCCGTGCATGTTTGAAGAGGGGGAACTAATTCCCATTGCATACTGGGGGCCCCTGGGGGCCAACTAGCCCACCTTGAACCTCCAGTATGCGCCAGGGGGCTGCATTGCAGAGGTGTAATGAGGCTATGCCCCTTGTTACACCTCTCTGCAACGCAGCCCCCTGGCGCGTTTGCAGAGAGGGAACTAATTCCTCTTGCATGCTGGGGGTCCCTGGGGGACAACTAGCCCACCTGGAGCCTCCAGTATGCGCCAGGGGGCTGCATTGCAGAGAGGTGTAATGAGGCCACACCCTTTTTTGCACCTCTCTGCAACGCAGCCCCCGTGCATGTTTAAAGAGGGGGAACTAATTCCCCTTGCATACTGGGGGTCCCTGGGGGCCAACTAGCCCACCTGGAACCTCCAGTATGCGCCAGGGGGCTGCATTGCACAGAGGTGTAATGAGGCTATGTTCCTTTTTACACCTCTCTGCAACGCAGGCCACTGGCGCGTTTGCAGAGGGGGGACTAATTCCCCTTGCATATAGGGGGTCCCTGGGTCATATCTGCCCAAACGCCAATATTCCGAACGATTGTAAATGACTTTTCTTGAGAAACATTTGGATTTGGATTATCATGTCCTATAATTTGGAACTTTTGAAAGACTGACTTTGAGGATGCTATAAATTACTCAAGTCTGCCCGATTGTGTGGGTAAAATTGATACCTAGTCACTTTGAATAAGAATGTACTTACGTCTCATCTAACATTTGGAAGAAATATCTAGTTATATGACAACAGGATACCGACATAACTTGAAGGAATTAAGAACGCCCTGAAGAAGTTCTGTTGTACAGAACGAAACGCGTCGGCTGGCTGTGGTACATAAACTTAAGGAAAATAAAAGCATTTGAATATACACCAAGATTCAGCGCTTCAATAAGGACTCTAAGTAATATGATTTGATTGGATTTATTGTGCAAGTGGTGCTGTGCCAAACTTTGGAATATTCTCCACTACTCTCTACTACTTACTCTCTACTACTCCACTACTCTCTAATACTCACTCTCTACTACTCATTCTCTACTACTCTACTACTCTCTACTACTCTCTCTCTACTACTCACTCCCTACTACTCACTATCTACTACTCTCTACTACTCACTCTCTACTACTCTCTACTCTCTACTACTCACTCTACTACTCTCTCTCTACTACTCACTCTTTACTACTCATTCTCTACTACTCTCTACTACTCACTCTCTACTTCTCACTCTCTACTACTCTCTACTACTCACTCTCTACTACTCACTCTACTACTCACTCTCTACTACTCTCTACTACTCACTCTCTACTACTCTCTACTATTCTCTCTCTCTGCTACTCACCCTCTACTACTCTCTACTACTCACTCTCTACTACTCTCTACTACTCACTCTTTACTACTCTCTACTACTCACTCTCTACTGCTCTCTACTACTCACTCTACTACTTACTCTCTACTACTCTCAACTACTCACTCTCTACTACTCACTCTCTACTACTCTCTCTACTATTCACTCTACTACTCTCTACTACTCACTCTCTGCTACTCTCTCTACTGCTCTCTGCAACTCTCTACTACTCACTCTCTACTCTCTATTACTCACTCTCTACTCTCTACCTCTCCACCTCTCTCTACTTCTCTCTCTACTAGTCTCTATCTCTTTACCTCTACCTCTCTACCTCTACACCTCTACCTCTCTACCTCTCTCTACACAAACACATATACACATATATATATGCATATACATGCATATGCATTTATATATATGTATGTGTATATATATTACCTACTGGCGGTCGCCAGTAGGTTAGTTATAGTTAGGATTGTTTTCCATAGGAAATCCGCAACATTCTATTGGGAATAACTTTGGCGCCGGTGGACGAAATTTCGCGAATGTCTCAAAGAAGATGGCCCGCTCCGCTCTGCTCCTTCCCTGAAAGTTTGGGGGGGATTTGTCAAGTCGGGACCGAGATAAAAGGGGGGTCCCAAAACATGTTTTCCCCATGTTAATTTCCATAGGGCGGTTGGACTCACTTTTAGCCCGAACGGCTGAATGGATTTCAACCAAACTTGGCAAAATTGTAAGGACTGGTAGCCCGATGTGCCTTTGCTATGTCTCAAGATATGTGCTCCAGAGGTTTTGAGTAATTTAGGTTCAAAAAAATATATATATTTATAAGCGCACCCCGGTACGCGCACCGGGGAGCGCACCTTGCGCGCTACGCGAGTACGCGAGCGGAAAGCTGATTGGCTCTCGGGTGTCTGTCAACAATCCAAACAGTCCTAAGCGGCCGCCATCTTGTGTCTCAGTAGGATCGAGACTCAAGAGGTGGCAAAAACAAAGGGGGAAATGACCATAAGGGGGCAGGGTGGACCCCCCCTGACCCTCTAGGTTTGATGTGGGGGCCATAAAAGGGCACCGCGGGGCAAAAAAAAAGCAAAAAAAATCTGATCTTCGAGGGGGGAGCGCACGGTACGCGCACCGGGGAGCGTACCGGGGAGCGTACCATGAGGAAAACCCAGTGAAACAGTAAAGTAATAATTTAAAGTGCTTAGAGGTAGGGTAGCTCTGAATAGAGTTGTTGTATTGTGTGGGTGATTTAAGTACCAACATGTAGGTACCAATGCAGAGTATTAACTTCAATGTACACCTTCTTTTCTGTAGATATCTTGCATGTTGTTACAGAAGTTATTGTGGTATATGGAATCCATACCATAGTCTGTCAGGAAAGCAGAAACAGATCCTTTAAGGATTCCCTGAGAAGGCCTAGGGGATCATGGGTAGTCTACCCTGCTCCCTTATGATGTTTTAAAATTGCACAGTATACTGTAAGTATCACTTTATATTATAATCATTTTGGTACTACTTCATGAATTACATATAAAAATTAATAATGTCTCAGACAATTTTTAATTATTAAATAAAAATGTATTGGTTAGAATTTTCATAGTTTAATAAAACTTCCAGCATCAGATGATCTGGAATCTCCTCAAAATTGCATGCTTCAATATCTTGTAAACAGTCAATAAATTGTTGGTCCAGAGACTCATCCATAAAATCCTCATCAACATAATCTTCAAGAACAATCTCTTCATCTGTAATTTCGAAAGAAATATTGTTGATTTATTGTTCTCCTTCCATTTTCTTGCTGTAAATTGCATAAAAAATAACTATATCAGTAGGGTTAGGGCACTGTTGGGTTTAAGTTCAGAGAGGTACTTCTGAGTTTTTAACAGTGAAGTTATCTTTGGGCAGTGTATGGTATCAAGAAGGAAGTAGAAATATTAAAAAGTGTATGTGAGGAAGCCTAAGTAAATTCATAATTATACCAGAGAAGCCTAACTTAATCTATAACTATAATAGAGAAGCCTATCTTAATCTATAACTATAACAGAGGGACAGTAAATAACTATCAGAAAACGTTTTTACAAATTAACTTAAAGTGCCCCTTACAAATTAACAACTTACCTTATATAAAGGTGATGAAGATAAATGAGAAAATCCTTTAAAGATGTACCTCAGGTATTTGTAGTCAAAATGGCCGTGTTTCCCTCTCATTTTTCATTTATATTCATGTACATAACCAATCAAATGTCAGGAAATAAAAGTAGAAAATGAAAGTAACATTTTAACTGGTTGTAAATTCTAACACTTCATATGTGTTTTTGTCATGTAATTTACCTCAGGATATTTAGACAGGGCTACAGCCCAAATGGCTCAATGGTATTCCATCAAATCTGGGGAAATGGTAGGGACTGGTATGTAGTAGGACCTATTCTATATTTGGTGAAAGTCTCTTCAGTGGTTTTCATGTAAATTAACTTTTAAAATGTTTTGGGAGCACACCGGCAGCGCAACGGGAGTCCGCCATCTTGTGTTTCGGTAGATTTGAGACACACGATAGAGGACAAACAGCGTTGGGAATGGTTAAAAGGGGGCACGGTAGACACCCCCTTACCCCCTAGGTTTTCTGAGGGGTGCTTAGGAGGCCCATATAGGTGGGAAAAAAAATTTCGCGGGGGGAGCGCCCGGTACGCGTACCGGGAAGGGTACCGGGAAGCGTACTTTGGTGAAAAACAGTGAAAAAAGTTAGAGTAAAGTAATCATTTTGAGTGATGAGAGGTAGGGTAGCCCTGAAAAGAGCTTTTGGGTTCTGTGGCTGATTTAGGTACCTACAAGTAGGTTTCAATGCACAGTCTTAAATTCAGGAGGAATATTCTATTCCCCTCATCTGAGAAGTGCACACCATCTCCTCTGTAGATATCTTGCATGTTGTAACGCAAGTTGTTGTGGTATATGGAACCCATACCATAGTCTCTGAGGAAAGCAGAAACCGATTTATTCACATGTTTCCGTGCTTTCTCAAATTGTGGACAAAATTGATTGGACCACTTCCATTTCTGTCTATATATTGGAAAATACCAAGGCAGTTTGAGGAAAAAGTGCCATCAATTGCTCAAAGGTGTCCTTTAAAAGCATTTCCAGACCTACCCCAGTCAAAGTGCCTAAGTCATTTCCACCACAGTGGCGAATTATGAGGTGAGGGTGTGGCAGATGCAAAAAGGTTTTCACCAATGGTATCAATTGATGACATCTCAATCCTCTTTGGCCAATCCACTTGATGTCTACATTTAGTAAATCAAGGTTGTGAAAATTTCTGGTAGCTGCATACCTTTGAGCCCAGTGGATGTAGCTATGTCCAATAATCCAGACAGAATGCATGGTAAGAGGAGGTTCTGGTGCAGTCAGATAAAGTGTGGGAATTAAATGGCAGTTGGAACAGTAGGAGTTTGTAAAACAAAACTGTGGAGTTTCAGTGCTCTTGATTGGTGGATTGAGATAGTTGAAAACTGAAAGTTAGGGTGCATGGTTCTGTTCTGTGAAAGAAGTAATTTGAATGGTTTAGAAAAAGTCATTTAAAGAAACATTGCACCGGATAAGCTGGTGTATTGAGAGGTCAAACATCCTTGCTGAGTTCATTTGCAACATTGTAGAATAAACTTTTAAACCTGAGAGGTCAGTGAGGAGGGAGCTGCTATGGTAACAGGTAGAAAGGGCTGAGGGGAGAAGAGTGTTGGTTTGAAAATAGAGAGGGAAGAGTTTTAATTGGTTAACATGAGGGATATGTGTGTAGGATTAGAGGTTCTCTGTGCCATTCATGGTTGCAGGGCCTGGAGTGCATACCTTTTGCTCTGCTAAAGAAATATTGGTGTGTGTGTCTGACACTGTTCTCAATCTCCCAAAGCATTTGTAAGGGTGAGTAATGATTCATTTAATATAGATAGAGACTTGTATACTCTATGGAGAAGATTTGGAAGCAAATTGTGGTTTTTTAATGTTGTTTGTGTCATGTTTTTTGATAATGCTTGGTAAAATGTTTTTACTGCATAGAGGAATTGCATTTTGTAAAATTGTGAAGTTTCAGTAGTGTACATAGGACGAGCGCTCTGTTTCTTGAATGTTATTGGAAAAACGATTTTAGGGCAAACTAATGGCTTTTACATTTTTGAGAAGGAATAAATAGTGTCTGCATGGTTAAATAAATATATTTGAACATTTCACAATGATGTCACCTGTGTTACCTCAGATTAGGAAGCACATTGAGCTTCTTTGCTGTTGGTTTGTGTCATGTTTTTTTATATTGCTTGGTATCAACATTTGCAAGATAGAGGATTTGTATTTTGTGAAATAGTGAGGTTTCAGTAGTGAAATTGAATGCTTGTACATAGGACCTGCGCTCTATTTCTAAAATGTTATTGGAAAAACGATTTTGGGGCAAATCAATGGCTTTTACATTTTTGAGAAGGAATACATAGTGTCTGGATGAATAAATAAATATATTTGAACCTTTCATCATGATGTCACTTGTGTTACCTCAGATTAGGAAGCACATAGAGCTTCTTTGCTGTTGGTTTGTGTCATGTTTTTTGATAATGCTTGGTATCAAGATTTGCAAGATAGAGGATTTGTATTTTGTGAAATAGTGAGGTTTCAGTAGTGAAATTGAATGCTTGTACATAGGACCTGCGCTCTGTTTCTGAAATGTTATTTAAAAAACGATTTTGGGGCAAATTAATGGTTTTTACATTTTTGAGAAGGAATAAATAGTGTCTGCATTATTAAATAAATATATTTGAACCTTTCACAATCATGTCACCTGTGTTACCTCAGATTAGGAAGCACATTGAGCTTCTTTGGTGTTGGTTTCTGTCATGTTTTTTGATAATGCTTGGTAAGATCATTTGCAAGATAGAGGATTTGTATTTTGTGAAATAGTGAGGTTTCAGTAGTGAAATTGAATGCTTGTACATAGGACCTGCGCTCTGTTTCTAAAATGTTATTGGAACAACAATTTTGGGGCAAATCAATGGCTTTTACATTTTTGAGAAGGAACACATAGTGTCTGGATGATTAACTAAATATATTTGAACCTTTCACAATGATGTCACTTGTGTTACCTCAGATTAGGAAGCACATGGAGCTTCTTTGCTGTTGGTTTGTGTCATGTTTTTTTATAATGCTTGGTATCAAGATTTGCAAAATAGAGGATTTGTATTTTGTGAAATAGTGAGGTTTCAGTAGTGAAATTGAATGCTTGTACATAGGACCTGCGCTCTGTTTCTGAAATGTTATTTAAAAAACGATTTTGGGGAAAATCAATGGTTTTTACATTTTTGAGAAGGAATAAATAGTGTCTGCATGATTAAATTAAATATATTTGAACCTTTCACAATTATGTCACCTGTGTTACCTCAGATTACAAAGCACATTGAGCTTCTTGGCTGTTGTTTTGTGTCATGTTTTTTGATAATGCTTGGTAGGAATGTTTGCAAGAGAGAGAAAATGTATTTTGTAAAATAGTGAGGTTTCAATAGTGACCTGGAATGCTTGTACATAGGACCTACGCTCTGTTTCTAAAATGTTATTTAAAAAACAATTTTGGGGAAAATCAATGGCTTTTACATTTTTGAGAAGGAATAAATAGTGTCTGCATGATTAAATAAATATATTTGAACCTTTCACAATCATGTCACCTGTGTTACCACAGATTAGGAAGCACATTGAGCTTCTTTGGTGTTGGTTTCTGTCATGTTTTTTGATAATGCTTGGTAAGATCATTTGCAAGATAGAGGATTTGTATTTTGTGAAAAAGTGAGGTTTCAGTAGTGAAATTGAATGCTTGTACATAGGACCTGCGCTCTGTTTCTAAAATGTTATTTAAAGAACAATTTGGGGCAAATCAATGGTTTTTACATTTTTGAAAAGGAATAAATAGTGTCTGCATGATTAAAGAAATATACTTGAACCTTTCACAATGATGTCACCTCTGTTATCCCAAATTAGGAAGCAGATTGAGCATTTTTCTTGTTGAATTGTGTCATGGTTTTCGATAATGCTTGGTAGCAATGTTTGCAAGAGAGAGGAAATGTGTTTTGTAAAATAGTGAGGTTTAAGTAGTGAAATGGAATGCTTGTACATAGGACATGCACTCTGTTTCTAAAATCCTATTTGAAAAACGATTTTTGGGCAAATGAATAGCTTTTACATTTTTGACGAGGAATAGTGTGTGCATGATTAAATAAATATATTTGCAGTTTTCACAATCATGTCAGTTGTGTTACTCTAGATTAGGGAGCAGATTGAGCTTTTTTTCTTGCTGTATTTTGTTAAGTTTAATGATAATGTTTGGTATCAATATTTCCTAGATAGAAGAATTGTATTTTGAAAAATAGTGAGGTTTCAGTAGTGAAATGGAATGCATGTACATAGGACCTGCGCTCTGTTTCATAGATGTTATTTAAAAAATGATTTTGCAGCTAATGAATGGCTTTTATATTTTTGAGAAGGAATAAATTGTGTCTGCAAGATTAAATAAATACATTTGAACCTTTTACAATTATGTCACCTGTGTTTCCTCAGATTAGGAATTAGATTGTGCAGATAAGGTGAGGCATGTCCAGGGGTGCAAAGGAGTTGAGGCATGTGTCCATGAGTGCAGTGGAGAGGACTCACCTCCTCTGACCCTTGGACAAGCCTCACCTCCTCCGTGCGCCCTGGACAGGCCTCAATGTATTGGATACAATTGATGGTAACAGGGTGCAGATAAGGTGAGGCCTAACCAGGAGTGCAGATGAGATGAGGCCTGTCTAGGGGTGGAGATGAGTTGAGGTCTATTCAGGGTTGCAGATGAGGTGAGGATTGTTCAGGGGTGCAGAGGAGGTGATGCCTGTGTTAAAGAGTGTAGTGCAAGAGAGGTCTGTCCAGGGGTGCAAAGGAGGTGAGGGTTGTGTCTAAGAGTGCAGTGGGGGATAGGCTTCATAAAGTCCAGTCCAGTGCACTCTTAGACACAGGCCTCACCACCTATGCTCCTCAGGAGAGGCCTCTCTCCCATTACAGTCTTGAACACAGTTGTCACCTCCTCTGTACCTCTGGACAATCCTTAACTCATCTGCAACCCTAAATCGTTTTTTAAAGAGGCCTAAAGGTGACATCATTGTGAAAGGTTCAAAAATATTTATTTAATCATGCAGACACTATTTATTCCTTCTAAAAAATGTAAAAGCCATTCATTTGCCCTTTAATCGTTTTTATATTAACATTAAGAAAACTGAGTACAGGTTATATGTACAAGCATTCCATTTCACTACTGAAACCTCAGTTTTTTACAAAATACAATTCCTGTACGCAGCAGAAAATTTTAACGAAGCATTAAAAAAAAATAACAGAAAGCAACACAAAAAAACCACAATGTGATTCCTAAAATGAGGAAACACACCTGACATGATTGCAAAAGGTTCAGAGGAGGTGAGAAAAGTCGAAATGGCTTTCATGATTGTGAAATTTGCTGAAGAGATGAGGCCTGTGTCTAAGAGTGGAGTGGGGGAGAGGCTTTATGAAGTCCTGTCCACTGCACTCTTGGACACAGGCCTCACCTCCTGTCCTCCCCTGGACAGGCCTCACCTCATCTGCACTCCTGGTTAGGCCTCACCTTATCTGCATCCTGTTGCCATCAATTATATCCAATACATTGAGGCCTGTCCAGGGCGCACGGAGGAGGTGAGGCTTGTCCAAGGATCAGAGGAGGTGCACCCCTGGACATGCCTCACCTCATGGGGACAATCTGCTTACTAATCTGAGGAAACACAGGTGACATAATTGTGAAATGTGCTAATATATTTTTTTAATGATGCAGATACTATGTAATCCTTGTCAATAATGTAAAACAAATTCATGTGTCCGAAATCTTTTTTTAGAATAACATTTAAAAAACAGAGAAAAGGTCATATGTATACGCATTTCATTACAGTACTGAAACCTCGCTCATTTACAAAATACAATTCCTTTATGCATCAACATTTCTTTACGAAGTATTATGAAGAATGTATAAGTCTCTCTTATATTCTCTTCCTGACTTACTGTATTTTTCCACCTGTCCCCTTCTAACACCCTCTTTCTGACTTATTCCCTTTTACATCCCGACTCTGTGTTACACTCTCTTACACTCTCTCTTTGACTTATTTTCTCTTACATCCTGTCTTTGATTTACTCCCTCTCTCTCATTACTCCTTGTTACATCCACTCTCTGATTTAGTTCCTCTTACACCCTCTCTCAAACTTAGTCTCTCTCTCTACCTTTTACAGCCTCTCTCTGTTTTAGTCTGTTTTACATCCTCTCCCCTTCTAACACCCTCTCTCTGTCTTACATCCTCTTACATCCTCTCTCTGTCTTACACCCTGTTACATCCTTTTTCTGACTTATTCCCTTTATCCCTTTCTTTGACTGACTCCCTCTCCTTATTACATCCTTTTTCTGCCTTACAACATATTATACACTCTTTCTGTCTTACTCCTTCTCTATGTTTTACTCCCTCTACCTGTTTCTTTGTCTGACTCTCTCTGTCTTTTGTGTTAGTTCCTCTAGCTCTCTTTCTCTGTCTTACTCCTAGTTACATAGTTGCTGTGATATAAACTTAGATATGTTGTAAACTAGTGTTTATATCGTTTGCTTATTGTCATTGCTTTGTTGTTTGGTAATAGTGGTCTAAAATGTGTTATCTTTTTTCTTTAACACAGATTAAAATCAAGATTTCAATAATAAGGAAATATGCCTTCAAGGCAGAGGAGAAGAAAAGATGCCAAGCGGAAAAAATCAAAAACAGCAACGGAATTAAAGCACTCCTCTACAACAAATACTTCAAAAGACAGGAAAAAAGCTCCTGGTAAGACAACTAAGTCTTTCTTTCGGAACATATGTAGATCAAAAAAAATGTTGATGAGAATGTGAATAAACTGAAGGAGAGAGCAAATTTGAAGAGGAAGGAGAGGCCCTCCAAAAATGTTACTACTGCAGCAGGAGAGAATAATATGTATAGGAATAGAAGGCAAAACCAATTTAGGGACATTCGTAAACAAATGTTTCGCAATAGAGTAGTTTTAAATTTGATGAAAAATATTAAGAAAGGTAAACAGAGAGCTGCTTTTTACAAGAAAAAGAAAAATGTAGAGAAAATTGTTGATCAGGCTTTTGAAGTTAAGAAAAAATTATTTATTTTAGTAATCAATAGAATTAGGACACTTAACAAGACAATTGATGTTTTCAAATCAAACAGTAGATGCAAAAGAGTAATTAATCGGACTCATTTTTGTAAAGTTTTTTCTGGAGAATGGATGCATAGTTCAAGTTGTGAGCCATTTTTTTATGAGGAGAGTTACTTCCAGGAGAATGATTTGGTGCATGCAGTTGACACCAGTGGTCGAGCATATGAGGTGATAGACGGTTGTCCGATTGAAAAAGAGAAACTTGTGTCTAGAAATGCAGAGGAGGTGTTAGCTGATGAAGTTTTAGGGAGACGTACTAAGGGTCCTGTGTACACTTGGAAGTGTAGTAGTATTTGTAGTGTGCGACAGGATTCAATTGATTTGCTTCGTAATTTCTTACGGACATATAGTAAGAAAAGTCTAAAACAGAAAATGAAGATGTTGCAAGACTTAGGGCCAGATGTAGGTAATTTTTATTTACCGACCTCTTAAATACCGAGTCATACCGACTCGGTATTTAAGAGGTCGGAAAATAAAAATACCGAGATGTAGGTAATTGCAGATGTGCAATTACCGAATCGGAAACAGTCGGTAATTTCCGATGTGGTAAATACCGACCAGTTAATGCCCATGCATTCCTATGGGCTTTGAAGCCCATAGGATTGATTGGGCATATACCGGTCGGTATTTACCACATCGGAAAATACCGACTGTCACAAGGGTGCAGGGGGTGTCACTTTGACACCCTCTGGCACCCCCAAAAGAGGCTCGGGTGCCATGTGGCAGGCATACCTGCCCTAAGGGCAGGTCTGCCTGTCATATGGCATAGGTGTGCATGCACACATGTGCATGCACACCAGAAACGGTATTTTACCATCAAGTAGTATTTGATGGTAAAATACCGATGTGGTACTGCTTGTGGGACTCAGAAGAGTCCCACCTACATACCAATTGTCCGGAATCAGTAATGATACCGACTCGGTATTTTACATACTCGGTAAATTTACCTACCGGTAAATTTACCGAGTCTGTAAATTACAGGGACCTACATGTCAAATTGCTTTTACCGGGTGGTAACGGCCGAATTCGGCCGTTACCACCCGGTAAAAGCCTACCTACATCTGGCCCTTAGATCCTTGCAGAGTCAGAGAAAACACAGGTTTGCATGGGCATTCACTGGCTTGTCTTTCTAGAAAAGTATGTCAGAGTGTTTTTCATCATTTTAGGATGTTAGCAGTGCATCATACTAAAATGAGGAAATTAGTGAGAATGTTGTATTATGCAAAAAGTCCAGCACTTAAGCTTAAACAGTTAAACAGTGCTCTTTTGCATGGAACTGAATTAGATGTGAAGAAAATTTGTGAAGAAATTGAGTTAAGTTACTTTGGTGAAAAAGAGGACAGTGTAGAAATTGACACAGTAATAGAAGGTAATGTGGAAGACAATGTACAGATTTCAAGAACAGAAAAGTTTGACCAGGAAATTACCAAGTTTAAGGTGAAATCAAGTGAAAGGCCTAATTTTACTTGTGTGTGTTGTCGACGGACTCATTATAAGATTCAGACTAGGTT
This sequence comes from Lissotriton helveticus, assembly GCF_964261635.1. Classification (NCBI taxonomy): domain Eukaryota; kingdom Metazoa; phylum Chordata; class Amphibia; order Caudata; family Salamandridae; genus Lissotriton; species Lissotriton helveticus. The sequence goes on along the minus strand of NC_136067.1, from coordinate 495,306,001 downwards.
AGTTGATTTATATGCAGAAAGTGAAATGAAAAATTAATAGTGAATGGAAGAATTTTGGAACTTTTTTGTTGGTGGAGAATTCTTTTGATTTGAGTTCTGATCAGCGTATTTGTAAATAGTGTTATAATAAATTAAATGAAAACAGAATGCCTGCTAGAGCTGTTCATAATAATCTTGAGTTAGTAGACATTCCTCCTGAATTGATGGATTTAAATACATATGAATCTATTTTGATTCAATGTGTCCATCCTTTTCAGGCTATTGTTCGCATGGAGCCTAAGATAGGGAAATTGCCTCCTTCGGATTTACAGAGAGGATTAAAGGGAAGAGTTGTTTATTTGCCTCTAGATTTCAAGAAAAATATTGATACAATTGGTGTAGAGAAAGTGGAAGAGGAACCTCTGGTTATTCTAGTTACTGGGGTTCCGACAAAGAGTAAGAAAATCTGGCAAGATTTAGTGGATGTTAGGAAAGTCAAAAAGGCAACGTTGTATTTGGTCAAAAACAATGAGTACTACAAAGATGTATGTGTTGGAGCAGAGGAAACAGCTGCAGAAGAAGACAGTGATTTTTCAGCCGGCCAAATTGAAAAAGTTGATGTATCTAGAAGTGAAGAAATATATGAACATTATATTGTTCATCCTTTACATTCCAAAGAAGTAATGGGGAATGCAATTGACTTGTTTCAAATGAAAGCAGCAAAAGGAAGTCCCATTAGTGTATGGGAAGAAAGTTTGGAAGCTCGTTGTTTTCCACAGCTATTTCCAACAGGTCGAGGTGGACGATATGACGATCGACCACTTCAAATACCTGCATCTGAATACCGGACTTTAAGATTATATGCTGAAGATCCAAGGTTTCGTCAATGCATCCCATATTTGTTTAATCTACTGTATGAAAGTTACTTGTCTGGGCTTTCTTATGCAGTAAACCATATACTGAAAAGTGGAGCACATCTGCAAAATGTTTCGGCGAGGGACTTTATGGAGAAAGTCAATCTGCAAGACAATATCTTGGAATCTCATCTAATCAATCTCATGGCATGTCAGCGTGGTACAAACGAGTATTGGTACCGTTGTCATGGGGAATTGAAATGTATGCTAAGAAACTTAGGAACTCCTACATGGTTCCTCACTCTTAGCTGTGCTGAGTATGCATGGGACGACTTACTTCAATTTCTACGAGATGCAAATGCAAACATACAAAATATAGAATTCAAAACACCTGGAGAACTGTGTTCTTTGGATCCAGTGAATGTATGTAGATATTTAAATCATAGATTTGAAGCTATGATGTCTTTCATTACCAACAAAAAAAATCCTCCCCTTGGAGAGGTTTTGGATTTCTTTTGGAGAAAGGAGTATCAAGCGAGAGGTGCTCCTCACATACATATGTTGTTATGGATTAAAGATGCACCCAAATTTGGAACAGATTCGGATGACACAGTGATGAGTTTCATTGAAGAGTATTCAACATGTGCTGTTCCGAAAACTACCGAAGAAAACAGTTTAAGGCAACACGTTTTACGGTTTCAATCCCATCGTTGTGGAAAGTACTGTTGTCGAAAATTCAGAAACAAGGACAAGTTCTAGACAAAATGTCGTTTCGGGTTTCCACGACCAATGATTTCTAAAGGAAGAGTAAATAATTTGATGTCTTCTCTGCGACATACTGTGACGAGGAAATCACCAAAAAATACATACAATTTAAAAAGAAACGAAGAGTCCAAGTACATCAACGACTACAACCCAGTGATTTTGTCCATGTGGAATGCTAACATGGATATTCAGTTCGTTGCTGACAACTCTATTACTGTGGCTCGATATGTGACGTCTTACATCACAAAAAAAGAAAAGACAGAACTGAAGGAAATGGGGGAGGACATTTCACATGAAAAGAGTCTAAGCAAGAAATTATACAGTTACAGTCTGAAGATGTTGTCGCATCGAGAAATTGGAGCGTATGAATGTTCTGATCGGTTATCATCAGCAAGTCTCTACGCCAAGTCTAGAACAATTATTTGGGTGAGTCTAGGTCTTGCTGCAACACGAAACCGAGTTTTGAAATCTGTACAAGAAATTGAGTATTTGGCGGAGAAAGAACCAAACAGTACAGATATTTTGAAGACAAACATGTTGGATACATACTATCCAAATAGAAGTAGTCATCTTGAGAACAGTTGTTTGTATGAAGTTCTGCAAAACTATATTTATAAGAGGACCCTCAGAGAAGATATCAATAATAGAATATATGCTATCATTGGGTGTGAAGGATGTCTAGTGAAGCAGAGAAAAGGCCATTTGATTAATCATCGAAAATTGAGTTGCGAAAATCCAGAGAAAAGGGAATTTTACTATTTAGCTCTTTTGCAACTCTTTAAGCCATGGCGTACAGAAGAGGAACTACTTGGAGATTTTCTCTGTTATGAAGATTCTTTTAATGCAACCAAGGATACCATAGAATGTCCTGATTTTCCAAATTATCTGTAAATGTTGAACGAAGAAATAGAGCAAGAAGCCACAATTGCTGTAGAGATTTCTAGAGACAGTTCTCAAGACAGTCAGAGTTCTGCTTCATTGAGTCAGGATCCACTAGGAGGACCAATTATCCAAAATGAAGCTGCCACTGCCATGGATGAGGTGGAAAGAGCTATGGAATAAGCTCAAGATGATGTAGTTAACTTAGAAGATTTGGTGAAACAACTAAACCTTGAGCAGAAACAGATATATGACGAAGTCACAGAACAGGTTGAACATGGATTCAGTCATGAGAAAAAAGAGTGCCCATGTACATCATTTAAGCCTGTCCGACTGTACGTGAGTGGAGAAGCGGGAACAGGAAAAAGTTTTCTGATTAAAGAAATTGCAACTTAACTGCAGAAAAGGACTGAATCACCGCTGTCTTGTGTTGTTACCGCTCCAACTGGGCTGGCAGCACATAACATTAAAGGGATCACTTCACATCGTTTACTGATGCTACCAGTGGAGCATGATAACAAATTACAATACCACAAGCTATCTGGAGATGCTTGTTCTGAAGTTTCCAGAGTCCTGAAGAAAATGAAACTTCTTATCATTGATGAAGTAAGCATGGTCTCAAATCTAATGCTTGCTTTTGTGCATTTGAGAATGCAAGAAATTCTTAGAACAGACTATGATGTCTTATTCGGAGGAAAACACATTATTGTTTTTGGAGATCTACTGCAGTTGACTCCAGTGAAAGGACAACCAGTGTTTAAAATGCTCACGCACGAAGATACCAGGAAGTGCCTAGGAAGCATTGGAAACGTTAATATATGGTTACATTTCAAATATGCAGAACTGCTTCAAAATATGCGACAGGCAAAGGATGAAGATTATAAAAATATTCTACAAGATTAAAGAATCGGAAAAGTAAGTGAGCATGGGAAAGGAGAATTACATGCACGATTAATTTCAAATTTGTATCCAAATGAAAACACTCTTCCAGAGAATATTTTTAAGAAAATTACTGAGAACAAATCTGGGATATGTTTGATGCCAACTCTGCAAGAATGTTCCATCTTCAACAACAAAATGTTAAAGTTAGAAAATGAAGAGATTGTGAAACTGGAAGCTATAGATAAAATACAGCATATGGGAGCAACAATTATTTTGTCAGAAAATTTGAAATCAAAATTGGATTCTTTAGAGAAGAGTATATCTAAAACTGCTGGTTTTGAAAAGACTCTGAATGTGTGTTTAAATTGTCGTATCATTTTGAGAAGGAATTTAAATGTTGAAAGAGCTCTGGTAAATGGAGCAATGGGTCATGTTGTTGATTTTGTGAATTACAAAAATAGACATGGAATTGAAATTTTAAAAATTAAATTTGATGGCATTTACGAAATAGAACAAATTTGTCGTTGTTCAGCTAGATTTTTGCTTGTGAAAGACTTATATGTTCGCCAAAAAAAGTTTCCTGTTTGTTTGGCATATGCGGTGACAATTCATAAATCTCAAGGTTTAAGTGTAGATAGTGCTTTGGTGAACATTGGAAGTTCTGTGTTTAAAGAGGGTATGGCATATGTGGCATTATCACGAGTCAGAACTTTATCAGGATTGTACTTGATTGAGTGTGATGAAACAAAGATTTGTGCAGATCTAGATTGTGTAAAAGAATACAATAGGTTAAGAAGAGAGTATGCTCCACATTTGCCTCAATATCCTCTGTTTGAAAAACGTGTGGTAGCCCGAAAAAGAAGAAATGAGAATAATTGCAGTGAGGTAGTAGCAAAAAGACAAAAAGTAGATGAAACTGTAATTATAAGCAGAAATGAAAAGCATTCAGTTAAAGATGTTGTTGGATTTCAGTTTGAAAACAGTTCTGTTGTCAACTGCTATGCTAATGTAGTGCTTAATGTTGTTTTTTTTCTTCAAAATTTACAAGAACAGATTGTTGAAAATCGGGATCAAACATTCTGCTTTTTATTGAATTCTGTGTTTGAGAAATGTAGCAGTGATAGAGCAAAAATAGAAAGTGTTTCAGAAATTCGAAATCTTTTAGACATATGTTCTGGTCAAAATCAATTTACACAGAATATTCAGCAGGATTGTCAGGAATTTTTAATGTATATGTTTGATGTATTGGAAGATGAAGGTGTAGATATAAAAAATCTTTTTAGCCTTTCTTATCAATGGCAGCATGACTGCGACAACTGTAGTTTATCAAGTAGTACTACAATAGACACCGAAAGATTTATATATTTGACTTTACCAAACTGCAAATCAGTGCCTTTAATAATCTAGTTAAAGCAGCTGATCACAATATGGTGTGTACCCAATGTAAGTCTGCAATGCTGTCCACAATATTTATTCAAAATTATGGTCAGTATGTCATTTTAATGTTCCAACGATGTAGACCTGATGGAACTAAATTGACAACTTCTATTAAAAATTTCGTGGCTTCTCAGTTATCAATTTCAGGAAGAACTTTTGCCACTGTAGCTATTATTTATCATGACGGTCCTTCAACAACATCAGGGCATTACACATGCTATTTAAAATGTTGAAAAGGTTGGACTAACTGTAATGATAATCATTTTGCCTTTTGACTTAAAAAATTCATACCTAGTGTTTTTACAACCAAAATTTAAGTAAAGGTAATTGGCCTATGAAGACGGGAGCAGTTAATAAAAGTTACTCTGCTGTTTAAAATTCTATTGTGAGTAAAAGTGATGAAGATAATATAAAAATTATAGTTCTCCTAAAGGTACGGTAAGTGGATCGCATAGTAAGTGATATCAGTATTATAGGAAATGTTCAACATGAGAGAGCCAGAGATGGAATTATGAATATTTAAATAATGTGAAAATGTTGTTTGAGTCTTTCTTTCAGAACGTCGGGGAAAACGGTAGTTTTAGAGTTTGTTTTAAGTAATTTGAAAATATAATGATACATCTGACACTATTTGGCCTTAAAGAAAGGTGAAGGAATGAGGAAAGAGTCATGACTGAACACAAGGAGTATATGAAAACATTAAAACATATTTCAGATGTTCTTGGAGCTTTTCTTCTAGAAAGTCAATGAAATGGAATTTTTAGAGAACAGCAGAGTACCTTCCAACGAAAAGGACCTTCATGATGTACTATTTGGCCTAAAGGAAAAGTAAGTGAATCAAAGATTAGTGTACTTATGTGATTTGTAAGTTTATATGTTTTTTTTTAAACACAATCTTTTTGATTGTGTTTTTTTTCCCGCTGTCATATGATGAATAGTTTGAACTCACTGTTTTTAGTGAAATTCAATATGTTCTGAGAACAGCAAAAATAAACTATCTAACATGTTGTACACATTATTCTATAGTTTGTATTGTGTAATTTATATTATATTCCCATTGTATCACACTCACTTTCCTTTTTCCTCTCTCTTTCAGCTCTCTTTACTCACTCACACTGCCTTTTTTTCACTCTGTTTCACACCCATTCGTTTACTGCACTTCTTTCACAACCCCTCATTTCCATTTCAACTGTCTGCATCCCCTCTCTCCCTTGCACCACTTTTCAGCCTTCAGTCTCTGCTTTACTTCCCTTTTCCGTCTTTTCCTCCTTTGCTCTTTTAGTAATTCTTCTTTACTCACTCACCAGTATTGTCGCATTCTGTCACTATAAGTCACCCTCTCTCCCTCGCTTATCTTTGTTTGCTCCTTTCTTTTGACCTCTTCTCTCTATTTTCCGTTCACTACCTCTATGTCCTCAGTCCCTCACTCTCTTTGTGTTATGTTCACTTGTGTTTATCTACCTTCTATCATTTCTCTTACAACAACTTCACTGCTTCTCTCTCATCGTTCTTCACCCCATTTCTTTTAGTCCGGTTCCATTACTACCCCTCATTTCCTATTTTTCAATGTCCTTCTCTTTACTTTCATCACCGAATCACTTTCTCTAAGTACCACTGCTTTAGTCCTCTTCTCCTCTTTTTCCTTCTTTTGCTCCCTTACTTATTTTCCTTTCCTCACTCATTGTACTCTACTTCACTCAGTCTTTCCCTTAGTCTCTCTGTCTACTAACTTCCTCACTTCTTTTCCCTGAATCCTTCTATATTATCCTCTCTCCCTTCATCCCTTCACTCTATGACTCTCCTTCACTTACTCTCAGTTATCTTCCATTCCTCATTCTTCTAAATGCATCCTAAATCAGACTCCTTTCCCTCTCAGTCTTTTTACTTACTCCTGTTTCCTGATTTAGTTTTGCTAACTCACATTCTTTTAGTATCTTTCTTACCTTCAGTTCATTTCTCTCTTCTTCTCCTCCTCTCTGTCACTGAATGTATCTGCCTTACTATTAGTAATTTGCTCTCCTTCTATTTCTTTTACCCTCTTTTTGTCCTTCTACATTACTTTATTTCCCTTTCTGTGTCTTTCAATCGTACTTTATTTCTTAATACACTGTTTATGATTTTTAACCTCTTCATTTGTATCTTTTATTTTAAAATATATATTTTACTAATTATAACATATTTTGTTTCTCTCTTTCACAGATACAAAGTGTAGTAAAAAAAGTAATTAAATTTACATTAATTATATGGTAAGTGTGACTTAAAAAATGTAGTTTGTCATCACCCTTTCCTTTAACCTCACTACTATTTTCTCACCCTACCTCACTCCTGTTTCCTTACTCTGCTTCCCTCACTTATTCTTATCCTCCATGTTTACTCCCCTTTCCCTAACTCCCCTCCCACATTCAACTTCTTTCAGTCCCCCTGCTTTACTTCCCTTACCCTCTGTTGCCTTCCTTTGCTCCCTCACTCATTTTCTTTCCTTTACTCATTTACTTCACTCCTCTCACTCCTTCTCTCAGTCCGTCAGTCCTCACAGTTCCTCACTTCCGTTCCCTCACTCTGTCTCTCTTACCATCGCTGTCTCTGTCCCCTCACTCTGTCAATACTCTTTTGTCATGCTCACTCCTTACAACTCACCCACACTCCCTCACTTACCTTTCTTTGCTGCTTCATTCACTCCCTTTCAGTCACTCCTTCCTTTACTCTCTCTCTCCTTTCTCTCTGTCACTCCCCATGTCTTACCCTTATTCACTTTTATCCACCCTCTTTCACCCCTCTTTACTTACAGTCACTGCTCTTTTCTAACCCTCCCTCACCGCTGTTCCTTTACTCCGGTTCCGTCACTACCCCTCATTCCCCATCCTTTACTGTCCTTCCCTTTACTTTCAACACCCACTCACATTCTCCCAGTACCTCTGTGTTGGACCCGTCTGCTTCTGAGAGTCCCCTCACCACTATAATTTCTTTTGTTCCCCTGTACCTCCCAAAATGTGTCGCTTTTCATTTGTCTACCAGGACCTTTTTGTGTGTTGTTTCATGGGGCTAGGTGTTCCTTGACACCCAGTTGCTCACAAGGTTTCTGGCACCTATGTACAAGGCGCCTGGAGAAACCTGTGGCCATTAAAACTGAGGTTGGCAACCTGTGTGTGTTTAACCTTAAAATGGTGGACACATATTTTCCTCATGAGAGTGACTCCCATTGGAGCCTCCTTGAACCCTGACCTTCTGAGGTTTTGGCGCCCTTTGTGGTTGGCGCGCTTTCCTGACAGGAATTCTTAAGATTTCTTCAGGTACACAAAATGGCCGCTCCAGAGTCCCAGTACGGTGGCTGTGAGTGACCATAAGACGCCTCAGAATGTGTCAACCCATTGACACAGCCAGGGAAGGTTCTAGAACCTTCTGGCTGGTGCCAGTACCTCAGGGCTCTGGCTATATAAAGCCCAGACCCTGGCGGCCATTTTATTGAAGAGAGAGGGGAGTTGATTAGACTACTACACCTAGATGCTGATAGCTGCTGAAGAGGTGTGACCCCTATTCCTGACTTGACACCAGAGAAGACACCTGCCCTGCTTACCCTTGAGGTGGCTGAGAGAACAGGCAGTAGTGTGGCAAGGGTTAATATTGTGGATACTGACTGGCGTTCCAGTCAGGCGTAATTTTGAACCCTTGCGCCTACAGCGCCTGCCCAGCTAGCACCTCTGTGCCCCAGAAGACTGTGTACGAGTTTGTGTGCCTCCCCGCCCCCCCGGTGGCGTCAGACTGAGGAAGAAGTCGGGTCGCGAGGCGTGTGCCCGATCGCCGTGACCGTGACCTCATCCTGTGCCCCCTTCACCTGTAGCGCTAAGCGTGGGGGACTCGGATGTCTCCGAGCCCCACCGGCGTTGCGCGCTTCCTGGTTGGTGCCCAAAGTGAGAAGGTGAGGTGGTGCGCCAGGGCGGGGAGAGGCCGGGCCTTTACTGGGCGGGATCTGCGTCCCTGCCCTTTCCGAGACCCGGGAAACTGTTGCCGTGGGCGGGACCAGCCCCCGTGTGAGGAAGTTGGAGGGAGGTCCCGGGAGCCCGTGAATTCCCTGATGCTGGCGTAGGAGAATACTGTGCCCGACTGAATCGCTAATCGATCCAGCCGTTGTGAGGAAATCTGATTCCCCTGTTGGTGCGCCGTGGTAAAGTGGAACTGTGCCCGACATTGAGTTAAGTGAGCGCTGAAGGCAAGAACCCCTGTGTGCGGCCGTTCGTCCGTCCAGCGACGTCGAACTGAGCCGCCTAGGAGCCCGCAGTAGCACTGCAGGCTCGAGTCAACCCCCACCGGCAGCGGACATCCTTCCCCGGTGGCCGCGTAGGGCCGAATGAAGGACTTACTGGGTTTCCTTGTTTTTCCAGTCATACGCGCATAGTTCCCGAGTGAACTAAAAGGAGTACCCACTCACCGTGTGACCGCAGGCAGTCCTCAGAACTCCACAAGTACTGTAAACAACCATTTACTAAAAGTGTGTTACTTACCAGAGTCAACTGCATGACTTTCTCTAATTGGTGGCAGCGTTATTAACATGGAAATGTGGCTTTGAAGACTAAATGAACTAGAAAGTAATGCGCTATGTACAAGTGGTATTTAAAACATGTAATGGTGACAGTTGAGCCTGCTATCTAATCTATTTATTGAACAGAGCTAATCTCAATATTTATGCAATACCAGTATTCCTGAATTCCTATGTATTGTATTTATTCTCAGTATTTATTCTTAACCTGAATCCCAGAGTTTTGTGAAAAGTGAAATGTAACTGTGCTTTCCAATTGATCCCTATTCACAAGCAGAGAACTTTTACATAAATGAATCGTATTTTTCTACAGCAGTGGTGTGGTGTCCTTCTTTTTAGTGTGACTGTGCAGGGGGTTATTATTGGGTCAGAACCGGCTTAGCACTACAGTCTTCACTGCCTTGACACTTGAGCCAAGCTACCCCCCTTTGTGCTGGGCTTGCCCATCGCAGGTCCAACACTCTGCTTTAGTCTTCTTCCTCTCTCTTCCCTTCTTTCGCTCCCTTATTCATTTTCCTTTTCTCACTTACACCCTATTACACCTTCTCTCTGTCTTACTATGTAATAAACAGTCCCTCTGTGTTGCTCCCTCTAGCTCTCTTTCTCTTAACATCACTCTCTCTGTGTCTTTCCCTCATGCTCACTCCTTTATTTTATTATTTTTTTTTTTGGGTGCGCTCCCTGGTACGAGTACCGGTGCGCGTACCCTGGAAAAAAAAGAATGACAGAGTTTTTTTAAAATGTAGTCTTTTTATAAATTGGAGGTAGTTCTCAAAAGAACTGTTTTTTTATTCTTTTTGTTGTTTTATATTTTTTTTATTGTTTTTTTGAACATTTTTACTTTTTTGGGCTTTTCTGAACAGTTTTATATTTTTTTTGTATTTTTTATGGAGAGAAACAAAAAACGGAATTGTAAATGGCTCAACTGGAGCAAAAAAAAAACAGGAAAAAATTAATGTTTCTTCGGGCACTTGGGGTGATCCCAAGCACGGGTGATAAGTGTAATGCTTTGCTCACCATAGCATATTGTCACTCCACAAAATATGCAAACGATTTTAAAATTGGAGAACTTGGATTGAATGGTTGAGATCATCTCCCTTGCCTCTGGACCCGATGGGGTGGGTTCATTACTTTGGGAGGTGCTGGCAGAAGATTGGGCAGGGTTTCTGGCCAGTTCCCTGACCTCTGCCCTAGCATAGTTATTAGGGTGCTGGCGTTGCATGTGCCGAATCATGGTGTTGTTGCCAAAAGAGTATTTTTTGTTAGGGTTCCCCCTTGAAAGTTGAAAGCCACAGATTAAACAAGTCGCCTTTGGCGTATTAACTTTCTTCTTGTCCTTTGGGATGGAAAAAAACTGCCAGATAAAGTGCTCCTTTGGCTTATATGGCGTAGTATATTCTGGTAGGAACCTCCCCTCCTCCTCCTCCTCCTCCTCTTCTTGTTCTCCACCACTGTGGTGTTGTGGTGGTCCTTGTGGTGTGGTGGTGGTGGTGGTGGTGCAGATGCTCCTGCAGCTGCTGCTACTGTAGCCATTTTTCAGACAAATAGGTACAGAGAGGTCTTTCAACAGGTCTTTCTCACTCATAGTACAAAGTGAGAATGAGGAAAATAGGTGGGGGCTTTCATCATTTGGAAAACAAAACTGATGTGAACCAATGATAAGTGTTATTTTCAGGTCACATGACCCGACGTGCTTACGGTACGCGCCCCGGGGCGCGCCCGGGGGCGCGTTGCGTAAGCACGTCGGGACGTGCCCGGCGGCGCTTACGTTGCGTGATCGTATAGGTTCGGGCGCTTCTGGGTGCATTTACGCCGTGCGTCATAAGACGCATCACGCGGCTACGCGATACGTTACGATGATGTTTTCGTTCGTGGCAATAGCGCTAACGGGACGCTCACCGGTACACGCACCGGGGCGCGCCGTAACACTGCGCTCACCGGTGAGCGCATCGGTACGCGCCCCGGGAGCGCTCCGGGGCAAAAAAAACCCATTAAAAAATTGTATTACATAATTATACAATATAAAATTCATTATAAAAAATATTACATTTCATACCTATAGAGATTTGCTATTAAAAAACCTATGAAATTCACTAAAAAAAACATAGGTTTCACACCAGTTATAGTTAGGAATTAGCATTTTAAAAAACCTATTAAATTCACTGAAAAAACCATAGGTTTCACACCAGTTATAGTTAGCTGGAAATTTTACTCGCATAAAACCATTGAAATTCCCACGTTATAGTTAGCTGGACTCACTATAACTTGCACGTGCAATGCACTGCTGATGACGTCACATATTACATCACTCATGACATGGTCAGTGACATCACTCATGACATCACTGATGACACCATCCTTGTGACAGAGTGACAGACCTCCTTTCACTGTATTGTAACCCTTGAAACACAGATTCAATAATAGAAACTAAAATTTTCAAAAAAATGGAGAAACCCATACCAGTTAAAACAACCAATTCAATAATTCCACCATCTATATACACATCCACTCATTCACCATCAGTTCTATATAGTCACTCATACATATACTCACTCATCATATGTAGTGATACACCTATACATCCTGTTACACACCGACAGTCATCTAAAAGATACTCTGACACATACTCACACATGCAAATAAACTATTAAACATCCATTTATTTGCATATACAGCTATACACACACTACCACTTTACTTCTAAAGAAACTTACACATACTTACTCTCTTAAACAATCACTTATAGAAACACATACTAATTTAAACAGGAACTCTTACAATCTCTTACCCTCACATATACTCACTTATATACATCAATATTCACATATACTAGATTAAAACATATGTAGTTACTGATAAAGACACTAGTGAGACAGTCATTCACTCACTAACACACACATATACACACTCATCCACCCATACAGTCCTGCACATATGCTGTCTTGAAAACACATACAAAGAGAGAGTCAGTCATTCATGCATCTATGTGCTAGGTAATACCCCCACCAAACCATACAAACACTCATACTGATAAAAGGAAAAACATCTAATAACCCATATACATACACATGTAGCTACTCACCAAGCCATGCAGCCACTTATACACAAAGTGAAACACTAATACATATATTTAAATATTTAAACATTACTCACTAATATATGTATTCACTAAGATACACTTAATAAGCCAGTTAACCAATCAATTTAAAAAAAATCCATGTAAACACTTATTTAAACATTTATTCTTCCATCAACTTTTACATATACATATATAACACATATTTATTTTTCAGAAAGACACACATTCACTGGATGGTGTCATCAGTGATGTTATGAGTGATGTCACTGACCATGTCATGAGTGATGTAATATGTGACGTCATCAGCAGTGCATTGCACGCGCAAGTTATAGTGAGTCCAACTAACTATAACGTGGGAATTTCAATGGTTTTATGCAAGTAAGATTTCCAGCTAACTATAACTGGTGTGAAACCTATGGTTTTTTCAGTGAATTTAATAGGTTTTTTAAATGCTAATTCCTAACTATAACTGGTGTGAAACCTATTGTTTTTTCAGTGAATATATATATATATGCGGTGATGCGGGGATGCGGTGCCGCCAGGGACCTGCCCTGGTATTGGACCTGGGTCCACTTTGAAAGTGAGCGGACCTGGGGAACCTCAGCCTACACAAATCCTGTGTCTTAATTGTAAATATCAAAATGACTCTAACTTAGGAACAGTATTCTAACTACATTACCCACTGGAGGGAAATAAACTTTGGCCCTTGGAACTGCAGGTACCACAATGCCTCACAAACAGGAAGTAATCCTGACACTCAAGTACCACCGAAGGAAGTGAAACTAACACCTACTATTGGACTGCAGAAACCAACGGTGCACAAGCGGTGTAAATGGCTCACCTTGAGAAAGTTCGAGCAGAACGAAACGCGTCGGAAAATGCCATATGCTGCTCCTGTTTAAATAAATTGGCGAAAAAACAAAGGTTTGTGTGGCGACTCAATTGCTTTCCGAGAGGGGAGAAGTGTGAGAATTAACATCGGCTGGCTCCGCCGAAGAGAAACGCACCACCACAAGAGCGCCATCATCCTCCAACCTGGAGCCTCTCTGCGGACTCGTACAAACGAAGAGGGGGATGCGGTGCCGCCAGGGACCTGCCCTGGTATTGGACCTGGGTCCACTTTGAAAGTGAGCGGACCTGGGGAACCTCAGCCTACACAAATCCTGTGTCTTAATTGTAAATATCAAAATGACTCTAACTTAGGAACAGTATTCTAACTACATTACCCACTGGAGGGAAATAAACTTTGGCCCTTGGAACTGCAGGTACCACAATGCCTCACAAACAGGAAGTAATCCTGACACTCAAGTACCACCGAAGGAAGTGAAACTAACACCTACTATTGGACTGCAGAAACCAACGGTGCACAAGCGGTGTAAATGGCTCACCTTGAGAAAGTTCGAGCAGAACGAAACGCGTCGGAAAATGCCATATGCTGCTCCTGTTTAAATAAATTGGCGAAAAAACAAAGGTTCGTGTGGCGACTCAATTGCTTTCCGAGAGGGGAGAAGTGTGAGAATTAACATCGGCTGGCTCCGCCGAAGAGAAACGCACCACCACAAGAGCGCCATCATCCTCCAACCTGGAGCCTCTCTGCGGACTCGTACAAACGAAGAGGGGGATGCGGTGCCGCCAGGGACCTGCCCTGGTATTGGACCTGGGTCCACTTTGAAAGTGAGCGGACCTGGGGAACCTCAGCCTACACAAATCCTGTGTCTTAATTGTAAATATCAAAATGACTCTAACTTAGGAACAGTATTCTAACTACATTACCCACTGGAGGGAAATAAACTTTGGCCCTTGGAACTGCAGGTACCACAATGCCTCACAAACAGGAAGTAATCCTGACACTCAAGTACCACCGAAGGAAGTGAAACTAACACCTACTATTGGACTGCAGAAACCAACGGTGCACAAGCGGTGTAAATGGCTCACCTTGAGAAAGTTCGAGCAGAACGAAACGCGTCGGAAAATGCCATATGCTGCTCCTGTTTAAATAAATTGGCGAAAAAACAAAGGTTCGTGTGGCGACTCAATTGCTTTCCGAGAGGGGAGAAGTGTGAGAGTTAACATCGGCTGGCTCCGCCGAAGAGAAACGCACCACCACAAGAGCGCCATCATCCTCCAACCTGGAGCCTCTCTGCGGACTCGTACAAACGAAGAGGGGGATGCGGTGCCGCCAGGGACCTGCCCTGGTATTGGACCTGGGTCCACTTTGAAAGTGAGCGGACCTGGGGAACCTCAGCCTACACAAATCCTGTGTCTTAATTGTAAATATCAAAATGACTCTAACTTAGGAACAGTATTCTAACTACATTACCCACTGGAGGGAAATAAACTTTGGCCCTTGGAACTGCAGGTACCACAATGCCTCACAAACAGGAAGTAATCCTGACACTCAAGTACCACCGAAGGAAGTGAAACTAACACCTACTATTGGACTGCAGAAACCAACGGTGCACAAGCGGTGTAAATGGCTCACCTTGAGAAAGTTCGAGCAGAACGAAACGCGTCGGAAAATGCCATATGCTGCTCCTGTTTAAATAAATTGGCGAAAAAACAAAGGTTCGTGTGGCGACTCAATTGCTTTCCGAGAGGGGAGAAGTGTGAGAAATATATATATACATACATATATAAACATATATAATCTGCATATCTATATAAATACAAATATAAATGCATGCATACATATACATATATGCATACATATATGCATGGTATTTACATGAAAGTTTTAAAAACACTAATAAAAGCAAAGCTAAAAAGCCACCTCATTACAAACAGAATGGCTTTAACTTAAACGAGGGCGAGATCTATTGCATTTTCAATGCTTGTTTACTTCCATCAAGAAGGCATTCAGATGTGTCACACATTTGCCATAAATTCTGAATGTTAGTACTCTAGTTGCTCATTAGATCACTGTAGTAAAGCTACTGCTCACCAGGGAAGTCTGCTGCTGGTATTCAAAGTGCATGTTTCAGTCTGCATGTCAGAATTCTTTTAATGAAATAGAAGAGGATTTGAGAAGTCACTCAAAATGTGCCCTAATTTTTCTTTCTGAAGCACTAATCATACTTTCTATTGCAAAATGAACCCCCTCATGTTGTTCCTTTTTAAATTAAAGGTTTTCAGACTTACCACTTCATTCCAATCAAGATGGCTTCTGGTGCGCCATACTTTTGTCATAAGTAAGACTGTTAGCGCTCTAGTTGTTCTTTAGAACACTCTGGGACATTCTGTCAAGGGCTATACTTGGGCTACATCTGAGTGATATTTGGGCTACATTTGTGCTCTTTTGTCTCTGGTGGCCATCTTGGGAGACTGCATGTCAGAATTTTTAATGAAATAGAAGAGGATTTGAGAAGTCACTCAAAATGTGCCCTAATTTTTCTTTCTGCGGCACTAATCATACTTTCTATGGCAAAATATACCCCCTCATTTTGTTCCTATTTAAATTAAATGTTTTAAGAGTTACCACTTTATTCCAATCAAGATGGCTTCAGGTGTGCCATACCTTTGTAATAAGTAGGACTGTTAGCGCTCTAGTTGTTCTTTAGAACACTCTAGGAGGCTGCAGTAGCACACAAAGGAATCAACTGACAGTCTCTGTCCTTGTTGGATGTACATGTTTTACTGAGAATGTCAGACTTCATTCTCACATGACTGAGAAAGATAATGTGAATTTACAGAAAATATGCTTTCAGTTTAGCTTATAGATCCCCTTCCAAACCACTGTGGGAAAAGCATGAGATAATAGTTTTCTTTCAAACATGATTCATGATATCCCAGCAGAAGGCTTTTTCACATGGTAAAATCACCTTAGAACACACCACAGTTCCTAAAATGAGTATGATACCATCAACAAATGATTTATAATGTAACTAAAGTCCTAAAACCCTCTATTAACTACAATGCTTTTTAATGAGGTGCTATCATGTATATTGGTCCCAAGATGGCTGCCAACACTTCTTGGATGAAGTGCTGACAGTCAATCTGATCTCATGCGTACCCCGCGATTTTTCAGAAAAAAGAAAAGAAAATTGGGGCCTGGGGGGTCCTTGTGGGACCCCCTGAGCAGGCCTAGGGGGTCAGGGTGCTTCTACCCTGCTCCCTTTTTGAGTTCTACACGTTTGTTTTTCTGCTTTCCTGTGCCTCAGTCTACCGAGGTACAAGATGGCTGCCAACAATTTCTGTTTTGGAGTGTTGACAGACATTGGCAGCCAATCAGAATGCAGCTCGTACTCGGGAAGGTACAGAGTACAGTAAGCTTACAGTAAGCTTATATAGATATATATATGTGTTTTTGAAGTTAATTTTCATAAAAACCACTGGAGCAATTTTCACCAAATATAGAAAAGGCACTTCTGCGTACCAGTCCCTACAATTTTGCAAAGTTTGGTGTAATTCCATTCAGCGGTTCGGGCTGTAGCCGTGTCTGAACATCCTATGGAAATTAACATGGGGAAAACATGTTTTGGGACCCCCCTTTTTTCTCAGCCCCCGCTTGAAGAATCCCCCCAAAACTTTCAGGGAAGGAGCAGAACTGAGCTGGCCAAAAGTTTGGTAAATTTCACGCAATTTCCTCAATCGACGCCAAAGTTATTCCCAATAGAATGTTGTGGATTTCCTATGGAAACTAGGTCCTAACTATATATACCTACTGGCTATCGCCAGTAGGTAATATATATATATATGTGTGATCAAGGCCGCTTGGACGGCCGAAACGCGTCAACTTTTGCAAGAAAGGAAATAAAATAATGCACAACAATTGGGTCCACGCTCGTGATTTCGTGTGCATGCGAGGTTAATCTGCAAGGTATTGCAGAAAAAAATATATGTATATATATATATATATATATATATATATATATTCACTGAAAAAAACATAAGTTTCAGCAATGTTATAGTTAGGAATTAGCATTTAAAAAACCTTAAAAATTCACTGAAAAAACCATAGGTTTCATACATGTTATACTTAGCTGGACATTTCACTCGTACAAAACCATTGAAAATCCCCCGTTATAGTTGGTTCAGCTAACTATAACTCGCACGCCCGCAATACACTGCTGATGATGTCACATATTACATCACTCATGACATGGTCAGTGACATCACTCATGACATCACTGATGACATCTCAAATGACATCACTGATGACATAATCCAGTGAATGTGTGTCTTTCTATATGTATATCTAAAGGTCGATGGAAGAATACATGGGTAAATAAGTGTCTGAATGGATGTTTTTTGTAAAAATTATTGCATAACTGACTTATTGAGTGTATCTTGCTGAATACATGTATTAGCGAGTAATGTTTAAATATGTAAATATCTGTATCAGTGTCTCACTTTGTCTACAAGTGGTTGCACGGGTTGGTGAGTAGCTACATGAGTGTGTATATGAGTTATTAGTTTGTTTTTTGAGTATCAGTATGAGTGTCTCTATGGTTCGGTGGGGGATATTACTTAGCGTATAGATGCATGAATGAGTGACTCACTGTTTGTATGTGTTTTGAAGACAGCATGTGTGCAGGACTGTATGGGTGGATGAGTGTGTGTATGGGTGTGTTGGTGAGTGAATGACTATCTCAATAGTATCTTTATGAGTAACTACATATGTTTTTATCTAGTATATGTGAGTATTGATGTATATAAGTGATTATATGTGAGAGTGAGAGATTGGACGAGTTCCTGTATAAATAAGTATGTGTTTCTATAAGTGATTGATTAAGAGAATAAGTATGTGTACGTTTCTGTAAAAGTAAGTGTAGTGATGTGTGTATAGCTGTATATGCAAATAAATGGATGTTTATTTGCATGTGTGAGTAGGTGTGTGAGTAACTCTATGGATGAGTGTCAGTGTGTAACAGGATGTATAGGTGTATGAGTACATATGATGAGTGAGTACATGTATGAGTGACTATATAGAACTGTTGGTGAATGAGTGGATGTGTATGTAGATTTTGGAATTACTGAATAGGTTGTTCTAACTGGTATTGGTATCTCCATTTTTTTGGAAATTTTAGTTTCTATTTTTGAATGTGTGTATCAAGGGTTATATTACGCTGAGAGGAGGTCTGCCACTCTTTCACAAGGATTATGTCATCAGTGATGTCATTTGAGATGTCATCAGTGATGTCATGAGTGATGTCACTGACCATGTCATGAGTGATGTAATATGTGACGTCATCAGCAGTGCATTGCGAGCGCGCGAGTTATAGTTAGCTGAACTAACTATAACGGGGGAATTTCAATGGTTTTGTATGAGTGAAATGTCCAGCTAACTATAACATGTATGAAACCTATGTTTTTTTCAGTGAATTTCTATGTTTTTTTAAATGCTAATTCCTAACTATAACGTGGCTGAAACCTATGGTTTTTTCAGTGAATTTCTAAGGTTTTTTAAATGCTAATTCCTAACTATAACTTGGCTGAAACCTATGTTTTTTTCAGTGAATTTCAAAGGTTTTGTAAATGATATTTTTACATGTATTGTAATTTTGTTATACTGATTTACTACATTATTTTTAATTATTTATTTTTAGATATTTTATTTTTTAAATTACATTACATATTTTTTAAATAAATTGAAAAATAAATGTTTTTAAAAATATTTAAATTGTAATATATATATTTTTTTTTATATTTTTTTAATTTATATATATTTTATATAGCAGGCAATGATATCCTTTGGAAGGAAATTCAAGTTACTGTAACTACGATTATAATTACTTTTCAGGATCAGTAGTGGGCTGAAAGATGCAGCACTGAGGTCTCTCCTGATAACAGGTGAGTAAATCAGAATTCGTAGTTCGGCTGATATTTTGTAGGAATTTTTTAAAGTTCCAAAACTCCACACTTGGAAGAATTTCCAAGTGAAACCAGTCAATGTTAGCCTACGGAAGGAAATTCAAGTTACTGTAAGTATGGTTACAATTACTTTTCAGGATCAGTAGTGGGCTGAAAGATGCAGCACTGAGGTCTCTCCTGATAACAGTTGAGTATATCGGAATTCGTAGTTCGACTGATTTTTGAGGAATTTTTTAAACTTTCAAAACTCCACACTTAGAAGAATTTCCAAGTAAAACATGTCAATGTAAGCCTATGGAAGAAAATTCAAGTTACTGTAACTACGATTAGAATTACTTTTCAGGGTCAATAGTGGGCTGAAAGATGCAGCACTGACGTCTCTTGTGAAAACAGGTGAGTAAATCGGAATTCGTAGTTCGGCTGATTTTACAGGAATTCTTTGCTCAATAGGGAAGGAAGGGGGCGGGGCCTGAGGTAACATGTGTGCAAACGCGCCCTGTGGCGCGTTTTAGGTTGGGGAATTAATTTCTCTTCAATCCTGAGGTCCCCTGTAAGCCAACTAGCCAACCAGGTACCTCCAGTATGCGCCAGGGAGCTGCGTTGCAGACAGGTGTTCAGAGGGCACGCCCCCTTTTTATAACACGCTGCAACACAGCTCCGTGGTGCTTACTGGAGGTACCTGTTGGACTAGTTGGCCCCTAGGGGACCTCTGGATTGAAGAAGAATTAATTTCCCAACTTAAAACATGCCACAGGGCAAGTTTGCACACATATCACCTCTAGCCCCGCCCTCTACCTTCAGCACTGTGCAAACACGCCCCGTACCGCATTCTAAGTTGGGGAATTAAGTCCCCTTGCATACTGGGGGTCCATGGGGGCCAACTAGCCCACCAGTAACCTCCAGTATGCGCCAGGGGGCTGCGTTGTAGAGAGGTGTAAAAAGGGGCGTGGCCTCATTACATCTCTCTGCAACGCAGCCCCCTGGCGCTTTTTCAGATGGGGAACTAATTCCACTTGCATACTGGAGGTCCCTGGGGGCCGAATAGCCCACCAGGAACCTCCAGTATGCGCCAGGGGGCTGTGTTGCAGAGAGGTGTAAAAAGGGGGCGAGGCCTCATTACACCGCAGTGGGGTGAGGTGCTAGTGCATGCTGGTGCTTGTGGTTATTCAGCCGATGACAGTGGGAACCCTCCATTGGGTGTTTCCGATTTTTTTGCTGCCATCCATTAGGTCTGTTCATAGCATATGATTTGCAGCCTTTTCCCTGCAGCGATGCTCCTCTGGCAGTCCTATTTTCGAGGCTGCAAGGAACCAGTACCGGATTCATTTTCCGGTGGCAGCCCGTTACCTTTTACGTTTTCACGAGCACACAGGAATGGTTCAGATTCAGGTGACGATGGCGCTCTATAAATATATATATATATAAATATATATATATATATATATATGGTAACCGTAGATGCTTGACGACAGAATTCCTTCTGTTACTTCCACAATGTATTGCAAGGGTCCTTGCCGCTGCAGCTTCAAAGCATGAATGCCTAGGAAGGAGGCATAGAAACGTGGACATTTATACTCGGTGATCAAAGATGTCTGCTGCCATCGCCAACCTTTGTGAGATCACTGGGGGTTCTGGAACTTGTAGTTGGTTGTCCGGGGCTGTCCTCTATAGTAGCCTCCGTGAGCATGTAGCCTTCCTCCTACACTGCCACCCATTTTGTTCCTGAGAAGTTCTAAGAATAATCAGTCTCAAAATATGACCTACCATGCGCTGGTCCCACAGCTAGTGGAAAGACCTCCCTTCTGACAGCTGCCTCTTAGGCATCGGAAAGATGATAACTCATTTCCATGTTTGATTTTAGTTCACAGCACCAATTTTATTCCACTTACCTTCTTGGAATATGCAACAAAAACAGTTAACGAGAAGCAATTCTATAAGTGTATTCAATGGATGCATAAACATTTGGCTCTTTCCGTCCGATTCATCTATGCTGGTGCCTTTTTATGCCCGTAGGAAAACCATTTCAGACCATTTGCAATAAAACATAAACATGTATGGAGTGTTATTATAGTATCATATCCAGCTTTGGGATATACAGAACAACCAGTGTGATTATGTAGGAGGAGTAAAATGCAAAAGAAAAGGTAGCAAGTCCTGGGGAAGGAGGCTAAGCCTCAAAAGAGACGTGATGTCATGAAAAGAGGGAGGAGGAATGAAGGTAAAGAAGACAATGATGTAGGCGGGAGACAAGGGAGGGCCAAGGATGGGGCGCTAGGTGGTGCACGAGCGGAATGGCCGCAGCTTGCTGAGGCTCCCGCCGTCTGACTGAAGATCCGGCATTTATCCTTCACTTAAACACCCACTATCCACCTAAAAAACTGTGTTTGGGTCAGCTAGGATCCGTTAGCACCATCGGACCTGGAGAGGGATTGGCATTGCAGCTTGCAACCTTCATTCCAGGCGCTGGACAGGAGACGCGGAAGCCGCGGACCACGGCGTTGGAACTTGTGAGCGGATACGGGACCTACGAGAGGACCGTGGCTGCGGTGGCGAGAGAGGGCCGGCCGCACGAAGGTAGTGTCTCCAAATTGAACCTGGGAGAGAGTCGAGGCGCTGAACCTGCTGGAGACGGAGAATCGGAGGTGCCTGGCAGTGTTTGAAGAGTGAGGTTTATGCTCTGCGGCGGATATGCGGTGAGAAACTAAATTGGCGGGCGCCGCTATCCCGGCACTATCAGCGAGTGCTGTCTGCCGGCTTCGTGTTGGGCATTAGGTTGATTGTGAGGACTGGTCACGCTCTGGCAGCAACCTCAGGCTGATGACTGACGGATACTAGCCTGGTGGCATAAAATTACTATTGCGGAGCAGGGCCTGCTGAGAGAGTGCCGCAAAGTAGTGAGGCAGGAGTACAGTACCGCGCTCCATGCTCGCAGCGGTTGCGGTGCAGTGCGACTGGGAGCTGTGATTTGGGCACACAGTGACTAAGGTGCATACTAGATGAGGCCTAGTGAACTCGTGATCGGCCTCATTTGCCTACACCCACGGCCTACCAGCCACAGTGGCGGAGAGATTTGAACTGCTGCAGCGCGGATGCCCCCCTCTGGCTGCTGGGCTATGCACAAGAGTTGAATGCTGAAGGTGGGCTGGAGCGCTGGAGAGTGCCTCGGATTACTTTAGACCCTACGATATACCCTACTAAGCACGCGTCGCAGGGGAGCACGGTGAAGAGGGCTAATACCGGCTGTGTCTGCTGGATTCCTACGCAACGTGGATAGCGGCCCTGCATTTCTAGTAGCGGGAGGCTCCGGACCACATATCGGTGCTTCCTCTGGCAATACTACTCCTGCCACTGGGCTTCTAGAACTTGGACAAGGGATTGGGAATAATCGTGGTGTGTTCCCCACACCTCCTTCTAGTTGACGGGACGTCTCACTAATAGTGCGCATTGCACCTACAGGCACGTGTCCTGCACGGTGTGCGGCATTTACATTGCGCATAATGGGGAGACCTGACCCAAGGCAACCACGCATCACATTCGAAAACAAAAAAACGACCAAAAAAAGCCTGAAGACGGCGAGGACAGACAGGAGAAAGTGGCAGGCTCAGTGTCCTCGACATCGGACCTGGATCTGCGCATTATACTTACGGAAAAGCGACAGGGATTCGCTGCGGTAGGTGAGAAAGTGGATAAGCTACAGACTCGCATGGATAATATAGCGCACAAGTTGGATGGTCACGAGGGGCGGTTGAAAGAGGCGGAACAGCGCATTTCAGATACGGAGGAAGTTACAGAGCAACTTAAAAAGGCTGTCACCCAAATGGATAAACTGATGCGCATAATCGATGCGAAGAATGAGGACATGGAAGCGCGCAGTAGGAGGAATAACATTCGGATTTTGAACATTCCGGAGACCACCAACACTGGCCGCCTAGAGAATTATGTGGAAACATTTTTTACGGCGATCACTCCGGAGGGCGACCTATCGGCGCAATTCATAGTCGAAAGGGCACACCGGACCCTTGGACCGCGCCCAAAACCTGGAATGACTCCGCGGCCTATTGTGGCCAGATTGCTCAATTACCGGGACCGGGATGCTGTCCATAAGGTGGCGAGAGAGAAGAAACAGCTTAACTATGAAGGCCTATCCTTTCAAATATTCCCAGACTTCACCACAAGGGTTCAAGAAGAACGCCGCAAATTTCTTCAAGTAAAGCAAAAGCTCCGCACAGCCCAAATAGACTATGCACTATTGTACCCGGCCAAGCTGCGCATCACCTATCAGGGAAAGCAATCCTTTCATACAACGCCACAGTCAGTGGACAAATTTCTGAAATTCTTGAAGACTCGGAACAGGGGCCAAGATGAGGAGGATGAAGTGGATGGAGGGATGATGTCGGGGGTGGAATAAACGCAGACGATGGACCTTTAGGTTTCCCTCTTGCTCTTCTGGCCGCCGAACCTGATGGCCCACTGGCCTGCAGAAGGATGTCTGTGATGCATCTGGGACGTAATGTATAACTGTTCATTTGACATTGATGGCTGTGTATGGGGACGATGGTTTTGTACGATGTGAAAAAGGTGGTTGGGGTGTCAGTGGTTACTCTATTCTGGCAAGTCGGACACCCCTGCTTCCACTGGTCTGCCTCTGAAGTTGGAGGTGGGACTCTGTGACTGGCGGGGATAGGATGCACCACCTAGCAGTTTACCCCTATGGGCATACCCCAATGAAATGTTGAGTTGATTCGGAAGTTGGAGGAGTTGGGAGGGGGGGTGTCTTGCCGGCATGATTGGGATGCTGCAGTGGGAGGGGGGTGATACGGGGCGGTTGAGGGGTTCTATTTTACAGAGGAGGTTGGTTGGGAAAGTCACTTGGATTGTTGTTTTGCATATTTATGTGTGTACACTGTTTCAGACACAGATGCTTGTGGGTACAATGGCATAGGATCGGGTGGAGGGAATACTACTCTGGAATATGTTGCAGTTGGGGAGTGTAGATTGGCATAGTGATGGCAGCTACTGAGTGTAATTCGAAAATATCGGTACTGTCCTGGAATATAAGGGGGCTAAATGATGCCAGGAAAGGTAGGGAGGTGGTGGCATATTTGGAGCAGCATCATATACAAATTGCAATGTTGCAGGAAACCCACCTGAGCCCCCGCTCTCCTCATACATTTGCTTGCAAGTGGGCAGCGGTGAGAAGCTTCTCTTCGTACTCTGCATATGCCAGAGGTACCGCTGTATTAATTAAAAAATCGGTGCCATTTGCGAAGCTTGGTGAAATTACGGATCCAGAGGGACGCTTTGTTTTGGTGTGGGGTAGGCTTGGCACTGACACAGTAACGTTAGTTAATTGCTATGCTCCTAATGTAGACACACCTGAATTCTTCACAAACCTGTGGGGTAAGATACTGGTCGCAGGTTCCATGCATATTGTTTGGGGAGGGGATTTTAACGTTGCCATGTACCCTGGATTGAATAGGTCTGATGGATCCCCCCAGTATAACAGAAACACCAGGGATACATTACGAGGTATAATTAGTGCAGGAGGTTTGATAGATAGCTGGCGTTTTGTTCATGCAGGGCTTCGCGAAGGAACGCACTTCACAACTTACGCAAACACTTGGGCTAGAATTGATTACTGCCTCCTGTCTCGATGGTTAGGGGTTAACTTGGGCAGGGTTGCTCTCTTACTGAGAACTTATTCGGACCACTGCCCGGTTCTGGTCCAAATCGCTATACAAGGTTATGATAGGGTGACACCCACATGGCGCATGCAACCCAAGGCGCTGCTTGATGAAGTGTTTAAAACGGAGCTGAAGGAGGAGATTGTGGAACTTTTTCCAAGAAATAAGGGTTCAGTGGACAGTGTAGATACAATTTGGGAGGCGTTTAAGGTTACAGTCGGGGGTACTGCATCTCAAAGAGCTTTGGGGTGCTAAGAGACATCCAAGGTACCTTTAAGAAATTAGAAAGTGAATTGAAAGGTCTAGAGGCTAGGATGGCTAAGAAATTTAGAGAAAAGCTTATGCAATACGAGGAGGAAGCGGTTAGGGAGGACAAATTCAGAGGCAAACATTGGCAAGCATGCCGATATTGTGAGGGGGAGAGGCCGGGCGAGCTCTAACGGAGGTCACCAGACTCCCACGATGTAATACACATGTGCTGGAACTACACACACCGGAGGGTAGGTCGTGCCAAGATACCAAGGGAATACTGGAATTATTCACAACACACTATGGGGGCTTATACTCCACACAGCGTTCCGGTGATGTACGGTTTGGGGAGTTCTTAGACGATGTGGCTTTATGCTGGTTGAGCGATGCACACACAGTTTCTTAGTGCCCCGCTCGAGATAGATGAAATTCGGGAAGCAATCATGTCCCTTAATAATGGTAAGGCGACTGGGTTGGATGGCCTGCCAGCCGAATTTTATAAATGTTATATTGATATAATGGCCCCTGTGCTGAAGGAGGTTTTCGAGGAGTCGATGGAAATGGTAAGATTGCCCGGTTCAATGAGAGAGGTGGTCATTACTTCCCTTTTGAAGCCGGGGAAGGAACCCGCTGAGTGTGATTCGTATAGGCCACTCTCCCTAATAAATTGCGACGCTAAGATACTAGCGAAAGTTCTAGCGACTAGACTCTCTTTGCTCATGACTAGTATAGTGCTTCCAGACCAGGCGGGATTTATCCCCGGTAGATCTACTACTCACAATTTGCGGACCCTTTTCTCTTTGATTCAAACGATAGCCCCGGAACTACCTGTAGCTGCTGTGTTCCTTGATGCTACAAAAGCATTTGATTCAGTGGAGTGGAGCTACTTGTTTGCAGTATTAAACAGAATGGGTTTCCCTAAACTGTTTGTTGCATGGATCAAGTTGCTCTATACCGATCCAACGGCAAGAGTGCAGATTAATGGTGAGCTCTCGGATCCAATACTAATAACCAGAGGTACCAGGCAAGGGTGCCCGTTGTCCCTGTTACTATTCGCGATAGCGATCAAACCCTTGGTGTGTCGCATACGGCAACTTCACAAACAGAGTGCCTTTAAATGTTTCCAGAGGCAGATTGATGTCTCGCTCTATGCCGATGACTTAACGTTATATGTGGTGGATCCCCAGTCTAACTTAAACCCGCTGCTGCGAAAATTCCTGGTGTTTGGTAGAATTTCTGGCATACAAATCAACTGGAAGAAATCGCTGTTTTTCCCCCTGACTCCGGCCGTGTCCCGTTTTTCTCTTGATTACCCACTGGAATGGTGTGGCTCTGACCTCCGATATCTAGGTATTCAGGTTTCTATTGATAAGAAAGAGACGATACGATTGAATTATGGCACGGCCATCACTAAATTGACGGATGATATTACACGGTGGATATCATTACCTTTGTCAATGGCTGGCAGGGCCTCGCTCATTAAAATGGTGATCCTACCTCATTTCTTATATCTTTTTCAGAACATCCCCTATTATCCAGGCGCGTTCTTTTTTAAAACATTGCGCTCGGAACTATTGCACCTATTTTGGGGTGGTAAGCAGCCAAGAGTAGCATGGTCCGTCATTACCCAACCTTATCTCAAAGGGGGATTTGATGTCCCTGATTTTCTGGTTTATTATCTGAACGCTCAAGCACATTATGCTTATCACTGGTTCGCACCAACACCATTCATGCCACAACTGGCCAATGAGGACTGGATAGTCAGACCTCTTCTTTTGAAGGGTATTATTCATGGCCCGGCCAGTGCAATAGAAACGCCGGCCACTACAGTGACGTGCACGATTGATGCATGGAAACGGATACTAAATATGTTACCTGTTAACTTTCTCTATGCACCGGGCATGCCACTTGTTTACCATCCGCATCTTTCACTGTTGCAGGAGGGAGGATTCCACGCGATGTGTAATAGATTGAAAGTGAATACTTGGGGAGAACTCTTTTTAAGTGGCCAGTTGAAAACGCAAGAACAGTTGTTTCAAAGTGTGCAACCTACGCCGTTAGACCTCTTTTATTACGTTCGGCTGCGAAAGGAGCTGCGAAACATGTTACCGCAATTCCCAGAGGAACCTGATATAATGATACCACTGCATGTTCTGTTGTCATCAGCGGATGGCCGGCATCTGGTCTCTCACCTCTACCGTAGTATTCGAGAGCAATGTGACAGCAGGGAAAGTAAGGCGCTCAAACATTGGAGTGCTGATATTGGTAGGGAAATCACTGATTCATAATGGACGTATTTTTTGCGGTCTCACTGCCGATATCTCTCCTAGCTGCAGACCAAAGATTATTCATTACAAGTTTTTCCAACGGATGTAATGTACACCAGTAAAGAAGATGAGGTTCCGATTGTTGGATAATGCTCGGTGTGAACGGTGCAATTCGGACAATGCAGGATTCTTACATTTAGCATGGGATTGCCCAGTGATAAATGACTACTGGACCCAGGTGCATGCGGCTCTCCAAGAGATGTTGAAGGATATAATTGATAGAGATCCGCTTACGAGGCTCCTAGGGTACACGAGGCAGACGCCTAAATCTGTTAGGAAGTTTGTAGATATCGCACTATTACTAGCGAAATGAAGAGTGGCATGCAGATGGGGAGGGGGCGAGCCCCAAAATTTAAGGACTGGTTAACTGATCTTATATATTGCCAGGACCAGAATATGGTTTACGCAGAAACGCAGCCGCTGCGCAGTAGTGCAAAGGACATATTGGATCCATTACGAGATTATTTGGCAGCTATTGCAGTTTCATCGGAGAATGGGAGCTTGGAGGACGTGGATACTGCCATGGTCGAATTGGGGGAGGGTTCATGCACTGACGATTGTGATTAATGCATTTATGTGATATACGTTGTGGTATGCTGCCTACTGACTGAAAGGATAGTGGTGCTGGATTCGTGTGTACGGATTCTCCACCAATGGTCTCTCTCTGTGGAGAATAAGGTGCAGGGATGCTTAGGAGGGCGGATTACATACAAGGTGTGTGATGCTGATGGGTGGTGGTTCTATTGGAACAGGATACCATGCTGTGTCTTTTGATGCTTCCCACATTAGTACTGGTTCACACTGCACTAGTTTCGTTTATTAATGCTTTGCATTTCTCTGCTTCTCGCCTGGTATATGCCGCCTGATACACGACTATCAAAGTGTATGAAGATGTTATCTCATAGATCATGCTTAGTATACAAAAGCATCTGTATATATCCTAAGAACTATTACAGTTAAGGGTGTATGCACAGAATGACTGCAACCTGAAAAGACACACCCAATGTTCACGTTATGATTAAACAGAAAATTTCATAGGCCTGGGACATAATTGTACTGAGATTTGAGTGGACTGCACAATTGAAATTTTGTCATGCCGCCGGACCTCCGGGTTGTCGGCCAGTAGGCTGTGTACATTCATTGTTATTGATAAGTTTTCACACTGAGCGCAGCCGACCAATGAGGTTGTAGGCATTAAGCCGTGTTATATTGCAATGATACAATAAAGGTCTTTGAAAAAAAAAAAAGGGAGGGCAAAGGCCTATGAAATCATTTCACATCTATCTAGAATCTTACACAGGCTAGCATGAGAGAAGAAGTGAATTCCACTCTGAAGTTAGATGGTTTTTATTCACCAGGTAATTTAATACAGTATGTCAACTGTAAATTAAAGGGCCTTTTGGTATCCTGGAAGATTAATTTGTTGCCATTGAGAATCTATTTTGTCCTACAATTGGTTGCATTAATGTTTTCATAGTCACTTATGTATGACATCATTCCGGGCATGGCAGATCCACACCCACCATGCATGCACTGACAATGTGTTAGTATTTTTCTAATTATATTCGTGTTTGGCTGTGTCAGTTATAAGTAAATCCAAGGGTAAAAGGCTATTTACTTCCTTTTAACCTAAAACCCGACCTACAAGTAAAAGGTGCAAGCAACATAACCATGTGGCCACTTTCAAGTCCAATTTCAATCCATCTCACAGTTGATGATCTGAGTTTTTTCTAGATTAATTAATTAGCAGAATGCACCAATTTGAACATCATATAAATTACTAAGCCATCTTTTCCTCCACAGAGCCAGAATATTTTAGCACCCTATATCTCTACTTTGAAGGGTTTGTGAGGGGTCCCTATTTGCTTTATCTCTGCAAGCATGGGAGCTGCTGCTCACTTGGTCCAGCTCCAAGTTCTGTTTGATAATGATGGTGTGCTTCGCCAACTACCCAGATGATGGCTATGGAACCAGACAGACAACATTGCTCCCCATCTTCGCAAGAAACCTCAAAACCTGGCTCTTTGACAGACCCCCCCCTTGATGCACTGGAGCCTGCTACCCCCCACCCTGCGCCTTGAGATCCTTACGGGTGAGTCATTGCGCTTAACAAATGCCTGATTGATTGAGAGTTGGTGTCTATCTGACAAGCACCTTCCCAGAGGTGAGGAGACCTTAACAGGAGCCTAACCTGGAATGAAACATTGTCTCCCTGCCCTGAAGCACCTGGAGGCTGACCTTCCTGAGGAGAATAGGTAAGAAGAGTGCCCACATTGCAGGAGATGTCGCCTATCAGGGTGAGCAGAATCCTCTGAACCTGGCCCTGTGGCTCAGTCTGTCCAGAGAGACTTAAGAGGAAGTGAACACTGCTTCTGGGTCGTAGCATCAGTTCTCATGCCTGAAGCAGCTGCACCCTTGCACTGTCCTGAAGTGTGCCTGAGCGGACGGTGCAGATGTGGCCCTGCAAGTGACCTGCACCCTGGCACTGTCCTGGAGTGTGATTGAGAGGACTTGCGACTGTGACCTTGAGCATTTGTGTAAAAACAAACTATGCTGCTGCAAGTCGGGAAGTGTGGCCAAAGCAGATTTCACCGCTGTGATAATTAACGGTCCTGTGTTGACCATGCTGCTATTCCATCGGACTTTAAAGCGGATCGCTTCTAGGAGAAGTGCTTTAGTGACCCTGCAACCTCTGACCCCACCTGACTCACCCTGCACCTTGAAGAGTACCTGTAAACATCGAAGCTGGAGCCTGAAGACTAGTCTCTGGGAAGTGGCCTCTGCAGCGGCAGCTTCTACTTTCATCGATGAAACCAATGTGTGGGTTGCCAACACATTCATAACTGGCGCATCTACCTCCCAAAGGAGGGGCAAGACATGTGCTTTTGGCTTCAACAGTGTCTGGTAGGAGAAAAAAGACATTGTTGAGATTTACATACTGGGACTAAGAACTCTAAACGAGAGGGGTAACACTGCACCTATGCCTGAAACTGGCTGTGTCATATCTTACACCTAGTTAGGGAAAGGTGGGGGTGAGGGGTCCTTAAACCCTCAATACATTGGCCCGCACTAGAAACATCCATACCTGCATATTGTAGTAATTTGTTTTTGAATGTATTAAATTACTTTTTTTTTCTAAAAGACAAGCACTGGGTTAGACAATCAGTTACTAAGCTTCCTGCACCCCAACACTACTTCCCCGAAAAAGCATGGGCCTCCTCGCCATTGCTATCACTGAAAGTCAACTTCTGAAGGATTTGTACTTGTCCCAGTTAGCAGAGCCCTAGTAGTAAGAACCCCAGTACATCAGATGCAAACGATCACAGCCCCCCACAGGTGTAGCCTAGTAGACCCTGTTTGCCCAGGGCCCTCAAAGCAGAGTCTGGACTCATGCTCGGTGGACACTCCTCACCCAATCAACAGACCGAGAGGAATGGCATTTACAGGCTTCCTCTGTGTACTGCGCTATGGGTGGGGGTGACTAGGTCTCACTCACACAACCAAGAACGCAATGACTCTTTGTCTCAGATCTAACTTTTAACACCTCACATCAATTTAGTGCTCAAAACAGCATTCCAAAAACAGAGTATACAGAACCCAACCCATATGCCCAAAAAAGCAACATAGTTAATCAACAAGAAGCAGAACAAACGGATCCCTGTGGCTCCTTTGTCGATAATAATAAAACACTTTCCTACCACATTCCAATCTAAACCCGATTTGTAATCTCAGGATAGATAGTCCATACCTACGTGGAGAATAGAAATTGCTTATTGATTGGAATGTGGTACGAAAGTGCTTTATTACTATAGACAAAGGAGTCCCTCGGAACCGTTTGTTCTGTTTCTTGTTCATAACAGCATCCCATCATGTATGCCTGCTATGAGGTATATTTTCACTCTTGGTGTCCTCTCAGAAGCCCTCTCTGATACTCGCGGTTGTACTCTCCTGTATGAACTAAAGTAACATTCTAAATACTGGCCTTCCCACCACATCTCTCACTAAGCTTCAGAGAGTCCAAAAGTTGGCTTCCGGCCTGCTGTACGGATTAAATTGACACAACCACATCACCTCTGCCACGAAACCCGGACAATGACTTCCAGTAAAGAAGTAAAAAGAAGAGTGTCTGCACAAACCGTCTGCCACACACACAGAGCAATTCAGGACCACTCTCCCAAATATTTTTATCATTTGTTATTCTCCTAACAACCTACCAAAAGGCTCAAACCGGCCAACCTGGGCATACTAATAACCCTACCATTCAGGTACGATAGTCAATCCCTGTCTACCAAAAGCTCTTCCCTATGGAACAATGGAGAATTGAAAATGACTATTTTAAATTCAATTCAGAAGATCCCTAAAGACAACCTCCTAACTCAGTTGTTTGACTAACAGTCCGCAAAACAGGCCGCTCCACTTCATCCCAGTCCTTTCCAGTCAGATGCCTAGGAACAGACTCGCTCCTCGTCAAGGCTTATAGAACGTCCTCTGCTTAAAAATCTGTAGCCAATTAACAAAAAGAAGAGTGTCCATGAAAAAAGGTCTAAGCCGTTCACGGGAGCATCAGAACAACCACACTGGGATGTTAAGGGGTCCAGTTCGAGGCAGACGTAGGTACACTACGGGTGCCGAGCGTCGAGGGCGGTGTGCCGAATACGCTCCCACCCCCTCCTGAGACCCATGGTGTTTATTTACAACACCAAAAAAGTGCAGAAACGATCAGTAGAAGCCTCCTAAACCAGGAGTAATTAGGAATAAGTCTCTATTCCTAATTTTTTGCACTTTTTCACTTTTTTAATATTTTTTTCACTTTCACGTCCCTAGGTTAGGGTGGGCCTTAGCGTGCCCATACCGCCGGGGTTTTCTGTACACCCAGTCCTGATGAATTGCCGGGTAAATTAACACCGTTTCAATGGCAAGAAACATGTCGACCACTTTGTAGGAACCCACCACTCAATTAAAGTGGACTGGTCCCTCACATTCCTTTTAATCTATTGTCTTTAGTGATCATTTAATAAAGCATTAATTCAGATACACTACTGACATTTTTTAACCTCCATCACTCACTAATTTTCATTTGCACACAACACGCCCTCTACTCACCATCCTGCTCCGCAGTATTTCTGGCGTCGCAGCACACCAAAGAGACATTCGGTCTCTTTGGTGGGGCCCGATGATGAAGCATGTCATCACTAGGTGGTGAGTGAGGGCCTTCCTTAACATCCCAGTGTGGTTGTTCTGATGCTCCCGTGAACGGCTTAGACCTTTTTTCATGGACACTCTTCTTTTTGTTAATTGAATATTGACCGGGGAACAAGAGTGTCAGAGTACTCTCCCTACCTCTCTCTTTGTCATACATAAAAATCTGTAGCGTCATTCTGAGGTCTTATTCATTGGCAGTGTTTATGATACTCCTTCACAGCCCAGTCCATCTGTGTATCCATCGTTGGGTCTGTGCACTACCACTCCTATATGGACCCTCTAACCCATAGTGCTAATAAGCCACTGCATGGTGGTTAGCGCACTTAACAAAAACATTGAATATAAAATGAATGCAATCATAGCAGACTGTTACCAAGATATGTTACTGCTATCTGGTTATCCAGGAACAGCAAGAAGGTGCTACCTGAAAGAAAAAAATGGATCCCACAGGTCAAAACAAAACACTTAAATCTAAATGTATATGTCTAAGAATATGTTTTGAAATAGTTTTTCTCGAGTTTCCTTCATTTTGAATAAAGTGGCCCCTTTGGACACGAGGGGCTTTCCCATTCGTGAATTGTGCAGTACACTTGAGCTGCAGAAGGGAAGGTGATATTAGCAGGCTGATATGATAGATGATGCTTGGCACATGGCAGGTAAATACTGGAAGTGTTTTGGGAGCTGCCGTGATCCGGGGCTAGCTGGAAACACGGACTGCAGGCAGGACGAGCACCTGACCTGCCTTCTATTCTTACCCTGTTGACATGCTCCGGTGTCAGGTCCTGCGTCAGGACGATCTCCCTCCCCAGGGGAGGAACGCCAGGAAGGGGGCACAGTTAGTAAGCGGTCATTGGCTGAGAACTGTTCTCCCCCGAGCTAGTCGAAGGAGAAGTTGTGATTGGAGCTCAGGGCGCTGCTGAGGCCACCGGGTTTCCTTGCCTCTCATTCTCTCCCCGCTCTCTTGCGAGGGGGGCCTGGACCGGAGAACAGCTCCCTCATCCCCTCAACAGAACAGCCGCAACTCGCCTTCCTCTACAGCCGGGGTACCCCTGCGAGAGAGGTAAGCTTTGCCTCGCTGTCCTTTTATGAAAACTAGGATGATATTGTGCGTGAACTGTGGACTGCTGGGTCTGGATCTTTCTTTTTTCCTCTACATCTTTAGCGTGTCGCTGTCACAGCTGCTCCTGGTTATGGAAAGTTCTGGTTACACTGTTTGTTCCACAGGTGCCTCCCTCGTATGTTATAACATTCATTCTCATGTGATAAACTGGACTTGGTTTGTTTTATACATAATGCCCTGGTTTTTAAAAGCAGTTATCTGCATCCAGAAAGGAAGGTTGCCTTTGTACTGTTTATTAAATCGCATTGCCAATAATCCATAATACTTTCTTCTGAAAATAATATTCATTTTCGCTCCCACCATAAGTAAGAAACAATAGTCCGGGATATCAGGCATAAGAGAGTCGCCATTTTCAGATTGAAGGTTTTTTAAAGTTTCACAAAGAGTTACCTGTATAATCTTACTCTTTAGTTTGTGTTAGAAGTGTCCAGACTGGCATTAGAAACATCTGATGCAAGCATCCCAGCTGTAGCTATCTTTGGAAGCTCTGCCTAAGCACTCGGGGTGCTATCTTTAGAGCTGCCTCTGATAGGTTTCAACAGATGCAGCCCCAGGAATGCAGAGCAGGGGTGATAGGAAAGGGGAGCGAGAGAGAGAGAAAGACGGATCTGTGCAGAGGGGGCGGGGGTTACGGAACAGAACAGCTGACCGTCCGGTTAGGCAATTGCACACTTTGGGTTCTGTGTTTAAAAGGCTGGTATGAAAGTGACACCGACAATCTGTACACATGGAGCTGGGCCTTCCTCCGAGTACGATGAGATCTGCACGGAAAGGGTGGGGGCGGCGGCAATTCACCTGCTCTCTCTGTCTATATTTAAAGCCCCGAGGTATTTTCGGAAGTATGCGTTTTATTATAGCAATGGGCGAACTTCGTTGCTATGGCAAAGTAGTAATTTAACTTTAGGTTAATCAGAGGCACATTAACAAAATCATGTATTCAATTGGCAGAGTGAAACTCGTCACTAGTGCACTTTTACGGGTAACCTTCAGCACGAAGAAGTCTTCCGTGCTCAGATCATGAGAGCATTTTCAATGCGACTGAGAGAGAAAATGCAGAATCTAGATACTGCCTTACCCTTAACATAAATTGTCTATAGGTAGTAAGGGAAACCATCACTGTGCCCCAAAATTGACAGCGTCAGTTTCATCAGGAACTTGTGTTTTCTTTCACTGATTAGGGTTACTGCCCCCAAAGTGCTGTCTTGTGATCTTTCCACATGCACTCTAGAAGATCATTACCATATGTCTGCGGAATTGGCCTTGCATCACAGGTGGTTGAGGTTACCATATACTGACAGAATTTAAAAATCATTGTAATTGCCTCTAATAGTCATTTATGTGTTATTGTTTTTCTGTAGCACCCTCATTGCCTATTGACAGTATTCAAGGCACTTGCGAGTCAATATTTTGAATCACATTTGGTAGTTATGGTTGTTATACAACACTCACATTAACTGTAGGCAGTATTCATGGCACTCACAAATGTGTTTGGGCATAGGAGATGAAAGGGCTGTGCAAGGTAGTCTACAGCCGATTGGCTTAGGTTGATACATATGAACATTTAGGATAATGAAGTTTTGGATAGAACCAAACTGTTGGTGAATTTGTTTTGTCAAGAATTTAGGGATCTTTAAAGTCTGTCTGAGACCAAATTACAAAGGAAGAAGTCCATTTGTGATGGATCTTTCTAGCGTGCTGTCCTTGGAGAAAACATCTTTTAGGTATTGTTGTAATTGTAATTGTAATTGTAAAGGTTTTTCTATAGCGCATGGCTACTCGGAAGCATCCCAGCGCTTGATATTTGAACAGAAGAAAAGGGAAAAGGAGCCTGAAGTACAGAGGACCTACTTATCTAAATCATAGGGAACAGTGCTGTTTTTAACTTTTTGCGAAATGCGAGCAGGTTGGACTCTTGACGGAGTGGTAAGGGAAGAGCATTCCACAACTTAGCCGCATTTCGCGAAAAGAGACGGCCCCCTGTTCGGGCCCTGTTGGTCCTGGGGATTATTAGAAGGTTTTGCTGATTTGAGCGAAGATCCCTAGATGGTTTATATGGTCTGACCATATCATTTAGAATGGGAGGGCCCTTCCCATAAAGAGTTTTATGGACCAGACAAAGGGTCTTGAAATGGACCCGTTCCTGTATTGGAAGCCAATGCAGGGTCCTTAACGAAGGTGCCGCTGATGTACGGCGGCTAGTACCAGTAAGTAGCCATGCTGCAGAGTTCTGGGCAATCTGGAGTTGTCGAGTGACTGAAGTGGGGGTTCCTAGATAAAGCGCATTTCCATAGTCCAGCCTTGATAGAATTAGAGACTGGACTATGGTTTTTTTGGCGGCTTCGGGTAGCTGGGGAAGGATTTTTCGAATTGTCTTCAGTAGGCCAAAACAGGTAGCCACTGTCTTTCTTGCCTGGGTTTTAAAAGACAGTTCCATATCAAGCCAGAAGCCGAGGCTTTTTATCTCGGACTTTGGGGTGGGACCAAGCCCCATGCAGGAGGGCCACAAGGTTGAATTATTAAAGGTGGCTTTTTTCCCAAGTAACATCAGCTCGGTTTTCCCTCCATTTAATTTCAGGTGGGACGCGTCCATCCACTTCGCAACCGCCTCCAGGCAGCTGCAAAGATTAACCGGAAGGGGTTCCACCTGATTTAGGGAGACCACTAGCTGTGTATCATCAGCATAGCTTACCAGCTGGATACCAAAGGGGGCTACTACCTCTGCTAAGGGTGCCATGTACACATTGAACAGTGTGGGGCTAAGGGAAGAACCCTGTGGTACCCCACACTGTAATGGCACTGAGAGGGAGCAGCTGGTTTCTGAGAAAACCTTGAAAGCTCTGTCGCTAAGAAAAGACCCGAGCCACTTAAGGGCCTTGCCCGTGACTCCGATCCTCTCCAGGCGAGCTAGAAGGACACGGTGGTTGACCGTGTCGAAGGCGGCACTGAGGTCCAGGAGGATAATGGCCGCGCTGCCACCTGCGTCCAAAATCCTCCTGGAGACCTCAACCACCCTCAACAGAGCTGTTTCGGTTCCCTGCCCCTTCCGGAATCCTGTTTGAGAGGGGTGCAGCAAATCATAGGTCTCCAAATAAGACGCTGGTTGTTTATTCACCCATTTTTTGGTAAGCTTACTGATGCCGGGAAGAAGGGAAATGGGGCGGTAGTTGGAAAAATCATCAGGATTAAGATTCGTTTTTTTCAACAGGGCTTTTACCATGGCTAACTTCCAGTCTTGTGGTACTATACCAGATTCCAGTGAAGTGTTAACTAGGTTAGTTATGTGCTTACTGACATGGGGTAGAGCCAGTTTCAAAATGGTCATGGGAGCAGGGTCAAGTGGAGAGCCGCTTTTTATAGAGTTGAACAGAGGGGGCAAAGATTCGGCACTGAGTGGAAAGAAAGATGAGAGACAAGGTGAGATGGAATCAATATCACCTATCTGGGAGGGGTTTAGTTCCACCACCGGAAGGGGAGGAAGAGAGAAAATGATATTTTGGATTTTTGTGGCGAAAAAATTTGCTAGTTTATTGCAACGAACATCAGATTCCTTAGGAGATAGTTCAGATGATGGCGGATCTGGGGTTTTTACCAGAGTTTTTACTATCTTGAACATCTCTCTAGGGGCATTAGCAGATTTCTCAATTTTGTCAGCATAAAAGATAGACTTATCTATATTGAGGGCAGATTTATATTGCTTTATGGTGGATCTATATTTATTTTTCTTCTCCTCGTCAAAATGTTTTCGCTACTGCCTTTCCTCCCGTTTGCATTCCTGTTTGAGGGACCTTAGGTCTGAATTGAACCAGGGCTGTTTATTAGTACCTTTTTTATTTGTAATACATTTTTTTGGGAGCACACTATCCAATGATTGCTCAATCCATTGATTGAAATCTGTGTTCGCCTTAACGATGTTCTGATTGGCCAGCGGTTCGTTCTGCTTTAATGCTTCTATCCAATCATTGGACTCTAATTTCGTCCAGCGCCTACCTAAGGCTTTATGGGAGGGTTTAATGGGGCTGGATCTATTTATTCTCCATAAAAAAGGGATTACCATGTGATCTGACCAAGGAATAGGGTATGGTTCAGCTGTGGTTAATTCTGCAATGTTGGAAAATATGGGGTCTAGGAGATTCCCTTTGGAGTGGGTAGGATGCCGGACAATCAAATGTAGTTCGCAGGCAGCTAAATCTTTCGTTAATTCCATAGCAATGGTATCCAGAGTATTGTTAAAATGGAGATTCAGGTCTCCTAACACTATAAAGTTAGAGACCGTACTGGCTAACTCCAGAGTGGTTTCAATTAGCCCTTCTACAAATTGACCTATCGGGCCAGGAGGACGGTAAATTAGAAGGCCAGAGAGTGACAGTTCTGAAGATAGTGTAATGGAGAATTGTGTGTTCTCACAATCTGGGATGGCACTGTCAATCAGGCGACAGGTTAGGTGTTCCCTATAAAGAATAGCGATCCCTCCACCCGCCTTCCGTCCTCTGTCCAGGTGTTGGATCAGATAACCAGAGGGTAGGGCTCGGACAATATCAGGGCCGGAGGTCGTTCCGAGCCACGTCTCTGTTAGAAAGAGAATGTCCTCGTCTAGGTCTTCAATTAGTAAGGAGATTTCCGTAGTATGTTTTGGTAGAGAACGGCAGTTAACCAATGCCATTTTTAGGGTGACCTCAGCTTTACTTTTTCTGGGTCCCTGTGTTGTTTTAATGGTAGCCTCAGTTGCCCTAAAAGAACAGTATTTGCAAGAGAGGCAGCCAAGCGCAAGGTCCACAGAGTAGCTACAAGGAGATGGAAGTGCCCTTTTTAAAGTAAGGAGTGCCAAACGTGAATATGTTAAAGGAAGTGAGGGTGATGTTTCAGGGGTCTGGGGCCGTGGGCATTGGCATTTGGTCGAGTGATACGTAATTACCAGATTCATTTGGTAGAGTGGGGCATGTCCATTCATAACGCAATGTATCAGGTGCAGTATTTTATTTATGTTTATTGAGAAAAGGAAAATTCACAATTAGACGCATGGCACCAGTTAGATTCTTCAGGAATGAATAGAGATATACACAAGAAAAATTATTTTCCTTGATTAAAATTGTTTCCTACATTTTCTTATAAAACCTGCCATCTTCACCCTCCACTCTCTCTAATCAATGGAGACAGGTTGGCCTTGAGTCTATTAATTTCAAGGAACAATGGAACTTTGGAGGAAAATGATTGTGTTTACGCAAGAACCGGCACCTAACATAAACCCTTGAATTCGTCCTTCAACATTCTTTGATCATGTCTAAACTAACGTTGTGCTAGATATACACTTTTATGTCTGTTGATAGCCCCTAAGCCCTCTTAATAGCAAACCCTTCCTAGCTAGTGGCATCATCAGTTTCTCAAGGGTCCAAAGAATGCCAAGCTGTATAACCATAGATAAAAACATGCAGTGACTTTATAAAACACTTAACATTCAGCTGGAACCTTTGCAAACCAGTAGCTCCTTTCTCACTGCTTGCTGCTCGTGTCTCCTGCTTGATGACCTCATGCTCTGTGACCCACTGCCAGGATCCAGTGACTTGCGGATCTAGCCTAATTTTTCAGCTTCTCCATTTTTACATTAAGGCCTGCTGTTGATGACACAACCCAGTTCTGAGATCCAGAGAATGTCAAACCTCATTCACTGTCATGTCCACACTTACAGCTTTCATTGATTTTTCCTTTGGATCTTCAGCTGAGGTGACCATAACCTCGATGTTTTGAGAGGTGCTCTAGAGATCATTTAGATCCTCTAACACATTACGAAGCACCTGTCCAGATCCATCATCATTTCTGCCCCTCTGACATGTCTTGATTCCTTCCTCATCTTGGTCATGTCTTTCACCTAGGAGTTTGGCTCATTTAAGCAAATGCTAGGCCCACCCAGATTCCTTGCAGAGCACTAGATGCCTCCACATCTCTAGTTCCCCTCCTGTGTTCCTCTTGAGGAGATGTCCGCCATTTTATCCTCTCAGTACCACATGCCAATACACCTTCTAGAACACACCACTGCTTATAAGTGGTTTTACTCGTCCATATTTTCTTATGTGTTTTTGCTGCTCATGATTCCCTGATTTTGTTTTCCTTGCCCGCTGCTCACGTTCCCCTTCATCCACCACAGCTACTGTGCTATGGCTGTGTGCCGGAACACTATCTTGATTAACTGTAGTCACACTGATTGGATACAATGATTACTGTCATTTTGAAGGCCAGGGACTCCTCTTTCACTCCCAAATTCAGTGTACTGCAACTTCCAATTTCAGCCTTTTCACACCATCCCACCACTCTGTGCCTGTAGGGTTATATTGGCCCCCAAAAGAGGACCAGTGCCAGTGCTAAAAAAATTACAACCATCTCAGACTCTGACTGGCCTTTTCCTAGGTTGGTGCTGTAAATTAAAGTCTCTGATTTATTGGCTACCAATTTAGAGACTGTCAAGAAATGATGAAGAAATGATGATGTAGTCTCCCAACTT
This sequence comes from Lissotriton helveticus, assembly GCF_964261635.1. NCBI lineage: Eukaryota > Metazoa > Chordata > Amphibia > Caudata > Salamandridae > Lissotriton > Lissotriton helveticus. The sequence goes on along the minus strand of NC_136067.1, from coordinate 495,265,707 downwards.
CATTCTGCGAACAAGGTCACCACGCAGGTTTATTCTTGTTCAAGCTATTCCTTTTTGGGTGGGAGTCTCCCATATAATTTGTTAACTGAGTCTGTCATTGAAATGGCACTGCAAGGACTATAGCAGCCTGGCGGGAAAGCTTCAGTAACAACTAGGTCCTTTGGAGGTGATGGAAGTGGAACAATACATTTTGATATATTGTTAATCCATCGAATGAAGTAAGGCTCTCCATTTAATGTCATACTCACATTACAGATTTCCTATGATGGCTTTTGATGGCTTTCCAAGGATAGGTATCAGTCACATAGAATAGTGGTGGATCACAAGAACCTAGTAGCAAGACCTCTGGTCTGGATGCCTTCTGACATATTCATTAGTTGTGTATCGAGTGTGAGACATAATGTTGGTTCTTAGGCTTCCCATAGATGTTAATCTGGAAACTGCATCCTAAAATGAAAGCCAATGCTGTGTGTAAGAAATTGGTTAATGGTTCAGGGGAATAGAAGCCCCACTCAGGCAACAACCAAAATCCTTATGAGGGTGAACCTCGAAAGTCACTACATTAACCTGTGCTACGCAAATATATGATGGACGGAATGCTGAATAAATCTTACATTCACCCCCAGTCAAGACATCTGAGTTAAATCCATTGTTCTTTTGCTCACCATGCCACTCCAGTTTCGACCCAGCCATATGCAAACCAGTCTTGACCCTGTGCCTCATGGGAACGGTCCAGATCAAACTGCCTTGCCAGGTCCTCCCTGGACTGGAAACAGGTATCCTGGTTCCGGTTTCTGGGTATTGTCATTCATCAGCCAGTTCCAAACCTCACAGAGTAACTGTATGGTTGAGTGAGTGGGTGTGTGAGTGGTAAGTGTAGGTGAGTGAGTGGTTGTATAAGTGGCTATATGGTTAAGTGAGTTGGTGTGTGAGTGCATTATGGGTGAGCGAGTGGTTGTGTGAGTGACTTTATGGGTGAGTGAGTGCATGTATGAGTGGCTGTATGATGAGTGGGTGTGTAGGAGACTGTATGGGCGAGTGGTTGTGTGAGAGGCTGTTTGGGTGAGAGAGGGGGGTGTGAGTGTCTGTATGGGTGAGTGTCTGTGAGAGTAGTTGTAGGGGTGAATCACTGGGTATATGAGTGGCTGTATGGGTGACTGAGTGGTTGTGTGAGTGACTGTATATGTGAGCCAGTTATTATGTGACTGTATGAGTGAGTGAATTTGTATGTGAGTGGCTGTATGGGTGAGTGAGAGTGTGAGTGTGAGTGGCAGTATGAGTGAATGAGGGGGTATGTGAGTGGCAGTATGGTTTCCGACCAACTCGGGTTCAGGTAGTCTGACTGACTGATTATGATGTTTCCGAACAACGTTCGGTCAGACTCCCATTGACTTCAATGGGAGCCTGTGTTCCGACCAACAACACAGGCTCCCATTGGAAAAAGGGCTGGGTGCAGAAAACCTTGCACCCTGTGGCAGGCACCATGGGGTGCCTGCCACAGGGTGCATGGTTGGAAAATGGGGTCCCATGGGTCCCCCAAGGGCACCATCAGAGGCCTCCGGGTGAAAGGGGGCCTGCTACGGACCCCCAAAGTCGGAATCCGAAAGTAGATCAGTGTCAGACAGACACATTTGGAAAGTCTGTCCGTAATCCGATATCGTAATCGTTCGGTCCGCAACGCGGTCCGTAGAGACATAAGACTCGGCTCTGACTGACTTCGAGTCTCCGAATGCCATTCGGACGCACATCGGAACCAAGTCGGACAGTCCGAACTGTTTCCAACCATCGTAATCGGTCGGTCAGAAATGTTTCTGAGTCTGTCGGAAACAAGGCTTCCAACACGGATTTGGACTAACCGAATGCCGTTCAGAGCCTTTCCGACCAACATCGTAATGAGACCCTCTATGAGTAAGGTAGGAAAATTTAAACTTTCTAAAAGTGCCATTTATAAAATTTTAATTCATAATCAGACTTTACCATAAGAGAGGATTCTTCATTACAATTCCAAAGACACCAAATATGAACTGATTTCCTGTTGCCATTTGGAAGTTGCAGCTTATTATATGTAATAAGGAACCTCAAATGTTTTCCTATGGGAGAATTAGGCTTTGCAGTAGTGAAAAAGAAATGTAAAAGTTTTTCACCCCCAGGACATGTAAAACTAAAATCTCGAGGCTACCTTGGTCCTACCCTAGGGGTGAGGGAAAGGAAGGTTTGGTCTTTGTTGAAGGTTTACTTTGCCAGGTAGAAAACTGCACATGTAGGCTGCAATGACAGACCTGAGATATTTTTAATGGGCTATGTGAGTAGGTGGTACAATCAGTGCTGCAGGCTCACTAGTAGCATTGAACTTGCCAGGGACTTACAAGTGCATTAAATGTACCAGTTGGGTATAAGACAATTCTACCACGTTTTAAGGAGAGAACACAAGCACTTTACAACTGGTTAGCAGTAGTAAGTGCACAGACTCCTAATGCCAGCATAACTGAATTCCAGCCCCAGTCGGTAATGGGTTTAGCTGCAGGGCGGTGACGTGGGGAGGGGGAGGGGCAGGGTGGGGGATAGTAATCTATGGATTACGGAGCTTTACAGGTAAGTAAACATTTAAATAAATAACACAAATTTCGTTGTGTGCACTGCATCCCCAAATGCGATGCAGTGCGCGCAAATAAATTAGTTTCATTTATTTAAATGTTTACTTACCTGTAAAGCTCTGTAATCCATAGATTACTACCCACCTTGCCCCTCCCCCTCCCCACGGCACCGCCCAGCAGGTACACCCATTACCGACCGCGACTGCTTAAGTCAACAAAACAGGATGGTGAAGTTAAAAGGTTTCGGGATGACTCTGAAGAAATTGCCAAGTCCAACAGTCACCTTTGTACCACTGTTCTTAACCAATCTAAATGAATAGTGCATTTTATTTTATAGCCCTGTCAGAGTATGTTACAGCCCTCTCAGTTGCTTGAAATTACTTTTATTGATTTAATGATGTTTCGGCGATTGGTTCATACCAGTCCATGCAAGTGGTTCACGGTATACCACAGGACTTACTTGCAATGATCGGTTTGTTTTTTTGCCCAACAAAATCCCTCTGCCATTTGTATATTCTATACTTATTTGGCGCTAAAATATTATATACAAATGTATAAAACAGGGCTGTTTGCAGTTGGGTTTCACTTACACTAAACACTGCATTGTTTCTCCCTTCTCTATAATATTTGATTTAATATATGAAGTATTTATTCTTGCACCAAATGGATTGCAATGTGTGCATCTCCTCTCACACACCACAAACACTCTTTTCCAAAACACATCACCACGCCCTTTACCTTTCAACTTCCACTCACCAACAATATTTTACATACAACTACTTCTCCGAAAACAACTACATCATCATTTCCTCTCACTACTCCTCAAAATCAAAACATAACACACACACAAGCACAACAAAATCTCTCACACACACTCTACCTCATAATTCTTTCCATCTCAAACTAGAAACATACACCCACTCCAACCCTCCGGATTACCCAAATAATACACACCCTAAACCAACTCTACTGCCAGGCTTTCTCACTTACCCCACACCTAACACATATACAGCAACACAGCAACTCTCTTTCAACTGCCTCTAATACATTGGACAATTTAGAAACTTACAGCTTGACCCACATGCTGTACCACCACCCCTAACTCATACACCTTCCACCTTGAACAGGAGCAAACTAAATAAACAACATGCCAGTCTTCACAATTTCACATCTCCATGTCTACTGCACAACAAGGCTACTCTAAAAAAACAACATAGCTCACCAACTCACTCTCAACCACTATCTCCACCACTAACATATGCAGACACATCAAAATGCCTTCTTAGCCTGCTTAATGAGGAATACGATACTGAAAAGCTTCACTGTTGCTATCCTCATACATCTAATATGAACACGAAGGACATACCTGCTGCAAGTCCACAAAATACTGCTCACTCTTCTACAAAACAAAGTCACACCATCCTCAAAACCCATTCTCTAAACTGCCTACTGATATATGCTCAATAACTCTCTAAAAAAAGTATCACATCTACGACCTTCTCACTGACACACAACCTGACTTACTCATCATAACTGAATCATGGTTTGGAGATGACATGGCTCCAGGGTTGCATGAAGCCGTTTCTTTAGGCTATCAAACTATCACACAACATCATGTAGGGAAAAGAGGAGGTGGCCCAGCCGTTGTGTTCAAGCAAACATTAATTATCACTAAAGCTCCTTACAAGGTTGTGAGGTCCTCTTCAACAGATGCAACCCTACACCATCTTCCTCCTGTAACTTACTACTTCTTTACAAAACCCCATCTAGCAATGCAACATTTCCAGAAACACTTCTAGACAGGATTTCAAGCCTTATAATACTGCACTCCAACCTGTGCATTCTTGGTGACCTAAACATTTGGTTTGACAAACCCAATATGCCCCATCTGAAAATGATCATCACTGGCCTAGATGCACTGAACCTTCATTAGATTGTCCACAAACCTACACACATCACTGAACGCATCCTAGATGGAAGTTTTGCAAATACAGAACTAGTTACCTTCCAACCGATTACTCCAGTAACATGGTCAGATCACCATTTGCTTGCTTTCCAAAATAAAAACAACACAAAGCAACAAACATAAAACCACCTTACATGCATTCACCTATTGGTTGTATAACAAACTTAGTTTTGAACACTTAAAAACACAACTAAAATCCAATACAGATCTAGGCACCAAAAATTCTGTTAAAACACGATATGACTGGCTACAGGAAGCTTTTGATATCCTAAGGTCACTAAGAACAACAAAACAGTACAAAAGAAAACAGGCACCTTGTAGAAATACAGCATTAAAAGAGAAAAAAATAGCAAATTAGAAAGCTGCCACGCATCTGGCTCAAAACAAACACCAATAAAGACAAACTTCTCCTACAGAAACTTAACAGATGATGCAAGTTAGCAATCAAAAAATGTAAAAAAGATACTATTCAGACAGAATTCAAAATGCTAAATGTGCAAATAAAGAATTCTATAAAATTCTCACTAAATTTCATAACCAAATTGCCTAGAAGGAACTCCTTCCATTACTCAAGGATCACAGACAAACTGCAAATCATTACACAACCTAGGCAGACTTGTTGGTCTCCTATTTAAAGCTAAGGAAAACCACCAGAACTGACCCTTTTCCAAAAATACCCACCAAAAGTAGGCTAACCCAGCCTCTGCATTCCTTCCAACAAATATCACACAATGAATGTATGGATCTGGTCAAAGCAAGCAGGCCTACCGGCGGCCCTTCTGACCCATGTCCATCACAAACCTTAAAGAAAATAATTCTAACTACCTCTGCTGCCACATCAGTTAGGATAATCTTTAGCAATTCCTTAACTAGGATATTTCCAAAAGACCTAAAAAAATCAAACATATGCATATTACTAAAAAAACAGAAACCTGGACCCTCTTAATCCTGTAAACTACAGACCAATTGTAAATGGACATTTCCTGAGCAAACTGACAGAAAAAGCACCATTTGCCCAGATGTCACAATTCATTGACGATAATTCCATACTTTCAGACTTCCAAATAAGATTCCATCCAGGAAGAGACACAGAATCTGCCCTCATTACCATCTGGGATGACCTTAAGGACACTGTTGACTGGAACCAGTTGCTGCACTACTTCTCTTTGACCTCTCAGCTGCCTTTGCCACAATTGACTACAACACTCTAATACAAAGACTCTATAAAGCCGGCATGGAGGGGATTGCTCTTGACTGGATCACATCCTAACTTCAAAACAGAAAAATTTCATCCATACCCCTCATCCAAACCATACTTCACAAAAGCAGAGGTCCCTCTAGGCTCTATCATCTCACCCCTGCTTTTCAACATCTATATGAAGTCATTACTGGCACTGATCAATGAATTTCAGCTCACATGCTACAACTATGCAGATGACACACAAATACTCCTTAAACTAGATAGCCCCGAATACATTGGAAACATATACATTTTCAGTTGTCTTAGTGCCATTGATCAGTGGATGCCATGGAGCCATAGCAAATTGAATGCTTCCAAAACAGAAATACTTACATGGGGTGATTGGAAAAATTATGACCCCCTCGCCGCCTGGCCAAACGATCTGGGAACACAGCCTAAAGTATCTAAGGGAGTAGGAAGCCTCAAAATTACCATGGACTCCAAGCTATCAATGGATCCCCAAGTGGACAAACTAGCAATATCAAGCTTCATTACTATAAAAACTCGGCAACGCATCTTCCCCCACCTGGGATTACCACACAATGTCCAGGTTACTATCTCTCTTGTACTCTCTAAACTTGATTACACCAATAGCCTCTATCACGGATCATCTTTATCAACTATGAAAAGACTACAACGGATACAGAACTCTGCTGCCAGACTACTCCTACATGTGTACCCACAAGCCCACATCTCCCGTGCCTTGAAGGCCCTACATTGGTTACTGGTTGCCAGAAGATCCACATTCAAGCTGCTCTGTATCACCCACAAAGCAATCCATGGAACAGGGCTGCTCTTCATCAACTATAAAATCATCAAATGCATTCAACAAGCAAACCTCCGCTCTAAAGTGACACTCACCTCAAAAGCCCACCATACAAGAAAAAAACCATAGGTGACATATCCTTCTCTCTTCAAGCAGCAAACTATGGAATACTTCACCCTCAAACATAATATCCACTGATATCTATCTTATCTACAGAAGACTACTCAAGATTTGGCTATTTCTCACATAACCACCATACTTAGACATAAATGTACAGCATATACCTGTGTATATAAGCATTTATTTGGATTATATGTATGTATATCGATATGTGTATTCCTTTGTATAGATGTGTATAATAATTATGTTTATAAATATTTAGATGGCCGTTTAGTCTGCTAACAAATGTACCTATTAGCTATGCTTACAAATGTACATATTACCTATTGTTATATTATTCTATGTGTAACTTGTATATAGGTCACTGCATAAATAAGTAAATGTTTATCATATCTATTTATCTACAATTGCTTCACCATTGAATTATTACAAGGGGAAAAAAGAGATTATGAAAACAAATAAATTATCTTAATTACAGCAACACTTGAAAGCCTGAGTTTATTAAATACAACCTAAATCTAGATATATTACCTTCCTTATACATATATACTTTCCTTGTACTTATGTCTCTTTATATTTATTACTTTACTCCAAATTCAGCATTTCCAATGCACTTCCTTATATCTCACCATATACCTCTCTCAATAGATCCTCTACCTCCACTCTCTGACTCATCCCAAACCCCATTCTACTACTATGATCCCAAAAATAACCCTTTATAGAAACTTGCCTCTTCTATCCCTCCTTGCATACTCTCAAACCTCTTTTACTGTTCAAATCTCCCAAACACGACTTTCTAAATCCTTCCCTCATGTATTCTTCCTAGACTCAACTGTTACCTCATCTTTCTCCCTAACCCATTTCTACAGACTCTCCTCCCTCCATCTCTCCTTTAATCATCCCAAATCTCCTCCTACTGCTATGATCTCCAAATAAACACTTTTTAGACCCATCCCTCTTCTGTTCCTCCATTATCCTTTTCAATCTTTCTAACAGACTCACATTTCCAATGCTTAAATTAATTTCTTATTTCCCTATACTAATTCACTACTAATCCTTTTTGGTTTCCAGAGTAGCGTGCAATTCTCCAAAAAGCCCTTTGTTGCCTTGTCAGGGGCGTAATGCAGGGCCCCGCAGCCCCCGCAGTGCGGGGGCCCCCAGGCTTCACTATCCAAGGGGAGGGGCCCTCATGCCCGTGAAATGCTTCAAAAAGAACAGCTTGTGGAAGCCTGTTTTCCACCAAGCTGAAAGCATGAAAAACCTTGCAACATTATTGCCGTTTGTACTGTGAGGCCTCTCAAGAGCTGAACAGGGCCACAAACCTCCTCCCAACAGTTGTAAATCTGGATGTCTCCTCTGCCCCCTTCGTTGCTAATTGTGTCTCCTGGGGGAAAGCACACAGGCGGAGTCCCTGAAAGTAGCATTGTTGCTGTGCTTTGTTGCCATTTAGGTACTGGATGCTAGGAATGTTTGAAGTCTACTGGCATGCTGACACAGGGCACAGAGTCAAGTCCACCACTCATACCGGCCGACTGTGCAGGGACCTCTGTGAGGCTTTCCCTGGCCTCATGGAAAGGGACTGGAGGAGTCTAATGAAGTTCATTTCCAATAAAAGCAGATGCTCCTAGATGAACTACATATAAAGAGATTATGACAACTTCTGTAGGTGTTTTCGCATTCTAATTTAAAAGACACTTCAATACCAACTTTGCATGACTATTGTATTAAAAGGGTAGGCCCTGCTCACATTATGATGCTAACTGCACACAATGTTAGAAAAAATATTCTTCAACATACACACGTTAGATTGTCCATTAGCCCTGAAACCCACTTAGAACTGCTCACAGAGAAACAAGGTCAGACATTCATCTTAAGCATTTGTTTTAAAGTCCATAATCCAATGCAGCAATGCGACATTGACTATAAGTATGAAGGGTGTGCAGTTTAACTATCTAATTTCAAGATTAGCACATGAGACCCAGGAATAGTATATGTACACACACATAGCTATCAAATGATCCCCCCTTGTCTTAAGAATCCAGTGCTCGCTTTTTAGCCATGATAATTATGCATTGTGGGACTTGTCGTTTTTTTGTACTTTCTAAGAGTGGGACTGTGGGATTAGAAATCATCGTTTTCACTTTCCTTTGTGAATAGAGAGTGGGTTACAAAAATGCCAAATAATAACACTAAAAATCCTCCGCTGGCTGGAGATGTCATATACATGAACACCACTTTGCATCTGTGCACACCAATCCTTCACTGTTGCCCATGCCCCACTTGTTTCGTTCAGCAGGTGTGTAATTGCTGATATCAATCACCTGTTTTCGTGAGAGAGGCTTACATGTCCATAGGTGGGGCTGGGCTGGGATGCCTCAATGTCTCTAATTTGCTCTTGGTTTACAGCCCCTTCAGTAGCCCTCTACCAATGTGTACAATTGTGCCCAGCTGCTGGCCTCGCTGTTTCTGTTATGGGAGGGCTTTTGCTGATGCTTGCTTCCCATGCTATATCTAATTTTAAGTGCTGCTGTTGCTTATGCCATCGTGTTTTGTGAGGAAAGATTTGTCCTGCTCATGCATCCGATGATGCATCTTCTTTATGATGGGTGGTTCTCCTGTTCCTTGCTTGCCGTGTTGCATCAATTTTGTGACCCTGGCTTGTCCTCCTCCTTCCATCCCTGGTTGTACTTTTCTTTGTTTGTGAGGAAGGCTTGCATTGCCCCGTTCTTTTTGTACTGCATCTGTTTTGTAGTGGAGCCGTATCATTCTCTTTGCTTTCTGTGCAGTTTCTGTTGTATGAGGGAGACTTATACTGAACAATTATGATCATTTACAATAAGGCATGCCTTCTGTTTTTCTTTCTTGCATTTCTCAGTTTCAGCCTCTTAATGTCCTGCCTTCTCATGTGGCACTGTGTGCCGGAGGGGGCCCTTGAAGATATTGTGGACTTGGAATAGAGAATCACAATGGTGATCTTTGAAAATGGTGAGGTCTAATATATGCCCTTGAATTCCAGTGAGCTATTAAATCAAGCTGTCCCAACTTCTCCAAGAGTGGTCAAAGTGGGGTTCTCTTCCCAAGAAACATTTGAAAAAAAATTAGTCAAATAATTGATTTTTAAGATCCTCATACATTGCCATACATTTCCTCAAAAGCCATGAGTTCTGAAACAGGTTTCATTACTTATGGATGTACTTACATGGTATCTCAAGTTAATGAGGCTCAAAGCTCCTGATGAGTTCACTCCCATTTTTTCAAAACGTGCAGTGAGTACTCACATATGCTAATAATTATCCACATTTTCACAGGGTAGGATTTTATCATGGATTCCTCACATATGCCTCAGCTGCCCCCGTATGCTTAGAATTATATACAATAGGATGGTTTCCATTTGACTAAATTACTATATGATGTGTGACCCATTTGACAAAAATTACCTCTAGTATGTCAAGACCTGCCAGCACTGGATGAGTCCCATATGTCATGGGCACTCTGCCATGTCAAGAATTACATGCAAAATGCCAGTTTCAGAATTTTGCAGATGTCTTCATCCATATACCACCAGTGACCCATATGTTGAAAGTTAGAATTAATATATTAAGACAAGCATTTTTTTATGGTTGCCTGCCTCCCCATATGTCATGGTTGACCAACCTACAAAAATGATCTCCAGTATGTTCGTGCCAGCATTTTGCCATAAATGTCTCAAATGCCAAGAATTACCTTTTGTTTGCTAGTGCCAGCATTTTGCCTTGGGGTACCCCTTATACCAAAAATAATCTTCAGAGTACCCGCATATTTGATTTGATTTATTTTCTTATAGAGCACCTGAATCACCCCCATGGGGTATCTCCGTGCTGTTGGATATTACCTTGGATGCCTCCTTATGGCAGGAAGTATGTCCAGTAAGCAGTATCAGTATTTTGCATATGCCAATAATTACCTCTAGTGTGCCAGTGCCAACATTTTACCTCAGGTACCCATTATACTAAGAATTACCTCCCATGTGCAAGTGCACCCTTTAGCTGCAGGTGTCCCTTATGCCTAGAATTATTTCCAATATTTCAGCACTAACATTTTACTATGGGTTTCCCTTATTCCAAGAATTACACCCAGTTTGCCATCTCTAGTTTTTGCCATGGGTGTGCTATATACCAAGAATTGCATCTAATCCACCATCATTTTAAATAGGTGTCTCTTAAGCCAAAAAGTACCTCCAGACTCACATGTGTCACATACGCAGACACACACTGTAACTTATGCTCACTTACATTCACTCACTCACTCTTAATCTCAATCAAACTCTCTCACTCCTTCATTCTCTCTCGCACTGCCTTTCCATCTTTCTCACTCATGCTCACTCTTACTCTCAGTCACTCTCACTTACTATCCTATGTGTGTAAACTAGGATCTGTACATTACACAAAATAATGCTACTCCTGAGTTCTTATAAGTGTGTGCTTCATGGCCCACTAGACTATAGAGACTAGTTCAACCTGCAAAGTAAAGATAATAAAAACAGTTTAGGTGTACTTTTTAGAAGTAAGGCAGAAATTTTAGAAAAGGAGCCAAGTTGTGAAAACATGGCAATCTCCTCTCATGAAAGAGTCATGTCACACTTTTAGGCAGGGCCTACTGTTATCGACAGATCTGTTGTGGAGAATACCATAGTTTACAGTAGGCCCACTGCAGATCATTGTTTAGCTTTCTTGTCAATCTAATATATTCACTTCTTATGCAATAGTTTTCCTTCCTCCTCTTGTGATTCTCCCTCCCGTGGACCATTGCTTCTTTACAATCATTTTTATTTAGAGGATTTGTATCCTTCCACAGCTTGACATCAAGGAACTACGTTTTTCCTCTGAGCATCCCATGGGAGTGCATGTGTTTTCATGCTCTATCACACACATCTCTTCCACTCACGCTCTCGGTGTTACTCCACCTCTCCTTTCTCATTTGCTCTGTAAAAGCACTAAAAGCTTTATGAAGCTAGTTTATGTGTATCCCTTGTATTATCAACAAGTTGCATTTATTATACTTCCTGCACATGAACAATCATTCCCTGCAATGCAGGCACCCTTGCACTATGGTGCAAGGGTGCCTGCGCTGGCACTAGGCAGCTTAATTTAGCGTTTGCACTAAGGGAAACGCAGGGGTGTGCTTTGTTATTGTAAATATGGCGCATCCCTGCATTTTCAGAATGTCAGAGCGTGGCGTTACCAATTATGGCGTAAAACCGCACTCCACCATTCTGTTGTAAATATGCCCCTAAATTTATTTCCGTGTACTTTATTTTGTGTTTGGAAAATAATGTAATTAAGTTTCCAGTTCTCTAAGAAGATGTAAGATAGAACACAACATGTTAAGAAATCACGTCAATGTATTCATTTGAAATGTGTAACCTCTTGGATGTAATATTCGATAGACACGTAAGAAAATCACTAGTTACTTGGGCATCCTTTATTCCTTGTCGACTTTGGGGGATTGCCCTGAAAAAAAGGTCTGGTTTTCAGGGACACAAGTTTCATAGTATTATGTTTTGTAATAGCATCTCGGGCAGTGCTTAATTTGCAAAAAAACAAAAGTGCCAGTGACCTCGCCAGGAGACCACCACTGCAGCATGACCACTCATTGCCCCTGTCATCACTGCCAGTAACAGTACCAACACAACTACTAAACATCACACTCCTACAAGTGTGACAATATGGACTGGTCAAGGCCCCCAAAGCTAGAGGAATGTCTTGGAAGGCAGGTATTAGTCATTTTGAATGTGTATTCTGTTAATGAACAACTGTTGTTGTGCTCATCTCTAAATTAGATAAACATTGCCACCATGTGTCCATCTGTCATAAGCGCCAGTGTTGGCAGCTAAGGACCGGTGCCCAGTACTGGAAACCGTCAGCTGAAATTAAGGACAGCTCAAGGGTGTGGTGAGAGTAAGAAATACCGTGGCTGAGTATTGTAGAAGTGTGAAAGAACTGAACGAACAGTGTTCTTGTCAAATATATTTGAATCCCTCAAAAGCATGTTTTTTTTATCATTCTAATATTTTTAATGCTATTGTGCACATTTTCAGGAAGTTAACAATGATTAGTAATATATGTCATTAAATCAAGTTCTGATTTTTGTACACTTTTCTTTTTTTCTTTTTACCTTTTCAGCAAGATCTTGGCTGTGATCGCTTATTGCAGTCATGGCACCAAAAAAGAAGACCATCAAAAAGAACAAAACAGACATCAACGAGATGACTATCATTGTGGAGGATAGCCCCCTAAGTAAACTTAATAACTTGAATGGCTTTTTGGATGGAGGAAATGGCTTGAGCTGCGTCTCTACGGAGGTGGTTGACGCAACATATGGCAGCAATCTAATGGAAGGTCTCAGCAGAATGAGGCAGGACGACTTTCTGTGTGACCTAACCATTGGCACCAAAACCAAATCTTTTACTGTCCACAAAGTGGTAATGGCTTCTTGCAGTGAATACTTCCATAACATACTGAAGAAAGATCCATCCACCCAACGAGTTGACCTCAATGATATGTCCCCATTGGGACTAGCCACTGTCATCACTTATGCCTACACTGGAAAGCTTACTCTTTCATTGTATACCATCGGCAGCAGCCTCTCTTCTGCAATCTATCTTCAAATCGAAACCCTTGTCAAGATGTGCTGTGACTTTCTGATGCAAGAAATCAATGTTGACAACTGCATGTATGTTGCTAATATTGCCGAAACGTATGCTCTGAAAAGCACCAAGGAAGCAGCACAGAAGTTTATAAGAGATAACATTATTGATTTTTCTGAAACTGACCAATTCTCAAAGCTTACGTTTGACCAGATCAATGAACTCCTTATAGATGATGACCTGCAGCTGCCCTCTGAAATAACCGCGTTCCAGATTGCAATGAAATGGCTGGATTTCGATGAAAAAAGGATGAAATATGCCGCTGACCTCTTGAGCAACATTCGTTTTGGTACAATCTCTGCTCAAGACCTAGTTAACTATGTCCAGACCGTCCCTCGTATGATGCAAGATACCGAATGCCATAGACTCTTAGTTGATGCTATGAATTACCACTTGCTGCCATATCATCAAAACACGTTGCAGTCTAGGAGAACAAAAATCAGAGGTGGATGCCGAGTCCTTGTCACTGTCGGGGGACGACCAGCACTAACAGAAAAGTCACTTAGTAGAGAAATCATGTACAGAGATCCTGAGACAGGATGGAAACGACTAGCTGAAATGCCTTCCAAGAGCTTTAATCAGTGTGTGACTGTGATGGACGGATTCCTTTATGTAGCTGGTGGGGAAGACCAGAACGATGCCAGAAACCAAGCCAAGCATGCAGTCAGCAATTTTTGCAGGTGAACACTTTCATTCTGTCCTACTGCTTGTTGTCCTCTCTTCCTTTACCTCATCATCATTCTCGATTGCAATACAAAATAAATCTTACATGTGGGTGGATGGTAGGCATTCATAAATCCGATTTTCTCCTTGCCTTTGAAGACCTCTTATATAACCAGATCAGATCTAATTTCACTGAGAATGGTTAACCCTCTAGATATGCATGTCTTATTTCCAAATACAGGAGCAGGGAGTGTTCATTGTGGCATGTGGCAATAAAGAGCACAAACGAGTGTCTTATTTGTAACTGCCTCACAACTGCATTGACTATATGTTTAGAATATAACTTGGAAAGAAACAGTACACTTTTCATAAGTTGTGTATATTTGTAAAAATGTGTTGAGAACCCCGAAGTTGGCATGGGCATGATGAGAACTTAACTCTAGTCATCACGTGTGATAATGAAAAACCATGTAGGCCACATCAAACACTCACACTTTCATACCCTAGCACAATCATAGAGTAGCATCGTCCCCATCGGAAAAGGTTTTTCGTAGCTTGGTTATGGGTATGAAGAATAAACAAATGCAACCACAATGCCTTAAGTTTAATAGAATATCAGAAGGGATGAAGTCTACTTCTTTCCGTTGCCCCTGCTAATAGGTTAAGAGTAAGAATGCTGGGGGATGTCCAACCTCTTCCTACAGCGTTCTCCCAAGGAACTGATTATGCTTATCACTATTTCTTAAAACTGTCACCATCTCTCATAGCTCCACTAATTCCTAACCCCCACCAAGCTTTGTGAGCACAAGTTCAAATTCACTCTTAACGTGCTCCACCTACTAAGCCTGGATCTAACCAGACATCGCTATCCTGCCTCGCCGCATACCTACACCCCAACCTTCAATTCCTCTTGAGAACCATTCCCTTTCTCTACACCTCATTCATAAACCTTGCCCACTATATTTCACAATGCCCATCTGTAACACCTGCTGTTCTAAATACCACTCAACTACATGCCTTCCATCTCACCCATCTGGTGTCTCTATCTTTCTTTAACCCCCTCAGCTGAAATATTTCTTATCTTCTGCAGCTAACCCATTTTGATCCCTATCTTTCCTCTTCACCCAGCAAAATGTCAAATACCCATGATATCTAAATACACCATTCCCACTTCTACTTGTTAATCTTCTCTGGCATATACCGCCTCTGTCTCATAAATGCTCTGAAAAGCCTGTTGCTCAAAAACCTAATAGTAGGTTCCAGCCAACTAAAGCAAATGTTCTTCCTAAAGCTTACCTCTATTTCCTTGGAACAGTGTTCAGTTATATTGTCCCACATCACAACCTACAACCTATGTAACCTCCCCCATCATATTTAGGATTCCTCTTGCTTCACTGAACTGACTTCAAGCTTCCTTTAGCTTCACCCAACATTATCAATTTAACATTTAAACTGGCTGTTCTCTATTGTCTTTCTGCTGGGCCTTTATGCAACCTTTGACACTGCTGAGTACTGAACACATCTAACAACCATATCTTTCCTGCCATCTCCTGCCTGCACTTGCCGTGGTTACTTATTTACCATTGAGAACTTATTCACTATCACTTTTTAGTTCTCTTACTTTCCACTTATTGATACAAATAGGATTGACAGAGCATGTGTTCTTTGACCTCTTTTACTTTAAATCGACCCAATTCATTTTTGCTGCTCTAATTTATCAGTTTCAGTTATCTATTATACCTTTTTTGGGCAGTAACCAAAGATTCTTATTTTTTCATTCGTTCATCCCATCGACACCACGCTTATATCACAGAGTGCCCACAACCATCTTCCACTGGACAGGTGGCACTGTCTCACATTAACTTTAGCATAGAAAAAGTTTACTTCTCATCGTCCTCGTAGCCATCTGCACTCTCTAATCTGGCCGCTTTAGTCAGGATACCATTATTGTCTTTTCCTTTCCATGAACGTGGTGTCTGGGTTGTCCATCACTTGAAACATGCCAGCATGAGCACTTCTAAAACCCAGTTTCTCAACATCCATGAAATCCAACCACACACCTCCTTTCGCGTCAACGGGACCTTAAAACACTTATAATAATAGTCAATTACTGTAATGACTGCATTAACAGTCTCATTCAATGCTCCTGCCTTTACTGGACAGTTATTACCTTCACACAGTGCGTGATAACGTTTTTGACATATAAACATTAGATTAAATCGCATTCACTTACAAATATAAATTGATTGTATAACAGTATCACTCATGAAAAGGTTATTGATTCAATGTTTTTTCTGTATAGTCACATTCAACACTGTGCTTATCACCCATTGTGTGATCACATAACCACCGAGCACGGTTTTCGGTTCTGTTGTTTTGAACCACAATAACATGTTTTTGATGGGTTGATTGACGCGATTAATCTTCTTGTGAAGTAGTTTGGTTGTTCCCCATTGGACAATTCATTATCCATAACATGTTTTTTTTCCTTTATGAATACAATATCTCCACAAGCTGTTTTTATTGTCATAGGCCCTCAGCACAGAATTTACCCTCAGCATCAAGTGTGCCTGTGACAGTGGTACAATGATGTGAGTTGGATATAAACTCTTAATCACCAGCAACAACGTAAGCAACCTCATGATCGCACTCAGACCCTAAATGTTAAATATACATATAAAGTGTGTCCCCATCATCACTTTACTAACTTCCAATCCCAACTCCTCTGCCTCATGTCCACCCAGTTCTTATATACTGTCATTGCTATCTATTTCACATCTTTTTTGTTATGTAGATGTTCTTTATGACTAATAGGTACAACTACAGAACCTCTAGCTTCCACATTACCCTGAGTCAACAATCTGTGGATGTGGTCACTGTATTTCCATGTGAGGAAAAATTTCTGCTAACAAACACCTGAATGTGAATGATGTTTCTAGGTACCAGCATTACATGTGTCGTTACTGCTGTCTCTACTATTTTAATTTGCTAGAGGCGTGTAAGGATTCTGCCACTTATGATCCTCCTGAAAAAGGTCAGTTAAAGAGGTGTTGGGATAAGACCAAATACCTAAAAAAAGTAATTCAATTCTACAGTTATGATGACCTATGCCACTATAACTCTCCAAAGGCTCGTTCACATACGTAGTCGCAGATAACACTAGCAATGACATTAGTGGCAGCATTGATGAAATTGCATAGCACATCGCCATGGACATCATTGGTGATGTCACTAATGAGGCACATGTTTTATTGCTTTGTGATGTGCATAAGGGCTAATAATTTGCTCCCGTAAAAATACTTTCAATAAATTTTTTGTTGTTGTGTTCTTATGCACATTGCTTGGACTAAGTATCCTCCAGGCATGGGGCACTGAGAGCAGGGTGTTTTCTTTGACCACCCAGTGCTTCTGAGACAGAGGCACTGTACACAGCATCTGGCCATGACCAGAAGATGGCCTTGGGCCCCCTCCTGCACTATTGTGTCTACTTCCATTGCATCTGCACTATCCAACAGGCACATTCTGAGCCCAACGACTTTGCCCCAATAGCTGTAGAACAGCCACTGATCACAATGAAAAATTTCCTTATAAAACACTATTCACTGTGATTGTTATATTTTTTGTGAGCTGCTAGTGTTTGAGATTATTTTTTCCGAGGTTCTTGAATGTTATTTCACACAGTGTGAAGAACATAATTTAGTTGCAATTTATTTTTAAAGTGATTGGTACCCCTCTGAAGTGTATCCACATCCTTTCTTAGAATGGGGTGTGCTTCCCATACTACAACTTTTTTATGACCTCGGGTTCACAAACTGGTTAACGATCTGCTCGCCTTGATTAATACCAGCCATATTTCAACCACCATCACCAATCAGGCTTTAGTTTTTCTCTAACCATTTTGACGTTCACGAACACACAGTGACTGACGTGAAACATAGCTGTTTTAGTATAAAAGATCAATTTTTATTCTTGAATTTCCGGTTCGCAAACCATTTGCCACTAAACGTTTGTTAACTGTGAAATATCATAATAACCAGGATATCTTTAAATTATCCATCTCAAGACCAACGAAAAAAACTTTTTTAATACACATTTCTCAAAACTTTTTTGAACGGAATTACATTAGACGAAAACGGGATGTGTTCTGAATTAAGTTCTATCCTCATGCCAACTTTGGCTTCCATCTGTTTATCAGTTTTTACAGTACCATAGAGCAAGGAGCTCTGTCGGATGAAAATTGGTAATTGTTTTTTTTACTCCACAAGGACGTTTTCATCTTTAACTAATATGCACAATGTTACGTCAGCGCAGTAAGACGTTTAAATTGACACGCAGACATGTTTAACAAGGGCCTTTGGTAAATCAAATCAAACAATGGATTTTCAATTGACTAAGGAATAACCAATCTCTGCTGCTGTGTTTGAGATGCTTAGTCTATATGTTGTAACTTGTCACTTGGTTCCTCCCTCTTCTCCCTGTTTCCCCCCTCCCGCTTTCCTCCCTTTGGTATGACCCGTGCTGTCACTTGAAGGCAGCTGTGGAATGTTGGTGAGTTACGATGCAGTCAAGCAGGGAGCACCTATGATAAATTGAACCTATTAAATGGTATTGAACTCTACAACTTGTGGTCCTCGTTACTACATTTTGGCGACGACGGAAACGGAGCTGAGCCAGGGTCAGTGGGGTGCTCTCCCCTGGAATTTTTGAGCTTGAACAAGGAAAAAGGAATGATTTGATGATTTAGCTCGGGCGCTCTTGTAATTGTGATTGTAAAGAGGTGTAAGACCCGAGTTTATGAGCTTTGGAAGAGGCTAATGTTTGTGATTTGAGCAGCTGGAGCTCATGAGGAGAGCTCGTTATCACCGCGTTTTGAAGTTGAAAATATGAGCCTTGGTGACTGACTTGGAAAAACGAGCTCTGGGAAAAAAGGCGAAAGTCCGTGTGGAAATGAAATGGTGAGAGGAGCAAGACCCAAGTTTATGGTGAAAGTTCGCGTGGTGAGCAGTTTCAGCTTAGTGAGGAGAGCTGAGCGGAGCGGGGAACGGATTTGGAATCGTTGACGCCGTTTTGTGAACTTTATAAATTGAGCCTTGGTGACTGAGTTGAAGTATGAGCAAGGCAAGGGTACCAAGTGTCCTCTGTTCCCGCAAGTGATATTGAGGTGGATCTGCGCAATTAGCTTTCGAAATTTAGCTCTCCTCAGTTTTCCTTATTGCAGCCAAAGTTCTGTCACATTTTACAAAATTCCCCTCAAATCTACAGTGCAAACCTGGGAAGGCACTGCCACCGTGTGGCCATTTTAAGCATTAAAGCGAGTGAAAATCTCCAGTAAGAACACTTCAGCGCATGGCAATTACCGTGTTATGGGAAAGTGAAGCTCAGTTCAGTGGCGGTTTCCCTCGGTTGGGTAAAATGCCGTAAGGAAAGAAGTGTAACTCTCCTCAGTGCTATGCGTAGGAATTTAACTACACCGTAGCAGTAAAGCAGCATCTGAGAGTGTCCACTGAAGGAATTTGAAGAACTGGAATTTTCGCACACTAGTATCTACGAAAGGCTTATTGGTGAGTCATTGAGGCTGGGAGGAGGAGAAGTGAGCGTGGCAGGGAGCGATTTATTCTTTGAAACCACATTTTGAATTTTTGTGCGGCACGGCTGAGCGTGAGGGGGAGTCACCCTATGGAGAACTTAAAGATTACAAAGGCTGATTTGAAACAAGTACAGAAGCAACCAGGTGCGTAGGAGAGCGTGTGCTGGTAAAGAGACTTAGAGTATTCAACACTATAACACGCAGCGCGAGAGCAAGGCTCATGGAATAATTACTTTAAAAGCTGTGCATAATTGGTGTCATATCAGACGTTTTCCCTCTGAGGTTTTAACTGAACAAGAGTGAGATTGTGCTTAATAAGAAAATAATAGAGGCTTCAAATAATAACGCGACGAAGACGAGCAACAAAACTGAGACATTAAGGTGTAATATTCGAAATTAAGGGAAGGAAAGGTGTAAGGTGACACCTCAAGAGTTTCAATTGAGTCTCCCCTCTGTTCTCCAGCGTTCAGTCAGGAGCAAACGTCATAGTGCATTTGCGTCTAACGGCCATTTTGAGTGAGTAAGACACCCATTGGGTTTGCTAATTAATTGTGCGTGTTATGTCCTGAAGGGAATATATCTCAAATTGCACCAGTCGAGTATATCAAGATTAAAAGGTTATACAGGAATGAGTATAATGAACTGTAGTTACAAGGTCAATGGAAAGTAGGAATTTCTGGAAACAAGTATTTTCGTAAAACTTCAAAGGAAAAGGAAATAATACAGGGAGTTGAAAAAATATATATATAATAAAACAAAAGCTGTTGTAGGTATTAAGCAATATATCTTGTTCTATCTTAGGAAAAACATTTTTTTTTTTTTTTGGAGCTACTTAAAGTAAATGACAACTGTGCTCCGGAGCAATCTTGCCATCGCGCTGGGTGGATTAAAGAGAATTTAGCTTACCTACTCTTTTCACCAATTGCGTGTATCGCTAGTAACATAGTACCCAGAGAAATTTACTGGTTGTGTTCTATTCATCTGGTTTTACGGCGAAATTAACATGGAAATAAACAAAAGGTATAACTTATCTCCTCTGGGGCCATTTTTTGGAAGGGATGGTATTACTACAAATACAAAGGAAAAGTGGAAGGAAGATTTTCGTAATTTGGTAGCTATTATAGAAAATGAGGAACAATCATTACTCCCCAGTGATAAGGTGGAAATATTGTTGAATAGATTAGGAGCAGGAGGAGAAGAAGTCTACATTAACATTGAAAAGAAGGACCAAGAGGGAGCTGGATGGAATGTCGGTGAAGAAGTTATGGAAGATATTAGGGATCATTATATGCAAGTGATGTCTCGTGATGTACAAAGTTATGAAGTTATCAGGGATGACAAGGTTGACAAAGTGGAGATGAACATGAGCAAAATTAACCCTGAACAACACAGAAAATCAACCCTCCCATCTGAGAGGGGTGGAACAAAAGATATTAAGATGGATGATATATCTAGAAAGTAATGAACTCGGGAGTGATCTGGTGAAAATCAACAGTACACAAATAGCCTGGTTTGAGCGGTTAAAAGAAAGAAAACCACCATATAAGGGTGAGGTGGCATGGAAAGGAACTGCTTGGAGAGTGGAATGGAGAAAAAAAATAGTTATGGACAAACACAAAGTCAAACATGGTATATATAAAGGACTTGAAAGGAGGAAAAATATAAGCATGAAATCTGTGAAGGAAGAAAGTGAAGTAATTAGAAAAAATGAAGATGAGTTTGTTAGTAAAGGAAAATGTAAGGTTACTCCAACTAAAAGACTAAAGGAGGAAAAGTGTAAGCCTATTCGACACAACTTTTGGAGAGAGTGGCAGGTAGTTACATGTTGTGAACCCATGACCAGAGGTTCAGGTGCTGAGTATGGAAAGAGATCTGAAGGGGGAGGATGGTCTAGACCAGACAACGATTATGATAAGGTGTATGAGGTCTGTGTGGTTACAAGGCGCAGACGCAGTGCGGTCTGGTCCAGGAAACTACCCAAGGAGAAGATCTTAAAGTTTTGATCTCTCACCTGCATGAAGGTGAAGATAAGTTGGAGAGTAGCCTGGAGCATAATTGTAAAGTCTTCCCAGGTGTTTGGGAAGTTTAGAGGAGACAGTGGAGGAGGGTAAAGATGCACACCGCAAGGTGCAACGCTCCTCCCCGAGGTAAACTTAGGAACTGACTGTTGGCTTACTGGCATAGCGGAAAAGCATGAATTCTAGGAATCATTTATTCTGCAGCATCCGCCAGGGAAATCTGTTTTTCCACTTTGGATTATGGCCAGGACTTTTGGTTGGCCATCTCAGAACTGATAACTCTCTTTAACAGTAATACCTCCTGGGTAATTTTGGAACTGAGGATTATTATAACTTTGACTTTGGGTTGGCCATCACAGAACTAATAACCCTTGTTTACAGTAGTACCACATGTGAAAATTAACTGAGTTTAACTAGAAGCCTGAAGTGTTGGCCCCCCGGGACATGACCATGGGGTAGTTATTTCCTACCAGTGTCTACATTATTTCCTTGAGGACAGACACACGTATTATTAGTAGCATTATGCCTTACTGTTTCTTGTTAGTATTTTAGGGGCCCGGGGTGGACGGGAATTTGGGGTGTTCATCTCACGTTTTACCCTTCCCTATCAGATTCAACCGGGTGATCCTGGGGATCCATAGTCATCTCACGGTTGATAGGAAAGGGGGGGGAAGAGTAGTTATAGGCTCAGGAATCTTCCCCGTTCCTGAATTCCTCCACCCCGCCCTCACACAGATTGTTTTCTGGTTTAAATTGGCTCTCTGACAAAGTTTTGGCAGAGGCCTTGGAATCATCCTTCTCTATGTCCCAGGTTCGTACAGGGGCTGAGGTCTTCTTTGTAGGACCCGCTTTTAAGCCTCTTTGGGTAGTTGCAGTTATCTCCTCTCTTCCTGCTTCTGTCTTTCTCTCTCCTTCTTTCTCTCTTTCTTTCTCCTTCTCTCTCTCTCTCTCTCTCTCTCTCTCTCTCTCTCTCTCTCTCTCTCTCTTTTCTCCACTCCGCTCCATTTTACATATGCCCCCTGCCTTTTCCCCTTTTGTCTCCCTAGGGAGGATGATGTGTTGTAACTTGTCACTTGGTTCCTCCCTCTTCTCCCTGTTTCCCCCCTCCCGCTTCCCTCCCTTTGGTATGACCCGTGCTGTCACTTGAAGGCAGCTGTGGAATGTTGGCGAGTTACGATCCTGTCAAGCAGGGAGCACCTATGATAAATTGAACCTATTAAATGGTATTGAACTCTACAACTTGTGGTCCTCGTTACTACACTATAGAAAATGCAATGTTTATCTTCGCCCTTATTTCACGTATCTGCTTGGATGGATGCGTATTCATAGTCTCTTTTTTACATGTTCCCTATACGTTTCTGATTCTTCCCGAGCGTGGTATTTAAATCTGAAGAACTGATGAAATAGAAGCTTACCTTGTTATAGTGATGTATGTATATGTGCTCTCACACGACAACCATTCAGTGCTAAAGGACACAGGTTACTTATCCGGAAGAGATAGCAGTGGTTAACCTATGTTTCCATCATTATACTGCCTATGTGTTCACTTATTTTCACTGTTTTGTATAGTAAGTACACACCATCTTGTGGCAACTTCAGCACACATAGGGGTATATTTACAATGAAATGGAGCAGCACGCAAACCTGCTGCGAAGAGCTGTGTCATTTAAAAAATGCAAGGATGCGCTGAATCAACAAGAATCCAGGGCATCCCTGTGCTTACCTCTGTAGTAAAAAAGCTTCCTAGCGACAACACTGGTGGTCTTGCGCCATGATGCAAGGGTGCCTGCATTGCAGGGATGATATTTTATGTGCAGGAAGGACTCCCTTCCTAATTATAACCAATCAACAATGTCAATTTGCTACATTTATGTGTGCTGCAGAATGGAGCCCACATAGAAAGAGCAAAAAACGAGGAGAAATAAAAGTATTTCTCCTCGTTGCAGCACTCTAACGCTCCCTTTTGAATGTGTTACTTTTTGGCACTGCATCAGATTTACACATCCTTGTAAATCTGGGGCAGTGTCAAAAAGCAATGAGTATTTAAGGGGAAACCCTCGGTAACACCCATTGCACGTCCCTTTGAGTCAGTAAACTGCATGAAAGTATACAATATTTACAATACGGCGGACTATTGCAATGCCCTACTGATTTCTGCAAAGGAAACCTCCTAGTCCAAAATACCGCAGCCCATTTGGTGACCAACACCCCTTCCAGAACTGCATCTATTCCGTTACTGCGAAAACTAATTGCCTTCCAGTAAAAAAGAGAATCAGGTTTAAACTCTGCTGTATGGTGTACAAATCCCTAAACAACATGGGTCCAAGCTATCTGACAGAAAAGTTGGTCAGATACACACCGTCCAGGCCCTTGCGGTCGAGTCACCAAGCGCTCCTCCACACCCCGCACTTCAAATTAGCCCTTATGGGCAGCAAAGCTTTCTCCCGCCTTGCTCCATGCTACTGGAACCAAATCCCCATCCAGCTGCACCAATGCACCAACCTCCTGGCCTCAAGAAAACTGCTGAAAATGTCACTGTTCTGAATCTTTCTCCTGGGTAGGTCACGAGCAGTCACAGCGCGGAGATACCCCCATGTGGGTGATTCGGGCGCTCTACAAATCACATAAATAAATAAATAAATATGGTCACTTCAACTCCTACCGCCTTTTCGATATAAGTACATAGCATTACACTTCAAACACCATTTTGCTTTGATTATCTAATAAAATTGACAATTCTCTGCAACCTTTGAAAAACAATTGAGAGGCTCTGGTAAAGCAGTCCATTTTTCTACTACATTCTTGCGCACTAAAGCTCAGCCAAGACCACTACATAAATACTGAAGACTACTGAAAATATTTTTTTCAAGCACTCCACTGTCTCATACCTTATTACGAACATTGTGGCCACATTTTAACATTTCTTGTTCATGTGAAAAAAAATGTTTAAGGTTTTTTGGCAGCAGAATATGCCTTTGGGTAAATCCTACCTCTACTTTTAATTTTTTGTTTACTGTAAATAAAGAAAATGCAGTGCAGATTAAATGTGTAATTGTATACATGCAATAACATATTTACATTAGGAACGTTAAAAAAATATAAATGCCATCTAACATTTTATTTTTTGCATTCTGTTTTTTCAGATATGATCCCCGTTTCAACACATGGATCCATCTAGCAAATATGAATCAGAGGCGCACTCATTTTAGCCTGAATGTGTTTAATGGCCTTCTTTTTGCAGTGGGTGGTCGCAACACTGAAGGCTGTTTGCTTTCTGTTGAATGCTACGTGCCATCAACCAATCAGTGGCAGATGAAGGCCCCACTGGAGGTGGCAAGGTGTTGCCATGCCAGTGCTTCTGTTGATGGCAAGATCTTGGTTACAGGAGGTTATATAAACAATGCATATTCCCGTTTGACATGCATGTACGACCCCTCCACCGACAGCTGGCAGGATAAATCTAGTCTGAGTACTCCAAGAGGATGGCACTGCGCCGTTTCCCTTAGCGACAGGGTCTATGTAATGGGCGGGAGTCAGCTTGGCGCACGTGGGGAAAGAGTAGATGTCCTCCCTGTTGAGTGCTACAATCCCCACAGTGGCCAGTGGAGTTATTGCTCTCCCCTTGCAACAGGAGTAAGCACTGCAGGCGCTACCTCTCTTAATGGTAGAATTTACTTGGTGGGAGGCTGGAATGAAGTAGAGAAGAAATATAAGAAGTGCATTCAGTGCTATAATCCAGACCTGAATGAATGGACTGAGGATGATGAACTGCCTGAGGCCACTGTGGGAGTGTCTTGTTGTACCATTACTATGCCCATGAGCAAAACACGAGATTCCAGGGCCAGTTCAGTCTCTTCAATGCCCGTCAGTATGTAGCATAAGGAAGTAGCATTAAGTGGCACCAGTATAGCCAAAGTAGGACAATGATACATTTAATGTCCCTTCTACATGACCCATGATAATTTACAGTTTTTTTATGTAGAAGAAAGAAGTGCCTAAACCTTTGAAAAGCTTCTCATTATTAAAGATCTCTAGGCACTGATTTGAGCCACCGTAGAGGTTGTCCAGGGGGTATGCCAGATACTTTAAAACTACTAATACAGGT
This sequence comes from Lissotriton helveticus, assembly GCF_964261635.1. Lineage (NCBI taxonomy): Eukaryota > Metazoa > Chordata > Amphibia > Caudata > Salamandridae > Lissotriton > Lissotriton helveticus. The sequence continues at coordinate 495,239,963 of NC_136067.1, read as the reverse complement.
GAAAAAATTAAAACCAATTTCAATTCCTTTGATAAAATAAAAAATCTGTGAATAAGACTGAGGTTAAAAAGTCAAATGAATTATTGATCTGTCAATTGGCTGTATTGGTGTGCAAACACATATGCTAATTAGGTTTACTTTTATATTTTTTTCAACTATGAAAAGCAACAAAGTCTTTATGAATGCTCTGTTCTTGCAGAAAAATTGAGAATGTTTTAATCAACTATGATTTGGTTTAGTACTTTGCTCTGTGAATTCCGATACCTTGTTTTAATTGCTTATCCTTCAGTATTGCTTAGGCTTCAGAATTGACCATTTCAGTGCAATGTATGGATAGCATGTGGCGCAACCCTAAAATGTATTCCCTGCAGTTGTGCTCTCAATTCCCCATGCACAACACTGGAATGGATCCCTCAGGGATCTGAATTCTCACCACTGTACAATGTTTATTTTCTTCTCCGTAATCCATTGAAGCAAAAGCAATTATAAAGATGATAACAATATGATTTTTCATATGAGGACTGTCTTTAGAGAACATGGGAGAAAAAACGCGTTGGTATAAATAAAAATCCCAATATACAATCACAGCTGGTCTTCTACACCACTGTTCTACTGTGCAATGTTGAAATATGTTCACAAGTTATAACGTATAGTCACACTGTGTCCATGATCTGGTAATGTACCCAAGTATAATAATACATAGGGGTCAAGAGAATAGATGAAAGGCTACCTCACAATTCAATTACAAGAAATCTGGCCCTCTGATTAAGTTGTTTGTTTACTAAATACAAACTAATAAGGTCGTTTATTTTGTCAATCTTACATATGGTTTCACACCGACATAAATACATAAATTTACACTATGGAATCAATTGTTAATCACTCATCCTTCAACACTGCAGCTTGCACAGAAGGCTAATCTGTTTTGTGTGAATTAATACATTTTTTAATTTGCTGAGAAACATCTTTGCATCAATGTCCACCAAAGGCTTTTCACACACAGCAGCATTTTATTGAATTGTATATTATGCCTAAATATGCTTAGTGTTGAACTTTATTTTGAATGAAACAGCATATATTAGTAATCAATGTTCAAACAATATACACATATTTTGCGAGTAAATATGAATCTAGGCAACACATTCTCTAATTGGATTCAACATAGTAATACATATGAAGCCAAACTCATTAAAGAGGGTTTGCAATTACATAGATATGTTTTATGTCTTAAAAGAACCCAGAAGCTTAGTCTAAGGACATGAACGATAATATGCAGGGCCTGACTTTGATTGATAGGTTATACAAATATTTCCACTTTACCTCAATGTTCACATTTTGGAAGTTATTTTATTCCTCATAAAAAAGAGGAGTAATACTTGGTAATACCAGATTATTTTAGTTTCATTTTATGCATTGTGAATGCCGTTTTTGTCATTTAGGATACATTGAGAGTTGTATTCCTCTGCCAAGTAAGTGCCTTAGAAGGGCGGGTGGATTTTGTGCATAGTAAAAGTGATGCAGCACTTTCTATATTGACTTTGAAGAGCTCACACCTCAGAAGGAGTTCATAAACTGGAAACTAGCCATTAGCATACGCTAGTGGCTAGTTTCCAGTTTCGATAGTCTTTCACAAACAAAAAAGGGCTTGATCACAAGCTGTAGAAAAGCAGCATTTATAAAGAATGCACGTAATTGTAGAGAGAGATGTGCCCCAAAGTGCTAGAAAGCACATCCAGAAACATATCACATACAATATACTTCTAAGTTAAACAAAACGTTTGTACTACAGTGTGTTCAGAACACTTTTGGTAATCAAGAAAAAAGTTGAAAGACTGCACCCATTTTCAGAAATACCAAATGTATCTGGGTGCAGGATGGAATTTAGGTGGCAATTATGCATTGCCATCTCTGAATCACGTACCCTTGTAGTATTGAGAACTTCAGTGTCCTCTTCAAAATAGGTCTCCTTCTACTGAAAGTTAAATTCACATTGCAGTCTGAATAATAAATAGCGAAAAGCCCACCACATGAACTAAACAAAATTGGGCCTTTAAATATTAATGTAAACCAGAGTGTGCATAAAGCAGGGCATTATGTTTATTTAAGCGACAGGCTCTCAGGGTTGAATACAGTAAACACAATTTGCCATGTTTAGGAACACTTCTTTTAACCATTTTAATTATAAAATAGTCTGTTCTACTATTATCCATAACTTGCAACCTGTTTGCGTAAAGCAGCATTTTATTAAAACTGTGAAAATGGATTGTAAAGTAAGTTAGTAAGTACATTTTTTTCTTGCCTTACTACATATGAACTTCACATCATATATACCAGAATGTTGCAATATAAAGCACTATCTCTGTGATTGTTTTTTCAATTAGTTTAAAAAGTGTGTGCTGGACTTAGAAGAATACTTACTTAGCAAATGTGGTACAAAAGGCTAATGCTAGTGGATTTGAGAACTGTTTTAATTTTTATATGAACTTAATTAAAATAGTTGGAAAAATGAAGTAGGAAATCAATTACTGGGTTTGGACAGACACATATGAAACGTCTGATGAATTGTATAACAGTATGGTGCAGACATCCTTCAAGATGAATACATTAAAGAGATTTAGTAATCCTGCGCTTGGTGCACAGATTTGCCTGTAGTATCCAGCAAACACAATGGTCGCATAGGATATCTAGATTTTTTGTGTTTAATCCATTTAGCATCCTTGCATCTTCTGGACTATTTGTTGTAAAAAAAAACTAAAACTGACATTCATTACTGGTGATTGAAACTAGGCACATTCTATCTAACTCCAGTCAGAAAATGCATCAACAAATCAGCAGCACACATATATTTCGTATCATTCAAGGGTTTTTATTTTTAACATGCTCTCTCTGGACAGCTAGAGGTGGACTCTAAATTTTTGATCTTACAAGATAGAACTGCATCAAAAAGAATCCTCAAACTGCTTATTCTCTTTGACTTCTATTTTGGAACATTTTGTGATGTGTGTGTGCCAACGTTGCTACAGTGATTGCATTAACAATTAATACCTCTAAAAAATGTTGCACACAATTGCTATATTCAGCCTGCCATAGTGATAGAAACGTTGGGCCTGATTTACAAAGGTAACTTATACTTTTGAGTACGTTTACTACCTTTCAGTATCCACACACTGCGTTTATGTAGTAGCTTAAAAGTTTGTAGTAAGGCCAACTCTACACATGGCCAACCATTTGTACTGCAACATACTCCTATAGAAAATAATGACCATAGGAAATAATGCTAAATTAAATAAAAATTATTTAAAAGTTACAAATGTAAACAAACATAAAATAATCTTACAAAATCGATTCAAATAGTAGATATCTAATATTGAATACTTATAATGGACTAAATATGCACAGATTAATTTATATGTTTAACTATTTTAAATAACATCATTTATTAACATTATTTCGTATGTGCTTTTATGTTAAGTCCTTATCTTCATTATTTTCTATAAGAGGATGTTGAAGTACCAGTGGTTGGCGATATGTAGTGCTGGACTTATTACAAAAGTGTAAGTTACTACAAAAGTGCAAGCGCCTACAAAACGGAAGTTTGCGAATACCAAAAAGTGGCACTTACTCAAAAGTGTGAACTTAGTGAGAAGTGCAGTTTGGGAATCTGGCCCATTATTACACTGTTGGCAACATATGCAGTACTTCAGAATTCTGTATGTGATCCTTTTCTACCATCACTCACTGCCTCTTTCTACACAAAGTGCCTCTTACACATCATAGTCTGTATTGCTTTGCAGAGAGCTTAATATGTCGATGGCCCTTAACATATTTCATGTTTTAACTTTTGACTTCCTAAATAGTGGGATTTTTGCACTAGATATCCATCACTCCTGAAGCTTTGGCAGTTCTGTTTCATTATTAATGACCAAGTTCTTTTATTCAAAATTCATCACTGGCCTTTACGGTTCATTAGTTTCTGCACTGCCTGTAGTAAATCATTTAAACTTGTACAGAGTGTGCAGAGATGTCAGCCTTGGTCTTCTGTAACAAAGACAAAGCCTAAACATAATGAAAAGGAAAAGGCATAATTTTGGATAAGCGAGAAGCTTGACAAGCAGTGATTGAATTGTTTTATTTTGTTAACAGTCTCTTAACTAAGCTTACACACCTCATTAAATGTACACAGACATCTAACAGTGGTGAATCTTTTCTTCCATTGAATGTGGCTTAAGAATATTTTGAATGTAAATTGGTACAGGTGGTTGGTAATCTACGAACAACATTGTTGTTAATTAAATGCAGTTCTCTTTACCGTGAGTAAGTGTAGGGATTTCATTTAACACGAAATGCAATCATATAGGTAGTTGAAAGATACAAGTGATGGCTATGAGGGTAATTAAGTATGATAGATACATTGTTCCTATTGTGAACTGATTAATGTTTGTTCTTAGTTGGATAGTGGAGGAAACAAGCTGAAACTTCTTCCCTCCCCGAAGTGGTATAGCATGTTGAGAATTTGACAGCTTTTTAAGTGAGATTGACATTTGACTTGCAAAATTGTTATGGATTTGACACTAGAAGATTTTTGTTACAGTGAAATATGAATTGGTCTTTGTGGTTGGCTCTGATTTACTGCAATTATTCACAGTGGCTGAAGTGAAAGGAATATTTCACATTTCCCCTTTGTATTGTGAAACCTTTTCCATTGTGCTCACTGCTAATCCCTGATAATAAGCATGTTACTTTATAGAAAGGTAAAGGAATACATGGGAAGTAACAGAAATTGTGTAGGTTCTAATGAAAAATTCATTTTGCACATAATAATTTAAATAGAATGCAAAACAGTGCTTTGGTGTAAGCTAGTAAGGTGATGTTTGTTGATGATTAAACAGTTTCATTATTTTGTCAAGCTGCACAATTGAATCTATTTCAGTGATGGACAAACATAGCCCAACTTTGTTTCACATATAATTTACTACAATATATTGTGATTACAGAGATATATAATGATTTTAATTACTGATTTACAATTAACAATTACAATAGTATGGAGCATACAGGTGGCCATAGCTAAAAGCAGGATGTAGATGAACAATCAATTAGCATTCTAGGTAGAAGTAAGAGGTGGTGTTAGTTACCCTCATTAACATGTAATTTGCATCCACGTCTATGCCACTTCTTAAACAGTTATTGAATGGGAACTACACAAGTCAGAAGAGTGCAATGCACACTATATACTTCATACCATCTTTTCTTTAAGCCCTAATCTATCATAATGTTTGTGTAGTCCAGAAGTGCGGGATCCATAGCTGGTCTTCAAGGGATTAACGTAAGATTAATTGACATTGAATGATTCAGAATGGAACACCTTTACTTAGTCATGAGTTTGAAAATCCGTTAAGGTTGTCCCTTAACAAACCTTTCTAGATTTATTTGTTTTTATAGTTTTTTATAGCACGAATATGACCCTTGCGGGTATCAGAGTGCTTTACAAAATTGCAATGAGCACAGTGATAATAACAAGATTATCATATTCAAGAGAAGGAGCTTTACAATGTTTAGAGAGCAGAGTAGAAAACCACTAAAAAACAAAGCTATCATAGTCAGGAAACTTGCAGGATCAGGAAGTGTTGAGAAAAGGAAGGCTAATGTCAGACTTGGTAAAAATCGAAAATACTAAACTAGCCGGTATGAAGTAGCCATGCGTGTGAATGAGGACTTGGTATCTTGGGCTCCAGGGAAGAAATGTGTTCATAAGTTGTACTTTGACTAGTTTCTAGAAAGATACAGTTGAGGGATTCATTCTGACTTTAGGAGGCAAGCTGTTCCAAGTTCTCGGGGCAATCCCAGAGAACAATTGGTTGTAAGTTTGGAATCTCTGTGGTTTCAGAAGTAAGGTGTTGGAGCTTCTGAATGAGCTAGAGCCACTAATATTGCATAGTTTTTTGCATTTTGTTATTGAATAACATTTGCAATTAAGTTTTATTTAGTGATGGCTGCAACTTTGCACATAAAGGCCCTTTGATAAAGCTCTAAAAGATTTCCCTAGCCATATTAAATAATACTACCTTTCTGGATTACCTCATCAAAGTGAAGGATGAAAATAATTTTCTCCTTGATGGTTCATTTGTGATTTTTGTGAAGGCACAGTGTCAAGGGACAGAATATCTCACTAAAAAGGACAGAAACTTAGCTGAGTTACTGTCCAAATTCTATTTAAACTTGAGTGAAAGAACATTGTAGATACTGATATGAATCCATGTAGCTTGAGACTAGCACCCAAAACATAGTTTTGGCTGTATTATTTGTTTGTTTTATCATGTAGTAATACTATTCTTACTAAATCTACCCCCGTCATTGTGGCAAATGAAAAACACTCTAGCCTTGGATTTGTTTTGGATTGCTGCTTGTTTGGAAAAAACGTTTTAGAAAACGGAGTAATAAAGGGACATATGTACTCTAAGTGTTGGCTATTGCAATGGAACTGGCAGAGTACTCTCCCTATTAAGTGTGAATATGAGCACCCAATAAGCTATCTCAGAATAGTTAGCTAAATTAGTTAATTTGGAGTAGTGTGGTGTAAAGTGTTTTTTGTAATCAAGAACAAAATAAGCATATACATTAAAGATTAGAGGGAAACTGAAGGGAATTTAGGGGTAATGTGCTTCTCATAGATTGTGAGGAAACAAATAGGGCATGGTGGCATATGAGTATTTGATGCTGAGGTGGTTTCATATACACGAGTGCGAATAATACGTGTTTCACTGGAAATCCAACAATTAACATTCAGTACCAATTTCAAACTAAATGGACTTATGCCATCAGTATAACATGAGAATCCAAATCCTACTTCTTCCATTAAGGTATATTAATGATGTCATCATATGACAATGTATGCCATAGAAAATGTTTAGAGCTCTCATTATTGAACACAAAATTATATTTGCCAATTGGCATATGTTGTTTCTACCCTCATATGAAATACATCAATAAAAAGTATCAAAATCAGTTATGACGCTTTTATTGATTTTTACTCTCTTTGCAAATATACAGTAACATGTTACAGTTTAATAAATGCCTATATTATCTGACTCACAATTAACATGATGGAGCCATACATGCTGCCAATTGTATGTACAATAGTTATATATTTTTTAACAAATCTAATATTTCTGTTTGACAAACCAGGTTTAGTGTTTCACGTTTTCAGTGGCATGCAGTGTCTGCTTTGTCCTTTCAAAGGTAATGCTATTCAACTATGATCCAATGGAAAGTTTTCAGTTAGTTTGAAGACACTAATTATTTGCTTATTTACTTTATTGCTGTACAGATCTTCAGTCAAATCATATTTTTTGTATTACACTTTTTAATATAAAGTGAAACATCAATTGAAAAGATCCTTTAAAAACAGGATACAGGAGAGATTCCAAAGGCTAAGAGTAGAAAGTCAACACAAAACCATTTGGTCTTGTTTTTTTTTCACACTACCTATAATTAACTCTACTTCTCATAACCAAATGCCTCCATTTATTAGGATTATACAAGCCGAGTATATCACCAATTGCATAAAAAAATATAGATAACAATTTGAATAAGAAATTAGAGAAAGCATTTATCAGCAATTTATACACCCTTACCAGTACATGCAGCCCTTACTAATAGTAAAGTCAAACTGTACATTAATATACTAAACATAAGCAAGAACAACCACCCAAGAAAAGGTATTTTAAAAATGCCCCAACGACGTACATGCTGGCTTTAAAATACATTTACAAGTGAGCTATCAGCATGCCTCAGCCTTCATTTACTTTCCCTGAGGTTGAATAAAGACAAAACATGCCCAAACCAAATGTCAGACTACAGATAGGTAATTTGAGCATCTCCCACCCTGAATTCTGAGAGTCACTATAGTGCCCTACCTCAAAAAAAGGTAAAGAGTCACAATAACAGAGTGACAGTATGCAATGGAATCAATGGAGTACTGCTGTTGGATCACCAAAATGTAAGTGTTGAGTCCATAAGACACAAATACAACATATTTTATCGGAGGATAGCATGTTCAGCTAGGGTCAAACTACCAGGATACTGAAAGAATAAGCAGGTATTTTTCTGAGGTACCCATCAATTTAAGATCAGGCAAAATAAACATCTAAAGAATACTGAGGAAAAAGCAAGGCCTCTCATGATGTAGTAAGACAGAGTTCCAGTTGAAGGTCGGGGAACTTAATCAGAATACGTTCACAGATTAACTGTGCACCAGCTCTATCGTGGGACCCATGCTTTACAGTTCAGCACTCTACCACATATATGAAGACAACATTTGCATTAAGACAACAACAATATCTTCTGTAGCCATTATGCTCTACACTGAAATTGAATGACGAAGAAGAAGCAGAGACTGTGATGAGGAGAACTCTTGCAGATGCATGACAGTAAGCAGTTTAACTTGGAGCAGTGCTATGACTATTATGGGATGCATTTATTTCTCATTCAACTTCTGTTTTCATTTTTTCTGATCAGATATGATATATGAGAATTTCAGACAACACCATCAATTGCCAGATCAACATAAAATCCTAGAGTTTTAAACTGCATTGAAAGTCTGCAACACACCCATTCTGCCAAGCTCCCATAAGCTCACAAGGTTGGAGGCATGAAGCAGAGATGTTCCAGTCTTGAAAAGGATTGTACTAGTGCCCAACATCTTAACCTGAATTTGTTATGTCTGAGCTAAGCTGTGTATTAACTTCTCCGTTGTTTAAAATTGGCATACATTATTAAACCAAAGAATGATGATTGGGGGTTATCTCTACCTCCTAAATAAGGCAACAACTTGTTTAGACATGCTCACGTACACCCACGACAATTAATGTTGGGTCTGCTGCCATAGGATACTGTAAGGTTCCTTTAATATTCTCCAGGACTTCCTTCTAAAATGTGTGAAATATGACCACCAAATGTAGTTGATGGTATACTCTTCTCCTCACATCTCCATCATCCATCTGGAATAGCAAAGGAAATGTGGTGAATGCTTTAGGGCATCGTGTACTATTAATAGATTATTCTATTCACTTATTCCCTGTGAGGAATACTTGAGTATGTTCTGGTTGTCAATCCATACTCCCTCCCATGATTCAACTGTGACTTGACTCCCAACTTCCACTTTACACCATCTCTGATAGGACCATCAACTAATTGGCATTCTGAGTTGGAGTACCTTGTATATGTTGGAGACCAACCCCATAGAATCAGTTTTTTCAAAGTGTTCTAGAGATCTGGTGGCCACCTTAGGGTTGGGGGTGAAGAGATCAGTGCCTTTTTTTAACATATTGAAGCTGGTTCATTTCAAGTACATCAAATTCAGTGTTGCACTGAGTGAAGGACCTATTCTGGCCTTGATGGAATAGGTGTGCTGGTGTTCAACAGTCTCCTTTTCCAGTGTCTAAAGCTGTCACCCGCCTTGGCCAGTCTAAATGATGGGTTGTAGTGGATATGTGTGTTTGGAGATGGGAAGGTGGTTAAACCACCTTTTATAGCTCTATTATCCCATACCTCAAGGATGGTTTTCACTGGCGTAGCATGAGCAATATGACCTTTTCAGCCAAGCTAGAGCCCATAAGGAGCAGTCAACAAGCGCATGGTTCATAAACAGCCACTTCTTTTCACTATCCCTCATCTTTGATTCCGACATAAAGCAGAGGTGTGCTGCCCTATAGTAGTATAGGAAGTCTTGGCAAGCTAGTCCTCCTCTCTGTATGGGTGTTAGTAAGCCCTTCTTTGAAATTCGCAGTTGACCTGCTACACAAACAAAGTCCTCCGATCAACTCATAGAGTGAATTTCATTGAGAGGAGGGCTGATCATTAGGGATTAGAAGTAGTACAGGACTCTGGGGTGTATGTTCATTTTGAGAATGTTAATAATACACGCCAAACACGATCTGTATTGGGGATGTCAGTGCCTTAGATTTTCATAGATTTGCCATTGTAAGGCTGCCCTTTGTTGCCCTCTATCCTCTTATCAAGTTTGTTGGTCAGGTTCAAACCCAAGTACTGAATCAAATGATCATCCAATGTGAATGGTGGAGTACATTGAATGTCTGAGACATGGTATGGGACGATGAACAGGTTAAGGGTGATCACATTTTATTTTTTCACTTTAAATCCAGATACCTGCAGGAATTGGTCCAGCTCATCCAGTACCTCCAGTAGACAGGTATCTGGGTTTGCAAGGAGAGTACGACATAATTTGCAAAAAATCAGATCTGTGGTCTTCTCCCATAAAGAGGATTCTTAATGTCATCACATGCCTTAATTGTCACTTCTCAGGGGATTCACAAAAAGAGTAAAAAGAAGAGGAGATTTAGGCTTCCCTGTAAATGCTTAAACTCAGGGGAAAGACACGGGATTTCAGCCCTTTACGTTGACAGCCATCTTAGTGGATTTGTATCCTGCGACAATCCAGTCTTCCATTCTGAAGTAATTTCCAGGATAACAAAGTAGTTGTCTTGAGTATATATTTATTTGGTTACATGGAAATGAGCTAGCCACAGCAGCAGCCAGCTCCAACTGTACGTAACTCAAGAATGACCAACTAAATTAAATTAAATTAAAGTATACAAAAAATGGAAAAAAAAACATAAGCAAAGCAACCCCAAACACTGTGAGAAAGTAAAAAGGATAAGATGCAATCAATCTCTAAATCTTACAGGTCTAATGACTTAACGAGAACGTTTTCCAATAAAATCCGTAGAGACAGGATTCCTGGGAATAACACTTGGAGCCGTACTTTTTGTTTTGGTAACTTTGCTTAAGTTCCAACAAAACCCGCCTTCGACTTGAACAGCATTGCCAACAATCTTAATGACTTTTACAGGAGAACCAAACTTACTTTCCCCTTTGTTAACGTGAACTGATTTTCTAATTCTCACAATGTCTCCAACCTCTAGAATGGTAGTTTTAGACCCTTTTTTGTTGTTAAAACTAACCTTCTGTTTGATTTGAGTAGAGGATACATTTCCTTTCACAATATCCATAAGTTTATGTACATCAGAATTAACTTTGATCCACTTAGACATCCAACCTGGACAGAATGACGTATTAGGTTTTCTACCTCTCATCAACTCAAACGGGGAGATTTTGGTAGACGAGTGCGGTGTGGTTCTGAAGAACCAAATCATGCTCCTCAGGGACTTAGCAACATCATTATTATTACCTTTGGCCCAGTTTACACAATCCCCAATCACTCTATTCATCCTTTCCACCAATCCATTTCCTTGAGGGTGATAAAGAGAGCTCTTCAGGTGTTCAACACCAGAATTAGAAAGAAAAAGTTCAAATTCATTACTAACAAATTGCTTCCCATTGTCTGATACTAAAGTCTCAGGAAGACCTTCCCTAGTCCAAACATCATTCAAAAAATCAATATTACTCTTTGTGTCAGCTTCCTTAACTAATCTGTACTCGGGTCATTTTGACGCATAGTCTATTAAGACCAAAACAAATCTAGCATTCCCATTAAGAGTGACATAAGGTCCCATTATATCTATTCCCAACTTGGACCAAGGACAATCAGGACACTCAACCGGCATGAGAGGAGGAACTGAAGTCTTAAGTATCTTGTCTGAAGATTTACATATACAGCAATCCGGTACAAACTCATCAATATCCGAATCCATACCAGGCCACCAGAAAGTATCACGAATACGACGTTTGGTGAATGAGGAACCCAGATGTCCATCATGAGCCCTTACAATAATACCACTCCTGAAAATGTGGGGAGGAATAATCTTATCATTAGGTAACAAAATACCATCTTCTACAGAAATGTCATCTTCAACTTTTGAAAAAGGTTGAAGCGATGAAGACAAAACTTTTTCACGTGGACAACCGGATCTAACAAAATTGCAAACATCTTGCTTTTTGTTTACAGGAGTGGAAGCATTTGAAATTGCTTCTAGAAGACCAGGTCTAGGCTTTACCCCATCTTGAGTAAGAACATGACCCAAATATTCAACTTCAGTACACCAAAACTTGCATTTCTCCAACTTCAATACAATTCCGTGTTCCTGAAATACACTTAAAACTTTGTCCAAGATTAAATTATGTGAAGATATATCTTTCCCAAAAATCAGTACGTCATCTTGGAACACAGATACTCCATCAACTCCCTTATGGATGTTTCCCATGACCCTCTGAAATACCGACGCAGCCGATGCTAGACCAAAAGGCATGCACCGGTATTGGAATGTGCCCAAAGGAGATATAAAAGCTGTGAGATGACGGGAATCGGGGTGTAATTCGACCTGGTGATGAGCACTAGCCAGGTCCAGCTTGGTGAAGAATTTAGCACCTTTGGTTGCTGCAAACAGGTCATTAATTTTAGGAAGGGGATGAGGATCAACCCATATCTCCTTATTAATGGATCTTAAATCCACACAAATTCTAAGCTGTCCACATCTCTTACGTGCGACAACCAAAGGTGACAACCAAAGAGAAGACTCAGCAGGTTCTATAACACCTTTTTCACAGAGTTGCAACAATTCTTTTTCCAAATCATTCCTGACACTAAACGGAAAACCCCTGAGTTTATGTTTTACCGGCAATGAACCTTCTTTGACTATAATTTTGTGTTTAAATCCCTTAATTTTACCTAAGTTTGAACTGAAAACAGAAGGGAATTTTTCTTTGAGAATTTGAACCTCATCAGAACATCCTACAACCAGTATCTGTTCTTTTGCCCCTGGTCTAAGAATAATTCCGAAAAGTCCCTGGTGGAACCATCCTAAAATATTTAGCCCCTTGACAGCCACATAAATCTTCCCTCTGATTCTTCTTCCCTTAAAACACAATTCCTCTTCAAAGAAACCTAGAAGATCTATCTTCCTGCCTTCATAAGATACAGGAGAATGATCGGGTGGAAGAATAGATTGCTCACCATTCCATGTCTCATCGAAAAGATCCTTAGTAATCATAGTTATTTTGGCTCCTGAATCAACAAGTAATTTAACATTCTTATCTCCAATAGCTATGTCAGCAATAGGGTCAACACAAGAATTGGGATACCCTTCTATTACTTCATTGGCAGTGTACTCAGAAACTACGGGAACAACCTTTGAGTCAGAAGAAGATTCAGAATCAACTATACACACAGTTGTTTTTTTTTTAAATTTCTGATTTTTCAATTTTAAACACACTTTAGCAAAACGACCAACTTTTTTTACAGTAGTTGCAAGTAAAATTAGATGCAGGGCAACGGGATCCTTTGGAATGAGGTGGGTTCCCACATCTCATACAAATTGAAGATTGAGACATACTAATCAAATCAGGTATAAAAGAGACTGACTTTCCACTAGAATTACTCTTGAGGACTTTCTTTTTAGTCGACTTAGAGGAGGAATTAAGATTAATAGCATTGACAGGTTCAACAATGTTATCTTCCAATTCCTTTAGAGAAACAATGGATGTTTCAACACTCTTAGCTAATTTAACAGTATCATCTAGAGAAGGATTATCTATTGCAAATAATTTTTGTCCAATGTTCTTGTCCCTACAAAGACACACAAATTGATCTCTGATCAGTTGGTCCATAAAATGTTCTAATTTACACTCTGAGGCTAACCTACGTGGAACAGAAATGTACGAGTCAACATCCTCACTTTCAGTTTGCTTCCTTTTAAAAAACTTGTGTCTGAGAACCATGAGATTAGGCTGTTTGTCAAAACAAAGTTTGAGTTTCTGGACCGTATCTCTATATTCATCCTACGATGCATCTTCTTCAGGAGGTAGATCAGGTAGATGTTTAAATACAGATCTCCATTCAAATCCTAAAGAATGTAACAAAAGGTATTTTTTTCTTTCAGAATTAAATCTAGAAGCACCAATAGCTCCCAAATAATGCTCGAAGGCATCGTGCCAAATTTCCCATCTAATGGGAGGTTCTCCAGGAGTGTCGAGAAAAGGTGGAGGAGGATTAACTAATTGCAGCGTACACATGACCAAAATGGATAGGAAATAAAAATTTGTTAGAAGACAATTGAATTAACAACTCTATATTACTGGAGATTGTAACATACACTCAAGGCAAAATGTGTGAAACAGAATGAAAGACCTAAAAAAAATATTGTGCATTATAAACCAATAACAATGTCATAAAATGAATTGGAAATACAAGCAGTGGCAAAAAAAAAAATAGTTGTGACCAGATAAAAATTTGACTCTGGGAACTTTAATGATGAAAGAGCTGTGTGTATCAGCGTGAATTCATAATAAATAAGATTGTGCACTCATTGATTGCAGTGTAAATTTTCTATATCAGAGTGAACGCACTTGAAAATTAAGCTGTGCGTATCAGCGTGCAGATTGTTGTGTATATCAACGTAAGAAGAAAACTGTGCGTGAATAATTAGCTGTGCACATCAGCGTAATGTGACAAAAAAATAACTTTGCAAATAGCAGCGTGAACACACTTGTAGAGCGAGCTGTGTGTATCAGCATAAAAGGGAACGAAGAGACAAAACTGTGCGCGAAGAATCAGCTGTGCGCATCAGCGTAATGTAAAAGTTTTGTTTTATTGTAATATTTCTATAAATATCAGCGTGAACAGAACTGTAGGGTGAGCTATGTGTATCAGCATAAAATGAAACGAAGAGACAAAGCTGTGCGTGAACAATCAGCTATGCGCATCAGCGTAATATAATAACTTCGTTGGTTGCTAGGATATACAACAAGAAAAACGTGATGACTTCAGTAGCTAAACGCGGTATACGTCAGCGCTCTGAATGATTCATGCGTCAGCAGGAGAATTATTCGAACATGGCGGAAACAGGAGCAGTCCAGTGAGTGAAATGCAGAATGACAAATGCGCTCTGGATGACTCACACGTCAGGGCGCAGGAGCATTCCAGTGAGTCAAAAGTAGAACTGTAGAGTGCGTAACAGAGCCACGTGGAGTTAACTTGAAAGATGCACACACAACGAACTTTTGAAATTGTGAAGAGTTAGTCTCAAAAACGAACAAGTCACTCTCCCAAAGTCACAAATTTCTCAACATGATAAGAGTCAAATAGTGAAAGAGAAACTAGAAGTGGGAGTAGGTTAAAAGTTGAAAGACGATAACTCAAGCTCGAGTTCTTGAAATCTGGCATAGGGTGAAGATATGAAATAAAAACACCCTACCGTGATCGCTGGAGTAGAAATGTTACCGGATGAGACAATGGGATGTAAAAATCTCTTGAAAGTCGAGTCTTGATAGAAGAAAAGGGAAAGTCCTCGATATCTTTAATTTTCGATGTAGAAACAGCACGTGTGGGTTCTCCATGTAACCATCGTCGCCACAAAAATGAAGTAATTTCCAGGATAACAAAGTAGTTGTCTTGAGTATATATTTATTTGGTTACATGGAAATGAGCTAGACACAGCAGCAGCCAACTTCAACTGTACTTAACTCAAGAATGACCAACTACACATTCTATTGTAACTAAGCTATTACAGAATATTCCAATAACATTAGCAAAGTTCTTGTATGAAATTAACATACTATAACTGAAACACTTACACAGAATACTACACATTCATATGCCAAATAATAATGTTTCAAGGACAGCATCTAACAACCACCAACTACCTCAGTCAAATGCCTTCTCGTCATCCACTGAAAGCAATATGGCCATGAATTTATTTCTGCGGACTTGTTCCGCGATGTGCACTGTTTACCTCACATTGTCATTCTCTGTCTCTGCTCGATAAGACCCATCTGATCCAGATCTACCAATTAGTGTTTGAGATATTCTTGCCTATTAGCCAAGATGTTTGTGAAGATCTTTGCATTGTGTTTTTTATAAGGGCTATAGGACAGTAGTTTTCCCCCAGGTTTGTGGATTAAAGTTATGTCCGTCTCACATATTGAGGGGGGTCTGCCCAGCGACATGAGTGAATGTGTTGAGGGTATCCATTGATTTACCAAAGTTAATTAAACATATATTGTAAAAGAAGACCAGGAAGCCATCTGGGCCCTGAGTTTTGTTCTGTTTCATAGTTTTCAAGGCTTTTCGAATTTCAGAGCCCTCTGTGTGCCTCTCAGTGGTTTCTCTCTCCTCAACTGAGAGCAGCAAACATCTACACCACTCCAGGTACCCCTTTATCTCCTCTTCTCTCTCTGATCCCTTCATGTAGAGGCCTTGAGAGGAGAGTCTGAAGGTTTTCTGCTTTTCCATTTGCTGTGGTCGCTCACAACATGACCTATCTTCTAACCTTGGCAATGAGTGTTTTTTGCTTTTTGGAAGCATATGTTTCTTACTAGCATAGTCTCTATCGCGTCTCCCTTTTCATATAATAATTGTCTCATCTTCCTCAATGCTATTTCTGCTTGATTAAATGAGTGAGCGCTGGGCTGGTCCCTGCAGCAGCATGTTCCTTTTGGTCTTTCTAGATAGAGCCTATCCTCCCATGAGGTGTCCTTACTCCACGCTTAAAGGTCCATTAGGATGGCGGATGGACAAAGTCCTGTCAGGTGCGGAGGTCCCGTCCGTGGAATTTGGATGCATTAGGATGCGTGGAATTAGGATGCACCCGCCACAGTTGCGGGTGCATCCTGCATTTTTAACATTGCGGCGGGCGGTGCTGAAAGCACCGCCCGCCGCAGTGTTAAAAATGCATGTTGTGCGTTTCAAAGCACAACATGACAGGCACTGCGCGGTGCCTGCCATGTTGTATTTTGAAATGCAGGGGGGTACCTATACCCCCATGTGCACCCCCTTCACCCTGGGGGACCTCAACGGGCCCCCAAAGCAAGGACTGTATGCCTTTTCGCCGCCACGGAAATGCATAGCCCCCAGCACATCCTAATATGGCTGGCGGTGTCTGATAGACACCGCCACCATATTAGAGCTTTTCTGCCGCGGACGCAAGGCGACCACGGCGGAAAAGCGGCGGACGGTCTTCCCGTCCGCCACGGTCCCACCCGCCATTATAATATGGCAGGGGGAAATAGGTGGCAGACGAGCAAGGATGGCGGACGAATCGCCGCCGCCTGCATGGCGGTGGCAATCCGTCTGCCATCCTATTTGACCCCTAAATCAGGTTGCATTTATTTTGATAGTTTTTTTCTTTTTTCTTGCTACAGTTTATTCACTTTTAAGTGCTTTACAAGATACAGAAGAGAAAGTGTGGTGCCTTGGTGGATGCACTTTGATCCAGAAGAAACCACGTTGACAATAACATTTGAGATGGCTTTTTAGATGGCCTCTAGTCCTAGGCCAATGTGAAAAGATGGATTTTAAGAACTCCAGTCAGGAAAACGTCTACAAATGTGGGGTGGAAAATGAAGTGAGTTTCAGAAGATTAAGTGTTTACTGTTGACAGATTTTCCCCCAAACCACTAGAATAAGACAAAACAGTGCTTTATAAAAAAAAAAAGGGGGCCAAATGTTTTTCTCAGGGACCCTATGTCAGTGCTAATGAATGCTCATTCTTTTTCATCCATGTTTTGTCTTTGTGTCACTATTTTCTGGTCTCTCTCTTGCTCCCTTTTTTCTGCCTTTCACTCTTGTGCTGTTGGTTAAAGTCTGATGATGAAAAATAAGTCCCAGTCACTTAAAACTAGTGCTGATGCCCATCACATGCAATCACCAGCACAAACTAAGTACTGGAAAGGTAGGATGGCAAAGAGGTTCTGGGAAGTTAAATTTAGGCATCTGATTAACCGATATTAGGAAGGTTCCTTGTCGATGTAATAATTTGAAGGTCTTTCCTTGTAGTGTAATTCCTATATTCCCAATAGGCTCTGCGCATTGGAATAACATAAACGATAGCTTAGACATAGGACTGAGGTCATCTAGGTCTCTACTGAATATGTTAGACTTAATTAGGTATGCCAGCTAGCTCAGAGGTCACTAGAAACTTTCTCGAGTGAACAGGAAGGAGTTAACTTCCTGAATAGACAAGAAGGGATTAGTTTCTGACAACCGCATAAACATGACAACTTTGCTCCCCCCAGAATAAGGAGTATATCTCCAGAGTCGTGGAAAACAATAGACAACTATTTCACTCAGTCAATCGTGCATGCTAACTTTCACCAGGAGTGCAGAGAAATAGAGAGACGGGCGTTTTCAATAAAAGTTGTTATTTATTGAGCAGTCCTCTTTCTCGTGCAAGAGAAGTGAATTGCCACAATTGCAATGCTTGTCATGAAGTAAAGTGTGTACAGTAAAAGGAGTATTATGAAATAATACTGTAAAAGCATTTATATGGTTTCTAAGCCATAAGATACTTAAAACGGATAAAATATATACATACATAAAATCATTGACTAAACGTACTCAACTGGTGCTTCTGAGATACGCCTACCCCGGTGTACATAACCTAAGCCTAGTACGTGGGAAGGAGTAAGTGAGCTGCAGTTTAAGTTAAGTTAGTTTTTAGCCAAGAATCTGAATCAAGAATTCTCTGAGGATCTAATCAGCTCCGTACCTTAGTTATAGAATGAAGGAGGTCTTGTATCTCTTTCTCAGGACTCGATCTCCCAGCAACCCGCAAGGGTGACTGGAAACACTGGAGCTGGATTTCTCGGCAGGAGAAAAGACAGCGTCTCTCTCAGTGCGTCAATGGGAGGGTCAGCTTCCTTCGGCTCTCGTTACAGCTGGGCTTCGGGTAAGTAGATAGCCGATCTGCTCCAATACCACCGTGTCTTTGCTTAAGGCAAGCGCTGGTATATTTATACCTGGAAGGTGCCGAGTTTGACGTAAGGTTGGACATAAGACGTCACTAAGAACTTACAGTTCTTTCAGGACTCCAGGAGTTCTTGGACAAATCAAAACAAAAGCGAAGGGATTTCCCGGGTTGCTGGAGGCTTGGTTTGTTTAAAGAACAGGTTGTACTTTCTAGGAGTCTATGAGAGTAGCCTTGCCGTATTTGGACTGCATTGGCTATGACTAAATATGGATATGATTCTTATGCCTTTATAAGGGTATGATTTGTTATAACCACATAAGGGCATGAATCGGGAATATTTAAATAGGGTCCTAGATACGTTCACAACACCCACTCCACGTATAATGTCCATCAGTACTAAATACTAAACAATACTA
Source organism: Lissotriton helveticus (assembly GCF_964261635.1). Classification (NCBI taxonomy): domain Eukaryota; kingdom Metazoa; phylum Chordata; class Amphibia; order Caudata; family Salamandridae; genus Lissotriton; species Lissotriton helveticus. The sequence continues at coordinate 495,220,885 of NC_136067.1, read as the reverse complement.
AACATATAACGATGCATGTGTTTTCCAACCTACCCCAAAATACATAACTTGCATTTGAAATGGTATATGGTGTGTACACGAAAAATGAGTATTTGTACTGTATGTTTTTCAAGCAGTGGTATCATTCAGATAATGCATACATAAATATTGGCTGAATGAATTGCGAAAATTACATTTATGAAATGGCTCTTAATACAGAAAAGAAGGTCGAGACCATTTCATCACATATTTATACAAGACTGTACATGTGCTAGAGGCTGAATCAAAATATTGTCTCTAGAGTTTCAAAAATAGAAATCTTGTTCTCTAAGAATAGTTCTACTTTAAGCAGAGTACCATGTGCCAGAAAAAGGGTAAATATTTTGGAAATGGAAAAATAATTTTGCCTTCAAGGGAAGAAAGAAAAAAATAGTTCCAATTGTTTTCAGTAGTGTTTGTTTATCAAAAACTGAAGGCCGAATTCAGAGTTCAGGGAACGCTGTGTGCTCGTTGTTTCAAAAGTTATTCTCGTTGTTAGGAGAGAACATCAAATCAGACAGGCTGGGGAAAAATTGGTCCACAGCAGTAGGTGAAAGTTCGACTAAGTTCGAAAAAGCTGAAATAGTGCATATGCGAGAATCATTGCCATCATCGATGTCTGTATCAGCAATGCTCACAGAAGGTTGTACCTGTGTGCCGCTTTCATCTCGTACTTCACCGCCACCTAATCGTAATGGTGAAGTCTCAACGAATGCCATCATCAGAATAGGTAGCCGCTGGGGAAAACACGTTGTATGAGCTGTTACCGAACCAAGAAAGTATCGATATCCATAAGTACTGCTGATGGTAGTGTAAGACAGACGTCCAACACGCATTTTTCTCCGCATGGCAGGCATCGTAGAACAGGTAAGATGCAATCTTGCTAGATTGGTCTGAATGAAAGAAACCAGGTAGTATTCAGATCTCTTAGTCGAGCTAAACCGAGTACTTTAGTTTTTCTTTCTCGGCATCTCATCACAAGGATCGTTTCTTCCATTGTTGCCTGGGTTTTGTCTGTGGCTTTACTTGCCATATCGGAGCAAAAGGAACAAAAATAAAATTCCTGCTACGAGTCCAAAAAGAAGAGGCAGGCCACCGAACACAGAGTGCACGAAATTCGGGAAGATGTTCAGGACTGCTTCAAAGGGTGCTAATAGTCCCCAAAAAATTGTCTTAAATACATGTGCGATGCCACTGGTATCAGACATGTTTAAGATTTGACCTAACATTTCTACGAAATGCACGGGGCAATTTGTCAATAATAGTGTATGTATCTCTGCCGCTGTCCTTGCAACTTGCAGATCATACGTCTCTTTGGACGAGGTTAAAGGCACAGTTGTCTGTAAAAGAATAGACTTAATTCTGCTTAAAGTATCAATTCGAATAGAAGAGATATTCAGAGAAGGCCATATTGCTGCCTCCTTTTCTGGTTTGCTGTTTGGATACAATACTTGCATACAGCAAATGACCCTGGAAGTAACGCTCACGAGATAGGCTATTCCTGCACCATGCCACAACAGCTGTGGTCACTTATTAGAACGTGGCTGCCGTTGGAAAGCTGTCTGAAAAAAGGCTCTATCTGTGTTGCAGGGGTGCCGTACAGATGACATGAAAGGTTGTTTGATGAACCTTCGCAGGCTCCATACAAGTTAAAACCTTGACACAGAAGTGTACCGCTTAGTGAATTTTTACAGTTGTTACCACTAAGAAATACTTCTTTTTTTCACTTCACTATAACATCTATGTGTGTAAGGTAATTTCCAGGTCGACTTGATGTATCCTTTACCCAACCTTTCATACAGGCCTGCTGGTATATACTTTTGGCAATATTGAAACTGAAAAGTTGTTATCAGAATTGTAATTGTACCATGTATTATCCATTCAATGACAGGTCTCTCTGACATTGTCAATGGTAATCTCTCAAGTTTTTCAATGCTCAGTATTGTATAGTCCGCTCCTTTTTGTGCCAAAGAGATTTGTTTATCTGTAAGGTTAAAGATAGAAAATAATCACGTTATGTTGATTAGACGCCATGGCACGTGACCTGAACGCAAATTTTGTAACGTCCAGCCGAGTTGTACAATAGAACATAATTGGGACTGGCCATGTTGTAACATTAGCAAGTCCTGCTCTATTATATCAATAGCAGATGATACAATGCTGTCCAGTGAATAAACTCTGGAGGACAGAGTCGTTAACCCATTGTCCACTACAGACAGTGATTTTTCCAAATTAATACGATCAATTTCTCGTATTTTTTCAGCAGTTTCAATTTGCATTACTTTCCAAACCTCGTTGTAAGCTGCGTATATACCGGCGTATATGAAACGTTTTTGACGCTGTTTGTGAGGTCCCAATATGAAATCTCGCAAGCCAGCACCTTCTTTAAGTAAAGTTAAGTGTTGCTTAATTTCCTGCAGTGTAGATTTCTTTAGCCATTCAAGGCATAGTTTTCCTACACTGTACGTTGTAACTATCCCTGGATGTTGTCTCTGGGAATATCTTGGGTCTGGCCTGGTCTGTTTGAACCCCTGTGTTGAGTTCAGGAATCTATATTGATAGTTATTAGTGTCTGTGGGCCATATCAACCATTTTTTCCAAACAGGATTTGTTCTGTTTTGGTTTAAAATATGGGATACGTCTATCTCCACATCTGTAGTGCTATTACTATCAGGTATGGGCTTCGGAATAGACGGTTTGTTTAAGTCTTTTATCTAGTCTAGGCCAAGACAGGTTGTTTGTTGAATCGTGTCATTCAGGAATATTATCTGTTCTGGGATCATGCAGGCTCTAAATAATGCTTCTAGACCTTGTACCTGCCAGTCTGTTGTACCCCAGATGGTTTGTGTCTCAATGTTGTTTTTCCAAAATTCAAAACCAAATGTAGACATTTTTTCATAACACTTTTCAGAATAAATCAATTTAGTATTTGTCAACATGTTTTTCATTCCTGTCTTATTTAACATTTTGAAATTTCTGGATCAGTGTTGTTAAACCCTGAGAAGTATGGAAATTTCTCATAAAATGTTTTCGAACTGCCTTTTGGCGGTGTGGGACAATATTCCCATTGATAATAAGTAAAAACATTTCTAGGATTAGCAGATTTATGCAAATAGTGATGACCATAATGATTAAAACAGTACATTTCTTCATAGTTTGATGAACCCTGCAAATAATCATGTTCTGTGAATTTTGCTGACATTTGTAAATCTGACATCATATTATTAATATTTTCAAAGTCCCAATCATCAGAGAAAGTACTTGGTGTCACAAAGTCACTTAAGGAAACCTTGAACTGGTGTGGATATTTCAAGAGCTCAATCGGGCCATAGATTTCGTAATCCGTTGTGTCCCATGCTACACCACCCGGTATAGGATTGGCTGTGATGCAGTGGCAGTTTCTCTTTATGGGCGTCAGGGCTCCGCCCCCGTTATATAGAGCAATAATAATTCTGAAAAGTCATTTATTTATTTCCATTTAAAAAGATGCCCCCTTTTTGTAATTTAACTTATTTTATGTTGTACACTGAGCACTGTCGAGCAGACACTGTCTGCACTGTCAGTCATCGCGTGATAGTTTGTTTTCTCCCGGGCGGGCTGAAAGAAATCTAAGTATTTGCCGGGCTGACAACCTCACATCCCTGAAGGCTGTGATGTCATCAGCTCGGCAAACACTTGGATTCAAAGCCCAGTCTCCTCCCCCTGATGGCGTAGAGGTTAAGTTTGCCCCGGGCGTTTTAAGTGCAAGCCCGGGATAACAAAACCTCCAAGTCAATCACGAAGTGAGGAGCCTTGTCACCCCATCCTTTCCCAACTCTTTACAGGGCGTGTGTGGGACACTCCTGTGATGATTCTGGAAAGGGCGTGGCAGTCAGGGACCCAAGGATCGAGTCTGCGCAGACACGACCTCTTGTGAGTGAGGCTGCTTCCCGCGTGACTGGATATCATTTCTGACATACTTCTGCGCAGCATGACTGACTGAATGTTTTTTGGTCGAGTTGGTCCAGGCAGCAGTATGAATTACTGCTGGGAGGCTGCAGCAGCTAGTCAATGGGCACAAAAGTTAGCTGTTAGGAGAGGGACGTGTGCTGTGCACATTGTGACGGTGTACAGAGTCTGCAGACAGTGTTATGTGAACTCGAGCAGTTCACCACCATCCGGTAAGGCCCAGGCCCATTTTTTCACTTCACTTTATGATTTATTTTATAAAGGGAAGCAAGTGGTGTGCCATCATGTGTCAGCAACGGGTCTGTTGCATTTCTTCCTCCAGATTATAGTGATTGTATTAGCAAGTGTCTGTGTTTCCTTTTTTTTACAGTCTTGGTTTTCATGACACAGCACTTCCCAAGCAGTCTGCACGTGACAAAGTGATGGGCTTACAGGTGCATGGTTTACTGATGCACACTGGAGAGTCAGTAAGGATGAATGAACATGAAGTTGTTCTGCTCCTGTTTGTATGGATTGTAGAACATTTTGATTTGATAACTAAATCTGTGTAGACTCATGAGAGTTATAGAGGATGAAGTCCCTTTTCGTTGTTAGTGGCTGCTGTGAATAAGGTAGCATGGCTGGAGACTGCATACTATTTGCGTTGTATGCCTTTAATAAAATCAAGTCTTTCTTTTACTGCCATAGCTACGCAAATCTATTTTATTGTTAATAAAAAATATGTTGATACTTGAGCTCAAAGCTGGGACTGTGTGTACTTGAAGTGAACATGGCAACCACTTAACTACAGAAACCTGAGGACCGTGCATTACAGACTGTTAATAAACTGTTTTTATGCAGTGAAGCAGGTGTATAGTCGGTCATACAGCACATTCAGTGTTTTCATCACCTTCACTACTGTTCCAAGTCCTGCCTGTTGATGGGAAGCAGTATTATAAATGTACAGTCTGACATCTATGTTCTCCCCATACCAAGCAGACCCTTTTTTTAACGTTGATCTACCAGTCTTCTGTGTGCCAGTTAGCTGCAAGGCTTTGTATATCATACATGTTCTAGGTTCAGCTTTTAAACAAGGTAATTAGTCAGATTTAAAGCTAAGTACTTGACTTTTCCATTTGTCACCAAGGGAGATGCTTTTCCGCCTTGCTTATAAAAGGCTTAAATCTTTAAAAAGGCCACCTTCGCACCTTGTCACCTTTGTTTTAGAGTTTGCTAATATTTTCACACCTTCACTGCCAGCTACGTTTACATGGCTGCTTTCTTTTAATTTCTCGACCCTATCCTCTCTGTATAATCACCTTTCTCTCACTTGGACTCTTATTTCACAAACGAATCCTGCATTCTCTATTTGCACTTCTTTATTTCACTCTTTAATTTCCTTTTGTGTGCACAATAGAAGGAAGCAGTGTAATGCTCTCTAGGTAACTACATCATGTACTTAAGGTGGCTCCTCCAATCGTGTGACATCTGCATTGTCAGACAAAACTTTGCTCTCATTTACATAGCCACTTTCCCACACACAGCCTCTTGGCTGATGGAAGTCTCTGAGCGTTGGAGGTGGGAAGAGGGAGAAGGGAGTGAAAGACAAAGGGCATAGCCTGTGAGAGGGCGATGAGAGAAAAGAGGAGAGGTGGGCAGAGAAAAGGCTATAGGACCTTTCAGTGCCCCTTAAGCAGATTTAGGTGTGACCAATATTGATATCTTGAGATCCATTTAAGGCACCCTTATGCAAGGTTTTTCAAAACATTTTCTTGGAGGGGAGCCAGAAGGTTTCTCGTAAAAGCTCAGCCTGAAGAGAACATGTTAGCTTTCAAAGAACTAATATTGTAATTCTATATGTTAAACTTCGATACATACAACCCTTGTCCTATATATGTTAAGTTTGCAAAGTGGTAAGAGATGCGACCATCTTCTTTGCATTCAAGGAAGGGAGTTCGGTTATTTCCATTTGGAAATCAGGACTAGAAGTCCTAAAATGCAAAGGATAACGCAGGAGTAGACGAGCTACTCATGCAAGGATCTTGAAAATGTAAGAATCGTGGAGCATCTGGTAAATCCTGGAGTGGATCGTGTCTAACGGATCTCCCTTGCGCTTCTGCATGACAAGCACTGAGCAGTAATAATAGGGAACAGATCTGTGCCATTTATCACTTGAGGAGCGCACACTTAACTGACTGAGTAAAGGGAGCTGCAGAGAACAGACAGCAGACTTGAGCTATATCAATGCATATCAATGAGACATAATTGGTGTTATGTGAACTCGAGCAGTTCACCACCAGCCGGTAAGGCCCAGGCCCATTTTTTCACTTCACTTTATGATGTTACAAAGGGAAACAAGTGGTGTGCCGTGTGCCGTCATGTGTCTACACCGGGACTTGCTCTCTTCGACGCGCACATGACCCCTGCCGTCTACCCTTCAAAACCATTCTAGCAATACCTGTGTCTCTGCTGGTGACCCCAATATCCACTTCAGAACACATGAGCAATGGTTAGAATGTGAGGAAGTGCCTCACGCTTGCCCTCCCGTTTTAAAAATTGGGACAGTTGTTGCCCTAGACCATGGTTTAGGGGGATCAGCACAGCTCGCACTCCGAAGCACATTCACCAGTATTAGGGCCCAAAGTGCCAAACTGTCCTTTAAAGGGTCAACAGGCACCCATCTGGTACCAGTGCTTTGCTGCTTGGGCATCTATTCAGGGCCGAGATTATGTTCCCAAGGGAGATTGTTTGCTCTTCTGCACCTCCTAGGCCAATTGAATCCTCAATGGCTATAATCTCAATGGGTTCCAGTTTATTAGAATCATAGAAATTCGTAAAGTGTTTGACCAATATATGTTCAGGAATGGTCCCATCTATGCTAATTGCGGAGCTACTTGAAAAGAAAGGTGCATTGACTTCCTTCCAAAATTGAGACGCATCATTCCTTGCACAGGCAACAATAAGCTGCTCCTAAGCCTCCCTTTCCTTAAACTAATGGCTTCTTTATAGAGCATCCTAAAGTTTTTTAATTTCTAGCAAAACCCTCAGCAAGCTTTTTAGAGCTTGTGTGAGGCTACTATGAGCTGGTGAGCATGACTTATCAAACCATTTATTGTGCCTCTGGCATGGTGTTGCTTAAATAGTGTTAGTTTTAATTGCTCAGTTGGCTTCTTACACATTTTGGCAAAGGCCCCTAGCACCAACCCCAGATCCGGTGCAGCACTTAGACAAAGCTCAAAGTGCTCCCTCTGATTCTCCACAAGCTTGGCTAAGAAGACCTTTGGTTCGTCGTCCCTCCATTTATGGCGCACACCCCTATTTATCATATATACGATGTGGCAAACCATCCCATTTATAGACACCAAGGGCGGCCGTAGGTTAAGGCCTAAAACAAGTGGGTTATGGTCATTCAGAACACTCTTTACAATTTAAACCTACACACCTTTCTAGCCCAAGCCTTAGATAGTGTGATAAAATCAATTAAGGGCGTCCTCCCTCTACCCGTGTACGTTACGTGACTCAGGATTTCTTTTGCAACTAAATCAATACTGGGTATGAGGCCTTGTGTCTTCAAGAGCCTATTCAATTTGTCACCACATGGGTTAAGATCAAAATGTGAGAGGCCACAAAATTCATTGTCCACTAGTAGGATACCTGCTTCTCCCACTGAACATGCCCTGAGGAGTGTGAGAGGCAAAAAGAACCCATTCTCCCACTGAGATTTCAGCATTTACAAGCCTTTACGTTTAACATAAAAAGTTGACCAGCACCTGGAATTTGTTTGTGCTTTTGTGATTTTTTTTTCCCTACTACTTTTCAGGAGAAATTCTTCTGTAACACACATTACAGCTGTGAAATTGTGGCTTCTAGAAGCAGTTACTTAGAGAAGGCTATGAATAGACCTAGGCATCCAGCTCTTGACTTCCGCCACATCTGCACCTTCCTTTATCAATCCAGTCACACCCAGGCACTTGTCCATAACTATTTAGCCATCTATGTACGCTCCCACTCTAAGGCATCCATTGACGCATCAATACAGACACTGGTGCAATAATACATTCACCAGTGTGTGTTTGTGCACGGTCAGTGACCCCATTGTGTTGTGTATGGTGCAAGTTTCAAGATTGTTCACGGAACTAATGCATATGATCCTTCGATTCTTTAACATTTAGCGCGTCACCATGTTGTTAGCTAACTCACCCGTGCAGACTACAGCGTTGGCTGACTATTTTTTTAACTTCGTTTGTGTTTCAGTGAACACGTTATATGTTGCATGTTATGTCATCGCCCTGTAAAACTACCGATTTACGATTTCATGTTTTGTGTGCACCTTATAAATCATGTAGGGTGATTGTTTATAATGTCAGTATTATTTATTTGATTGTGTCAATTTGTATTATTTAGTGGAGTAACTGATCAGGTCCTGTCTCATTTCTTTACAGACCCCTGATGAAGGGTCATTCGTTGTTGACCCGAAATGCATTGGGTTTTGCTAAAAATGTGAACAATCTTGAAACTTGCACCATAAGAAGAAGATTATGTTTGCAAATAACATTGAATATGAACTGAATTAAAATCCTAGAATGGATAAAAAATTGTCAATTTGAATAAAATTCAAACTTATGAAGAAACCAGTGTGTTTCATGCTACATTGAGCGCGCATTTTGGCGGGTAGGTGACCCTGCCCACACCAGGTTTACATTTGAAAGGCATGGCCAGACGACGTGTGACAAAAGCAGCGCCAACCTGAACAGTGTTAATACTTTGTGATTACTTTAGAAAAAAATGAGTGCACGGGAATAAAACGTATTTCCCATTGTGTTGTGGCCATACTTTCCTCAATGCATCAGACTTAAACTCGAAACAAAATGGCATAATGTTCTGCGACTTGAAATTTGTCTTTCCCTGATCCCAGCATAGCCATGACAATGCAACCTCTCCCCAGATTTCTCTGTTTCATGGAGCTGGGGAAGCCTTTGTTTTCTCTGCCCTCAAAATGAGGAGATAACAGCAAGCATCCATCTTTTCACACATTTATCTTTTCATCCATGCACACATGCTTTCATCTTTCCAGCTATGCACTCGGTCACACGCATGCATTTGCACCCTCTCCCTTCAGCCCACCAAACGCTTAGTAGCCAATAGTCCCATTCCCCCAATGCAAGGACCTAGGCATTGGCATTCATTTGTTATTTTTAGATCTTGCCTACAGATGCCTTTTAGCTGCCTGTGCGTAAAAGACATTCTGTGAACCATATCAAAAACTTCCAGCTCATAGCTAATCATTAGTTGCCTGTCTAATCGCTTGTTTGCTTGCTTATTAGTTGATGCCTCTCGTGTTTGTCATTCCCCTGGAAAATAGCTTCTTTACAATCCCTTAGACTGGGTGAGATCTATCTTTCCACTGCTTACATTCATATAACTACTTTTGTACGTCTCAGCCTACCAAACCGCATAGCTGTCTGGTTTTCTAAAGACATTGGGGCCATTCATAACCCAGGAATGCATTCCGCCAGTTGCTTACCATTAGCTGTGTGGTTTGTAACTCACATATTCTGTTTGCTGGCTTTGTTTTAGGCTGTCTGGATTGTGCCTTCCATTGCCAAAATCTTGTATACTGTGTTTTTCCACAAACTCCATTTCTGTAAACAAGCTTTTAAATCTTGTTCTTATCTTGTCACATTTGCTGTGCAATAAAAGACAGAGGTCAAATGTTAGTCTGTGTCTTCCAGGGAGCGTGGTGTTTATTTTTCTTTCTCTGATTTACGTGTGAGTAACCTCTGCGTCCCAGTTTCCCAGGGCTCTCATTAAAAGTGTAAGTAAAGTATGTGAGCAGGGGTTTAAGTGGGATGAAAAAACGGGGGGGGGTCTCTCATAGGGGCAGCCGATGTAATTATGAGAGTGGCTTAAAACTGTTGAGCTAAAAATCTGTACTTAGCATAGTGTGCTGCCCCACTGGTATTGTGTTTCTCCTGTCATTGCCTCCAGTTATATATTACGAGTGACATTAAACCTACAACAAGCCAGGACTATAGTCTTTGTCAATGGTTGTACGTTGCATAAGATAAATAAGAACAAACTGCAGCATTTTCATTATTATATACAATGAAAACATAGGTGGTTCAGAGATGTGTTACAGGTAGGAAACACTTAGAAGGCCTATTTCTGTTGGTTGTATGTGCTTGGCTTGGGGGGTCATTTTGCAAGCAGATCAGTTTGAGGATTGGGCACATTCTTGGTTTGATTCTAATGTTTTCTTCACACTTGTGCTTCAAAATGCTATATTTGGATTCCCCCTTTTTTCAACAATTTGCAGTAAATATGTGGTGTAAAACCCTCCATTTGAATCCCTTTTCTCAAAATTTTCTTGCGGGGGAGAACCCCCCTGCACCCTCCTTTTCCAGTCCAGGCACGCTCGCTTCGCTCGCTCGCTTGTTACATTGTTGTACAACATTTGTCGCTCACCACTTTCTAAATCCACCAGCCGCCACTGCTGTGATGTTTACTGATGACAGTTCTCTTTTTTCAATGTGAGAAGATCTGTGAGGCTTTAGGACCAAGTTGATGTTCTGACTTGTTGTGTCCATTGTAATATGTTTTCCATCAATAAATCTACCCAAACTTAAAATCAAGATGAGCCACAGGAGAAGGAAAAGTACACCTAACACAATCCATAATTTAATCCATGGTGAAATCAGATATGTTTCTTTGAGTTGATGAAAGAGTTCAGTCATTTTTTGTTTAAATGTTTTTGTTGCTGGCGTTCCTTCATGTTCACTTGGATCATCAGAAAAGTCATTGAAATTGATGAAGTAGCCAGATGCAGTTCTGTCAATTGTTGGAATTGCTTCCGGATTTTCATTTGTCTTTGGATACGTATGTTCAGAGGCTACATCATTGTAGACTGGTGTTTCTTGACGAACTGTTGCAATTTGGGTTTCAAGAGGCACAAGTTCAATGGCTTTGTTGTATAGTACTTTTTTATTCACTGCAGGTTTATCAAATGTGATTAGTCTCTCAGTTTGAACCTCTTGGATTGTAGCAAGGTTTGGTCTTCTGCTACTTCTTGGGAGTCCACTGGGCCTACTACTTATTATTGGCCACATGATTGTGGTTTTACCAGGTTGATTGATACAACTCTGTTCTCCTTTTTACCAGCAAGGGGCGGTAGCACTACTGATCTTGTTCCGCTGACAGCTAAGACAGGTACTGGTTTTCTGTAAGAAGGCCCAAATTCCTTCTTCACCGCGATCTTTTCTCTGACCAGATCCCCAATCATTGGAATCCAGACAGGTCTTGCTGGAACAGGTGGTTTTTCTTCAGTGGCCGTTGGCTTTAGCTTTTTGTTACTTATTTATTTATTTATTACATTTGTATAGCGCATAAATCACCCGAAGGTCTCAGAGCGCTTGCAGAGAAACTCCTAGCAGAAACCCAGGCAGGGCAGAGGCAGGTCTAGAAGAGCCATGTTTTTAGCTGTCTGTGGAATCTTAGGTAGTTGGATTCCGTCCTAATCCGGAGGGGCAGAGAGTTCCAGGCTTCGGGAGCTGTTTTACTGAAAGCCCTGTCACCGTTTCTGGCCGTACGTACCCTGGGAACACTTAGAAGAAACTTGGTGGATGATCTAAGTGTTCTCACCGGGTGGTAGACCTTGAGCTTTTGTTCTAGGTATGCCGGGCCATGCCCATTGATGGATTTGTGGACAAGGCAACATAGTTTGAATGTAATGCGTTTTTGTATTGGGAGCCAGTGCAAGATTTTTAAGCAAGGTAGTGAGGGGGTACGGGAGGGCAGGTCAAGCACCAGCCTAGCAGCGGTATTCTGTAAAACCTGCAGGCGGGCCAGCAGGGTGGTATTTGTAGAGGACAAGAGTGCGTTCCCATAATCAATCCTACTGACAATGAGTCCCTGTACTAAAGGCATACGAGCTGAGAGGGGGAGCCACTTAAAGATTTTCCACAGACTACGCATGAGGCCATAGCTGGTGCCTACTACTTTGCTAATATGTTCGGACATGGACAGTTTATTGTCGATTATTACCCCAAGATTCCTCACTGAGGATTTAGGTAAGGGGCATGAGCCAAGGGAGGCTGGCCACCAGTCGTCAGTCCAGATTTTATCTGCCTTTCCAAAGAGCAGTACCTCCGTCTTTCCTGCGTTCATCATTAAAAAGTTCCTGGTCATCCAATCATGAATGTCTACCATGCAGTTTTTAAATCTGAGTTTAGTTACAACCGGGTTCTGATTTATTGTGATCAATATTTGGGTATCGTCCGCGTAGGACACGGTCCCAAAACCGTGTGCTCGAATGACCTATGCGAGAGGGGACACATATAGATTGAAGAGCATAGGGCTCAGTATGGACCCCTGCGGGACGCCCTTGTCGTTGTCATAGAAGTTGGAGGAATGGACACCAACTTGGACCTTGGACCGTTTGTTAGTCAGATAGCTTTTTAACCATCATAGTGCGGAGCCCTCTACACCAATCTCAGCAAGACGTTCTAAAAGAATGAGATGCGAGATGGTGTCGAAGGCTGCAGGCAGGTCGAGCAAGATCAGTATGGCAGACTGGTTGGAGTCTAGTGTCATTCTTATATTGTCCACAACTTCAAGCAGGGCAGTTTCGGTGCTATGGAATGCCCTGAACCCTGACTGTGAGGGGTCACGGAGCTTGTTTGTCTCCAGATGTAATTGAGGTGTTTATTTATTAGAGACTCCATAATCTTCCCAAACAGAGGAAGGAGTGAGATAGGCCGATAATTAGGGAGTGATTTAGGGTCGGCTGAAGGTTTTTTTAAAATAGGTCTTATAACGGCCTCCTTCCAATGTAATGGGACAGAAGAGTGAAGTAGGGACTGATTTAGAGTTTTCGGTGGGCAGGGATCAGAGCAGGAGCTATTTTTGCGAGGATTTGGGGAGAGGCAGGGTCTCCAGGGGCCCCAGACTTCATTTGGTGTAAGATTGCCTCAACCTGTGCTTCGGTGCAAGATGGAAATTCCCTTAGTATGGGAATACAATTTTTGGGGTTTCTGCAACTGTTGGTAGGCAAGACTACTGTCTGACAAATGGGAGGTGACTGAGGAAAACGTTTGTGGATTTCGTTGATTTTTTCGTGGAAGTATGCTGCCACAGAATCTATCCATTCTTTAGATTCATTGAGTGGCTGTTGGCTGGCCAGGGGGTTGGTGAAGTCTTTCACAATACTGTAGAGCTCTCTCTTTGAGTTTGACGCCAAAGATATCCTATTACTAAGGTATGCCTTCTTCGCCTCGGCGATCCCTTTCATATATTGTCTGTGTGCAGCTTTATACTGATCCCTATCCTTCAAGTCTTTAGTTTGGCGCCATTTCCTTTCTACTACTCTGACTGCGTGTTTAATTTGTTCCAGATCTGGCGTAAACCAAGGTGAGTTTTTCTTAGGAGGTCTTGACACTCGAGCTGGGGCACTGCAATCTAATGCCAAACTATTGCGGATTCCAGCTCCCATGGCAGCTGTGTTAGGGTCAGTTTTGTCGGTGATGACTGGACGGGAAAAGTGCGAAGCAAAGGATTCTGAGGTGATTTTGTTCCAAGGTCTACTCAGTTTTACTTGAGTGGTTTTCCGGGATTCGAACTGCGGACACGTGATGTTAAATTTTATAAAATAGTGATCAGTCCACAGGATTGGAGCAGTCTGTATAATTTTGACTTTGGGGGAGTTCGTGCATATAAGATCTAATGCATGTTCCATAATATGAGTTGGGCCTGTCAGGAGTAGGCTTAGCTGTAGGGCGTCGAAGCTCGTGATAAGATCAACAGTATGGGGGTCATGGGTTTGATCCAGATGATAATTTATGTCTCCTAAAAGTACAAAATTCTCTGTTGCTAAAGCATAAGGCGCTATTGCTTCGACGAGCTTCTCCACAAAGTGAGTTTTGGCACCTGGGGGTCTATAGATAAGAGCCACTTTCCATGATTCTTGGTTTCCTATGGTCAAGGTGGCGATAAACATTTCACCCCAACATTCTAAAAAGGAGTCATTGATGTAAAGCTTGATATTAGATCTATAGATTATTGCCGTTCCTCCTCCCTTCTTACCTGGGCGGTCAAGCCTGTGTATTTTATAGGGGGGAGATAAGGCAACTGAGATATCGGGTGAGGAGGACTCCTGTAACCAGGTTTCTGTGATGAATAATACATCAGGACTATCCGAGTCCAGGAGTGCCCATATTTACAAGGCATGTTTAGGCACCGATCTAGCATTGCAGTACATGCAAGATAGAAGCAGCTGTGAAGCGGAAAGTTTTGTCACTGCCTTAAATCTCCTATCTCTAGCAGTATTACAGGCATAATAGAGAACAGTAGTGGACTGCCTGGTTGTATTTAAAGAGTGAAGCTCCTGGTTAGTGTAACGGATGATGCCCATTGTAGGTAACCAGCCCAGGGGGGTAGAGGGCTGGAGCAGGAGAAGAAGAAAGGAAATAAGGAAAAAAGTAAAAGGCGGGATACCTGGCGTCTGGAGTCAGCCGGGAGCGGACGGGCGCAGACGGGCTTGCCTTTGGCGCGCCTTAGGCGCTCCGCTGCGCGCGTCCGCGACTTCTTCTTGTTTCATTCAAGTCCTGTAAAACAGCCAAACGATCTTTGATATCAAAGGTTTTTTGTTTTACCACTGAAGTCTGACAATCTAGATCCTGGATGATCATTCTAGTACCGAACAAAAGTTTGTACGGAGTGATACCTCCTAGAGAATTTCGTGGCAGATTATTAAGACTACGTTGGACACTTGTTAGATGTTTGACCCACCTGCCACCCGAACCTAATACCCTCGCTGTTATATATTGCTTTATGTCATGGTTTTTTCTCTCCACTACCGCATTTCCCTCTAAATGGAATGCACTAGAGTACCGCAATGCAATGCCCATGCTGGCCATGGCCTGTAGTGTAGTTCCTATTATCCCAATAGGCTCTGCGCATTGGAATAATACCTTCAATAGTATAGGCCTAGACCAGACGTTAACTAGGTCTACTACTGTCGATATTAGACTTAAAGTTTTGGGTTTGCCAGCTAGCTCATAGTTCACTAGAAACTTTCTCGACTAGGCAAGGAGGAGTTGAACCTCCCTGGATAGACAAGAAGGGATTTAGTTTCTGACAACCATAGAACATGACAACTTTGCTCTCCCCTAATCAAGAGTGTATCTCTAGAGTCGTGTGAAAACAAAAGACGACTTATTTTACTCAGTCAGTACGTGCATTCTTAGTCTCACCAGATTGTAGAGAAAAGGAAGAGACGGGCGTGTTCAATAAAAGATGTTATTTATTGATCAGTCTCTTTTCTCATACAAGAGAAATGGATCGATATTATTGCAATACTTATGGTTAAGTAAAGTGCATACATTAAAAGCAGAAGTATAAAATAATACTGTAAAAACATTGATATGGTTTCTAAGCCATATGATGGTTTAAAATGGATAAAATAGATACATACACATATACATTTGACTAATCGTACTCAACTGGTGTTTCTAACTACGCCTACCCCAGATGTACCTGACCTAAGCCTAATACGTGGGCGGGAGTAGAAAGTAGCAGTTTAAGTTAAGTTTGTTTTGCCAAGTGACTGACTCAAGAATTCTCTGTGAGGGGTTATTCAGTTCTGTACCTGGAGTCTAGGATGAATGAGGGACGGTATCTCTCGTCTCTGGTCTCGATATTCCAGGCTGCCTGCGAGGGCTACCCGGAAGCGCCGGAGCTGGATTTCTCGGCAGGAGAAAGCAGCGTCTTGTTCTCAGCGCGTCAGGAAGGCGGGGCTGCGCCAGCGGGGTCTGCTCTGCTCTGGGCTTCGGCAAGTCTGGCTGCTCCGATCTCGTCACCACCGCGTGTGTTTGCATAGGGCAATATCGGTAATATTTATACCTTTAAGGTGCCGAGATTGACGTAAGGATGGACATAGATACGTCAATAAGGATGTCATACGACCTGGTCGTTAGCACATTCTTTTGCTGAAGTTCTCGGTGAAATCAAAACAATGGCCGCAGGGTTTTTCCCAGGTCTGTCATAGGTTTGATTTGTTTTGAGAACTCCGTATGCCTTATCAGGGGCTGGAGGAATATCGCTTGTCTAATTAGATGGCAAGCGTTATGACCTAATCAGATAACACGTTCCTGTGCCGTAGTGTGGCTTAATCAGATAACGGTTCCTGCATCATGGGGGTTTTCTGCCTCATGGGATGGCTGCTAGTTAACTTGTTAACCAGAATAGGGTCAGGAATAGGGGGATCGATACAGAACCTATAGGAATACATCACACCCACTCCACGCTAACTATGGACATATTTACGAATCTATGCATAGTAAAACATACTGTAGAGTATCGTGTATACCTTACCACCCCAAAATACATAAATGCATTTTGAAAATATCAAATATACGGAAAAAACAGTCACATGTAATATATGCACTCAAGCTGTAGAATAATGCTAAAGTAATCACGCATATCTATACATTATCACTAATTTGTATACGAGAATTTACACATGAAATGGCTCTTAATACAGAAAAAAGGTTCGAGACCATTCCATCACAGAATAAAATATTATGAACATACCAGCGGGCAGCTAATGTCTATAAAGTATCTAAAAATAGAAATGTTAGTTCTCTAAGAATAGTTCTTACTTTAAGCAGAAAATAAGTGTCCCGAAAAATTCGTAAAAATATTTTGGGGCTGCTGAAAAAAAATTGCTGTCCGTGAACTGGAGGGAAAATTGTTCATGGTATTTTGCTATTCTAGTTGAAGGCCAAATTCAGGGAACGCCGTGTGCGAGCTTGCTCAAAAGTCTCTATTTCTGCTCTGGTGAGAACATCATATCATTTAGACTGTCGAAAAAGCTGTCAACAGCTTCCTGGGAGAGTTCCACTAACTCGGAAAAGGATGTAACCATGCATTCGTGCGCATGATTGTCTCCATTGACGTTTTCATTAGAATTGTTGACAGAAGGTCGTACCTGATCAATGCTGCTTTCATCTTGAACTTCACTACCCCTTAATCGTAGTGGGGAAGCTTCCACGAATGCCGTCATCAGGATTGGTAGCCGTTGAGGGCAGCACAAAGCATGAGCCTTTATTGGACTCAACAATGTTTCTGCATCCATTGGCGCATCTGATTGTAGCGTCAGACAGGTGTCTAACACGCATTCTTCTCCGCATAGCAAGCACCTTAATACAGGTAAAACACTTCGTTGCCACATTGGTCGAAATGAAAGAAACCAAGTCATGTTCAGGTCTCTAAGCCGGGATAGTCCCAGGATTTTTGTTATCCGGTCCCGGTATCCAATGGCTAGGATTGTTTCTTCCCTTGTCGCAGGTGTTTTGTCTGTGAGATGGTTTGCCATAACGAAATATGAGGACTAGGAATAGGATTCCTGCAAATAGTCCCAAAATGAGGGGAAGTCCGCCAAAAATCGAATGGACGAAATCTGGAAAAATACCCAGTATGGCTTTGAATGGTGTTAATGCCATCGAAAATACTGTCTTAAATACTTTTGAGACTCCACTGGTATCAGAAATATTTAAGATTTCATTCAGGATTTCTGCGAAATGTATGGGGGAATTAGTTGATAACAATGAGTGAATCTCTGCAGTCGTCCTTGCGACTAGGAGATCATACGTTTCTTTTGATGACGTGAGCCTGGTCGGCGTCTGAAGAAGCACTGTTTTCATTCTGCTTAAAGTATCTATTCGAATAGAAGTAATTTTCAAGTTGGGCCATGCCCTTGCCTCCCTGTCTGGAAGGGAGCTGGGGAACAATAAGCGTCCACAGCACTTGACCTTCGCAGTCGTAGTTACGAGATAAGGAGTCCCGGGCATAAGACTACAGCATCTGCGGTCCACAATTAGAACGTAACTCCCATTATAGAGTCTTTGAAAGAATGGTTCTATCTCTGTTGCAGGTGCGCCTAGTTGGTGACATGAAAGGTTATTTGAGTTCCCTTCACAGGCTCCATGCAAACTAATTCCATTACACAGAAGTGTACCGCTCAGTGACATCGCACAATTATTGCCACTAAGAAACACTTTCTGTCCTTTATTACTGACACATGCGTGTGAATAGGGCAAGTTCCATGTTGTTTTAATGTACCCTTTTTCCATTTTTTCGTACATGCCAGCCTGTATATATTTTTGGCAGTATTGAAACCTGAAGGTAGATATTGGAATATTAATTATCCCATGTATTATCCATTCACTGACAGGTCGTTCTGACATTGTCACTGGTAATCTCTCGAGTTTCTCAATGCTCAGGATTGTATAATCAGCACCCTTTTGTGCCATACTGATTTGTTTATCAGTAAGGTTAAAGATATTGAATAGTGACGTTGTGTTGATTAAACGCCAAGGCACATAGCCTGAACGCAGATTTTGTAACGTCCAGCCAAGCTGTACAATAGAACGCAATTGAGACTGACCGTGTTGTAACAACAGTAAGTCTTGCGATATTATGTCGATTGCTGAAGACACAATGCTGTCCAGAGAAAAAATTCTGGAGGACAGAGTCATTAACCCATTGTCCACTACAGAAAGTGATTTTTCCAAATTAATACGGTCAATTTCCCGTATTCTTTCTGCTGTCTCAATTTGAGTCACCTTCCAGGCCTCGTTGTATGCTGCATATACAGAGGCTGCTATGAAACGTTTCTGACGCTGTTTGCGCGGTCCCATAATGAAATCACGCAAGTCAGCACCATCAGTAAGTAAAGTTAGGTGTTGCTTAATTTCTGCCAGTGTGGAAGTTTGTAGCCATTGAAGGCATAATTTGCCCACACTGTAGGTGGTTATTATTCCTGGGTGTTGTCTTTGGGAATATCTAGGGTCTGGCCTGGTCATTTTGAACCCCTGTGTTTTGTTCAGGAATCTGTCTTGACAGTTATTTGTATCTGTGGGCCAGATCAACCACTTTTTCCAATCAGGATGTGTTCTGTTTTGGTTTAATACATAATTTACGTCTATCTCTTCATCTGTAGAGCTATTGCTGTTCATTGTTGGTTTTGGAATAGACGGTTTATTTAAGTCTTTGATTTTGGCTAGGCCAAGACAGGTAGTTTGTTGAACAGTGTCATTTAAAAATATAATTTGTTCTGGGATCATGCAGGCTCTAAACAAAGATTCTATACCCTGTACTTGCCATTCTTTTGTACCCCAAACACTCTTTACTTCAACATTTTTGTCCCAATAATCAAAACCAAAAGTATTCATTTGTTCAAAGAATGAGTCTGAATATATCAATTTCGTGTTTGTTATCATGGTCTTTGTCCCTGTCTTATTTGCCAATTTGAAATAAAATGTTTCAGCATTACTTGTGTTAAAACCTGAAAAGTATGAATATTTGTCATAAACGGTTCTTGAGCTTCCTTTTGGAGGGGTTGCACAATGTTCCCATTGATTATAATTTAAAACATTTCTAGGTTGTGCAGATCTATGTAGAAAATGGTTACCATAGTGGTTATAACAGTACATACTATCATAATTTGTCAAACCCTGCAAATAATCATGTTTGGTAAATTTAGCAGACATCACTAAGTCAGACATCATATTATTTATACTTTCAAAGTCCCAATCATCAGCAAATGAGCTTGGTTTTACAAAGTCACTCAACGAGATCTTAATTTGGTGTGGATATTTCAGGATTTCAACCGGACCATAAATTTCGTAGTCAGTGATGTCCCATGCTACCCCACCCGGTATAGGATTGGCTGTGAAGTTGACTGAAGAAAGTTCTCTTTTCTCGACGTGTGAAGATGTGTGTGGTTTGAGGATCAAGTTGATTTTCTGACTTGCTGTGTCCATTTTAGCATATTTTCCCTCAATGAAGCGTCCCAAAGTTAGTACCATGATGTGCCAAAGTATGAGGATAAATGCACCAAAACCCACCCAAAATTCAATCCATGGAGAAATCAGATATGTTTCTTTCAGTTGTTTCAAAAGCACTTTAACTTTATCTTTAAAGGTTTTTGTTGATGGCTGTGTTTTTGATTCAGTGAAGCCTTCAGAGGAATCATCGAAGTTTATGAAGTAGCCGGATGCAGTTCTGTCAATTGTTCCAATTGCTTCAGGATTACTGTTTCTTGCATAGTCGTTTGTTACTTCATTATAGATTGGTGTGTCTCTGCTAAATGTTTTTATTTGGGTTTTCAGAGGTCTAAGTTCCATTGCATTGTTGCATAGTCCTTGTTGTAGTTCTGTAGGCGTTTCGAATGTGATTAGCCTCTTAGATTGAACCTCTGTGTTTGTAGCAAATCTTGGTGTTCTACTACTTTTCGGGAGTCCACTTGGCCTACTATTGGTTATCGGCCACATGATTGTGGTTTTACCAGGTCGATGGATACAACTCGGTTCTCCTTTTTACCAGCAAGCGGCGGTAGTACAACTGATCTTGTCCCATTGATAGACAAGACAGGAACTGCTTTTCTGTAAGAAGGCCCAAATTCCTTCTTTACCGCGATCTTTTCTCTGACTAGATCCCCGACTTTTGGAATCCAGACAGGTCTTGCTGGGACAGGTGGTGGTTCTTCAGTGGTTGTTGGCTGCTGTTTCAACTTTATGTTGCTCAGGTCTTTTCTTGTTTCGTTTAAGTCCTGCAAAATAGCCAAACGATCTTTGATATCAAAGCATTTTTCCTTCACCACTGAAGTCTGACTGTCGAGGTCTAAGACTAACATCCTAGTTCCAAATAATAATTCGTACGGACTGAATCCCTTCAGAGAATTTCTTGGCAGGTTATTTAGACTACGTTGGACACTTATTAGATGTTTGACCCACCCAGCTCTCGAACCTAATACCTTTGCCGTTATAGATTGATTTATGTCACGGTTTTTTCTTTCAACAATTCTGTTCCCCTCAGGGTGAAATGGACAAGAGTACCGCAATGTAACGCCCATGCTGACCATGGCCTCCTTATAAGCTCTAGAGCTAAAAGCAGGACCATGGTCCGAATGCAGCATGCCAATTGCGTATGTGCCGATAAAGACTCGCAAACCTTTTATAACAGTTCTGGCGTCAGCCGTTCGCTGGGGCCACATCCATATGAATCTCATGCATGAGTCCACTGCAACCAAGATATATTTATTGTTACCATCCCTTTGTAAGGGACCACAGTGGTCTAGGCAAACACAGGCTAATGGTTTATCCGAGATTAGAAGGGGCGTCTGCGCTGGACGTCTCACCGTTGATACTTTCATTCTTTGACATATTTCATATTCTAAAACATAGTTCCTTGTTTGTCTTCTCATTTGTGGCCACCAGTATCTCTGTTTTAATAATGATACTGTGGCTGAGACGCCAGCATGTATAGAAGCAAGCCCTTCGTGTGCCGCTATTATCAGTCCTAACCTATGTTCCATGTATGGAATTGCCCTATCCCCCACTCCAGGGATTCGAGCAAAAGGAACATTGTTTGCATCAGTTATGTATGAGTATTTTACTGGAAAGACTTTCGGGAGTGTTTCTATCGAATCCTTTTCTGTAGCGCTGACAGCCTGTAATATTTCGCTGTCTATTTTTGTTTTTGACCGTGTGATGGCAGCTACGGAAGCCGTTTGCACAGCTGCCTTCGCGGCCTCATCAGCCAATGAATTCCCTGCAACCTGAACGCCATCACGTTGATGACTCAGCGTATGTATCACGTGAGTCGTTGGTAGTTCTTTTTGTAATAGAACTACTTGTTCCCAGAGCATCTTATGCTTGATTGTGCCTCCTTTTGCATCCTTAAAGCCATTCTGAAGCCAGATCTGCAAGTATTCATTGTAAGACTGAACGCAGTAATACGAATCGCACACTATGAGTGTGGGGAATTCTCGATCGGTATTTTCAAGCGCCATCTTAAACGCCAGTAGTTCAGCTCGCTGAGCTGTACAATCTCCTAGAGATTGTGTCTTAGTGATAGCTGGTTTGAATTTTCCTTCGTGCCAGCGACCTTTAACAATCGCGCACGCAGCACTGTAAGCTTGTTTACCCCCTACTGCGGGTTGTGCTGATCCGTCTGTATATATTATACAGCCGTAATGTTCTAGAGGCAGAATTTCGGTCGGCGGAGGACATTCAAATTCATATTGGAGAAATTCTTTTGTTTTTAAGTTAGGATCAAATTCGTATGCCACGTCTGTTGCAGCAAGAGAATTAGCCCATTGTATCCATCTCGGATGGAGCGCTTTAGCATTTGGAATGCTTTCTTTTGTTACAGCCTCTAGGGCTGGTATTGGTGTCACGATTATTATTCGTTTACCTTGTGCCAGGGCTTGTTCTTTTGCTATAGCTGTCTGTGTTGCAGTAAGAATTTTTTCCGTTGGGCTAAATTTCATTTCAGCCTTAGTGTACAAGTGTGATTTGAATGCAATTGGTACCTTTTCTCCCTCATTAGAGGTCAGGTATGTGAATCCGCATCTTCCTGGGATGACTCGAATCACAAGATTGCGTGTGTTATCACGTGTTTCTAATTTTGTTTTAATTAACATGTCTGTTTGTAAGGATCTCAAAATTTCTGTGTGTATTTGAGTCCAATTGGTTCTTTTAAAATCTGGTTTTATTAGATCATAAAGGGGTTTGACCCTTTCTGCGTAATTTGCAATGTATGTTCTTCCGAAATTTAGGAAGCCTAGAATTGACTGTAGGTTTCTTAGTGTTCTAGGTGCTTGGAGTACGGCACATTTCTCTAGGAAATTGTCAGCCAGGCTTTTGCCTTCACTTGATAATTCGTATCCTAAGAACAGGACTGTTAGATGGGCAATTCTAGATTTTTTAAAGTTGAATTTGTAACCCTCTGCTGCGAACCCAAGTATTATGGTGTTCACTCTCTTCAAGTGAGTATCCAAGTCATCATCTGTTAGGTATATGTCATCGACATAAGATAATGCTTTGTCATCATATGTTTGTAGTAACTCTGTTACTCTCGCTGAGAATACCCCAGGGCTATTCTTGTACCCCTGGGCTAACCGACAGAATTGTTTTTGAGTGCCATTTATTGAGAACGCAGACAAATATCTGCTCTCTGGTGCTATGTTTTGACAAAAGAATCCATTAGAGATGTCTAATGTTGTTTTGTATTTTTTGCGCACTATGTTATTCATTAGTGCAGCACTATGCGAGTTTTGCACTGCAAAAGTTTTGCAACATGAGTTAAGGTGTCGGTAATCCAAAACTAGACGATATGAATTGTCTGGTTTGGAGACCGGAAACAAAGGGTTGTTCATTTGTGAGGTGCAAGTTTCAATCACCCCCTGGTATTCTAATTGATCTAGGATTTCTTTTACCTGTTTTTTAGCTTCTTGCTTAATTGGGTACTGTCTTTGTGCAGTAGGTTGTGATTTTAACTGGATTTTGTGAGGAGGAGAGTCCTCATCCCATCCTACATGATTTTTATATAAAGCAGGAGCTTGAGCTACTGCCCACTTTCTGGCAAGTGTGTATTTTTTATGAATTGGGATATGATTTGAGAAGGCAGGCATAATTATTTCTTCGCCATGAGGGCACTCCCTGACAAACTCTGGTGGCCAGTCTTTTTCAGCTAGAAGGATGTCATAGCCCTTGGAGAGATTATCCCAAAATAGTCCCCTTATTTTTCTAGTCTTATCCCCTTCTATACGTAAAGTTATTTCATATATTTTGTGAGGTTTGCTAACTCTGGTGTCTGCAGTTTCCACTTGAAGATATTCATTCGTGTCCACTGTCTCCAGAAGATTCATAAGGACTTTGCGAGCTATGCTCACTTCTGCTGCGCTGTCTAGCATTGTCTGAGCCCATTCTCCGTTTTTCAGTTGTGTCCTCAGTATTCTCGGCATTGTTTACTACCTTGATACTGGCTACCTTCTTTTTTGGAAATTGTAGTTTCTTTTTTAGATGAGCAGATTCCTTGTCTTTGGACTTGGCGTGCTCTTCTCTTTGTTCTGATAGTCCTCTTCTTTCCGATTTCTGCGAGGAAGTCTGAAAAGATTGAGAGGGACGTGTATCAATGTCTTGATATCTATCAGGCTTCTTTATATTATCCCTATTTCTAAGGTTATATCTTTTCCCAGAGGGGTCACTTTCGGGTGACCTGCGTATTTGGTTCAGAGATTTTTCTCTCCGCCGAGGAGACCTTCCTCTGGACTGGAATTTCTTTTCTTTAGGATTGGATTGTTTGTTTCCATCCCAGCTCTTTTTTTGTGATGTTGAATTATTATTAAAAAATATTTTTTCAAAACTTTCAATTAGTTGGGGCTTCACTGGTATTCCACCCAAACTATCTCTACCTAGTTCTTCATAGGATTTTTCTATAATTCTGGCAATTTCAGCTGGTTGGTCTGCTACATCTGTCTCTTTTAACCTCTGGCGGATCGCCACGTTTGCTGCTTCTCCCTTTATATTGGCTAGTAATATAGCCGAGACCTGCTTGAAGTCTTTCAGTAATTTCATACCAAGAGTTAAAGCGGGTTCTGGACCGTATTTGTCTTGAATTTGTTTTAGCACATCTGGTATTACCGAAATGGATGGAACACCGTGCGTTTTTGTGTAGATGGAAGCAAAGACTGTACCCCAAGTGTCACAGTCCTCCACGTGTGGTGCGATTCCCATTGGAAGACAGATAGTCAGAATCCTGTGTTTTTCTAACGGGGTGGTGTCTGGAAACACCGCCTCTATTTGGGTGATTTTTTGTGCTAACCAGAATGGTATTTGTTCCCGTTTAGCTGGTACTTTACCTAGGCAGGACTGTATGTTCTGTGGTGTAATTTTATTTGTGTTCCCCTGATGAGGGGTCAGCTGTGGAATTTTAATTGCTGGTTGGATTGTTGAAGTCCGCATTACATATTGGACTAATTGTCTATGTATTTTTATTAATTGTTTTAGTTGTATTAAAAGGTTTGCTGCAGACATCCCATCGATGTCTGGATGTGGTGTGTATCCGGCTAGAACCGGCCACGTTGCTCCTGGTCTACCTAATGGACCGAGCCTGGTGATGTGATTATTATGTTTTAGGGCGCCATTAAATAAGAGCAGATGCTCTTGAAATTTAAGTGGTACTTCCACCTCCTCGAAAGGAGTGTACTCATTAGGAGGGTCCTCTGTTTTGTAATAGTGGAAGACCTTTGTTACAGCATTTGCTGCTGGAAAATGTATCCATGAATAGAATACCTCTGTCTGCCGATATTCGTGTGCCTCAATTACGAATATGACCGTGCCACCTCTAGGTGTCAGTCCATTTTCTATAAGTTTTAAAGTTATAGATTTTCTTGTGTTGACCGCGATGAGTATTATCTCCGGGTCAGGGTCTTGCAGTGCATTATCAGCTGCTGCGAGTTCAGTTGCTATTCTAACTGCCTCTCTTTCTCCTTCATTGTCTGACATTGTACTGTCCAGAAGGTTATTTTGTTTCTTTGCAGATCAGGTTCTTATGGAAACAAAGATTAGATGCACAATATTTTGGAACAGTGTATCCTTCAACGTTGACTAAACCAAGGACCATACATAGGAGTTTCCTCCTGCGAGGTTTGGCGGATATTACCTTTCACCCACTCCAGACGTCTTTGGAGTATTATGGGAAAAAGGGGTCTGAGTGAAAAAGCACGACTGAGTTACTCTAAATGTCTTACGTTAGTTTTATCGCCCATCCAAACGCGTTGGGCGCCATGTAGTGTAGTTCCTATTATCCCAATAGGCTCTGCGCATTGGAATAATACCTTCAATAGTATAGGCCTAGACCAGACGTTAACTAGGTCTACTACTGTCGATATTAGACTTAAAGTTTTGGGTTTGCCAGCTAGCTCAGAGTTAACTAGAAACTTTCTCGACTAGGCAAGGAGGAGTTGAACCTCCCTGGATAGACAAGAAGGGATTTAGTTTCTGACAACCATAGAACATGACAACTTTGCTCTCCCCTAATCAAGAGTGTATCTCTAGAGTCGTGTGAAAACAAAAGACGACTTATTTTACTCAGTCAGTACGTGCATTCTTAGTCTCACCAGATTGTAGAGAAAAGGAAGAGACGGGCGTGTTCAATAAAAGATGTTATTTATTGATCAGTCTCTTTTCTCATACAAGAGAAATGGATTGATATTATTGCAATACTTATGGTTAAGTAAAGTGCATACATTAAAAGCAGAAGTATAAAATAATACTGTAAAAACATTGATATGGTTTCTAAGCCATATGATGGTTTAAAATGGATAAAATAGATACATACACATATACATTTGACTAATCGTACTCAACTGGTGTTTCTAACTACGCCTACCCCAGATGTACCTGACCTAAGCCTAATACGTGGGCGGGAGTAGAAAGTAGCAGTTTAAGTTAAGTTTGTTTTGCCAAGTGACTGACTCAAGAATTCTCTGTGAGGGGTTATTCAGTTCTGTACCTGGAGTCTAGGATGAATGAGGGATGGTATCTCTCGTCTCTGGTCTCGATATTCCAGGCTGCCTGCGAGGGCTACCCGGAAGCGCCGGAGCTGGATTTCTCGGCAGGAGAAAGCAGCGTCTCGTTCTCAGCGCATCAGGAAGGCGGGGCTGCGCTGGAGTTCTGGACTTTTTAGTTCCGTCCAGAGGTGTCAGGGGCAACACCCGAAGACTCCGGAGTTCAACCTGTCTTGGTACACAAACAAACAGAAACACGGGCTTCTCGATGGTGGCGTCAAAGACCAAAGGTTTATTACTGCAGGGACACAGAAGTCACAGAAACTACACATAGGCAGTATCTAGGAGCCTGTTCGATTTGTACAAAGAGGATTGCTCCTTATATACTAAATATTGGGCTTCAGGCAAATTCTTTACATGTTACCACAGTTCTAAACATTCGTGTCTTAAACAATAAATATTTGGAGTTGCACAGGAATCGTCAACAGTATCTGATGTCAAAACATTACGAACGAGGGGTTCCCACTAGTCCATCATACTCCCATGTCAATTCTTCATTCAAGACCCGGACCGCCTCATCGTAAATTTCGTTACCTCCCCCTAATAAAGGCCCAGAAGGAAAGGAGCAGAGCCAGGTGTAGAAGATAGAAAGACAGGATAAGAAATGTTTGTGGGTCGTAAATGGGCACGGTTACCAGCTTCGGCCGCCTAATCATGATCAGGCCAACGAACACAAGAACCAGTATGGCAGGACTGGCCTCAGGCTGGAGAGGCAGTTCTTGCCGAGTCATGCTGCTACAGCGTTGCTGGCCTAAGGTGCACGTGTCACTAGCAAGGTGAATCGCCGGTTAAAGCCTACGTGTCCTTTAATCAGAAAGAGGTCATTGCGTGTCCATTGACTATGTGAGGGCAAGGAATACAAAATGGCTTCCGTGATCTAAGATGGATGCCATGGGTAAATTACAAATGTGTTGGTAACAGGAGTGCTCTTGCTCATAGCATAGCGAAAATACCAGGATATACTAAATGGATCATTTGCGGTTCACTGATACCAAAATTATGTATTTACGACATTGTTATGAACACGAGTAAAATCGCCACGGAACCTCAGACCCTCCTTTTGCCCTTACGTAGGCAATTACTTAGTCTATATCAGAGTCAGAGTCCAATTCTATGCTCATTAGGTCAGCGACATGTCGTTGTATCATCATCCTGTCTCGTGCTTTTTCTCCAAATGCAGGTGGTTTTCTGAAACAGGTTGCAGCACAGAGACTACACAGAGCGGGACCGCATTGGATAATAAGACAGCACGAGAACAGAAATACTAAGATGACACCAATAACCATCAGAACCTTCCATCCCCACGCTGATACCAGAGTCCACAACCACTCCATGAAGGACCAGTTTCCCTTATCTACGTGTATAGAGTCGGAAATCTTATGTAGCTTAGAGATTGCTTCATAGACTGTTGGAGCATTATTAGGAATAAAGACACAGCAGCTCGATTGGATCATTCTGCATACCCCACCTCGATCTGCAAGTATTACGTCTAGAACCATACGGTTCTGCAACGTCATGAGACGATCCGCCTGAAGCTCAGCTGTTAAGTTACTAAGGGCACCAGCAGTTTCTGTAATAGTAGATTCAACTACCCGTGTTAGTTGGCGTAGATTTCTACTGTTGGCCATAGGCCCCCAAAACGGAAGGAAACCTTTGAAAAAGTCTCCAGCTTCTTGACCAGCGGTATCTTCCTTGCTGAAGACACCTCTTGCTACTCTGGATTTGTGATAATCTGAAGAAGCAGTGTATGTCGGAGGTAACAATCGAGCAATATAACATGAACCTGAAAAGTCAGCAGGCAGCCATGTATATGCTCTGTCCTGACAAATGAAGTAGGTACCCCTAGCAGTCAGAAAGGCAGGGGAGGAGTCAGACGGAAATACGTAAGTCTCAACGCACTCGCTGCTCCCTAGCTGAGCTCTCGGATTTCTCCCATTTCCTTGCAAACAGACCTGGCCTCGGTGAGGCACGACCCAAACTGAAGTGGAGCTTTTACGCTTGCTTTCTCCCAAACTAAGGCGGTACTCTGTAGAGTTCCAAGTCAAATACACCAGCAATTCATCTTTAGGATAAGATGGAGTATTATTGACGTCTTTAATCATATCAATAATTCCCTGGACTAAAGCTTTGTTGGCTGAGTTGTATTTAGTGGAACGTGGTGGACGCGGAGGATAGGTCTCAAGGGCGTATGAGAAAATGGTCTGAAAGGCCTGAAATGATCCATTATAGCTAAAAGGCAAGACTAGATAGGGAATGCCTTTATCCATAGTGTGAGGTATCAACCCACACACCCAGCAGTCTGTAGTATTAACTATCAGTTGGTGTTGATGCAAGAGCTGTACAAATGTATTGTTCATAAATTCTGAGCGTCGAGCTTGTTCGTGTTCAGGAAACGAGTGAAAAGAATGCATAGAAGAAACTGTAGAAGTAACAGGATCAAGGGGAGGCACTGTAGTTACTGGCATAAAAATCAAATGTATGCAAAAGACGATTCCACCCACCAACGTTATTAAAACAATTAAAAATATAACTGCACATTGTATTAGAAAGCATTTGCTGTGAAGTATTCTGTACAGTCTATTTCTGCGAACATAAATTACATTTTCTCGTTGTAGCTCAGGAAGCTCCATCTTCTACGACCGTTCGCGACCACTGATGATGTGTACGTAGATGAAAATGCCTCTATCAGCCCTGGGAGTTCCCAGAACTAACAGAAAGATCGACCTTGTGTCAGACCCCTGCAGATTCAACTAGGCACACAGCCACGACCCTACGGCTACCCAGACGGCAAGGCAATTTTTAAAACAAAAAGACACAATACAAAGTATTAGCAAACTTCCTGGCTGGAGGCAATGTTATAGCAATTCAAATCTGAAAATAGGCAGTTTCCTGCTTTATTTGTCCATATTGCGAGAACGTAAGTTGTATCTCAGTTTTGCAGGAGCTGTCTGATCTGGAAACAATGTATTTTCAGCTGACGTGGCAATGTTCACGTTCGCAGATGACAAATGTTCTTTTGGTGCAGATGACAAATGTTCAGGGTTCAAAAGAGCCGTTTCAGGAGGAGAATCAGAATTTGGTGAATCCGTGATTAGTTCTGCATCGCTGAAAGGTATGAACCTGGGGACTTGTTCCGTTTCAGAGGCACCGATTCCTTTCTTTACCCAGTTGTCGTAAGGAAGTGGCAGAGGCACACGTTTAGCATGAGTCGTATGGATCCAATTCCTTCTTCCGGCCACACGAATAGCAGTTCTCGTTGCTAGCAGGACCTGGAAAGGGCCAATAAATCTGGGCTGAAGGTTTTTCGTTCTTGCAAAATTTCGGATGACCACCTGATCACCCGGTTTCAGCTGATGGCCTGGACTCTCCGATGGCTTTGGCAATGCGTCGAAAACCTGTTGGTGAATAAGACTCAATTTAGCAGTCAAGTCGAAAAGGTAATCAATTAACATTGGGTATTCCAGCTGCTTAAATTCTTTCGGTCTAGGTACCCCCCAAACATTTGCAGGACGACCGAAAACTATTTCGTAGGGACTAAGCCCTACTCTAGAATGTACAGTTGCTCTTGTTGATAGCAAAGCCAAAGGCAATGCGTCTGGCCAGGACAAACCCGTGGATGCTTGTATCTTAGCGAGCTTCAGTTTAAGGGTGCCATTGTAACCCTCGACTAAACCCGCGGACTGGGGATGATTCGCACTATGAAATTTTTGCCTAATCCCTAGGCCGGCACACACACTCTGCATAACTTTCCCTACGAACTCACTTCCGTTATCTGACCATACAATCCGTGGCATTCCGTATCGGGGGAAGTATTCTTTGAGAAGAATTTTGGCAGTGGATAAGGCAGTATTGTCCTTTAGTGGGTATGCTTCGATCCATCTGGAGAAAGCACAAACTACCACTAGGACGTATTTCAGGTTATTACAACGATCCATGTGAATGAAGTCTAGCTGGATCACTTCAAAGGGGCAGGAAGGAGGAGCGAAGTGACCTGCAGGTGTGGGGATTCCCTTGCCAGGATTATGCATCAAGCATACCATACAATTTCTCACCACTCTCTCTGCACACTTACTAATTCCGTCATTCTTCCAGACTGGAGCCAACATCTTACAAATCCCTTTTGAACTGATGTGCGCTGTTCCATGTGCCATCGTCACTACTGCAAGCACATACGCATCAGGCAACATCCAACGCTGTTGTTCCGACAAGTCAATCCAACATCCACTCGAGTCCAATTTACCCGTGCTCTCTCTCCATGCAAGTTTTTCCTCCTCAGTCGCCTCTTTCTGAATTTCCTTCACGCTTTCCACTGTGTCTTCACACATTCCAGACTCAGAAATCCATCTTGCAGACGTTGCAACATACATTCCACTCATCATATTTCTAGCTGTCTGTTTTGCAATCTCATCAGCAAAAGCATTCCCACGACCAACATCATCCGTGATTGCTTTATGAGCACTGCATTTCACAATCGCAACTTCAGTCGGTAAGGTTAGAGATTCCAACAAGTCATTAACTAGCTGACCATGTTGAATCTTAGTCCCATGGGACGTAATGAAACCTCTCTCTTTCCACAAACGGCCAAAACTATGGGCCACGCCGAACGCGTACTGACTATCTGTGAACACATTCACTCTCTTTCCCTTAGCTAAAACGCACGCTCTTGTTAGCGCGATCAATTCTGCAGCCTGGGCAGAATTCTGACTCACTCTTGCAGTCTCCACAATCGTACTCAAAGTCGTTACTGCATAAGCAGCAGTCACATCACCATTCTCCAATTTGAAACAAGACCCGTCAACATACAACGTGCCATCTGGTTCTGACAACGGAGTGTCTTTTAAGTCGATTCGTCCTTTTGTTTCTTCCTCAGTTCTGAAACAACAGTCGTGTGGTTCGGGATCACTCGACTCTTCGCTAGTCGGCAACAATGTTGCTGGATTCAATACATTGCATCTTTTGATCTGAATATGACTAGCTAATAGTGTCAGTTCATAGCCTGATAATCTAGCACTGGTAAGGTGTTGCGTCTTGGTTCGGTTCATGAGTGTATCCACAGCATGAGGAACCATAACTACTAGCATGTTGTTCATTACTAAACCAGCAGATTGTCGAATGGAAGCTGCAGCTGCGGCTGTAGCTCTCAAGCAACTAGGCAATGCTCTAGCTACCGGATCTAACGTTGATGAAAAATACGCACAAGGGCGTTGTTTATCACCAAATTTCTGCGTCAAAACACTCAATGCACAACCTTCTCTCTCGTGGACATAGAGCGTAAATGGCTTACTGTAGTCGGGTGTACCCAATACAGGTGCTGAACACAGTGCATTTCGTAACTCAGAAAAACTCTGCTGACATTCAGCAGACCATGGTACCGGACTCGGGACACCTTTCCCAGTCAAGGCTACCAATGGTTTTGCTAAAAGAGAAAAATTTGGGATCCATTGCCTACAATATGAGGTAATACCTAAAAAGGCACGTACTTCTCTCTGTGTGCTAGGAACGTTCATCTGTGTAATTGCTTTTATTCTCTCTGGGGTCAGCTTCCTTCCCTCCTTTGACAAGAGATGACCTAGGTAGGTCACTTCTTGGCAGCAGTATTGCATTTTTGAAGGTGACACCTTGTGATTCAAATCTGACAAGTGATGCAATAAAGAAATCGTAGCTGTTTTGCAAGTTTCCTTGTCATCGGCAGCCACTAGAAGATCATCGACATACTGTACTAAAGCAGAACCACGAGGAAGTACGAAGGAATCTAACTGGCTTTTTAATGCTTGACTGTAAATGGATGGACTTTCACAATAACCTTGTGGAGCGCGTTTAAATCTAAAACTTCGTCCTCCTAGAGAGAAACCGAAAATATCTCTGCTTTCCTCGGCTATCGGAATGCTGAAAAAGGCATTTTTCAAGTCGACAACTGAAAACCATGCTGCTGTAGCAGGAATCAACGTTAACAATGCAGTAATGTCTGGCACCACAGGAAACTGTGGGATCACAATTTTATTAACCTCTCTAAGATCAATTACGAACCTGTATACTGGAGGTTTTGTAGGGTCAGTTCGTTTCAGAATAGGCAGTACAGGACTATTACAGACATTACCTCTAGTCTCTTCTACAACATCTTTCTTGATCAGGTCTTGTACTATCAGTAGGAGCGCACGCTCACCTTCACTAGAGATTCTGTATTGTGGAATTCGTGGAAGTTTGACATTTGCTTTCAAAGTTACTACATAGGGTGGAATTTCCAATAGACCTACATCATTAGGACCAGTCGCCCAAAGAGTATCAGGGAGTGAACGCAGCTCTGGTGGGAGCGCATCCATTGACAAGTACATCGGGGAGATTATTCTTTTACCCAACGTAAGCTGTACTCCCGCTGGAGAACAGTACAATGTCGCGTACAGGCGTTTTAACAAGTCTAAACCAAGCAGATTTTCGTTACAACCTGTCGTCAATTGACGGGGTCCAACAGAAATAGACAAAGGACCAGAAACAGGGTTGTGAACAGGGGCGCCCGAAAAACCTACTGAAACGTTTGTTGAGCCAGACAAAGGTGCGCCAGGGAGTTTCGCATGTATGATAGAACTTTTTGCTGCACCAGTATCCAACAGAAACGGTTCGACTATACCTGATGTTGCTACTGCGACATAAGGCCCACTCTGATCTACTGGTACTGATACTACTCCCTCTCTTTGTCCATGGCTGTCCTAGTATTCACTTTGCTGACCTTCCTCACTGGCTTCATAATAGTCTTCGACATGATACTGTGGAGACCTATTCTGTTGGGCAGATTGTCCATTACGCTGGTCGAAATAATTAGAAGGGCGATCACTTGTCTGTGGAGGCATAGCACCTCGTCCTCGACCTCTAGAGTTTTGCATAGAACTACCACGACCTCTCTGAGCGGCTGCATCATTATTTTGCGCCCGAACTGGACAATCGCTTTTGTAATGACCTTCCTTTTTGCAATAAGCACATTGATTCCATTGGTATTGTGGCCTTTGAAAATTATAATCCGTTCTTTGATATGACCCTTGCTGCATATTAGTTTGATTCGTGCGAGGCGGATAAGCTTGCTGTAAAAGTACTTTAGTTTTTAAATCTTTCGTCTTTTTATCTAATTTTTCCTTCTCTTCTTTATCCCTATTTTCGTAGTACTGAGCAGTCGCGAGTATTTGCGCAGTCGTAGAGACAGCCCACGCACTTTCAGAATTCTTTAATTTACTACTAAGTTCCGGCGACAGATTGTGCACAAATTTATCAACAAATAATCTCTGGCCTCCTTCTGTGCTCATATCCTGACCACTATGATCCACGAAAGTCTCTTCGAATCTTGTGAAAAAGTCGGAGACGCTTTCGTCTTTCTTTTGTTTGCACGCGGACAATTTATCCCAGTTAACGCGTAATGCAGGCATTAAGGTTTTCATTAAATCGATTATTCTACCAGGCAAGTCAGCAATTAAAGGTTCAGGTTTGGAACCACCTATTTGTTGACCATCCGCGGCAGTTATAGCTGCCCAGTCACCACCTAGGGCAACTGGATGATTCTCTTTACGAATTTTAGCCCAAATTGGTTGCGGTACTACGTTACCAAATAGCAGATCTATGTCAGCAAGATTCAATACACAAGCGTCAACTGTTTGAGCCAACTCTTTGTAGTATCCTGCAGGATTTTTACGCGGATCTGGCAAGGCCTGTTTCACTGCTAATACTTCAGCTCGCTTCCATGGAATATGTATCCATACTCTCTGGAATTGAGCTGGAGCGGCTGCAATACCAAGCGGTGCATTAGCTTGCACAGCTTCACGCCAAATTGGTGGAACCTCTCTCATTGGGTATTGACGATTTCGTTTCGTACTACGTTTCTCTAACTCTCTTGGTGAAAGAAGGGATGAGTCGGATCTATAACTTAAAATTAGTTCCATCGCTTCTTTTATATTTTGACCAACTATCATACCTGTAGCAAACTCTTTCTGAACATTAATTAATTCCCCTAGATTTGATTCAGGGTCATCCTCTTCCAATTCCTCACGTAGAAGGAAACACATTTCATCGAACACATATCGTTGTGTCGGTTCGTTCCATTGCATAAATGTATCTAATACATTTTGTACATTATATCTTCCAACTTTCGAAACCCATCTAAGGGCAGTGGAATCTAGTATTCCTCTTTCTTCAGTACTGGGAAGCTGACTACGTCTCTGCACAGAGTCAGAGGTAGGAGTCTTAATCAGAGTTTTATAGAAGGGAGATAGAATATTAGAGACAGAATCAGTGATTCTTCGACGAACAGAAAGCGGAGTCATAATATTAGCAGAGGCAGAAAATAGAGTAGCAGTTGGAACAGATAGATTAGGAACAGTAGGAGTAGCAGGCAAGATAGCTTGTGAACTAGCAGGTGTGAGCGATACAGCCATAGGTAAAGAGGTCGGCAACCCTGGAAGAGGGGTTGTCGAAGGAACATTAATATTGACCACAGGAGGTACAGGACCTTGATTCAGGGGAGCGGGAACAGGGACACCAGGTTGTCCAGCAACCGGTAATTGAACATTCGGTATAGGCGGAGCCGTAGCACCTTGTGCATACGGTGGGGGTGATCGTAACAAGTAAGACAACAGGGGATCCTTTTCAGGGTCCTCTACTATCTTAGCCGTACTCGATGGCAAAGCAGGATAGCACTTGTCTATCGCTAAATTACGCTCTCTGTCGGCCATCTCCATCGCTTTCTCAGACTCGTTGAGTTGCAGCTGCCTAGCAGACTGTTCTAAAGTCAACTCTTGCTCTTTCTGTTCTTTCTTCAGCTTTTTAATTTCTCTCTGTTTAGATTCTTTTCGCCAATAACGGAAAGAATCAAACATTGCCGGCCGGGCTTTCTTCTTAAACAACCTTCTTTCTAGATTATCGAGGACTTCAGGTTCGAAACTACCATGTAGTGGCCAACTAAGGACACCGTCTTTCTCTGTGTAGCGGATCCATACCTCATTATAAGAGATAGGGCCCACGCCAAATTTGCAATATAGATCATAAAGGGGAGTTCCAATCGGAGGAACCAAACACGAGTCCTCCAACTGGGAATCACTGTTGCAACTAAAACAAGACAACATACAATTTTTCCGACTTACCATTTTATAATCCGGAACACAAGACAAACAAGACACAAACAGAAAAGATGCGCACTCGAACCACGAACTTAGGCCTACCAGAACTGACAAATGTATCGATACCTGAACTGAACAGAATGATTATCGTAACCAGAATAACCAGTGATAATCTTACAGAACTGAACTGAACTGAGAACTAAAAGGATTATCCAAACGGGAGCAATCCTCATAAAATATTTAACTAGCAACCACTGAATACTTAACTGAGGCACTGAAGACGTCACCAAGGAGAAACCCGTCACGTTTCGCCGTACTGAGGACTGCACCTCGGGTCCAAGACAGGGCGACGGTCAAGGCAACGGAGCACTGCAGCCGTCTGAACGGGAACCCTCGTGGAAGAGAACGTCGGGGCCACTTTTGCGATATGCCGGGATCGATGAAGTGGGGCGCCTCCCTCTGAAATCTTCACACGAAGCTCCTCGAATTCTTCAGGCTTTTGGACCGGTACCGAATGACGTCGCCCCACGTTGGGCGCCAAATGGAGTTCTGGACTTTTTAGTTCCGTCCAGAGGTGTCAGGGGCAACACCCGAAGACTCCGGAGTTCAACCTGTCTTGGTACACAAACAAACAGAAACACGGGCTTCTCGATGGTGGCGTCAAAGACCAAAGGTTTATTACTGCAGGGACACAGAAGTCACAGAAACTACACATAGGCAGTATCTAGGAGCCTGTTCGATTTGTACAAAGAGGATTGCTCCTTATATACTAAATATTGGGCTTCAGGCAAATTCTTTACATGTTACCACAGTTCTAAACATTCGTGTCTTAAACAATAAATATTTGGAGTTGCACAGGAATCGTCAACAGTATCTGATGTCAAAACATTACGAACGAGGGGTTCCCACTAGTCCATCATACTCCCATGTCAATTCTTCATTCAAGACCCGGACCGCCTCATCGTAAATTTCGTTACCTCCCCCTAATAAAGGCCCAGAAGGAAAGGAGCAGAGCCAGGTGTAGAAGATAGAAAGACAGGATAAGAAATGTTTGTGGGTCGTAAATGGGCACGGTTACCAGCTTCGGCCGCCTAATCATGATCAGGCCAACGAACACAAGAACCAGTATGGCAGGACTGGCCTCAGGCTGGAGAGGCAGTTCTTGCCGAGTCATGCTGCTACAGCGTTGCTGGCCTAAGGTGCACGTGTCACTAGCAAGGTGAATCGCCGGTTAAAGCCTACGTGTCCTTTAATCAGAAAGAGGTCATTGCGTGTCCATTGACTATGTGAGGGCAAGGAATACAAAATGGCTTCCGTGATCTAAGATGGATGCCATGGGTAAATTACAAATGTGTTGGTAACAGGAGTGCTCTTGCTCATAGCATAGCGAAAATACCAGGATATACTAAATGGATCATTTGCGGTTCACTGATACCAAAATTATGTATTTACGACATTGTTATGAACACGAGTAAAATCGCCACGGAACCTCAGCGCCAGCGGGGTCTGCTCTGCTCTGGGCTTCGGCAAGTCTGGCAGCTCCGATCTCGTCACCACCGCGTGTGTTTGCATAGGGCAATATCGGTAATATTTATACCTTTAAGGTGCCGAGATTGACGTAAGGATGGACATAGATACGTCAATAAGGATGTCATACGACCTGGTCGTTAGCACATTCTTTTGCTGAAGTTCTCGGTGAAATCAAAACAATGGCCGCAGGGTTTTTCCCAGGTCTGTCATAGGTTTGATTTGTTTTGAGAACTCCGTATGCCTTATCAGGGGCTGGAGGAATATCGCTTGTCTAATTAGATGGCAAGCGTTATGACCTAATCAGATAACACGTTCCTGTGCCATAGTGTGGCTTAATCAGATAACGGTTCCTGCATCATGGGGGTTTTCTGCCTCATGGGATGGCTGCTAGTTAACTTGTTAACCAGAATAGGGTCAGGAATAGGGGGATCGATACAGAACCTATAGGAATACATCACAGGCCTCCTTGTAAGCTCGAGAGCTAAGCGCAGGACCCTGGTCAGAATGTAGGATGCCAATTGCGTATGTGCCGATAAAGACTCGCAAATCTTTTATAACAGTTCTGGCGTCAGCCGAGCGCTGGGGCCACATCCAAATGAATCTTGTCTTAATAATTATGGGATCGCCTTTTTCCGTCTGGATTTTTGCGTATAGATAGCCTAATGCTTTCTAATAGAGGTGTCTGGGCTTGTGTCTTGTCCGGTTCACAACTGCGATCTCTGTTGCAGTCCTGACAATTCATGGTAAAGTTATAAATTTGCACGCTCATCCCCAGCCACCAGTATTGTGATTGTAATTCTATTAGAGATTTCAAGATCTCTTGGTGCCTCAGACCCATTCCCATGTGTGCTTCTTGAATCAAGTAAGCTCTCCGGTTCGTGTTTGGAATTACTCTATCCCCCACTCCAGGGATTCGAGCAAACGGAACGGAGTTCGCATCAATTATGTATATATTTCTGAGTGGATAATTTAGAGGTAACGCCGCATAGTTGCCTTCCATTGAGGCTTTTACTGCTAGTAGCGTTTCACCGTCTATTTGCTTTTTAGAACGCTTTTTTGTGGCTACCAATGCCGGTTTGACAGCTGCCGCTGTGGCTCTGTTAGCCAATGAATTCCCTGCAACGTGAACGCCATCACGTTGATGACTCAGTGTATGTATCATGTGAGTCTTTTGTAGTTCTTTCTGCAAAAGAACTACTTGTTCCCAAAGTTTTTTATGCTTGATTGTGGCACCTGTCTCATCTTTGTAACCGTTTTTGATCCAAGTCTGCATGTCCTTATTGTAAGACTGTACGCAGTAATGCGAATCGCACACTATTAGTGTGGGGAATTCGCGATCTGCATTTTCAAGCGCCATCTTTAAAGATCTTATTTCAGCTCGCTGAGCTGTACAGTTTCTGAGTGATTCAGTTTTGGTGACCATCGGTCTGAATTTACCTAAGCGCCAGCGACCTTTAACAATCGCGCATGCTGCATTGTAAACTTGTTTTTTCACAACGTAGTGTTGTGCAAATCTGTCCATGTAGATTACACAGGTGTACTGTTCAAGAGGCAGAATTTCGATCGACAGAGGGTATTCATGTTCGTATTCCAGATCTTCTAGTCTTTTCATTTTTGGATCAAATGCGTGTTTTACGTCTGTTGCAGCAAGAGAATTTTCCCATTGTATCCATTTAGGATCTAATGCCATAGCATTCGGAATGATTGGTCTTGTTACTGCCTCAAGGGCTGATACTGCTGTTAAAACAGATATGCTCTTCCCTTGGGCTAGGGCTCTTTCTTTTGCTACAGCAGTTTGAACCGCAGTCAGAATCTTTTCAGTAGAACTGAATTTCATTTCAGCATGTGTGTACAAGTGTGATTTATAAGCTATTGGTACCTTTTCTCTCCCCTATTAGAGGTCAGGTACGTGAATCCGCATCTTCCTGGGATGACTCGGATTACAAGGTTGCCTTCATTTGCACGTGTTTGCAGTTTTGTTTTCGTTAACATGTCTGTTTGTAATGTTCATAAAATTTCTGTGTGTTTCTGAGTCCAATTAATTGGTTTGAAATCAAGTTTTATTCCTTTAACCTTTAAGATAACTTTATTTCGGTCATGGACCATAAAAGTGCAGATAAAATACATACAAGCACTGTAATAAAATCCATTGGTAAAAACAATAAAAAAAGTTATTAAACAGTAAGTTATCAAAAAGAGGGCTGTTGCCCCAGCTAATTCGTTGTAAGAAAAGTAGCCCTTCTGCGCCACATACCATATAAAAATCGGGAAACTGAAAAAACAATAGGAGGGGAGGTGTCATATGTTAAAACTCTGCAAGCCTGTGCGCATTGTTTAAGTCCCACGTTTCTGCACAGCGTTGTCAACCAGCATTTCCGTATTTTACTATACGCCGGGCAGAAGAACAGAATATGCGCAATGTCTTCTATACTATTGTTGCAAGCTGGGCAGGTTTCCTCCTTTGAGTCGGTCCATTTGGAAGTCAGTGCCCTGATGGGTAGGCAGCCATGTCTTAGTTGTGTGTATAATTTCCTTGCAAGGGGAGGCTGCACTAAATCTAAAAATTCCTCCCTCTTGGGCGCGATTTTCACCTGCAAGAATTCAGTGGACAGCCTGCCCAGAGTTGTCGAACGATGCAACACGGTAGAACTGTAATGTCTGAGAGAGGCCAACAAGTCCGACCTCAGCAACCTCGGGCAACTCTCTTCAGGGGATTCCCACAGTGAGGCAAGCCAATTTGGTAAGAGAGGGCCTTGATGTGGAGATAGCCAAGGTATATTTTTGTTCTTTATCAGCCCCCAAACTGCAGAAAATTCCGCTCTGTAATCTACAAGCTCCGGTACGGACCAGAGCCTTCTCCAGTAGAGCAGGGGTCGTGCGGCTATCACTTCTATGATGGACTCAAGGCACAGGTCTAAGCACAACGGTATGAGAGGGGTGCTTTGGGGTAGACCCACCAGATTTCTCATAAAGATCTGCTCAACCTTTAGTAGATTCATTGCATTCTTGTGCCCCCAAAGTTCTGCACCATACATAACTGCTGTCCTTGCCTGGGTTCTGTAGATCTCAAGCACAGGGGCAGCTGGTTTGAATTGTGATGATTTATGAAATTTGCCGATACCCCCTATGGTCTGAGCAAGTTTCAGGGCAGATCTAGATACCTGGCATCCCCAATCAAAATCTTCAGTCAGCGTGACCCCCAAATAGACAAAGGTTTTCACCCGTTCGAGTGGGGTGCCATTCAGTACAGGGTTCGGGCGGGTGTGCCTCGGGGGATTGAATATCATAAACTTGGTTTTCTCCAAGTTTATCTCCAATCCCCGCGAGGCACAAAAGGCTGCAAACCCGTCCAAAACCCGCTGGATGCCCGTTGATGTTCGGGGACAACAACAAGGTGTCGTCCGCAAACATCAAAGCGGGCACCCGGCCAGTAGCCAACCACGGGGCGTCACTATCCCTGACACCACCCAATTCATCCACCAAGCCGTTAACGTAAAGACTAAAGAGTGTAGGGGCCAGGACACAACCCTGACGAACGCCCCTGGATACGGGGAAGCGGGTCGAGAGTTCTCCGTTCCTCCCACACCTCACCTGGGCATAGTTCCCTGCATGTAGTTGTATCAAAACGTCTAACAAGTAGGTTGGAAGGCCTAGTTCTTCCAGCACCCTCCATAGTCTCTCCCTAGGTACGAGGTCGAAAGCGGCCCGCAGGTCCACAAAGACAAGGTAGAGGCTGCCACCCTCTGCTCTTGCAGTTTTCCAAAAAAGGATCTGCAGCCTGAAAATTTGGTCCAGGGTCGAGATGCCAGATCTAAATCCGGCTTGGAGGGTGGTCAGTATTGCATTTTCCTCCATCCACCTCAATATTCTGTCCAGTAGGATCCGGCCCATTAGTTTTTGAGTAGTATCTAGGAGACTAATGGGCCTATAGTTAGATGGATCTAACGGGCTGCCCTTCTTATAAATGGGGACGATCTCAGCTCCCAACCAGGTTTCCGGTAACTTGGAACCCCAGAGGACCGCATTGAACAGAACTGCA
The DNA here is from genome assembly GCF_964261635.1 of Lissotriton helveticus. Taxonomy (NCBI): domain Eukaryota; kingdom Metazoa; phylum Chordata; class Amphibia; order Caudata; family Salamandridae; genus Lissotriton; species Lissotriton helveticus. Next base: position 495,179,865 of record NC_136067.1, on the reverse strand, counting down.
AGGTACGGTGCCCAGATTTTGGGCTGGGAACGAAAATGGTCTCCAGGTAATTTGTCAAGGCCTGGGGCTTTGTTTAGGGGCAATCTATCAATAGCAGATTCCACTTCCTTGATAGAAATACTCTCCAGATTTTCATAGGAAGTCGTCTCCCGGGCATCCAGGAGGCCCAGCCGATATCCCAAGCCCAAGGCCCCCGGCAGTCGGTGCTCGTGCAGGAGGTCACGGGCCGGGGAGATCCGCAGGGCACTGTCTGCCTCTGACATCTGGTCCTGGCGTTGGTAAACATAGGCAACATTCTCGGGACTTGTGTAAAGGGCTGCAAAATGTGCCTCCCATACTGAGGGAGCAATATTTGGTAAAACAGCCTCTCCTCCCCCTTTAGCACCTGAATTGACTATGGCCCAAAATGATTTAGCATCTTTTGAGAGGAGCGCATATCTCAGTTGTTCCCATCTTGCTTCCTCCCACTCTCTCTTACCCCTGATGATCTCCTTTTTGTACAGCAATCTAGTTGCCCTGATTTTTATATTATCTTTGGTTTTGATTGCCGCAAGGAGGTCCCTTTTTAATTTCTTATAGGCACGGTCAAACCAGGGGTGCGTCCTAGGCGTACACCGCTTATTCCCACTTGCTGGGTAGAACAATTCCCCTAGGGTCACGGCTAACTGCCTGTGTATTTCTACGGCATGTTGACAAGAAGTCGGATCGCCCATCTCGCTAATGCGAGGAATTGCGATCTGATATATTTTTGCAAGCCGGGCAGGGGAGACCACGAAATGCGGCCATTTAATCCTTCTCCTGTTGTTAGTTATCATGAGAGTTAGCATCACCATGGCAGAATTGGCGTCGGGGTTTGTTAGGCCAAAGGACCCTAGCTTCAGGGTTAAAACCAAGGCATTATGGTCACTGTCATGTCTTGGCACAACCCTAAATTCTTTCAGCCTGTCCCAATGTTTTGCTTCCAACATGAGATAATCAATGATGGATATCTGGTTTGCCCTATTATACATGGCTAGCCCTAGGCAGTCGGGATCCAATCTCCCATTGCATGCCCACAGAGACGTTGCAAGGGAGAGGGACATTATGTGGAGCACCAATGGAGTCCAAGCCCTGACCGGGGTGATCTTGGGGTCGGGGATGCGCCAGAGTGAGTCTACTTCATCTTGTTCGCATGACTCCAGGGTACCCAGAGGCTCGAACTGGCAATTAAAATCGCCACCAAGGATTATCGCAACTGAGGGGTCCAGTGCCTGAATAAAGATATTGAGGGCTTTAATTGTGTCCAATTCCTGCCCATACTTGACTGGCCTTGAGTAGATATTTATTATAGCTACTTGTTGTTTGTTTTGGGGTGTTAAGTGTCAAGTTGTATTAATTCATAGAGAGGTTTAACCCTCTCTGCATGATTTAGAATGTAAGTTCTTCCGAAATTCAGGAAACCTAGAATTGATTGTAAGTTTTTCAGCGTTTTTGGACACTTCTCTAAGAAGTTGTCTGCTAGGCTTTTGCCTTCACTTGATAGTTCATATCCTAAAAACAGGACAGTTAGGTGGGCAATTCGTGACTTTTTAAAGTTGAATTTGTACCCTGCAGCTGTGAACCCAAGTATAATGGTGTTCACTCTTTTCAAGTGTGTCTCTAGGTCATCGTCTGTAAGATAGATGTCATCGACATAAGATAATGCCTCATCATCATACATTTGTGGTAACTCTGTTACCCTTGCTGAGAATAATCCTGGGCTGTTCTTGAATCCCTGTTGGAGTCGACAGAATTGTTCATGTGCCCCCATTGTTGAGAAAGCGGTCAAATACCTACTTTCAGGTGCAATGTTTTGACAAAAGAAACCATTTGAGATATCTAATGTCGTTTTATATTTCTTGCGCACGATATTATTCATTTGTGCTGCACTGTGTGAGTTTTGTACTGCAAATGTTTTGCAGCATGAGTTTAGGTGTCTGCAATCCAAAACTAGACGATATGAATTGTCTGGCTTGGAGACAGGAAACAAAGGATTGTTCATTTGTGAGGTGCATGTTAAAATCACCCCCTGATATTCAAGTTGATCTAAGATCTCCCTGACTTGTTTTTTAGCTTCTTGCTTAACTGGATACTGCCTTTGTGCAGTCGGTTGATTTTTTAACTGGATTTTGTGGTGAGGGGAATCCTCATCCCATCCTACGTGATTTTTATATAATACAGGGGCTTGGGCTACTGCCCATTTACTTGCAAATGTGTATTTTATATGAATTGGAATTTGATTTGAGAAGGCAGGCATAATCATTTCTTCACCATGTGGGCACTCCCTGAAAACTCTGGTGGCCAGTCTTTTTCTGCTAGAAGGATATCATAGCCTTTCGAAAGGTTATCCCAAAAGAGACCCTTTATTTTCCTAGTTTTGTCCCCCTCTATACGTAATGTTATTTCATATAATTTATGGGGTATGCTAACTTTGGTGTCTGCAGTTTCCACTTGAATGTATTCATTCGTGTCCACTGTCTCCAGAAGATTCATCAAGATCTTGCGAGCTATGGTCACTTCTGCTGCGCTGTCTAGCATAGTCTGGGCCCATTCTCCATTTTTCAGTTGTGTCCTCAGAATCCTCGGCATGTTTTATTTTAATACTAGCTACCTTCTTTTTTGGAAATTGTAATTTTTTACTTTGATGAGCAGGTTCCTTGTCTTTGGACTTGACGTGCTCTTCTTTGTGTTCTGACCGTCCTCTTCTTTTCGAATTCTGTGAGGAAGTCTGAAAAGATCGATAGGGACGGGTATCATTATCTTGATATCTGTCAGGTTTTCTTAATTTATCCCTATCTCTAAGGTTGTATCTTTTCTCAGAGGGCTCCCTGTGGGGAGACTTGCCTCCTCGTTCTGGAGATCTATCTCTCCGTTGAGGAGACCTTCCTCTGGACTGAAACTGTTTTTCTCTGGGAGTAGTTTGTTTATTACCCTCCCACCTCTTTTTTGGAGTGATGAGATTATTTTTAATAAAGGTTTTTTCAGGATTTTCAGTTAGTTGTGGTTTTAGTAGTTTCCCACCCAAACTATCTCTACCTAGTTCTTCATAGGATTTTTCTTTGATTCTGGCAAGTTCAAAAGGTTGTTCTGCTATATGTGTTTATTTCAATTTCTGGCGGATCGCCACAGATGCTGCTTCGCCTTTTATGTTTTCTAGTAATATAGCTGAGACCTGCTTAAAGTCTTTCAGTAATTTCATACCTAGATTTAAAGCAGGTTCTGGACCATATTGATTTTGAATCTGTCTTAGTACGTCTGGTATAACCGCCATGGATGGAACACCATGTGTTTTTGTGTAAATCGAAGCAAAGACTGTGCCCCAAGTGTCACAGTCCGCCACATGTGGTGCGATCCCCATTGGAAGATTGATAGTCAGAATTTTGTGTTTCTCATTAGGAGTAGTATCAGGAAATACTGCCTCTATTGGAGTAATTGTTTGAGCTAACCAGAATGGAATGTGTTCCCGTTTTGCGGCTATTTTGCCAATGACTGATTGTATAGTCTGTGTTGTGATTTTATTTGTATTCCCCTGGTGAGGGGTGTTTTGTGGAATTCTTATTGCTGGTTGGACTGTTGAAGTCCGCATGACATATTGGACCAATTGTCTATGTATTTTAATTATTAGTTTTAGCTGAACTAAAAGTTCTCGATCTGACATTTTTTCAATGTCGGGATGTGGTGTGTAGCTGGCTAGAACCGGCCATGTGGCTCCTGGTCTCCTTAGTGGACCGAGCCTGGTAATGTAATTTTGATGTTTTATGGCGCCATTAAACCAGAGCAGGTGCTCTTGGTATGTTAGTTGAATTTCAACATCCTCGAAAGGGGCGTATTCCGTTAGAGATTTCTCTATTTTGTAATAGTGGAAATCGTGTGTTATTGGATTTTCTTCAGGAAAATGTATCCATGAATAGAATACCTCTGTCTGCCGATATTCATGGGCCTCTACCACAAATATGACTGTACCACCTCTTGATGATAGTCCATTTTCTATAAGTTTAATAGTTATAGTTTTTCTTACGTTTACCGGAATGATTATAACATTCGGGTCTTCATTTTGGAGACTTGTGTCATCCGCTAGAAGTTGAGCTGCTATTCTAGCTCTCTCCCTTTCATCTTCACTTTCCCCCATTTTACTGACGGAAAGTTTTTGTTTGCAGAGCAAGTTTCAAGGAAACAAAGATTAGGTGCACAATATTTTGGAACACTGTATCCTTCAACGTTGACTAAACCAAAAACAAATACATAGGAATCTCTTCCTACTAAGTTCTGGCGGATATTAACCTTTTACCCACTCCAGGCGTCTATTGGAGTTTTTACGGGAAAAAGGGGTCTGAGTGAAAAGCACGACTGAGTTACTCTAGTATCTAGAGTTAGATTATCGCCTTACCAAATGTTGGGCGCCATGTAGTGTAGTTCCTATATTCCCAATAGGCTCTGCGCATCGGAATAACATAAACGATAGCTTAGACGTAGGACTGAGGTCATCTAGGTCTCTACTGAATATGTTAGACTTAATTAGGTATGCCAGCTAGCTCAGAGGTCACTAGAAACTTTCTCGAGTGAACAGGAAGGAGTTAACTTTCCTGAATAGACAAGAAGGGATTCGTTTCTGACAACCGCATAAACATGACAACTTTGCTCCCCCAGAATAAGGAGTATATCTCCAGAGTCGTGGAAAACAATAGACAACTATTTCACTCAGTCAATCGTGCATGCTTAGTTTCACGAGGAGTGCAGAGAAATAGAGAGACGGGCGTTTTCAATAAAAGTTGTTATTTATTGAGCAGTCCTCTTTCTCGTGAAAGAGAAGTGAATTGCCACAAATGCAATACTTGTCATGAAGTAAAGTGCGTACAGTAAAAGGAGTATTATGAAATAATACTGTAAAAGCATTTATATGGTTTCTAAGCCATAAGATACTTAAAACTGATAAAATATATACATACATAAAATCATTCCCTAAACGTACTCAATGGTGATACGCCTACCCCGGTGTACCTAACCTAAGCCTAGTACGTGGGAAGGAGTAAGTGAGCTGCATTTTAAGTTAAGTTAGTTTTTGCCAAGAATCTGAATCAAGAATTCTCTGAGGATCTAATCTAGCAACGAGAATCTGTGAAGATACTAGATGTCCATGTTTACTAACAAATTTTAGCATTCAGATAGAAAGAGAGCAGCTTTATAGGACTAGGTTGAGAACACAATGTGATAATCACAAGGGGAACAGGTGAGAGCAGGACAAATTTGTGGAATGCTGGAGCCATGTAGATGTACCAGGGTGGGAGGGGATTTAATACATAGATATGGAGATGACCAGGCAAGTCACTGCTTCAACCTATTGAGCATGGATTACATGCCTACAGGATTTCATGACAGACATTCACAATACTAATCTCAGCAAAATATTAACATCTATTGCTAACTCCAGAGCCAGTAATCAAAGCAATCATCCAGGAAGTTTCTGGGTGCTGTGGGGGTGCTTGAGTGGGAACACTACCATTTAACTGTTCAAAAGGCACATAATTATGCTGCAACCAAAAGCATTGGTGAAGAATCTAATACTGACTGGTCATCAGTCAGCATTAGATTCTTCACCAATGTTCTTTTGAATTATCTCAGCTTGTTGCTGAGTAAGTTTCACCAACTGTCTCCTATTCAATCACCCTTTGCCCTCAAGTAATAGAGCACGTCTGCCAACTATAACAATTTGAACTGGAGCTGTAAATTTGGACTCATTTTTACTGAATCTAAACAGTATTTTGATTAGCACTCAGCCACCAACGCCAAAACTCGATTGTCTACAAGGTTATGTCTCTTATCATAGTTAATCTTGGCTTGATTAATTCCCACATTTTAAGAAGTCTACCTTTTGTTATCAAGTATTACAATAGTATCCTTACAATTTACATCCTCAAGACAACCAGGAAACAAACATGTGTGAATTTCTCTTCCCTTAAGTACAGAAAAAGGGATTACCCCAGTTGTGCAATGTGATGCAGTGTTATAACTCCATACTTTCTTCTTAGTAACTTACACACATCCGGACCGGACATGAGATCAGTTTGTATGCCTTCTTTCACAAACTTGTTCCCTCGCTCTACCAAATCAATTGAAATAGGCAAATACAAAGCAAGTCTCAAATGTTTTACATCATGGCTCTTTAGGAACTCACATATACGGTCAGATGTAAAATGCATAACATTGACCATGGCAACTTCTTTTGGAGAACCTTTAAACAAAAACATGTTCACAAAAATTGCTGATATTTTCAGTGTTGGACATCCACAAAAAAAACCATCATCCACCGAGGATATTAGTCAACTAGAGAATCAGATGCCTCATTTGGATCGGGAGTGTGAATACGGCCCGGAAAAATACAAACCTGTTTTTTCCAGAGCCCCATCAGGAGAAGGGACAGGGTGCAAAGGTGTTCCGGAGGTCTTCCAGTATTTCAACCTTCAGTACAATTACAAACTTGACCTGGCTGTCCAATGAAGGCCACCAGTAATACTGTTTAATTCTTTTACAAGTTTTGGTCATGCCTAAGTGTCCTTGATGGGCCATCGTGTTGATATAATTCCGTACTTTTAACGGTGGCACAAACAAATTGCCTCCCATACTAATTCTATTCTCTATAGACAACTCCTCAGACACCTACATGAATGATTTCAACTCACCCGTCAACCACCTACTTTCAGACCAACCCTACACATCAAATCCTATGAGTATCTTTAAATTCTCCTCACTGCAATACACATCCATCTACTCTTTCTCAGTTATAACTGTACTGCACTCTCTTATGGCATCCACAACTTCATGAGGCAGTTAAAAAGAACAGCCATTAACGGCGCATAAAATATTTAATCAAATCCTCATACACTCAAAGTAAAATCATGAATCCATTAGGATACAAAACCAAAATATTTCTAGTGCATGGCACTTATTATCCAGTTCATAGCTTTATGAATAAAAAGAGCAACATTAAAACATACTTAAAATCATACATCTAATTGAATACATAGTCAAAAAGATATCTAATACATAACACTATTCCTCCTGTTCATGGCTTTCAAAATAAAAACAGCAACATTAAAACATTCCTGATGGTCATTCAAGCATCAGGAAAGTATTTGCCTCTACTTGCAAAGGTTTACAAGGGGAGTGGCCCCAAAAGGACCGCACCATAGGTAGCTGGAGCAACCCCCCTTGCCCTATATATCTCCAGCATTTCTTTATTAGGGCGACAACCCAATTTTGAGGAGAACCTAAAAATCCCATAAGAATTTCTTATCATCTTTTCCTTGGCATTTTAAATCTGACACACCCATGAACCAGTGCTCATTAATAATCCCATTAAACAAATTGAATTAACACTAGATATTATAGTGTTATCAATAAAACAAATCTACATTTGGTTGAATTATGCCCACAAACCATTATAAAAGATTTTGATTTGTTGATAATAATTTTTTCAGAAGGCATAAATCCCCTAAAACAGTAATCAATCCCTGCACGCTGACTGGGGTCCTAGAAAGCAAGACAGCATCAGCAGCATATAATAACAGTGATATGGAACACCCGGCGGTACACGCAGCATCAGCTTGAATGGACTTCAAGGCATTATCCACTCCATTAATAAAAAGGGAAAGCAGCAGAGGGGCCAATACGCAACCCTGTCTGATTTCTTGCCCTACTTTAAAAATAGGGAAATATTCTCCCTGTGGACCATAACCAACTTTGCTCGATAAATTCTCATGCATACGTGCCAGAAAATTGATAATGGCACTAGGGGCACTCATTCAAGTAATCACCCTCCTAAGGCATTTGTGACAAACAATCAGTATGGAAATTATTCCCTCCTAGTAGATGCTTGACCACAACATTGTATTTGTGAACATTTGAAAGCAATCTTACTAGCCTTGTTTCCAAACCACTTCCATCTGAAATATGCACCAAGTGTTTATGGTCAGTCAAGAACTCAAATTTTCAACCCCATATGTACATTTTAAACTTTTGTACAGCCCGTATGAATGCAAGTGCCTTAATGCTCAATAGTACTGTAATGGCACTCACTTTGTTTCAATGCACTAGATGCAAAGGCCTCTGTTTGTTCTTTTACAGCTATCCTTTGACTCAGGACAGACCCTAAATCATACAAACTAGCGTCAACAGTGATTACTGACATGCTTTCTTCACAGAATGTACTCAATGCAGGTGCCTCCTCAATTTACTTTTTTACATTTTCAAACACAACATTGAATTTACTCATCCACAATAATTTTTGCTCCTTCCTCAAAAAAGACTCTCAGTGGCTCCACAATGTGAGTATAACACTTCACAAACCATGTGTAGTACTCTGTTAGCCCTAGAAATGATCGGAGGGCATCTCTGTCTTTGGATGGCTTGGCGTCTCAGATGGCCTTAATCAGACACAACTTGGGCTATATCCCGGATAAGGAAATGGTATGACCTAGATATTCTAATTCCTCAATTGGAAATGTACCCTTATCATGCCTAATAGTCATGCCTTTCTGTTACAAAATTGACAATACTTTATTTAAAATGTTATTGTGTACCTCAATAGTTTAAACAAATACCAAGACATTGTCCTGATATGCCTGCGCTCCTGTTACATCTTGAAACAACTTCTGGAACTGACTCTAGACCAAATGGAAGTCTGAGATAATTGCAAACACTAAATGGTGTTATAAAATTAGTGAGTTCCTCCAACACTGGTGTCAAAGCAATCTGATGATAGGCTGATTGCAAGTAGATTATGGAGAAAAAACAATTGTACCCCTAACTTGGTAATCAACACATGTATTTTAGGTGGAGGGTGGCAATCCATCACAATGTTATTATTTAGGGTGTGCAATTCAGTGAGTAAACCAATCTCTCCAGATTTTTTACGAGCCACAACCACTGGTGCGACCTACTGAGAAGAGTCACAAGGTACAATGATACTCTGGTAACATAGATCTTCCAACAACTGTTTGAGCTCGTCTCTCACATTGAGTTGGACAGGACGAACCTTATGAACTACTGGTTGTACTTGAGGTTTAAGTCTAATGTGATAGTCAAGCCCTTTTACAACTCCCACTTGTTCATGGAGCACCTTACTAAACTCATGCAAGAGGGTCCCGATCATGTTTTCAGTGCTGCTAACATATGCTACCAGTATATCACCAGCGACTTTAGGGTTCTATGACCCTATGGTTTAAGATATAAACCCATTTGAGCCAAATCCTGCCACTCAATTATGTCCTTCCCCCTAATTGCAACATTACTTTCCATGATGATTTCTCTACCAAGACAGTCTAACTTAGCTGTAGAGTAACCCAACACATCAATGCTTTGGGATTCCCACCCACATTGTCCTTCCATTTGTCATAAAATGTTGTGTCTTGAATAGTGATTTTAGAGCCCAAATCAGCCATCAACTGCAAGGAAATGTTGTCATTGTTGAATCACATAATTGGTCCATTTACACAAGTAGCACTGGAACTACAATTGCACTTTACAGTAAGAATCTTATTGCTGAGCTTCTCTGAACACATGTCATCCACTACATCCACCTACATTGCTCTTATATACAACCGGAAAATGACCAGTTTATTTCCATTGAAAGCAACACTTCCTAATTGCTGGACATCCAGGATGCGGCCATTTTGTTGCTTTATGTTACTATAGCAACAAGACTATCACGAATATGACAGACTTTCTCCAGAAAAATTTTCATTCTCTAAAATATACGATTAACTTCAGGTACGATTTTATCTATTTTCTGCTGAGCTGCCATTCTGCCTGCACTGTGATTACCTTACTTTGCTGGTTTTTGTGTATTTTTGCCAAGATTATCCTCGTAACTTGCATATTGTGGATTTATCAACCGGGGATAACAACAACTCTTGAAGTTCAGTTTATATTTCCGAAAGGGATTATTGGAGCAACTTACATGTACCTTCAAAAGTGACTTCTCTTCATATTCGACTAACAATAACTTTCATACTGCTTTTATCCTTTCTGTTTTATAGAACAAGTCTGCCACCTACTGTCAATTTACATTTCTGCAGTTTGTTCTTATTTAGACTCCCTTGTGGGAATTTTGATTTGATTTCTGCATTTCTACTATTAGCAGTTTCTCTGTGTATTGTGATCCTTATTCATACACAATTTTTTTTCTTTCACCTACAAGTTATAGTACAATTTTACTACCATGTCTGCTACTAGCATGAGTCAACCACCTCCTTTCCTGTGTGAAAAAGGTGAACCACTTTTGCCATGGAAAGGATGGAAATTATTATTTGACTCCTATCTTGTTGCAATTGGAGGTGAAAAATGTTCAGCTTACAGGAAACAAGCAATTCTTCTTCATAATCTAGGGGTCGAAGGACACAACATTTATGAAAGCATTGATATATTCCCTATTGGTGAAGGCAGTGGTGATGTTTCTGATGTTTTTGACATGTCCATGAAAATGTTAGAAAACTATTTTGGACCTTACATTAATGTTGTGTTAGAAAGACATAAGTTTTTTATGAGAGTTCAGGAACACAATGAAAAAGTTGGTAATTATGTAGCATCTCTTAAAACTCTTGCTCGCACTTGCGAATTTGGGGATTTAACGGAGTCGTTGATTCATGACCAACTTGTTAGATTTACTAACAGCCCTAGAATCCAAGAAAAACTTCTTTCCAAGAATTCCTCTCTCAAAGAGGCTCTAGCCATTGTTGAAGGAATGAAAATTACGTCTGGCTGGGTTAAAGAAATGAAAATTCAAAAATCTTCTCCTGACGATACTCCGACACCGAGTAGTATTCATGAAGTAACTCAAAAAGAACAATGTTCTTGTTCTAACCATTCTCAGGAAGATGTGGATAAAGTTTCCAAAGTTATTTGTGGGCCTAAACCAAAGACAGTTTCAGACTTTTCAAAAATTAAATGTTACAGATGTGGCAGTAATGATCATTCTTCCAATTATCCTCAATGCTATGCCAGAAATACCACCTGTATAAAATGTGGAATCAAAGGTCATTATGCAAGCGTGTATAGGTCAGGAGGGAAAGTATGCACTGTTGATATTACACATGAGAGTGTTGGAACAAATGTATCAACCAAAACTACGATGTTAAGTGTAAGAAATGATGGTGTGGTTGATGCTGAGCAAATTCACATGCCTGAATGTGATGTTTTGATTGGAGATAAATCTTTTATTGTCTTAGCTGACTCTGGTTACCCTTTTACCATGATTGTAAACAAAATTTAGGACAAGACTTTCCCTGAGCTTGAACTATTTCCTCCTGACATTAATCCTGTAAGTTATGGAGGGTCTCACATTGATGTTACAGGTTATGTTATTTTAAAAATCCATTTTAAAGGTAGAGAAACAATTGGAAAAATGTATGTGGCAAAACGAGGTGACTACCTCCTTGGTTGGAGGCACCAAAAAGATTTGGGGATAATTTTAAGTCCAAATGCCAGATGTCCTTCGGAACAAGTCATGTTAGTGGATCACAATTTAGCTTCCAATAAGTTTTTCAATGAGTTTCCCCAAGTTTTCACAGATGATTTAGGTCTACTTAAAAATTTCGAACACCGAATTATACTCAAAGAAAAGGCTTTACCTGTTGTGCACAAAGTCAGGAAGGTTCCCAATATGATGTTAGAACCTCTGGGATGCGAACTTAAAAGGTTAGTTTCTCTTAACATCATTGAGGAAATCGAATCCTCAGAATGGTTGGCCCCAGTGGTTTTAGCCCCTAAGGATGGAGGGAAGAGTATTAGGATGTGTGTTGATTTGAGAAGTCTAAATAAATGGATATGGGTAGATCGTCAACCACTCCCTAATATCTCTGTATCGATCACCATATTTGATAGTGCAAAAGTCTTCAGCGTCCTAGACTTATCTTCAGCATACCATCAGGTTCCCCTCCATCCAGATTCCAGACACCTCACATCGTTCGTTACACCACTGGGGGCCCTATGTTTTATCAGAATGCCATTTGGGTTGGCCTCTGCGGCTGCTTGCTTTCAACGTATAATGAAATTGGTTTAAAAAAGGGATTCCCTTCCCAGGGTCATGTTTTTCCAGGATGACATTTTAATTTATGGAAAAGATGACCTTGAACATGATTTGACTTTGAGAAGCACTCTTCGTAGGTTGGCTGACAGTGGTTTAACTGTGAATCGGAAGAAATGTAAAATTGGTGTGTCTTCTGTGACTTATTTAGGGCATGTGATAACGGGGGAGGGCATTCATCCAAAATTAGACTTAGCAAAAAGTATTGTCGATGCTCCTGCTCCAACAGATAGAAAACAAGTCAGGTCTTTTCTGGGCCTCGCAGAATTTTATTCAAAATGTATTCAAGGTTTTGCATCCATAGTTGAACCCATCAGGATTTTACTGAGAAAGGGTGTGCATTTTTCTTGGTCTCCTGAGTGTGCATCCGCATTCAACCTTATCAAACAAACCATTGGGAAAATGCCTACTCTGGGTCATTTTGACTCCAGCAAAAAAACAATTCTCACTACTGACGCCAGTTTGAGTGGTCTTGGGGCAGTGCTCTCGCAAGTGGTATGTGGTGAAGAAAAGGTTGTGGCATTTGCCTCCAGGGCTTTAAAAACCCAGAACAGCATTATTCCTGCATTGAAAGGGAAGCTTTAGCCATAGTGTGGAGTGTCAAACATTTCAAGTTCTACTTGTGGGGCAATCCCTTTGTGGTTAGATCTGATCATCGACCTTTAGTGCAAGTGTTCTCCTCTATGGAGAGTGAAAGACTCACTCCGAGATTAAAGCGTTTGAGCGAAGGTCTTGAAGAGTACACTTTCTCTGTGGAGTATCTTCCTGGCATGGCCAACAAGGTGGTGGATTGTCTATCAAGATTGCCTGTTAAGGACACTGCGAATTTGCTTGACATTGATACCTTAAGTGTTGCGTGGGTTAAGGAATCCACTATTCCCGAGTGTGAGTGGGAGAGTGCCAGGCTGGAAGATCCTTTGTTTCCATCCTTAACTCACCTTGTTATTGAAAGTTGGCCGAATAGCAAAAATGTGGACTCTGATTTACTTCCCTTTTGGGCGGTCAGGAATGAACTTACTCTCTCTCAGGGACAACTCATGCGTGGAGAAAGAATAATTCCTCCTGAAGCACTTACATCTAGATGAATTAATTTAGCCCATGAAGGACACCTTGGAAGAAGCCTTACTAAAACTCGCTTACAAGAAAGATATTGGTGGCCAAGAATGGATGGGCAAGTTGAGGCGGTAGTCAAGGAGTGCAATGAATGTGGTTCTTCTGATAAATCCTGTGTTGTTAGCAGTACTCCTTTATCTCCTGTTAAGGTCCCCAAAGAGCCATGGGTGAAACTTGGATTAGATTTAATGAGTCCTTTTGAACTGTTAGGTCCTGGTGATAGATTTGTAATCATGTTAATAGATTACTCTTCAAAATGGGTTTCTACCAGGTGTGTCAGCTCAGTAAGTACAAGAACAGTAATTGATTTTCTTAAGGATGAATTTGCTGCTGAAGGAGTTCCAAAGTATATTGTTACAGACAATGGTCTCCAGTTTGTTTCACAAGAAATGGGTGAGTTTTTGAATGAGTATGGTATAATACATCAGGGAACTACCTTATATTCGCCACAAGCCAATGGATTAGCAGAACGCATGAATAGAATGGTTAAGGCATGTGTGCAAAGAGCGGTGGTGTCGAGACTTCCTTTGAAAGGAATTTTAATAGACACATGGTGGGCCCATCGCACAGCTGTTAATTGTATTTTGCAAAGGTCCCGTTTCAGATATTACGTGGAAGGGTTGCTTCTTCAAAACTCAATCCAAATTGGTTACCTACAATTGAAGTTCCTATTTTGAATGAGGAGGAGGTGAGTGAAAGGATCAAATCATATCAGGATTCACATAAACTAAGATTAGATGAAAATAAAATCTACAAAAATTGTTAAATGGGACATTGGAGAATGGGTTTGGGTCAAGAGACCACGCTGGCACAAGAAAGGTATCTCTGAGTACATGGGGCCTTTTGTTATTGTGGCAGTATTTAAAAATGTTGTCACTGTACATGATGGGGGTAAATGGAGTATGTTTCGGTTGGTGAAGTTTCAAGGTGATAAATCTATGTTTCCATCATGTCGAGATATTTCACCTCTATCTGTGGCTCTTCCATCATGTCCAGATATTTCATCTCCAGATGTTTCATCTCCATCTGTGGCACCTGCCAATAGAGGTTCTTCTTCTTCTTTACCTTCCAGATCACATCGTCTTCCCCAAAAATATGAGGACTATGAAATGTCTTAGTTTTTTTTATCAAGAGATTTTATTACATCTGACTATAATTGTTTTTGAATTTACAATGTTTTATAAGAATTTTACTAGCATTAATTTATTTTCCACTTTGGTTCTTTTGTTATTTTTGTTATCATTATATTCTTTGTTTCCTCTGTAAAGGGGATGTGTTGTAATGTTTCAAAGCAGCTGCATGCGCTGTTTTAGTTCGATCTCCATGGATGCATTCTATGTGGACAGTTGGTTCCAGGATAACTGCATTCTGGCAGCAGGAGTCGGTGGCTAGTGCTCAATCTTAATAAAGACTCATGAAACTTACCTGTCTGAGTCTTTTCAACACAGTGCAGACACATATTCCTTTACTCTTTCCTCAGCTGACTGCTTCCGTTTCAAGCATGATACTCGGCTCTTCTGAATATTGTTTGCTGAGCCTTTTCAATTGTGTCAATGTAAAAATTCCAATTTGAATCACCCGATTGTTCCTGCGGTGCTGGCACTGCAGGTAGATTATCAAAAACCTGCTGAGCAGCTTGCCCCAGACTGCCAACTAATGATGCAGATTTACGTGCAGGACTATACCCAGTTGAGTCGATAGCTACCAAAGGATTTTCAATCTCAACCATTGTGACCATTTTATTTTTGATTTGCCAGGTTGTGATAGAAACAGTGGCGGTTGAGTGATTTGTTGAACACCTGCCATGCTGAAGGATACTTATAAGGATAAGTAACTGCAAAGGCCAATAAACGTATGAACTCAAATGTGTCATCAAAGTAATTTGTTTTATAAATAAGAGGAAAATTCTGTACCTGTTCCAGCGAATGACTTAAGCTTTTGAAGCAAAGTGAACAGTATCGTAAATCCAGAGGAAATTTGCATAGCCAACCGGGAAATGTCAGACTGCATGCAGGTTTCTATGCAACGCTTCCAGGCTAAGATGGCTGCTGTGACTACACAGTACGACTGTGCGCGTACAAGTGTCAGGAGATGCGCGGCTTGGTGATGAGTGAGAATAAATACACTCATGCATAGAAGCTCGAGAGTTAGTGCCGGGTGAGCGAATAATGTTGGTGCTGCACAGGCTCGAGGGCACATGTGGAAGCTCAAGACAGGCTCGAGAAAGACTGCTCGACCACTTACCAAAATAGGAACTCACCAGCAGCTTGACGTAACAGGGATGATGAGACTGAGTCAATGGCACCGGGTTGCGGAATCTGACCAAGTGGCAAATACCAACAAAGGTCCTGGTTCCGGACACCGCATCAGCAATCGAGTTCCACTTACAAAATAGTGTCATTTCCTGGCATCGGTGGACTGACCTTTGCAAGTGGGGTACTCGCCATCAATCTGTAACGAGTTAGGCCAAACAGGAGCAAAGTTAGTTACAGTTGATTTTAATCAGCATACAGAGGCGTAGGACGTGAAGCAGCCTGTAAGTCTTGGATCCAAACCTCCAGTGGCTCAACAGTGTTTGAATTCGAGGTTGTCATTCTGCTCCTAAACGTGCAATGCATTTGTAAGAATAGACACGAAAAGCATCATGCCGCATACAACACCATTGCCCAAAATGCCCAATACAACAACTCCCTATGCCTTGTGCTTGCTGAGTATTTTATCTGCAGTTGAAAATAGGATGTTGCACAAGGCAGGGCTGCCAATTGTCATCATTACTATTTGTCATCTCCTTGGAATTGCTGGTGTGTTGTAACAGATAGATGGAGCATACCATGAGCTGTATGTCTCGAGTGGCTTGCATAAAATCTGCTGGATGTTAAAAGCCTCACATTAGAACTTGTCCTTTTGATGGACAAAGTGAGGGCCTCATTTATGAGAAGTGGCAGATCGCTGCGTGAAGCAGCGATGCACCACTTCTCAGTGCACCCTCCTTGTGACACCAATGATGCAAGGAAGGACAGATACGTCAGTATAACTCACCTATCTGTCAGCGCAAAAAGTGGTGCATTGCTAGAGTTGTGTTGGAAGCCTGACGCAACTCTAGCAATGTTCCTTTCACATGGGGCAAGCCCCATGTGAAAGGACCTGCGTCACCCTTATGCCTGCCATGAGGCAGGTGTTAGGTTGTGACGCATTGGTGTCCTAGAAGTGGCGCACTGAAATCTCATAGATTTCGCTGCGCCACTCGTACGACCCTTTCTTGCGGGGCAACACCCACCCTGCATGCATTATACCTGATGCAGGTATAATGAAGCGCAGGGGCTTACAAAGTACATATGGCGCAACATGGCGCATTATTTACTCCACTGCTGCATCACTAAAAGTGACTCAATGGTGATGCAAAACTGGCGCAAGAACTCAAAAATAAGCCCCAAAATACTTTCATTCGGTCTTTGCGTTAATCTTAGAGAAATCATGCTGGTCCACTTTGAGAAGAGAAAGAGAAGCCAAGATTGACAGCATATCTCTACAGTGATGGAAGTAGGCATGCAGTACTTTCAAATATCTAGGAGCCTATATTCATTACTCAGATAAAGACTTCCGTTTGGGAGATCTGCTTAGAACGCTGAAGACATTAACTGTGTGGAATTCTGGAAAAAAATGTCATTCTCTATAAATGGATGACCAATTCATACCAAAATGATAATGATGCTACGCATAGAGATGGTTGAGCCAACAAAATAACAAGGAGAGCTGGACGAAAGATGAGCCAAGGCTCTGGCTGGGCTCCAAGATCCCCTCAAAGAGCAAAGCCCTGAAAATAGTTGGCATCTAAATCATGCAACAAATATAATAAAATATGTTAGTATCTTTAAAATTAAAGAAAGGTATGAGGGTAGAGCATTGTTGGCAGGTAGAAGCCACAATAAATCTCAGCTCGTTTTTGGGCTTGAGGTTCCAAGGAGACCTGGAGCTGAACTAGGGCCAGTCCTTTGGTTTGAGCTTGGCTTGAGCCATTAGTGGATCACCCACCTTTAGCCGCATCTACTGAATCTCTTCTTAAATGTACCTGTGAACCTTAGCTACAGTTTTCTTTGAAAGACATACACTCACAAGTTACAGCAGTAATTTGAAAAGATGGAAGGAAAAGGTAGTCCCTGAGCGAATTGATGAAGAGCCGCCCCCTAACCCCCTGATCGGCATTTTTGAATCTACATGCACAATTAATTTTACCATCATTGTGACTATATTTCTTTAGAAATTGCCTTGTTTAGCTGTTGCTTACTCTCTGTGTAAGTATGTACCACCAGCTACTGCAAGGTGGTGAAGAGCATAACAAAGAGAAGATACCAGGAGGCTGAAGGCACTCTGTGATCAGTCAAACCATTGTTAGATGAAGAACAGCCCCCTGAGCGGCGTCTCTTAACACGTATCATTTTACCATGATTGCAACTTTGTTTTTAAACTGTCTTAATCAACTGCTGCTTACTCTCTCTGTAAATCCATCCTGGCAGCTCCTTTGGAGGCAGTGAAGCGAGAAATAAAGGGAAGGTGCCAGGATGCCAGGATTGCGTTGTGGTTGTTCAACCCACACTTCCCAGATCCAGAGATTGCCATTACAGTCCTGCCAAATTATAGTATTGTTAGGTGGGATAGAGTTGGATGCATGGGAAACGATGACGTAATCGCCAAGCTCATTAACAGGTAAGTGGGTTTATTCACATGTGTTCACAGGTAAAGCAGTAACTAGTACATCGTTCTCCTCCCCTTCATCCCCAACTGCCACCCTCATCAATCCATTTCCCAGCTTCCTCCCCCACGTTCCAACCCCAACCTGACACAGCATACATCCCTGTGAGAAGCTGGGTTTCTGTTGCAGTTACCCCACACACTTTTTGCCAGACTATTGATGCACTTTGACTTGATGTGCCCTGGAACCCCGCCAATCAGGTTCCCAGGGCCTGTGTTCTTTCCCCAAAACTGTACCTTATACACCCAATTGGCACTCTCTGGCCACAGGTGCCCAGACATGACAGGGGTGGTTGGATATGACTCCCAGCAGTGCCCAGACATAGGAGGGGGGGTGTGGACATGACTCCCAGCAGTGCCCCGACATAGTATGGGGGTGTGGATATGACTCCCAGCAGTGGCCAGACATAGGAGGAGGTGTGGATATGACTCCCAGCAGTGCCCAGACATGACAGGGGTGGTTGGATATGACTCCCAGCAGTGCCCAGACATAGGAGGGGGTTGTGGACATGACTCCCCGCAGTGCCCAGACATGACAGGGGTGGGTGCAGAGGACTCCCAGCAGTGCCTAGACATAGGAGGGGGGTGTGGATATGACTCCCAGCAGTACCCAGACATGACAGAGTTGGGTGCAGAGGACTACCAGCAGTGGCCAGACATAGGAGAGGGGTGTGCAGAGGACTCACAGCAGTGCCCAGACATGACAGGGTGGTTGGATATGACTCCCAGCAGTGCCCAGACATGACAGGGGTGGTTGGATATGACTCCCAGCAGTGCCCAGGAATAGGAGGGGGTTGTGGACATGACTCCCAGCAGTGCCCAGACATGACAGGGGTGGGTGCAGAGGACTCCCAGCAGTGCCCAGACATAGGAGGGGGTGTGGATATGACTCCCATCAGTGCCCAGACATGACAGGGGTGGTTGGATATGACTCCCAGCAGTGCCCAGACATAGGAGGGGGGTGTGCAGAGCACTCCCAGCAGTGCCCAGACATGACAGGGGTGGTTGGATATGACTCCCAGCAGTGCCCAGACATTGGAGGGGGTGTGGACATGACTCCCAGCAGTGCCCAGACATAGGAGGGGGGTGTGTATATGACTCCCAGCAGTGCCCAGACATAGGAGGAGGTGTGGGTATGACTCCCAGCAGTGCCAAGACATATGAGGGGGGTGTGGATATGACTCCCTGCAGTGCCCAGACATGACAGGGGCGGTTGAATATGACTCCCAGCAGTGCCCAGACATAGGAGGGGGTGTGGATATGACTCCCAGCAGTGCCCAGACATGACAGGGGTGGGTGCAGAGGACTCCCAGCAGTGCCCAGACATGACAGGGGTGGTTGGATATGACTCCCAGCAGTGCCCAGACATGACAGGGGTTGTTGGATATGACTCCCAGCAGTGCCCAGACATGACAGGGGTGGGTGCAGAGGACTCCCAGCAGTGCCCAGACATAGGAGGGGGTGTGCAGAGGACTCCCAGCAGTGCCCAGACATGACAGGGGTGGTTGGATATGACTCCCAGCAGTGCCCAGACATGACAGGGGTGGTTGGATATGACTCCCAGCAGTGCCCAGACTAAGGACGGGGTTGCGGACATGACTCCCAGCAGTGCCCAGACATGACAGGGGTGGGTGCAGAGGACTCCCAGCAGTGCCCTGACATAGGAGGGGGGTGTGGATATGACTCCCAGCAGTGCCCAGACATAGGGGGGGTGGATATGACTCCCAGCAGTGCCAAGACATGACAGGGGTGGTTGGATATGACTCCCAGCAGTGCCCAGACATAGGAGGGGGTGTGGATAGGACTCCCAGCAGTGCCCAGACATAGGAGGGGTTGTGGATATGACTCCCAGCAGTGCCATACTTAGGAGGAGGGTGTGGATATGACTCCCAGCAATGCCCAGACATAGGAGGGGTGTGGATATGACTCCCAGCAGTGCCCAGACATGACAGGGGTGGGTGCAGAGGACTCCCAGCAGTGCTCAGTGAAAGGGGGTGCATTATCATTATCATACAACAACTACTTGTGTGTATGTTTACAGCCCTAACCTGTGACAGTCCTGATAGTGCCATAGCAACACATCACTTACAGCAGTGTCCCACTCCATGGAGGTCTAATACCTGTCACAAACTGCGTGACACGCCACATGTGGGTGTGATGTCAGATCACACATGCTGATCCACCCATGGATGTTGCAGGCAACCTACACACCCTACCATCATGACTCAATAGTGTATAGTCATGTAACAGCCCACCAAAAAAATTGAGCAAAAAGGATAAACACACTGTCATGTATATCCCGGCCCTGATATGAATGTACAGGTGGTGAAACATGTACTGTTTCATGGAAGGAACAGGGTTGAAACACCTTAGCTACAAATCAATAAATTGGGAGTTGTGTGCACAAATTCCCAGCATTACAAATCCAAACATAAGGGTAAGTCTGTGATCACATATATCTGCATAGTGTGAACATGGCAGATGGTGTCCATGATGGCATTTATACATACTACAAACACAACTAAAGTGAGTAGCATGGATGGCACAGACCAATGAGCACAACTCATCTGTGAGCAGGCATGGCCATTGCCGAAGGGAATGTCCAAAAAAAGGAACTCTTCACAAAAGTAACCACAACAATTGTGCAACTGTCTGTAGTGAAGATCTCATGTGTCGCTGAGGAAGGGACACTCTTTCGGACAATGTCTGTATGCAAACTGCACACACACTAATCAATATAATTTTGTGCAACATTGGGATGTCACATAGATACCATGGTCCACCTCATTACCATAAGAAAAGAGACATCTTTCACAATTCCAAAACATTTACATGACACCAACTCCTAGGCACACAGCATCTAAAGCAAGTACCTGAAATGCAATAGCTCAGAATGAAAAATAAAATGCTTTATTCAGCCCCAAAATTAAAATGAGTAAATAAATGAGTCCTGGCTCAAAGAAGGCCAATGGCCAGTCCAAAATACTGTTCATTACAGTGGTGACGTTGTGGAGGTTGTCACCCCCAAACTTGCCTGCACATGGTGGATTCAGAGGTCTGTGGACCCATGGGGGCATCATCTGAGTCAGTGAGCGGCACCACAGGGACAGGAGAGGGAAGGGTAGGTGTAGTGGGTGCAGGTGGGGAGGATTCCTCCACAGTGTCTGGTGCAGCGCAAAAGGTTGAAAGATATTCTGCGCTGCACACTGCTGCCAGTTCAGACAGGCTACCACCTGACCCCGGGGACACAATGGGAGTGGAGGTAGAGGGTTGTGAGTCAGGTGTAGTGCGTCTGTGGCTGCGTGACTGCCGTCTGTCCCCAGTCCCTGTGGGTGTGCCTACATCCCCATGAGATTGTGTGCCTGAAGAACTGCGCCTAGACTTCCGTGGTGGTGTGCTGGGTGTCCCTGTTGGTGTGCGTGCCCTTGTGTGTCTGCGTATTCTTTGGACAGGTATGGGAGAGGGGGATGTGGATGGGTCTGAAGGAGTGGGGGGGAAGGACCGCTGCAGGAGGGCAACTGCTGCCATCAGTGTTGAGTCTATGGACGATAGACTCCGACGTTGGTCAGACATGTTAGCTGACATGCCCTCCATGAATAACAACAACTGTGTCAGTATAGTAGTGTGGCCATGGAGGACAGTCAGCATTGATGTCTGACCAACAAGAATCTGACGGAGTAGGTCCACAGACTCGGCAGTGAGGGCAGCAGGGGAGACAGGGGCGGGGCTGCGGTGCCGGGGACGAAGGAGACATAAGGGGCAGCATGGACAGAAGGGACACTAGCAACTGGGAGGGTGGAGATGGGTCTGGAGGAGGTGGGGACAGACACAGAGATGGAAGAAGGTGTCGCCGCGTATTCCCCCTCCACCAGGGAGTCAGATGACGATCCGTCCGCATTATATGAAGTGTCGCCTTCAAAAGATACGGACGGTTGACTCCCCTCACCCTCCATGCCACTAGCTTCCTCCAACTCCTCAGCGCTGGTGGCACTGCGGCTGGGTCCCTCCTCCTGGTACGTGCTCATGTCTCCTCCTTCTGGCTCTGTTGATGATACTGTGGGCAAGGAAAAGAAACAAAAATGCATCAGTCACCTGTACACATATTACACATGAGCACAAACTCAGTTGGTCACATAGCAAATCATGGCATGCATCATGAGTAACAGCCAGATAGCTCTGCACATATTTGAGACTAGTACTGACCAGTTGGTATTGACTCAATGCTAGTTGGACACAAGTATACCTTGAACACACCAGGCCCCAACTTCAATGAGAGTTACACTTAGAAGAGTCTGTTGGTTTTCATGATAGCAGACCCATACAATGAAGTGATGTCACTTAAAGTTCACTAATAAAAAAACATTTGTGGTGGCTGTCAGGGCAAACTAACCCATCTCACTCCCCAAGGTGACACCACACTCAGAGCCCTGTAAGTACATTTGGGTGATCAAAAATTTAAGAAATAGTGTACATCTCGTGACTCACAATACTTCACACATTCAACGTGTATTGAATGTGTACATTCTCAAACTTGTGAAGAGAACACGTATGTGCCTGCATGAAAGGACACTCACAAGGAAATGCACCCAATAAACATAGACACATTCACTGAAACAGCTGGCACCCGGTCTGATGAAACACTGGTAGGAATAAATGGTGTTGCAGATTTGCCATATACAAGGCCCAACGGAGGTCTTGATGGTTTAAAACACATTAGTCTGTACAATTGAGAACAAAGGAGTTGCAAGACCCCAAAACCACTGTGTGGACATGTATATGGAGATCAACGCACAACCTTAATCACTAAGACTGGGCTCATTCAAAAGCAGCCAGCTTGTAACACAAAATGTGCTAATATCATGCAGGCACATAAGTGTAACTTACACAAATCGTCATATGAACACATTCTAATCATAAAGAAATAATGATTAGATTTTGGGAGTGCCTGGGTACAATCATTAATTTGAGTCGACTTGAAATATGTCAGTCCTCACAGGGGCATCTGGTACCTGATCATGTAGTTGCTTGCATAGAAGACCTCCTGGCTGTCATGTGAAGTGGCCCACGTCCTAAATCTGGACAATGCTCAAGCTGATGGGCCTGCAAATGTGAAGCAACAAAATCATACCTGCATCGTGGACATACCCTCATCCCCAGGCTAAATGACAACACTAGTGTGCACACTAACACAAAACAGCATTACACCACAACTACATACATGTGGGGAAAAAGAATGAGGCACAATCATGTTTTGAAAATAATTACATAGGCTGTCAAAGTTGAACTAAAAACAATGCCCACAGGGGAAGTGCATGGTGGAACATCAGCCATCCAATGCCCACACACAGGTCACACCTGGCAAGGCAAAATCAGGCAGGCCCATTAGACACCCCCTGCACAACACCCCCGTTCCTCAGTCAATGTGATTGATACAGATCAAGAAGATTAAAATCAGAATTAGGGTACACAAAACTGTGCAGCAAATAGTCCAAAAGTAACACAAGCACACCTTGTGGGGATGGCAATACATATTAGTCACAAACAAACAACCACAGAATGTTGTGAATAGGCACACAGGCACTGCCCAGTGTAACCATGCACAAGCCAAATCTTGTATCCATGTTCAGTGGGCACATGTAGCAGACACAGGATTCATGCAAACTATGCCAGGCTCCAATGCCACTGACGTGGTACAAAAGGGGGTGGTGATGGACGGAGCATCTGAATCAATCAAACACTCACACCCAGTCAAAAGATCTGGGTTTAATCCATCACCGTTCTTTAGCCCACTCTGCCACCCCAGTTCAGACATGGCTATATGCAAATCAGTCTGACCCTGTGCCTCATGGGAACAGTCCAGCCCGAACTGCCAAGCCATGCCTTCCCTGGACTGGAAACAAGCTTCCGAGGACCGGTTTCTGGCATTACAGCCGTCTTCAGCCCGGCTTGCTTGAATCCAGTGGCAAAGTGAGCAAGGGACTCACGTCTGAGCATACCCTGCCACACTTATGGCGGCCAAAAGCGGTACAAAAGGGGGTGGTGATGGACGAAGCATCTGAATCAATCAAACACTCACACCCAGTCAAAAGATCTGGGTTTAATCCATCACCGTTCTTTAGCCCACTCTGCCACCCCAGTTCAGACATGGCTATATGCAAATCAGTCTGACCCTGTGCCTCATGGGAACAGTCCAGACCGAACTGCCAAGCCATGCCTTCCCTGGACTGGAAACAAGCTTCCGAGGACCGGTTTCTGGCATTACAGCCGTCTTCAGCCCGGCTTGCTTGAATCCAGTGGCAAAGTGAGCAAGGGACTCACGTCTAAGCATACCCTGCCACACTTATGGCGGCCAAAAGCGGTACAAAAGGGGGTGGTGATGGACGGAGCATCTGAATCAATCAAACACTCACACCCAGTCAAAAGATCTGGGTTTAATCCATCACCGTTCTTTAGCCCACTCTGCCACCCCAGTTCAGACATGGCTATATGCAAATCAGTCTGACCCTGTGCCTCATGGGAACAGTCCAGCCCGAACTGCCAAGCCATGCCTTCCCTGGACTGGAAACAAACTTCCGAGGACCGGTTTCTGGCATTACAGCCGTCTTCAGCCCGGCTTGCTTGAATCCAGTGGCAAAGAGAGCAAGGGACTCACGTCTGAGCATACCCTGCCACACTTATGGCAGCCGAAAGCGGTACAAAAGGGGGTGGTGATGGACGGAGCATCTGAATCAATAAAACACTCACACCCAGTCAAAAGATCTGGGTTTAATCCATCACCGTTCTTTAGCCCACACTGCCACCCCAGTTCAGACATGGCTATATGCAAATCAGTCTGACCCTGTGCCTCATGGGAACAGTCCAGCCCGAACTGCCAAGCCATGCCTTCCCTGGACTGGAAACAAACTTCCGAGGACCGGTTTCTGGCATTACAGCCGTCTTCAGCCCGGCTTGCTTGAATCCAGTGGCAAAGTGAGCAAGGGACTCACGTCTGAGCATACCCTGCCACACTTATGGCGGCCAAAAGCGGTACAAAAGGGGGTGTTGATGGACGGAGCCTCTGAATCAATCAAACACTCACACCCAGTCAAAAGATCTGGGTTTAATCCATCACCGTTCTTTAGCCCACTCTGCCACCCCAGTTCAGACATGGCTATATGCAAATCAGTCTGACCCTGTGCCTCATGGGAACAGTCCAGCCCGTACTGCCAAGCCATGCCTTCCCTGGACTGGAAACAAGCTTCCGAGGACCGGTTTCTGGCATTACAGCCGTCTTCAGCCCGGCCTGCTTGAATCCAGTGGCAAAGTGAGCAAGGGACTCACGTCTAAGCATACCCTGCCACACTTATGGCGGCCAAAAGCGGTACAAAAGGGGGTGGTGATGGACGGAGCATCTGAATCAATCAAACACTCACACCCAGTCAAAAGATCTGGGTTTAATCCATCACCGTTCTTTAGCCCACTCTGCCACCCCAGTTCAGACATGGCTGTATGCAAATCAGTCTGACCCTGTGCCTCATGGGAACAGTCCAGCCGGAACTGCCAAGCCATGCCTTCCCTGGACTGAAAACAAGCTTCCGAGGACCGGTTTCTGGCATTACAGCCGTCTTCAGCCCGGCTTGCTTGAATCCAGTGGCAAAGTGAGCAAGGGACTCACGTCTGAGCAAACCCTGCCACACTTATGGCGGCCAAAAGCGGTACAAAAGGGGGTGGTGATGGACGGAGCATCTGAATCAATCAAACACTCACACCCAGTCAAAAGATCTGGGTTTAATCCATCACCGTTCTTTAGCCCACTCTGCCACGCCAGTTCAGACATGGCTATATGCAAATCAGTCTGACCCTGTGCCTCATGGGAACAGTCCAGCCCGAACTGCCAAGCCATGCCTTCCCTGGACTGGAAACAAGCTTCCGAGGACCGGTTTCTGGCATTACAGCCGTCTTCAGCCCGGCTTGCTTGAATCCAGTGGCAAAGTGAGCAAGGGACTCACGTCTGAGCATACCCTGCCACACTTATGGCGGCCAAAAGCGGTACAAAAGGGGGTGGTGATGGACGGAGCATCTGAATCAATCAAACACTCACACCCAGTCAAAAGATCTGGGTTTAATCCATCACTGTTCTTTAGCCCACTCTGCCACCCCAGTTCAGACATGGCTATATGCAAATCAGTCTGACCCTGTGCCTCATGGGAACAGTCCAGCCCGAACTGCCAAGCCATGCCTTCCCTAGACTGGAAACAAGCTTCCGAGGACCGGTTTCTGGCATTACAGCCGTCTTCAGCCCGGCTTGCTTGAATCCAGTGGCAGTGTGAGCAAGGGACTCACGTCTGAGCATACCCTGCCACACTTATGGCGGCCAAAAGCGGTACAAAAGGGGGTGGTGATGGACAGAGCATCTGAATCAATCAAACACTCACACCCAGTCAAAAGATCTGGGTTTAATCCATCACCGTTCTTTAGCCCACTCTGCCACCCCAGTTCAGACATGGCTATATGCAAATCAGTCTGACCCTGTGCCTCATGGGAACAGTCCAGCCCGAACTGCCAAGCCATGCCTTCCCTGGACTGGAAACAAGCTTCCGAGGACCGGTTTCTGGCATTACAGCCGTCTTCAGCCCGGCTTGCTTGAATCCAGTGGCAAAGTGAGCAAGGGACTCACGTCTGAGCATACCCTGCCACACTTATGGCGGCCAAAAGCGGTACAAAAGGGGGTGGTGATGGACGGAGCATCTGAATCAATCAAACACTCACACCCAGTCAAAAGATCTGGGTTTAATCCATCACCGTTCTTTAGCCCACTCTGCCACCCCAGTTCAGACATGGCTATATGCAAATCAGTCTGACCCTGTGCCTCATGGGAACAGTCCAGCCCGAAGTGCCAAGCCATGCCTTCCCTAGACTGGAAACAAGCTTCCGAGGACCGGTTTCTGGCATTACAGCCGTCTTCAGCCCGGCTTGCTTGAATCCAGTGGCAAAGTGAGCAAGGGACTCACGTCTGAGCATACCCTGCCACACTTATGGCGGCCAAAAGCGGTACAAAAGGGGGTGGTGATGGACAGAGCATCTGAATCAATCAAACACTCACACCCAGTCAAAAGATCTGGGTTTAATCCATCACCGTTCTTTAGCCCACTCTGCCACCCCAGTTCAGACATGGCTATATGCAAATCAGTCTGACCCTGTGCCTCATGGGAACAGTCCAGCCCAAACTGCCAAGCCATGCCTTCCCTGGACTGGAAACAAGCTTCTGAGGACCGGTTTCTAGCATTACAGCCGTCTTCAGCCCGGCTTGCTTGAATCCAGTGGCAAAGTGAGCAAGGGACTCACGTCTGAGCATACCCTGCCACACTTAAGGCGGCCAAAAGCGGTACAAAAGGGGGTGGTGATGGACGGAGCATCTGAATCAATCAAACACTCACACCCAGTCAAAAGATCTGGGTTTAATCCATCACCGTTCTTTAGCCCACTCTGCCACCCCAGTTCAGACATGGCTGTATGCAAATCAGTCTGACCCTGTGCCTCATGGGAACAGTCCAGCCCGAACTGCCAAGCCATGCCTTCCCTGGACTGGAAACAAGCTTCCGAGTACCTGTTTCTGGCATTACAGCCGTCTTCAGCCCGGCTTGCTTGATACAGTGGCAAAGTGAGCAAGGGACTCACGTCTGAGCATACCCTGCCACACTTATGGAGGCCAAAAGCAGTACAAAAGGGGGTGGTGATGGACGAAGCATCTGAATCAATCAAACACTCACACCCAGTCAAAAGATCTGGGTTTAATCCATCACCGTTCTTTAGCCCACTCTGCCACCCCAGTTCAGACATGGCTATATGCAAATCAGTCTGACCCTGTGCCTCATGGGAACAGTCCAGCCCGAACTGCCAAGCCATGCCTTCCCAGGACTGGAAACAAGCTTCCGAGGACCGGTTTCTGGCATTACAGCCGTCTTCAGCCCGGCTTGCTTGAATCCAGTGGCAAAGTGAGCAAGGGACTCACATCTGAGCATACCCTGCCACACTTATGGCGGCCAAAAGCGGTACAAAAGGGGGTGGTGATGGACTGAGCATCTGAATCAATCAAACACTCACACCCAGTCAAAAGATCTGGGTTTAATCCATCACCGTTCTTTAGCCCACTCTGCCACCCCAATTCAGACATGGCTATATGCAAATCAGTCTGACCCTGTGCCTCATGGGAACAGTCCAGCCCGTACTGCCAAGCCATGCCTTCACTGGACTGGAAACAAGCTTCCGAGGACCGGTTTCTGGCATTACAGCCGTCTTCAGCCCGGCTTGCTTGAATCCAGTGGCAAAATGAGCAAGGGACTCACGTCTAAGCATACCCTGCCACACTTATGGCGGCCAAAAGCAGTACAAAAGGGGGTGGTGATGGACGGAGCATCTGAATCAATCAAACACTCACACCCAGTCAAAAGATCTGGGTTTAATCCATCACCGTTCTTTAGCCCACTCTGCCACCCCAGTTCAGACATGGCTGTATGCAAATCAGTCTGACCCTGTGCCTCATGGGAACAGTCCAGCCCGAACTGCCAAGCCATGCCTTCCCTGGACTGAAAACAAGCTTCCGAGGACCGGTTTCTGGCATTACAGCCGTCTTCAGCCCGGCTTGCTTGAATCCAGTGGCAAAGTGAGCAAGGGACTCACGTCTGAGCATACCCTGCCACACTTATGGCGGCCAAAAGCGGTACAAAAGGGGGTGGTGATGGACGGAGCATCTGAATCAATCAAACACTCACACCCAGTCAAAAGATCTGGGTTTAATCCATCACCGTTCTTTAGCCCACTCTGCCACCCCAGTTCAGACATGGCTATATGCAAATCAGTCTGACCCTGTGCCTCATGGGAACAGTCCAGCCCGAACTGCCAAGCCATGCCTTCCCTAGACTGGAAACAAGCTTCCGAGTACCGGTTTCTGGCATTACAGCCGTCTTCAGCCCGGCTTGCTTGAATCCAGTGGCAAAGTGAGCAAGGGACTCACGTCTGAGCATACCCTGCCACACTTATGGCGGCCAAAAGCGGTACAAAAGGGGGTGGTGATGGACAGAGCATCTGAATCAATCAAACACTCACACCCAGTCAAAAGATCTGGGTTTAATCCATCACCGTTCTTTAGCCCACTCTGCCACCCCAGTTCAGACATGGCTATATGCAAATCAGTCTGACCCTGTGCCTCATGGGAACAGTCCAGCCCGAACTGCCAAGCCATGCCTTCCCTGGACTGGAAACAAGCTTCCGAGGACCGGTGTCTGGCATTACAGCCGTCTTCAGCCCGGCTTGCTTGAATCCAGTGGCAAAGTGAGCAAGGGACTCACGTCTGAGCATACCCTGCCACACTTATGGCGGCCAAAAGCGGTACAAAAGGGGGTGGTGATGGACGGAGCATCTGAATCAATCAAACACTCACACCCAGTCAAAAGATCTGGGTTTAATCCATCACCGTTCTTTAGCCCACTCTGCCACCCCAGTTCAGACATGGCTATATGCAAATCAGTCTGACCCTGTGCCTCATGGGAACAGTCCAGCCCGAACTGCCAAGCCATGCCTTCCCTGGACTGGAAACAAGCTTCCGAGGACCGGTTTCTGGCATTACAGCCGTCTTCAGCCCGGCTTGCTTGAATCCAGTGGCAAAGTGAGCAAGGGACTCACGTCTGAGCATACCCTGCCACACTTATGGCGGCCAAAAGCGGTACAAAAGGGGGTGGTGATGGACGAAGCATCTGAATCAATCAAACACTCACACCCAGTCAAAAGATCTGGGTTTAATCCATCACCGTTCTTTAGCCCACTCTGCCACCCCAGTTCAGACATGGCTATATGCAAATCAGTCTGACCCTGTGCCTCATGGGAACAGTCCAGACCGAACTGCCAAGCCATGCCTTCCCTGGACTGGAAACAAGCTTCCGAGGACCGGTTTCTGGCATTACAGCCGTCTTCAGCCCGGCTTGCTTGAATCCAGTGGCAAAGTGAGCAAGGGACTCACGTCTAAGCATACCCTGCCACACTTATGGCGGCCAAAAGCGGTACAAAAGGGGGTGGTGATGGACGGAGCATCTGAATCAATCAAACACTCACACCCAGTCAAAAGATCTGGGTTTAATCCATCACCGTTCTTTAGCCCACTCTGCCACCCCAGTTCAGACATGGCTATATGCAAATCAGTCTGACCCTGTGCCTCATGGGAACAGTCCAGCCCGAACTGCCAAGCCATGCCTTCCCTGGACTGGAAACAAACTTCCGAGGACCGGTTTCTGGCATTACAGCCGTCTTCAGCCCGGCTTGCTTGAATCCAGTGGCAAAGTGAGCAAGGGACTCACGTCTGAGCATACCCTGCCACACTTATGGCGGCCAAAAGCGGTACAAAAGGGGGTGTTGATGGACGGAGCCTCTGAATCAATCAAACACTCACACCCAGTCAAAAGATCTGGGTTTAATCCATCACCGTTCTTTAGCCCACTCTGCCACCCCAGTTCAGACATGGCTATATGCAAATCAGTCTGACCCTGTGCCTCATGGGAACAGTCCAGCCCGTACTGCCAAGCCATGCCTTCCCTGGACTGGAAACAAGCTTCCGAGGACCGGTTTCTGGCATTACAGCCGTCTTCAGCCCGGCCTGCTTGAATCCAGTGGCAAAGTGAGCAAGGGACTCACGTCTAAGCATACCCTGCCACACTTATGGCGGCCAAAAGCGGTACAAAAGGGGGTGGTGATGGACGGAGCATCTGAATCAATCAAACACTCACACCCAGTCAAAAGATCTGGGTTTAATCCATCACCGTTCTTTAGCCCACTCTGCCACCCCAGTTCAGACATGGCTGTATGCAAATCAGTCTGACCCTGTGCCTCATAGGAACAGTCCAGCCGGAACTGCCAAGCCATGCCTTCCCTGGACTGAAAACAAGCTTCCGAGGACCGGTTTCTGGCATTACAGCCGTCTTCAGCCCGGCTTGCTTGAATCCAGTGGCAAAGTGAGCAAGGGACTCACGTCTGAGCAAACCCTGCCACACTTATGGCGGCCAAAAGCGGTACAAAAGGGGGTGGTGATGGACGGAGCATCTGAATCAATCAAACACTCACACCCAGTCAAAAGATCTGGGTTTAATCCATCACCGTTCTTTAGCCCACTCTGCCACGCCAGTTCAGACATGGCTATATGCAAATCAGTCTGACCCTGTGCCTCATGGGAACAGTCCAGCCCGAACTGCCAAGCCATGCCTTCCCTGGACTGGAAACAAGCTTCCGAGGACCGGTTTCTGGCATTACAGCCGTCTTCAGCCCGGCTTGCTTGAATCCAGTGGCAAAGTGAGCAAGGGACTCACGTCTGAGCATACCCTGCCACACTTATGGCGGCCAAAAGCGGTACAAAAGGGGGTGGTGATGGACGGAGCATCTGAATCAATCAAACAGTCAAACAGTCAAAAGATCTGGGTTTAATCCATCACCGTTCTTTAGCCCACTCTGCCACCCCAGTTCAGACATGGCTATATGCAAATCAGTCTGACCCTGTGCCTCATGGGAACAGTCCAGCCCGAACTGCCAAGCCATGCCTTCCCTAGACTGGAAACAAGCTTCCGAGGACCGGTTTCTGGCATTACAGCCGTCTTCAGCCCGGCTTGCTTGAATCCAGTGGCAGTGTGAGCAAGGGACTCACGTCTGAGCATACCCTGCCACACTTATGGCGGCCAAAAGCGGTACAAAAGGGGGTGGTGATGGACAGAGCATCTGAATCAATCAAACACTCACACCCAGTCAAAAGATCTGGGTTTAATCCATCACCGTTCTTTAGCCCACTCTGCCACCCCAGTTCAGACATGGCTATATGCAAATCAGTCTGACCCTGTGCCTCATGGGAACAGTCCAGACCGAACTGCCAAGCCATGCCTTCCCTGGACTGGAAACAAGCTTCCGAGGACCGGTTTCTGGCATTACAGCCGTCTTCAGCCCGGCTTGCTTGAATCCAGTGGCAAAGTGAGCAAGGGACTCACGTCTAAGCATACCCTGCCACACTTATGGCGGCCAAAAGCGGTACAAAAGGGGGTGGTGATGGACGGAGCATCTGAATCAATCAAACACTCACACCCAGTCAAAAGATCTGGGTTTAATCCATCACCGTTCTTTAGCCCACTCTGCCACCCCAGTTCAGACATGGCTATATGCAAATCAGTCTGACCCTGTGCCTCATGGGAACAGTCCAGCCCGAACTGCCAAGCCATGCCTTCCCTGGACTGGAAACAAACTTCCGATGACCGGTTTCTGGCATTACAGCCGTCTTCAGCCCGGCTTGCTTGAATCCAGTGGCAAAGTGAGCAAGGGACTCACGTCTGAGCATACCCTGCCACACTTATGGCGGCCAAAAGCGGTACAAAAGGGGGTGTTGATGGACGGAGCCTCTGAATCAATCAAACACTCACACCCAGTCAAAAGATCTGGGTTTAATCCATCACCGTTCTTTAGCCCACTCTGCCACCCCAGTTCAGACATGGCTATATGCAAATCAGTCTGACCCTGTGCCTCATGGGAACAGTCCAGCCCGTACTGCCAAGCCATGCCTTCCCTGGACTGGAAACAAGCTTCCGAGGACCGGTTTCTGGCATTACAGCCGTCTTCAGCCCGGCTTGCTTGAATCCAGTGGCAAAGTGAGCAAGGGACTCACGTCTAAGCATACCCTGCCACACTTATGGCGGCCAAAAGCGGTACAAAAGGGGGTGGTGATGGACGGAGCATCTGAATCAATCAAACACTCACACCCAGTCAAAAGATCTGGGTTTAATCCATCACCGTTCTTTAGCCCACTCTGCCACCCCAGTTCAGACATGGCTGTATGCAAATCAGTCTGACCCTGTGCCTCATGGGAACAGTCCAGCCGGAACTGCCAAGCCATGCCTTCCCTGGACTGAAAACAAGCTTCCGAGGACCGGTTTCTGGCATTACAGCCGTCTTCAGCCCGGCTTGCTTGAATCCAGTGGCAAAGTGAGCAAGGGACTCACGTCTGAGCAAACCCTGCCACACTTATGGCGGCCAAAAGCGGTACAAAAGGGGGTGGTGATGGACGGAGCATCTGAATCAATCAAACACTCACACCCAGTCAAAAGATCTGGGTTTAATCCATCACCGTTCTTTAGCCCACTCTGCCACGCCAGTTCAGACATGGCTATATGCAAATCAGTCTGACCCTGTGCCTCATGGGAACAGTCCAGCCCGAACTGCCAAGCCATGCCTTCCCTGGACTGGAAACAAGCTTCCGAGGACCGGTTTCTGGCATTACAGCCGTCTTCAGCCCGGCTTGCTTGAATCCAGTGGCAAAGTGAGCAAGGGACTCACGTCTGAGCATACCCTGCCACACTTATGGCGGCCAAAAGCGGTACAAAAGGGGGTGGTGATGGACGGAGCATCTGAATCAATCAAACAGTCAAACAGTCAAAAGATCTGGGTTTAATCCATCACCGTTCTTTAGCCCACTCTGCCACCCCAGTTCAGACATGGCTATATGCAAATCAGTCTGACCCTGTGCCTCATGGGAACAGTCCAGCCCGAACTGCCAAGCCATGCCTTCCCTAGACTGGAAACAAGCTTCCGAGGACCGGTTTCTGGCATTACAGCCGTCTTCAGCCCGGCTTGCTTGAATCCAGTGGCAGTGTGAGCAAGGGACTCACGTCTGAGCATACCCTGCCACACTTATGGCGGCCAAAAGCGGTACAAAAGGGGGTGGTGATGGACAGAGCATCTGAATCAATCAAACACTCACACCCAGTCAAAAGATCTGGGTTTAATCCATCACCGTTCTTTAGCCCACTCTGCCACCCCAGTTCAGACATGGCTATATGCAAATCAGTCTGACCCTGTGCCTCATGGGAACAGTCCAGCCCGAACTGCCAAGCCATGCCTTCCCTGGACTGGAAACAAGCTTCCGAGGACCGGTTTCTGGCATTACAGCCGTCTTCAGCCCAGCTTGCTTGAATCCAGTGGCAAAGTGAGCAAGGGACTCACGTCTGAGCATACCCTGCCACACTTATGGCGGCCAAAAGCGGTACAAAAGGGGGTGGTGATGGACGGAGCATCTGAATCAATCAAACACTCACACCCAGTCAAAAGATCTGGGTTTAATCCATCACCGTTCTTTAGCCCACTCTGCCACCCCAGTTCAGACATGGCTATATGCAAATCAGTCTGACCCTGTGCCTCATGGGAACAGTCCAGCCCGAACTGCCAAGCCATGCCTTCCCTAGACTGGAAACAAGCTTCCGAGGACCGGTTTCTGGCATTACAGCCGTCTTCAGCCCGGCTTGCTTGAATCCAGTGGCAAAGTGAGCAAGGGACTCATGTCTGAGCATACCCTGCCACACTTATGGCGGCCAAAAGCGGTACAAAAGGGGGTGGTGATGGACAGAGCATCTGAATCAATCAAACACTCACACCCAGTCAAAAGATCTGGGTTTAATCCATCACCGTTCTTTAGCCCACTCTGCCACCCCAGTTCAGACATGGCTATATGCAAATCAGTCTGACCCTGTGCCTCATGGGAACAGTCCAGCCCGAACTGCCAAGCCATGCCTTCCCTGGACTGGAAACAAGCTTCTGAGGACCGGTTTCTGGCATTACAGCCGTCTTCAGCCCGGCTTGCTTGAATCCAGTGGCAAAGTGAGCAAGGGACTCACGTCTGAGCATACCCTGCCACACTTAAGGCGGCCAAAAGCGGTACAAAAGGGGGTGGTGATGGACGGAGCATCTGAATCAATCAAACACTCACACCCAGTCAAAAGATCTGGGTTTAATCCATCACCGTTCTTTAGCCCACTCTGCCACCCCAGTTCAGACATGGCTATATGCAAATCAGTCTGACCCTGTGCCTCATGGGAACAGTCCAGCCCGAACTGCCAAGCCATGCCTTCCCAGGACTGGAAACAAGCTTCCGAGGACCGGTTTCTGGCATTACAGCCGTCTTCAGCCCGGCTTGCTTGAATCCAGTGGCAAAGTGAGCAAGGGACTCACATCTGAGCATACCCTGCCACACTTATGGCGGCCAAAAGCGGTACAAAAGGGGGTGGTGATGGACTGAGCATCTGAATCAATCAAACACTCACACCCAGTCAAAAGATCTGGGTTTAATCCATCACCGTTCTTTAGCCCACTCTGCCACCCCAATTCAGACATGGCTATATGCAAATCAGTCTGACCCTGTGCCTCATGGGAACAGTCCAGCCCGTACTGCCAAGCCATGCCTTCACTGGACTGGAAACAAGCTTCCGAGGACCGGTTTCTGGCATTACAGCCGTCTTCAGCCCGGCTTGCTTGAATCCAGTGGCAAAATGAGCAAGGGACTCACGTCTAAGCATACCCTGCCACACTTATGGCGGCCAAAAGCAGAACAAAAGGGGGTGGTGATGGACGGAGCATCTGAATCAATCAAACACTCACACCCAGTCAAAAGATCTGGGTTTAATCCATCACCGTTCTTTAGCCCACTCTGCCACCCCAGTTCAGATATGGCTGTATGCAAATCAGTCTGACCCTGTGCCTCATGGGAACAGTCCAGCCCGAACTGCCAAGCCATGCCTTCCCTGGACTGAAAACAAGCTTCCGAGGACCGGTTTCTGGCATTACAGCCGTCTTCAGCCCGGCTTGCTTGAATCCAGTGGCAAAGTGAGCAAGGGACTCACGTCTGAGCATACCCTGCCACACTTATGGCGGCCAAAAGCGGTACAAAAGGGGGTGGTGATGGACGGAGCATCTGAATCAATCAAACACTCACACCCAGTCAAAAGATCTGGGTTTAATCCATCACCGTTCTTTAGCCCACTCTGCCACCCCAGTTCAGACATGGCTATATGCAAATCAGTCTGACCCTGTGCCTCATGGGAACAGTCCAGCCCGAACTGCCAAGCCATGCCTTCCCTAGACTGGAAACAAGCTTCCGAGGACCGGTTTCTGGCATTACAGCCGTCTTCAGCCCGGCTTGCTTGAATCCAGTGGCAAAGTGAGCAAGGGACTCACGTCTGAGCATACCCTGCCACACTTATGGCGGCCAAAAGCGGTACAAAAGGGGGTGGTGATGGACAGAGCATCTGAATCAATCAAACACTCACACCCAGTCAAAAGATCTGGGTTTAATCCATCACCGTTCTTTAGCCCACTCTGCCACCCCAGTTCAGACATGGCTATATGCAAATCAGTCTGACCCTGTGCCTCATGGGAACAGTCCAGCCCGAACTGCCAAGCCATGCCTTCCCTGGACTGGAAACAAGCTTCCGAGGACCGGTGTCTGGCATTACAGCCGTCTTCAGCCCGGCTTGCTTGAATCCAGTGGCAAAGTGAGCAAGGGACTCACGTCTGAGCATACCCTGCCACACTTATGGCGGCCAAAAGCGGTACAAAAGGGGGTGGTGATGGACGGAGCATCTGAATCAATCAAACACTCACACCCAGTCAAAAGATCTGGGTTTAATCCATCACCGTTCTTTAGCCCACTCTGCCACCCCAGTTCAGACATGGCTATATGCAAATCAGTCTGACCCTGTGCCTCATGGGAACAGTCCAGCCCGAACTGCCAAGCCATGCCTTCCCTGGACTGGAAACAAGCTTCCGAGGACCGGTTTCTGGCATTACAGCCGTCTTCAGCCCGGCTTGCTTGAATCCAGTGGCAAAGTGAGCAAGGGACTCACGTCTGAGCATACCCTGCCACACTTATGGCGGCCAAAAGCGGTACAAAAGGGGGTGGTGATGGACGAAGCATCTGAATCAATCAAACACTCACACCCAGTCAAAAGATCTGGGTTTAATCCATCACCGTTCTTTAGCCCACTCTGCCACCCCAGTGCAGACATGGCTATATGCAAATCAGTCTGACCCTGTGCCTCATGGGAACAGCCCAGACCGAACTGCCAAGCCATGCCTTCCCTGGACTGGAAACAAGCTTCCGAGGACCGGTTTCTGGCATTACAGCCGTCTTCAGCCCGGCTTGCTTGAATCCAGTGGCAAAGTGAGCAAGGGACTCACGTCTAAGCATACCCTGCCACACTTATGGCGGCCAAAAGCGGTACAAAAGGGGGTGGTGATGGACGGAGCATCTGAATCAATCAAACACTCACACCCAGTCAAAAGATCTGGGTTTAATCCATCACCGTTCTTTAGCCCACTCTGCCACCCCAGTTCAGACATGGCTATATGCAAATCAGTCTGACCCTGTGCCTCATGGGAACAGTCCAGACCGAACTGCCAAGCCATGCCTTCCCTGGACTGGAAACAAGCTTCCGAGGACCGGTTTCTGGCATTACAGCCGTCTTCAGCCCGGCTTGCTTGAATCCAGTGGCAAAGTGAGCAAGGGACTCACGTCTAAGCATACCCTGCCACACTTATGGCGGCCAAAAGCGGTACAAAAGGGGGTGGTGATGGACGGAGCATCTGAATCAATCAAACACTCACACCCAGTCAAAAGATCTGGGTTTAATCCATCACCGTTCTTTAGCCCACTCTGCCACCCCAGTTCAGACATGGCTATATGCAAATCAGTCTGACCCTGTGCCTCATGGGAACAGTCCAGCCCGAACTGCCAAGCCATGCCTTCCCTGGACTGGAAACAAACTTCCGAGGACCGGTTTCTGGCATTACAGCCGTCTTCAGCCCGGCTTGCTTGAATCCAGTGGCAAAGTGAGCAAGGGACTCACGTCTGAGCATACCCTGCCACACTTATGGCGGCCAAAAGCGGTACAAAAGGGGGTGTTGATGGACGGAGCCTCTGAATCAATCAAACACTCACACCCAGTCAAAAGATCTGGGTTTAATCCATCACCGTTCTTTAGCCCACTCTGCCACCCCAGTTCAGACATGGCTATATGCAAATCAGTCTGACCCTGTGCCTCATGGGAACAGTCCAGCCCGTACTGCCAAGCCATGCCTTCCCTGGACTGGAAACAAGCTTCCGAGGACCGGTTTCTGGCATTACAGCCGTCTTCAGCCCGGCCTGCTTGAATCCAGTGGCAAAGTGAGCAAGGGACTCACGTCTAAGCATACCCTGCCACACTTATGGCGGCCAAAAGCGGTACAAAAGGGGGTGGTGATGGACGGAGCATCTGAATCAATCAAACACTCACACCCAGTCAAAAGATCTGGGTTTAATCCATCACCGTTCTTTAGCCCACTCTGCCACCCCAGTTCAGACATGGCTGTATGCAAATCAGTCTGACCCTGTGCCTCATGGGAACAGTCCAGCCGGAACTGCCAAGCCATGCCTTCCCTGGACTGAAAACAAGCTTCCGAGGACCGGTTTCTGGCATTACAGCCGTCTTCAGCCCGGCTTGCTTGAATCCAGTGGCAAAGTGAGCAAGGGACTCACGTCTGAGCAAACCCTGCCACACTTATGGCGGCCAAAAGCGGTACAAAAGGGGGTGGTGATGGACGGAGCATCTGAATCAATCAAACACTCACACCCAGTCAAAAGATCTGGGTTTAATCCATCACCGTTCTTTAGCCCACTCTGCCACGCCAGTTCAGACATGGCTATATGCAAATCAGTCTGACCCTGTGCCTCATGGGAACAGTCCAGCCCGAACTGCCAAGCCATGCCTTCCCTGGACTGGAAACAAGCTTCCGAGGACCGGTTTCTGGCATTACAGCCGTCTTCAGCCCGGCTTGCTTGAATCCAGTGGCAAAGTGAGCAAGGGACTCACGTCTGAGCATACCCTGCCACACTTATGGCGGCCAAAAGCGGTACAAAAGGGGGTGGTGATGGACGGAGCATCTGAATCAATCAAACAGTCAAACAGTCAAAAGATCTGGGTTTAATCCATCACCGTTCTTTAGCCCACTCTGCCACCCCAGTTCAGACATGGCTATATGCAAATCAGTCTGACCCTGTGCCTCATGGGAACAGTCCAGCCCGAACTGCCAAGCCATGCCTTCCCTAGACTGGAAACAAGCTTCCGAGGACCGGTTTCTGGCATTACAGCCGTCTTCAGCCCGGCTTGCTTGAATCCAGTGGCAGTGTGAGCAAGGGACTCACGTCTGAGCATACCCTGCCACACTTATGGCGGCCAAAAGCGGTACAAAAGGGGGTGGTGATGGACAGAGCATCTGAATCAATCAAACACTCACACCCAGTCAAAAGATCTGGGTTTAATCCATCACCGTTCTTTAGCCCACTCTGCCACCCCAGTTCAGACATGGCTATATGCAAATCAGTCTGACCCTGTGCCTCATGGGAACAGTCCAGACCGAACTGCCAAGCCATGCCTTCCCTGGACTGGAAACAAGCTTCCGAGGACCGGTTTCTGGCATTACAGCCGTCTTCAGCCCGGCTTGCTTGAATCCAGTGGCAAAGTGAGCAAGGGACTCACGTCTAAGCATACCCTGCCACACTTATGGCGGCCAAAAGCGGTACAAAAGGGGGTGGTGATGGACGGAGCATCTGAATCAATCAAACACTCACACCCAGTCAAAAGATCTGGGTTTAATCCATCACCGTTCTTTAGCCCACTCTGCCACCCCAGTTCAGACATGGCTATATGCAAATCAGTCTGACCCTGTGCCTCATGGGAACAGTCCAGCCCGAACTGCCAAGCCATGCCTTCCCTGGACTGGAAACAAACTTCCGAGGACCGGTTTCTGGCATTACAGCCGTCTTCAGCCCGGCTTGCTTGAATCCAGTGGCAAAGTGAGCAAGGGACTCACGTCTGAGCATACCCTGCCACACTTATGGCGGCCAAAAGCGGTACAAAAGGGGGTGTTGATGGACGGAGCCTCTGAATCAATCAAACACTCACACCCAGTCAAAAGATCTGGGTTTAATCCATCACCGTTCTTTAGCCCACTCTGCCACCCCAGTTCAGACATGGCTATATGCAAATCAGTCTGACCCTGTGCCTCATGGGAACAGTCCAGCCCGTACTGCCAAGCCATGCCTTCCCTGGACTGGAAACAAGCTTCCGAGGACCGGTTTCTGGCATTACAGCCGTCTTCAGCCCGGCTTGCTTGAATCCAGTGGCAAAGTGAGCAAGGGACTCACGTCTAAGCATACCCTGCCACACTTATGGCGGCCAAAAGCGGTACAAAAGGGGGTGGTGATGGACGGAGCATCTGAATCAATCAAACACTCACACCCAGTCAAAAGATCTGGGTTTAATCCATCACCGTTCTTTAGCCCACTCTGCCACCCCAGTTCAGACATGGCTGTATGCAAATCAGTCTGACCCTGTGCCTCATGGGAACAGTCCAGCCGGAACTGCCAAGCCATGCCTTCCCTGGACTGAAAACAAGCTTCCGAGGACCGGTTTCTGGCATTACAGCCGTCTTCAGCCCGGCTTGCTTGAATCCAGTGGCAAAGTGAGCAAGGGACTCACGTCTGAGCAAACCCTGCCACACTTATGGCGGCCAAAAGCGGTACAAAAGGGGGTGGTGATGGACGGAGCATCTGAATCAATCAAACACTCACACCCAGTCAAAAGATCTGGGTTTAATCCATCACCGTTCTTTAGCCCACTCTGCCACGCCAGTTCAGACATGGCTATATGCAAATCAGTCTGACCCTGTGCCTCATGGGAACAGTCCAGCCCGAACTGCCAAGCCATGCCTTCCCTGGACTGGAAACAAGCTTCCGAGGACCGGTTTCTGGCATTACAGCCGTCTTCAGCCCGGCTTGCTTGAATCCAGTGGCAAAGTGAGCAAGGGACTCACGTCTGAGCATACCCTGCCTCACTTATGGCGGCCAAAAGCGGTACAAAAGGGGGTGGTGATGGACGGAGCATCTGAATCAATCAAACAGTCAAACAGTCAAAAGATCTGGGTTTAATCCATCACCGTTCTTTAGCCCACTCTGCCACCCCAGTTCAGACATGGCTATATGCAAATCAGTCTGACCCTGTGCCTCATGGGAACAGTCCAGCCCGAACTGCCAAGCCATGCCTTCCCTAGACTGGAAACAAGCTTCCGAGGACCGGTTTCTGGCATTACAGCCGTCTTCAGCCCGGCTTGCTTGAATCCAGTGGCAGTGTGAGCAAGGGACTCACGTCTGAGCATAC
This sequence comes from Lissotriton helveticus, assembly GCF_964261635.1. Classification (NCBI taxonomy): domain Eukaryota; kingdom Metazoa; phylum Chordata; class Amphibia; order Caudata; family Salamandridae; genus Lissotriton; species Lissotriton helveticus. The sequence continues at coordinate 495,138,885 of NC_136067.1, read as the reverse complement.
CCTGCCACACTTATGGCGGCCAAAAGCGGTACAAAAGGGGGTGGTGATGGACAGAGCATCTGAATCAATCAAACACTCACACCCAGTCAAAAGATCTGGGTTTAATCCATCACCGTTCTTTAGCCCACTCTGCCACCCCAGTTCAGACATGGCTATATGCAAATCAGTCTGACCCTGTGCCTCATGGGAACAGTCCAGCCCGAACTGCCAAGCCATGCCTTCCCTGGACTGGAAACAAGCTTCCGAGGACCGGTTTCTGGCATTACAGCCGTCTTCAGCCCAGCTTGCTTGAATCCAGTGGCAAAGTGAGCAAGGGACTCACGTCTGAGCATACCCTGCCACACTTATGGCGGCCAAAAGCGGTACAAAAGGGGGTGGTGATGGACGGAGCATCTGAATCAATCAAACACTCACACCCAGTCAAAAGATCTGGGTTTAATCCATCACCGTTCTTTAGCCCACTCTGCCACCCCAGTTCAGACATGGCTATATGCAAATCAGTCTGACCCTGTGCCTCATGGGAACAGTCCAGCCCGAACTGCCAAGCCATGCCTTCCCTAGACTGGAAACAAGCTTCCGAGGACCGGTTTCTGGCATTACAGCCGTCTTCAGCCCGGCTTGCTTGAATCCAGTGGCAAAGTGAGCAAGGGACTCATGTCTGAGCATACCCTGCCACACTTATGGCGGCCAAAAGCGGTACAAAAGGGGGTGGTGATGGACAGAGCATCTGAATCAATCAAACACTCACACCCAGTCAAAAGATCTGGGTTTAATCCATCACCGTTCTTTAGCCCACTCTGCCACCCCAGTTCAGACATGGCTATATGCAAATCAGTCTGACCCTGTGCCTCATGGGAACAGTCCAGCCCGAACTGCCAAGCCATGCCTTCCCTGGACTGGAAACAAGCTTCTGAGGACCGGTTTCTGGCATTACAGCCGTCTTCAGCCCGGCTTGCTTGAATCCAGTGGCAAAGTGAGCAAGGGACTCACGTCTGAGCATACCCTGCCACACTTAAGGCGGCCAAAAGCGGTACAAAAGGGGGTGGTGATGGACGGAGCATCTGAATCAATCAAACACTCACACCCAGTCAAAAGATCTGGGTTTAATCCATCACCGTTCTTTAGCCCACTCTGCCACCCCAGTTCAGACATGGCTATATGCAAATCAGTCTGACCCTGTGCCTCATGGGAACAGTCCAGCCCGAACTGCCAAGCCATGCCTTCCCAGGACTGGAAACAAGCTTCCGAGGACCGGTTTCTGGCATTACAGCCGTCTTCAGCCCGGCTTGCTTGAATCCAGTGGCAAAGTGAGCAAGGGACTCACATCTGAGCATACCCTGCCACACTTATGGCGGCCAAAAGCGGTACAAAAGGGGGTGGTGATGGACTGAGCATCTGAATCAATCAAACACTCACACCCAGTCAAAAGATCTTGGTTTAATCCATCACCGTTCTTTAGCCCACTCTGCCACCCCAATTCAGACATGGCTATATGCAAATCAGTCTGACCCTGTGCCTCATGGGAACAGTCCAGCCCGTACTGCCAAGCCATGCCTTCACTGGACTGGAAACAAGCTTCCGAGGACCGGTTTCTGGCATTACAGCCGTCTTCAGCCCGGCTTGCTTGAATCCAGTGGCAAAATGAGCAAGGGACTCACGTCTAAGCATACCCTGCCACACTTATGGCGGCCAAAAGCAGTACAAAAGGGGGTGGTGATGGACGGAGCATCTGAATCAATCAAACACTCACACCCAGTCAAAAGATCTGGGTTTAATCCATCACCGTTCTTTAGCCCACTCTGCCACCCCAGTTCAGATATGGCTGTATGCAAATCAGTCTGACCCTGTGCCTCATGGGAACAGTCCAGCCCGAACTGCCAAGCCATGCCTTCCCTGGACTGAAAACAAGCTTCCGAGGACCGGTTTCTGGCATTACAGCCGTCTTCAGCCCGGCTTGCTTGAATCCAGTGGCAAAGTGAGCAAGGGACTCACGTCTGAGCATACCCTGCCACACTTATGGCGGCCAAAAGCGGTACAAAAGGGGGTGGTGATGGACGGAGCATCTGAATCAATCAAACACTCACACCCAGTCAAAAGATCTGGGTTTAATCCATCACCGTTCTTTAGCCCACTCTGCCACCCCAGTTCAGACATGGCTATATGCAAATCAGTCTGACCCTGTGCCTCATGGGAACAGTCCAGCCCGAACTGCCAAGCCATGCCTTCCCTAGACTGGAAACAAGCTTCCGAGGACCGGTTTCTGGCATTACAGCCGTCTTCAGCCCGGCTTGCTTGAATCCAGTGGCAAAGTGAGCAAGGGACTCACGTCTGAGCATACCCTGCCACACTTATGGCGGCCAAAAGCGGTACAAAAGGGGGTGGTGATGGACAGAGCATCTGAATCAATCAAACACTCACACCCAGTCAAAAGATCTGGGTTTAATCCATCACCGTTCTTTAGCCCACTCTGCCACCCCAGTTCAGACATGGCTATATGCAAATCAGTCTGACCCTGTGCCTCATGGGAACAGTCCAGCCCGAACTGCCAAGCCATGCCTTCCCTGGACTGGAAACAAGCTTCCGAGGACCGGTGTCTGGCATTACAGCCGTCTTCAGCCCGGCTTGCTTGAATCCAGTGGCAAAGTGAGCAAGGGACTCACGTCTGAGCATACCCTGCCACACTTATGGCGGCCAAAAGCGGTACAAAAGGGGGTGGTGATGGACGGAGCATCTGAATCAATCAAACACTCACACCCAGTCAAAAGATCTGGGTTTAATCCATCACCGTTCTTTAGCCCACTCTGCCACCCCAGTTCAGACATGGCTATATGCAAATCAGTCTGACCCTGTGCCTCATGGGAACAGTCCAGCCCGAACTGCCAAGCCATGCCTTCCCTGGACTGGAAACAAGCTTCCGAGGACCGGTTTCTGGCATTACAGCCGTCTTCAGCCCGGCTTGCTTGAATCCAGTGGCAAAGTGAGCAAGGGACTCACGTCTGAGCATACCCTGCCACACTTATGGCGGCCAAAAGCGGTACAAAAGGGGGTGGTGATGGACGAAGCATCTGAATCAATCAAACACTCACACCCAGTCAAAAGATCTGGGTTTAATCCATCACCGTTCTTTAGCCCACTCTGCCACCCCAGTGCAGACATGGCTATATGCAAATCAGTCTGACCCTGTGCCTCATGGGAACAGCCCAGACCGAACTGCCAAGCCATGCCTTCCCTGGACTGGAAACAAGCTTCCGAGGACCGGTTTCTGGCATTACAGCCGTCTTCAGCCCGGCTTGCTTGAATCCAGTGGCAAAGTGAGCAAGGGACTCACGTCTAAGCATACCCTGCCACACTTATGGCGGCCAAAAGCGGTACAAAAGGGGGTGGTGATGGACGGAGCATCTGAATCAATCAAACACTCACACCCAGTCAAAAGATCTGGGTTTAATCCATCACCGTTCTTTAGCCCACTCTGCCACCCCAGTTCAGACATGGCTATATGCAAATCAGTCTGACCCTGTGCCTCATGGGAACTGTCCAGCCCGAACTGCCAAGCCATGCCTTCCCTAGACTGGAAACAAGCTTCCGAGGACCGGTTTCTGGCATTACAGCCGTCTTCAGCCCGGCTTGCTTGAATCCAGTGGCAAAGTGAGCAAGGGACTCACGTCTGAGCATACCCTGCCACACTTATGGCGGCCAAAAGCGGTACAAAAGGGGGTGTTGATGGACGGAGCCTCTGAATCAATCAAACACTCACACCCAGTCAAAAGATCTGGGTTTAATCCATCACCGTTCTTTAGCCCACTCTGCCACCCCAGTTCAGACATGGCTATATGCAAATCAGTCTGACCCTGTGCCTCATGGGAACAGTCCAGCCCGTACTGCCAAGCCATGCCTTCCCTGGACTGGAAACAAGCTTCCGAGGACCGGTTTCTGGCATTACAGCCGTCTTCAGCCCGGCCTGCTTGAATCCAGTGGCAAAGTGAGCAAGGGACTCACGTCTAAGCATACCCTGCCACACTTATGGCGGCCAAAAGCGGTACAAAAGGGGGTGGTGATGGACGGAGCATCTGAATCAATCAAACACTCACACCCAGTCAAAAGATCTGGGTTTAATCCATCACCGTTCTTTAGCCCACTCTGCCACCCCAGTTCAGACATGGCTATATGCAAATCAGTCTGACCCTGTGCCTCATGGGAACAGTCCAGCCCGAACTGCCAAGCCATGCCTTCCCTAGACTGGAAACAAGCTTCCGAGGACCGGTTTCTGGCATTACAGCCGTCTTCAGCCCGGCTTGCTTGAATCCAGTGGCAGTGTGAGCAAGGGACTCACGTCTGAGCATACCCTGCCACACTTATGGCGGCCAAAAGCGGTACAAAAGGGGGTGGTGATGGACAGAGCATCTGAATCAATCAAACACTCACACCCAGTCAAAAGATCTGGGTTTAATCCATCACCGTTCTTTAGCCCACTCTGCCACCCCAGTTCAGACATGGCTATATGCAAATCAGTCTGACCCTGTGCCTCATGGGAACAGTCCAGCCCGAACTGCCAAGCCATGCCTTCCCTGGACTGGAAACAAGCTTCCGAGGACCGGTTTCTGGCATTACAGCCGTCTTCAGCCCAGCTTGCTTGAATCCAGTGGCAAAGTGAGCAAGGGACTCACGTCTGAGCATACCCTGCCACACTTATGGCGGCCAAAAGCGGTACAAAAGGGGGTGGTGATGGACGGAGCATCTGAATCAATCAAACACTCACACCCAGTCAAAAGATCTGGGTTTAATCCATCACCGTTCTTTAGCCCACTCTGCCACCCCAGTTCAGACATGGCTATATGCAAATCAGTCTGACCCTGTGCCTCATGGGAACAGTCCAGCCCGAACTGCCAAGCCATGCCTTCCCTAGACTGGAAACAAGCTTCCGAGGACCGGTTTCTGGCATTACAGCCGTCTTCAGCCCGGCTTGCTTGAATCCAGTGGCAAAGTGAGCAAGGGACTCATGTCTGAGCATACCCTGCCACACTTATGGCGGCCAAAAGCGGTACAAAAGGGGGTGGTGATGGACAGAGCATCTGAATCAATCAAACACTCACACCCAGTCAAAAGATCTGGGTTTAATCCATCACCGTTCTTTAGCCCACTCTGCCACCCCAGTTCAGACATGGCTATATGCAAATCAGTCTGACCCTGTGCCTCATGGGAACAGTCCAGCCCGAACTGCCAAGCCATGCCTTCCCTGGACTGGAAACAAGCTTCTGAGGACCGGTTTCTGGCATTACAGCCGTCTTCAGCCTGGCTTGCTTGAATCCAGTGGCAAAGTGAGCAAGGGACTCACGTCTGAGCATACCCTGCCACACTTAAGGCGGCCAAAAGCGGTACAAAAGGGGGTGGTGATGGACGGAGCATCTGAATCAATCAAACACTCACACCCAGTCAAAAGATCTGGGTTTAATCCATCACCGTTCTTTAGCCCACTCTGCCACCCCAGTTCAGACATGGCTGTATGCAAATCAGTCTGACCCTGTGCCTCATGGGAACAGTCCAGCCCGAACTGCCAAGCCATGCCTTCCCTGGACTGGAAACAAGCTTCCGAGGACCTGTTTCTGGCATTACAGCCGTCTTCAGCCCGGCTTGCTTGATACAGTGGCAAAGTGAGCAAGGGACTCACGTCTGAGCATACCCTGCCACACTTATGGAGGCCAAAAGCAGCACAAAAGGGGGTGGTGATGGACGAAGCATCTGAATCAATCAAACACTCACACCCAGTCAAAAGATCTGGGTTTAATCCATAACCGTTCTTTAGCCCACTCTGCCACCCCAGTTCAGACATGGCTATATGCAAATCAGTCTGACCCTGTGCCTCATGGGAACAGTCCAGCCCGAACTGCCAAGCCATGCCTTCCCAGGACTGGAAACAAGCTTCCGAGGACCGGTTTCTGGCATTACAGCCGTCTTCAGCCCGGCTTGCTTGAATCCAGTGGCAAAGTGAGCAAGGGACTCACATCTGAGCATACCCTGCCACACTTATGGCGGCCAAAAGCGGTACAAAAGGGGGTGGTGATGGACTGAGCATCTGAATCAATCAAACACTCACACCCAGTCAAAAGATCTGGGTTTAATCCATCACCGTTCTTTAGCCCACTCTGCCACCCCAATTCAGACATGGCTATATGCAAATCAGTCTGACCCTGTGCCTCATGGGAACAGTCCAGCCCGTACTGCCAAGCCATGCCTTCACTGGACTGGAAACAAGCTTCCGAGGACCGGTTTCTGGCATTACAGCCGTCTTCAGTCCGGCTTGCTTGAATCCAGTGGCAAAATGAGCAAGGGACTCACGTCTAAGCATACCCTGCCACACTTATGGCGGCCAAAAGCAGTACAAAAGGGGGTGGTGATGGACGGAGCATCTGAATCAATCAAACACTCACACCCAGTCAAAAGATCTGGGTTTAATCCATCACCGTTCTTTAGCCCACTCTGCCACCCCAGTTCAGACATGGCTGTATGCAAATCAGTCTGACCCTGTGCCTCATGGGAACAGTCCAGCCCGAACTGCCAAGCCATGCCTTCCCTGGACTGAAAACAAGCTTCCGAGGACCGGTTTCTGGCATTACAGCCGTCTTCAGCCCGGCTTGCTTGAATCCAGTGGCAAAGTGAGCAAGGGACTCACGTCTGAGCATACCCTGCCACACTTATGGCGGCCAAAAGCGGTACAAAAGGGGGTGGTGATGGACGGAGCATCTGAATCAATCAAACACTCACACCCAGTCAAAAGATCTGGGTTTAATCCATCACCGTTCTTTAGCCCACTCTGCCACCCCAGTTCAGACATGGCTATATGCAAATCAGTCTGACCCTGTGCCTCATGGGAACAGTCCAGCCCGAACTGCCAAGCCATGCCTTCCCTAGACTGGAAACAAGCTTCCGAGGACCGGTTTCTGGCATTACAGCCGTCTTCAGCCCGGCTTGCTTGAATCCAGTGGCAAAGTGAGCAAGGGACTCATGTCTGAGCATACCCTGCCACACTTATGGCGGCCAAAAGCGGTACAAAAGGGGGTGGTGATGGACAGAGCATCTGAATCAATCAAACACTCACACCCAGTCAAAAGATCTGGGTTTAATCCATCACCGTTCTTTAGCCCACTCTGCCACCCCAGTTCAGACATGGCTATATGCAAATCAGTCTGACCCTGTGCCTCATGGGAACAGTCCAGCCCGAACTGCCAAGCCATGCCTTCCCTGGACTGGAAACAAGCTTCTGAGGACCGGTTTCTGGCATTACAGCCGTCTTCAGCCTGGCTTGCTTGAATCCAGTGGCAAAGTGAGCAAGGGACTCACGTCTGAGCATACCCTGCCACACTTAAGGCGGCCAAAAGCGGTACAAAAGGGGGTGGTGATGGACGGAGCATCTGAATCAATCAAACACTCACACCCAGTCAAAAGATCTGGGTTTAATCCATCACCGTTCTTTAGCCCACTCTGCCACCCCAGTTCAGACATGGCTGTATGCAAATCAGTCTGACCCTGTGCCTCATGGGAACAGTCCAGCCCGAACTGCCAAGCCATGCCTTCCCTGGACTGGAAACAAGCTTCCGAGGACCTGTTTCTGGCATTACAGCCGTCTTCAGCCCGGCTTGCTTGATACAGTGGCAAAGTGAGCAAGGGACTCACGTCTGAGCATACCCTGCCACACTTATGGAGGCCAAAAGCAGCACAAAAGGGGGTGGTGATGGACGAAGCATCTGAATCAATCAAACACTCACACCCAGTCAAAAGATCTGGGTTTAATCCATAACCGTTCTTTAGCCCACTCTGCCACCCCAGTTCAGACATGGCTATATGCAAATCAGTCTGACCCTGTGCCTCATGGGAACAGTCCAGCCCGAACTGCCAAGCCATGCCTTCCCAGGACTGGAAACAAGCTTCCGAGGACCGGTTTCTGGCATTACAGCCGTCTTCAGCCCGGCTTGCTTGAATCCAGTGGCAAAGTGAGCAAGGGACTCACATCTGAGCATACCCTGCCACACTTATGGCGGCCAAAAGCGGTACAAAAGGGGGTGGTGATGGACTGAGCATCTGAATCAATCAAACACTCACACCCAGTCAAAAGATCTGGGTTTAATCCATCACCGTTCTTTAGCCCACTCTGCCACCCCAATTCAGACATGGCTATATGCAAATCAGTCTGACCCTGTGCCTCATGGGAACAGTCCAGCCCGTACTGCCAAGCCATGCCTTCACTGGACTGGAAACAAGCTTCCGAGGACCGGTTTCTGGCATTACAGCCGTCTTCAGTCCGGCTTGCTTGAATCCAGTGGCAAAATGAGCAAGGGACTCACGTCTAAGCATACCCTGCCACACTTATGGCGGCCAAAAGCAGTACAAAAGGGGGTGGTGATGGACGGAGCATCTGAATCAATCAAACACTCACACCCAGTCAAAAGATCTGGGTTTAATCCATCACCGTTCTTTAGCCCACTCTGCCACCCCAGTTCAGACATGGCTGTATGCAAATCAGTCTGACCCTGTGCCTCATGGGAACAGTCCAGCCCGAACTGCCAAGCCATGCCTTCCCTGGACTGAAAACAAGCTTCCGAGGACCGGTTTCTGGCATTACAGCCGTCTTCAGCCCGGCTTGCTTGAATCCAGTGGCAAAGTGAGCAAGGGACTCACGTCTGAGCATACCCTGCCACACTTATGGCGGCCAAAAGCGGTACAAAAGGGGGTGGTGATGGACGGAGCATCTGAATCAATCAAACACTCACACCCAGTCAAAAGATCTGGGTTTAATCCATCACCGTTCTTTAGCCCACTCTGCCACCCCAGTTCAGACATGGCTATATGCAAATCAGTCTGACCCTGTGCCTCATGGGAACAGTCCAGCCCGAACTGCCAAGCCATGCCTTCCCTAGACTGGAAACAAGCTTCCGAGGACCGGTTTCTGGCATTACAGCCGTCTTCAGCCCGGCTTGCTTGAATCCAGTGGCAAAGTGAGCAAGGGACTCACGTCTGAGCATACCCTGCCACACTTATGGCGGCCAAAAGCGGTACAAAAGGGGGTGGTGATGGACAGAGCATCTGAATCAATCAAACACTCACACCCAGTCAAAAGATCTGGGTTTAATCCATCACCGTTCTTTAGCCCACTCTGCCACCCCAGTTCAGACATGGCTATATGCAAATCAGTCTGACCCTGTGCCTCATGGGAACAGTCCAGCCCGAACTGCCAAGCCATGCCTTCCCTGGACTGGAAACAAGCTTCCGAGGACCGGTTTCTGGCATTACAGCCGTCTTCAGCCCAGCTTGCTTGAATCCAGTGGCAAAGTGAGCAAGGGACTCACGTCTGAGCATACCCTGCCACACTTATGGCGGCCAAAAGCGGTACAAAAGGGGGTGGTGATGGACGGAGCATCTGAATCAATCAAACACTCACACCCAGTCAAAAGATCTGGGTTTAATCCATCACCGTTCTTTAGCCCACTCTGCCACCCCAGTTCAGACATGGCTATATGCAAATCAGTCTGACCCTGTGCCTCATGGGAACAGTCCAGCCCGAACTGCCAAGCCATGCCTTCCCTAGACTGGAAACAAGCTTCCGAGGACCGGTTTCTGGCATTACAGCCTTCTTCAGCCCGGCTTGCTTGAATCCAGTGGCAAAGTGAGCAAGGGACTCATGTCTGAGCATACCCTGCCACACTTATGGCGGCCAAAAGCGGTACAAAAGGGGGTGGTGATGGACAGAGCATCTGAATCAATCAAACACTCACACCCAGTCAAAAGATCTGGGTTTAATCCATCACCGTTCTTTAGCCCACTCTGCCACCCCAGTTCAGACATGGCTATATGCAAATCAGTCTGACCCTGTGCCTCATGGGAACAGTCCAGCCCGAACTGCCAAGCCATGCCTTCCCTGGACTGGAAACAAGCTTCTGAGGACCGGTTTCTGGCATTACAGCCGTCTTCAGCCCGGCTTGCTTGAATCCAGTGGCAAAGTGAGCAAGGGACTCACGTCTGAGCATACCCTGCCACACTTAAGGCGGCCAAAAGCGGTACAAAAGGGGGTGGTGATGGACGGAGCATCTGAATCAATCAAACACTCACACCCAGTCAAAAGATCTGGGTTTAATCCATCACCGTTCTTTAGCCCACTCTGCCACCCCAGTTCAGACATGGCTGTATGCAAATCAGTCTGACCCTGTGCCTCATGGGAACAGTCCAGCCCGAACTGCCAAGCCATGCCTACCCTGGACTGAAAACAAGCTTCCGAGGACCGGTTTCTGGCATTACAGCCGTCTTCAGCCCGGCTTGCTTGAATCCAGTGGCAAAGTGAGCAAGGGACTCACGTCTGAGCATACCCTGCCACACTTATGGCGGCCAAAAGCGGTACAAAAGGGGGTGGTGATGGACGGAGCATCTGAATCAATCAAACACTCACACCCAGTCAAAAGATCTGGGTTTAATCCATCACCGTTCTTTAGCCCACTCTGCCACCCCAGTTCAGACATGGCTATATGCAAATCAGTCTGACCCTGTGCCTCATGGGAACAGTCCAGCCCGAACTGCCAAGCCATGCCTTCCCTAGACTGGAAACAAGCTTCCGAGGACCGGTTTCTGGCATTACAGCCGTCTTCAGCCCGGCTTGCTTGAATCCAGTGGCAAAGTGAGCAAGGGACTCATGTCTGAGCATACCCTGCCACACTTATGGCGGCCAAAAGCGGTACAAAAGGGGGTGGTGATGGACAGAGCATCTGAATCAATCAAACACTCACACCCAGTCAAAAGATCTGGGTTTAATCCATCACTGTTCTTTAGCCCACTCTGCCACCCCAGTTCAGACATGGCTATATGCAAATCAGTCTGACCCTGTGCCTCATGGGAACAGTCCAGCCCGAACTGCCAAGCCATGCCTTCCCTGGACTGGAAACAAGCTTCCGAGGACCGGTGTCTGGCATTACAGCCGTCTTCAGCCCGGCTTGCTTGAATCCAGTGGCAAAGTGAGCAAGGGACTCACGTCTGAGCATACCCTGCCACACTTATGGCGGCCAAAAGCGGTAAAAAAGGGGGTGGTGATGGACGGAGCATCTGAATCAATCAAACACTCACACCCAGTCAAAAGATCTGGGTTTAATCCATCACCGTTCTTTAGCCCACTCTGCCACCCCAGTTCAGACATGGCTATATGCAAATCAGTCTGACCCTGTGCCTCATGGGAACTGTCCAGCCCGAACTGCCAAGCCATGCCTTCCCTAGACTGGAAACAAGCTTCCGAGGACCGGTTTCTGGCATTACAGCCGTCTTCAGCCCGGCTTGCTTGAATCCAGTGGCAAAGTGAGCAAGGGACTCACGTCTGAGCATACCCTGCCACACTTATGGCGGCCAAAAGCGGTACAAAAGGGGGTGGTGATGGACAGAGCATCTGAATCAATCAAACACTCACACCCAGTCAAAAGATCTGGGTTTAATCCATCACTGTTCTTTAGCCCACTCTGCCACCCCAGTTCAGACATGGCTATATGCAAATCAGTCTGACCCTGTGCCTCATGGGAACAGTCCAGCCCGAACTGCCAAGCCATGCCTTCCCTGGACTGGAAACAAGCTTCCGAGGACCGGTTTCTGGCATTACAGCCGTCTTCAGCCCGGCTTGCTTGAATCCAGTGGCAAAGTGAGCAAGGGACTCACGTCTGAGCATACCCTGCCACACTTATGGCGGCCAAAAGCGGTACAAAAGGGGGTGGTGATGGACGGAGCATCTGAATCAATCAAACACTCACACCCAGTCAAAAGATCTGGGTTTAATCCATCACCGTTCTTTAGCCCACTCTGCCACCCCAGTTCAGACATGGCTATATGCAAATCAGTCTGACCCTGTGCCTCATGGGAACAGTCCAGCCCGAACTGCCAAGCCATGCCTTCCCTAGACTGGAAACAAGCTTCCGAGGACCGGTTTCTGGCATTACAGCCGTCTTCAGCCCGGCTTGCTTGAATCCAGTGGCAGTGTGAGCAAGGGACTCACGTCTGAGCATACCCTGCCACACTTATGGCGGCCAAAAGCGGTACAAAAGGGGGTGGTGATGGACAGAGCATCTGAATCAATCAAACACTCACACCCAGTCAAAAGATCTGGGTTTAATCCATCACCGTTCTTTAGCCCACTCTGCCACCCCAGTTCAGACATGGCTATATGCAAATCAGTCTGACCCTGTGCCTCATGGGAACAGTCCAGCCCGAACTGCCAAGCCATGCCTTCCCTGGACTGGAAACAAGCTTCCGAGGACCGGTTTCTGGCATTACAGCCGTCTTCAGCCCAGCTTGCTTGAATCCAGTGGCAAAGTGAGCAAGGGACTCACGTCTGAGCATACCCTGCCACACTTATGGCGGCCAAAAGCGGTACAAAAGGGGGTGGTGATGGACGGAGCATCTGAATCAATCAAACACTCACACCCAGTCAAAAGATCTGGGTTTAATCCATCACCGTTCTTTAGCCCACTCTGCCACCCCAGTTCAGACATGGCTATATGCAAATCAGTCTGACCCTGTGCCTCATGGGAACAGTCCAGCCCGAACTGCCAAGCCATGCCTTCCCTAGACTGGAAACAAGCTTCCGAGGACCGGTTTCTGGCATTACAGCCGTCTTCAGCCCGGCTTGCTTGAATCCAGTGGCAAAGTGAGCAAGGGACTCATGTCTGAGCATACCCTGCCACACTTATGGCGGCCAAAAGCGGTACAAAAGGGGGTGGTGATGGACAGAGCATCTGAATCAATCAAACACTCACACCCAGTCAAAAGATCTGGGTTTAATCCATCACCGTTCTTTAGCCCACTCTGCCACCCCAGTTCAGACATGGCTATATGCAAATCAGTCTGACCCTGTGCCTCATGGGAACAGTCCAGCCCGAACTGCCAAGCCATGCCTTCCCTGGACTGGAAACAAGCTTCTGAGGACCGGTTTCTGGCATTACAGCCGTCTTCAGCCCGGCTTGCTTGAATCCAGTGGCAAAGTGAGCAAGGGACTCACGTCTGAGCATACCCTGCCACACTTAAGGCGGCCAAAAGCGGTACAAAAGGGGGTGGTGATGGACGGAGCATCTGAATCAATCAAACACTCACACCCAGTCAAAAGATCTGGGTTTAATCCATCACCGTTCTTTAGCCCACTCTGCCACCCCAGTTCAGACATGGCTGTATGCAAATCAGTCTGACCCTGTGCCTCATGGGAACAGTCCAGCCCGAACTGCCAAGCCATGCCTACCCTGGACTGGAAACAAGCTTCCGAGGACCTGTTTCTGGCATTACAGCCGTCTTCAGCCCGGCTTGCTTGATACAGTGGCAAAGTGAGCAAGGGACTCACGTCTGAGCATACCCTGCCACACTTATGGAGGCCAAAAGCAGTACAAAAGGGGGTGGTGATGGACGAAGCATCTGAATCAATCAAACACTCACACCCAGTCAAAAGATCTGGGTTTAATCCATCACCGTTCTTTAGCCCACTCTGCCACCCCAGTTCAGACATGGCTATATGCAAATCAGTCTGACCCTGTGCCTCATGGGAACAGTCCAGCCCGAACTGCCAAGCCATGCCTTCCCAGGACTGGAAACAAGCTTCCGAGGACCGGTTTCTGGCATTACAGCCGTCTTCAGCCCGGCTTGCTTGAATCCAGTGGCAAAGTGAGCAAGGGACTCACATCTGAGCATACCCTGCCACACTTATGGCGGCCAAAAGCGGTACAAAAGGGGGTGGTGATGGACTGAGCATCTGAATCAATCAAACACTCACACCCAGTCAAAAGATCTGGGTTTAATCCATCACCGTTCTTTAGCCCACTCTGCCACCCCAATTCAGACATGGCTATATGCAAATCAGTCTGACCCTGTGCCTCATGGGAACAGTCCAGCCCGTACTGCCAAGCCATGCCTTCACTGGACTGGAAACAAGCTTCCGAGGACCGGTTTCTGGCATTACAGCCGTCTTCAGTCCGGCTTGCTTGAATCCAGTGGCAAAATGAGCAAGGGACTCACGTCTAAGCATACCCTGCCACACTTATGGCGGCCAAAAGCAGTACAAAAGGGGGTGGTGATGGACGGAGCATCTGAATCAATCAAACACTCACACCCAGTCAAAAGATCTGGGTTTAATCCATCACCGTTCTTTAGCCCACTCTGCCACCCCAGTTCAGACATGGCTGTATGCAAATCAGTCTGACCCTGTGCCTCATGGGAACAGTCCAGCCCGAACTGCCAAGCCATGCCTTCCCTGGACTGAAAACAAGCTTCCGAGGACCGGTTTCTGGCATTACAGCCGTCTTCAGCCCGGCTTGCTTGAATCCAGTGGCAAAGTGAGCAAGGGACTCACGTCTGAGCATACCCTGCCACACTTATGGCGGCCAAAAGCGGTACAAAAGGGGGTGGTGATGGACGGAGCATCTGAATCAATCAAACACTCACACCCAGTCAAAAGATCTGGGTTTAATCCATCACCGTTCTTTAGCCCACTCTGCCACCCCAGTTCAGACATGGCTATATGCAAATCAGTCTGACCCTGTGCCTCATGGGAACAGTCCAGCCCGAACTGCCAAGCCATGCCTTCCCTAGACTGGAAACAAGCTTCCGAGGACCGGTTTCTGGCATTACAGCCGTCTTCAGCCCGGCTTGCTTGAATCCAGTGGCAAAGTGAGCAAGGGACTCACGTCTGAGCATACCCTGCCACACTTATGGCGGCCAAAAGCGGTACAAAAGGGGGTGGTGATGGACAGAGCATCTGAATCAATCAAACACTCACACCCAGTCAAAAGATCTGGGTTTAATCCATCACCGTTCTTTAGCCCACTCTGCCACCCCAGTTCAGACATGGCTATATGCAAATCAGTCTGACCCTGTGCCTCATGGGAACAGTCCAGCCCGAACTGCCAAGCCATGCCTTCCCTGGACTGGAAACAAGCTTCCGAGGACCGGTGTCTGGCATTACAGCCGTCTTCAGCCCGGCTTGCTTGAATCCAGTGGCAAAGTGAGCAAGGGACTCACGTCTGAGCATACCCTGCCACACTTATGGCGGCCAAAAGCGGTACAAAAGGGGGTGGTGATGGACGGAGCATCTGAATCAATCAAACACTCACACCCAGTCAAAAGATCTGGGTTTAATCCATCACCGTTCTTTAGCCCACTCTGCCACCCCAGTTCAGACATGGCTATATGCAAATCAGTCTGACCCTGTGCCTCATGGGAACTGTCCAGCCCGAACTGCCAAGCCATGCCTTCCCTAGACTGGAAACAAGCTTCCGAGGACCGGTTTCTGGCATTACAGCCGTCTTCAGCCCGGCTTGCTTGAATCCAGTGGCAAAGTGAGCAAGGGACTCACGTCTGAGCATACCCTGCCACACTTATGGCGGCCAAAAGCGGTACAAAAGGGGGTGGTGATGGACAGAGCATCTGAATCAATCAAACACTCACACCCAGTCAAAAGATCTGGGTTTAATCCATCACTGTTCTTTAGCCCACTCTGCCACCCCAGTTCAGACATGGCTATATGCAAATCAGTCTGACCCTGTGCCTCATGGGAACAGTCCAGCCCGAACTGCCAAGCCATGCCTTCCCTGGACTGGAAACAAGCTTCCGAGGACCGGTTTCTGGCATTACAGCCATCTTCAGCCCGGCTTGCTTGAATCCAGTGGCAAAGTGAGCAAGGGACTCACGTCTGAGCATACCCTGCCACACTGATGGCGACCAAAAACTGTACAAAAGGGGGTGGTGATGGACGGAGCATCTGAATCAATCAAACACTCACACCCAGTCAAAAGATCTGGGTTTAATCCATCACCGTTCTTTAGCCCACTCTGCCACCCCAGTTCAGACATGGCTGTATGCAAATCAGTCTGACCCTGTGCCTCATGGGAACAGTCCAGCCCGAAC
This sequence comes from Lissotriton helveticus, assembly GCF_964261635.1. NCBI lineage: Eukaryota > Metazoa > Chordata > Amphibia > Caudata > Salamandridae > Lissotriton > Lissotriton helveticus. The sequence goes on along the minus strand of NC_136067.1, from coordinate 495,122,985 downwards.
TGCCAAGCCATGCCTTCCCTGGACTGGAAACAAGCTTCTGAGGACCGGTTTCTGGCATTACAGCCGTCTTCAGCCCGGCTTGCTTGAATCCAGTGGCAAAGTGAGCAAGGGACTCACGTCTGAGCATACCCTGCCACACTTATGGCGGCCAAAAGCGGTACAAAAGGGGGTGGTGATGGACGAAGCATCTGAATCAATCAAACACTCACACCCAGTCAAAAGATCTGGGTTTAATCCATCACCGTTCTTTAGCCCACTCTGCCACCCCAGTTCAGACATGGCTATATGCAAATCAGTCTGACCCTGTGCCTCATGGGAACAGTCCAGCCCGAACTGCCAAGCCATGCCTTCTCTGGACTGGAAACAAGCTTCCGAGGACCGGTTTCTGGCATTACAGCCGTCTTCAGCCCGGCTTGCTTGAATCCAGTGGCAAAGTGAGCAAGGGACTCACGTCTGAGCATACCCTGCCACACTTATGGCGGCCAAAAGCGGTACAAAAGGGGGTGGTGATGGACTGAGCATCTGAATCAATCAAACACTCACACCCAGTCAAAAGATCTGGGTTTAATCCATCACCGTTCTTTAGCCCACTCTGCCACCCCAGTTCAGACATGGCTATATGCAAATCAGTCCGACCCTGTGCCTCATGGGAACAGTCCAGCCCGAACTGCCAAGCCATGCCTTCCCTGGACTGGAAACAAGCTTCCGAGGACCGGTTTCTGGCATTACAGCCGTCTTCAGCCCGGCTTGCTTGAATCCAGTGGCAAAGTGAGCAAGGGACTCACGTCTAAGCATACCCTGCCACACTTATGGCGGCCAAAAGCGGTACAAAAGGGGGTGGTGATGGACGGAGCTTCTGAATCAATCAAACACTCACACCCAGTCAAAAGATCTGGGTTTAATCCATCACCGTTCTTTAGCCCACTCTGCCACCCCAGTTCAGACATGGCTGTATGCAAATCAGTCTGACCCTGTGCCTCATGGGAACAGTCCAGCCCGAACTGCCAAGCCATGCCTTCCCTGGACTGAAAACAAGCTTCCGAGGACCGGTTTCTGGCATTACAGCCGTCTTCAGCCCGGCTTGCTTGAATCCAGTGGCAAAGTGAGCAAGGGACTCACGTCTGAGCATACCCTGCCACACTTATGGTGGCCAAAAGCGGTACAAAAGGGGGTGGTGATGGACGGAGCATCTGAATCAATCAAGCACTCACACCCAGTCAAAAGATCTGGGTTTAATCCATCACCGTTCCTTAGCCCACTCTGCCACCCCAGTTCAGACATGGCTATATGCAAATCAGTCTGACCCTGTGCCTCATGGGAACAGTCCAGCCCGAACTGCCAAGCCATGCCTTCCCTAGACTGGAAACAAGCTTCCAAGGACCGGTTTCTGGCATTACAGCCGTCTTCAGCCCGGCTTGCTTGAATCCAGTGGCAAAGTGAGCAAGGGACTCACGTCTGAGCATACCCTGCCACACTTATGGCGGCCAAAAGCGGTACAAAAGGGGGTGGTGATGGACAGAGCATCTGAATCAATCAAACACTCACACCCAGTCAAAAGATCTGGGTTTCATCCATCACCGTTCTTCAGCTTACTCTGCCACCCTAGTTCAGACATGGCTATATGCAAATCAGTCTGACCCTGTGCCTCATGGGAACAGTCCAGCCCGAACTGCCAAGCCATGCCTTCCCTGGACTGGAAACAAGCTTCCGAGGACCGGTTTCTGGCATTACAGCCGTCTTCAGCCCGGCTTGCTTGAATCCAGTGGCAAAGTGAGCAAGGGACTCACGTCTGAGCATACCCTGCCACACTTATGGCGGCCAAAAGCGGTACAAAAGGGGGTGGTGATGGACGGAGCATCTGAATCCTATGGCAAAGCACGGTGTGGTTCGGTGCAGTTCGACTACCTACATGCACGACACAGCTCGCCACAGCAAGTACCGAAGGAAGCCAACTCCCCTGCTGACGCACTGACTAGAAGCTCCCAGACACCCAGTCAAAAGATCTGGGTTTAATCCATCACCGTTCTTTAGCCCACTCTGCCACCCCAGTTCAGACATGGCTGTATGCAAATCAGTCTGACCCTGTGCCTCATGGGAACAGTCCAGCCCGAACTGCCAAACCATGCCTTCCCTGGACTGGAAACAAGCTTCCGAGGACCGGTTTCTGGCATTACAGCCGTTTTCAGCCCGGCTTGCTTGAATCCAGGTGCAAAGTGAGCAAGGGACTCACGTCTGAGCATACCCTGCCACACTTATGGCGGCCAAAAGCGGTACAAAAGGGGGTGGTGATGGACGGAGCATCTGAATCAATCAAACACTCACACCCAGTCAAAAGATCTGGGTTTAATCCATCACCGTTCTTTAGCCCACTCTGCCACCCCAGTTCAGACATGGCTATATGCAAATCAGTCTGACCCTGTGCCTCATGGGAACAGTCCAGCCCGAACTGCCAAGCCATGCCTTCCCTGGACTGGAAACAAGCTTCCGAGGACCGGTTTCTGGCATTACAGCCATCTTCAGCCCGGCTTGCTTGAATCCAGTGGCAAAGTGAGCAAGGGACTCACGTCTGAGCATACCCTGCCACACTTATGGCGGCCAAAAGCGGTACAAAAGGGGGTGGTGATGGACGGAGCATCTGAATCAATCAAACACTCACACCCAGTCAAAAGATCTGGGTTTAATCCATCATCGTTCTTTAGCCCACTCTGCCACCCCAGTTCAGACATGGCTATATGCAAATCAGTCTGACCCTGTGCCTCATGGGAACAGTCCAGCCCGAACTGCCAAGCCATGCCTTCCCTGGACTGGAAACAAGCTTCCGAGGACCGGTTTCTGGCATTACAGCCGTCTTCAGCCCGGCTTGCTTGAATCCAGTGGCAAAGTGAGCAAGGGACTCACGTCTGAGCATACCCTGCCACACTTATGGCGGCCAAAAGCAGTACAAAAAGGGGTGGTGATGGACGGAGCATCTGAATCAATCAAACACTCACACCCAGTCAAAAGATCTGGGTTTAATCCATCACCGTTCTTTAGCCCACTCAGCCACCCCAGTTCAGACATGGCTCTATGCAAATCAGTCTGACCCTGTGCCTCATGGGAACAGTCCAGCCCGAACTGCCAAGCCATGCCTTCCCTGGACTGGAAACAAGCTTCCGAGGACCAGTTTCTGGCATTACAGCCGTCTTCAGCCCGGCTTGCTTGAATCCAGTGGCAAAGTGAGCAAGGGACTCACGTCTGAGCATACCCTGCCACACTTATGGCGGCCAAAAGCGGTACAAAAGGGGGTGGTGATGGACGGAGCATCTGAATCAATCAAACACTCAAACCCAGTCAAAAGATCTGGGTTTAATCCATCACCGTTCTTTAGCCCACTCTGCCACCCCAGTTCAGACATGGCTATATGCAAATCAGTCTGACCCTGTGCCTCATGGGAACAGTCCAGCCCGAACTGCCAAGCCATGCCTTCCCTGGACTGGTAACAAGCTTCCGAGGACCAGTTTCTGGCATTACAGCCGTCTTCAGCCCGGCCTGCTTGAATCCAGTGGCAAAGTGAGCAAGGGACTCACGTCTGAGCATACCCTGCCACACTTATGGCGGCCAAAAGCGGTACAAAAGGGGGTGGTGATGGACGGAGCATCTGAATCAATCAAACACTCACACCCAGTCAAAAGATCTGGGTTTAATCCATCACCGTTCTTTAGCCCACTCTGCCACCCCAGTTCAGACATGGCTATATGCAAATCAGTCTGACCCTGTGCCTCATGGGAACAGTCCAGCCCGAACTGCCAAGCCATGCCTTCCCTGGACTGGAAACAAGCTTCCGAGGACCGGTTTCTGGCATTACAGCCGTCTTCAGCCCGGCTTGCTTGAATCCAGTGGCAAAGTGAGCAAGGGACTCACGTCTGAGCATACCCTGCCACACTTATGGCGGCCAAAAGCAGTACAAAAAGGGGTGGTGATGGACGGAGCATCAGAATCAATCAAACACTCACACCCAGTCAAAAGATCTGGGTTTAATCCATCACCGTTCTTTAGCCCACTCTGTCACCCCAGTTCAGACATGGCTCTATGCAAATCAGTCTGACCCTGTGCCTCATGGGAACAGTCCAGCCCGAACTGCCAAGCCATGCCTTCCCTGGACTGGAAACAAGCTTCCGAGGACCGGTTTCTGGCATTACAGCCGTCTTCAGCCCGGCTTGCTTGAATCCAGTGGCAAAGTGAGCAAGGGACTCACGTCTGAGCATACCCTGCCACACTTATGGCGGCCAAAAGCGGTACAAAAGGGGGTGGTGATGGACGGAGCATCTGAATCAATCAAACACTCACACCCAGTCAAAAGATCTGGGTTTAATCCATCACCGTTCTTTAGCCCACTCTGCCACCCCAGTTCAGACATGGCTATATGCAAATCAGTCTGACCCTGTGCCTCATGGGAACAGTCCAGCCCGAACTGCCAAGCCATGCCTTCGCTGGACTGGAAACAAGCTTCCGAGGACCGGTTTCTGGCATTACAGCCGTCTTCAGCCCGGCTTGCTTGAATCCAGTGGCAAAGTGAGCAAGGGACTCACGTCTGAGCATACCCTGCCACACTTATGGCGGCCAAAAGCGGTACAAAAGGGGGTGGTGATGGACGGAGCATCTGAATCAATCAAACACTCACACCCAGTCAAAAGATCTGGGTTTAATCCATCACCGTTCTTTAGCCCACTCTGCCACCCCAGTTCAGACATGGCTATATGGATAGCTTGACTCCCTAATCACACTGGAGTCAAGCTATCCAGGCTGAATGAAGGCTGATAGCCAGAAACCGGTCCTTGGATGCTTGATTCCGGTCTGGGAAAGACATGGCTTGGTAGTTCGGACTAGACTGTTCCCATGAGGCACAGGTTCAGAGCTGATTTGCATATAGCCAGTGTCTAACCCAGGGTGGTGTGGAGTGCAAAAAAACAATGGATTTAGGCCCAGATCCTTGTACTGGGGTGAATGTATGACATTGTTCTACATTCTGTCCATCAACTGTGTTTTTTGCAATTTTCACTCCAATGCCACTGAGGCAGAGCCATGATGAACACACATTGAATGGGCACAGGGTTGCATGACACACATGACTAGGAGTCCAGGGTGTGTCTGGTGACTGTAGTGGGCACACTGATCTGTGGTTATGGAATGAGCTGACTGTACCATCAATAACCGTCTTGGCACTATGCATATCTCACAAATGATGTACATTATGTCTGAGAACACAACATGGGTCATGCATGCTGCAAGGGTGTGCATTTCAAATCTCACACTACTGTGTTGAGACGCATCACCAGGGCAATCAAATATGAAGTACAAACACAGTGCACAGGTCATGGCACAGGCAAGGTACCAACACATGTCACAGACCTCCCTCCCACATGATGTGCAAATCAATGTGCAGTCTAATTACCTGGCACCCTAGAAGAACTTGTGCAAATGCCCAAAAACACAGACCAGGGGACACATCTGGAGGAAGGGGGTGAGTGCTGAAAACGGACACCATCTGAATATGTGGAATTGAAACTACAGTGCACAAATAGCCTGGCTGACCAGACCCCCCAACTGTGGGAGTATTTCCAGGCTTCAGAGCACCTCAAGTAGCAGCTGACACACAACACTACAAACAGCCATGTACATACCCCCTTCTTGCTGCTGTCTTTCCAGCAACTGCCTATGGAGGGCGGGAAAGACCACTTCCAGGACCCGGAGCATGTAGGGGGTGAGATGACGGCTTCCACCATGCCGGCGTGGAGGTGACAGCTTCAGCTGGACCCGGGCGATACGCCGGGTCCAGCACCGGATGTCCTGCCACCTTTTCCTTATGTTGGGAATCCGCCGGCGAGGGCCCCCCACAGACCTGACACCCCTGGCAATGCCCCACCAGATCTCCCCCTTCTCGTAGGCAGTTACCTGTCAGGAAGACAAAGTTAAACAACATCACTACACCTGCTTCATGTCCCAGAGACACACATGCACTACATTGATGATGAGAACAGGCCATAGGTTGCTGACAGGACATGCATCATTGTACATGCGAATTTGACCTGTGGGCAAATCCCAATGCACTACATGCCTATGAAAGACAACAGATGGCATAAGGGGGGCAACACACTCACTGATCATGGCACACACTGTACAACACATGCAACTACAGGGTGTGGGATAGCACGTGGCAAGCAGTCACATTTCCTAATCCACTCAACAACCCTCAGCAGACCAGTCAGATACACCCTGGCATGGATCATTTGCCTGTCACTGAGCACAGTAGGTACAACCATCACTTTGCACATGTGCCACTTCACATAGAGGTGTCACAGGTGTCATGCTAACTTTGCTAGTCAGGCACACAGCACTGCTCACTTGTCACATCAGATGTGTAGAGCTGATGCATACGACATGCAGCTGCGGTGCAACACCTCACATACACACTCACCCAGATGACAAGGAACATTCACTTAAACTCGACTGTAAACGGGCAGAAAGGGCGTGGAGGAAACAGTATTTAGAGTCGGAGAAAACTGTGTTTCGGACCGCCATACAAAAATACAAGGCTCAGATCAAGCTGGCTAAAGCGACTTATCTGGAAGCCACCTTGAATCAGGCCTCAAACAAGGCACAGGCCCTCTTCAAAATCGTTAGGGACCTTGCTCTCCCTACGTGTGTGGCTAGCTCCGTTCCTTCATCGCAAGCTCTTTGTGACTCACTTGCTGACGCCTTTGAGGAGGAAATCTGTAGAATCCTGGAGGGTCTGCAGGCCCCAGTTAACGCCCCCCCTGGTTTGGGAGCTCCGGTAGTGGTGGCCAGTCGACCCCCGCAGAGGATTACTCACATCTGTCTGGAAGCTCCGGCCACGCCTTCCAGTCGACCCCGACCAGAGAACCGGGCCCTCAGCTTGGGAGCTCCGGTGACTGAGGCCAGTCGACCCCAGCTGAGTGGCTCTCCCCTTCCCGCTTTGGACCAGGCTCTTAGTCTGGGAGTTCCGACGATTGCGACCAGTCGACCCCAGCTGAGTGGCTCTCCCCTTCCCGCTTTGGACCAGGCCTTCAGTCTGGGAGCTCCGGCGATTGTGGCCAGTCGACCCCAGCTGAGTGGTTCTCCCCTTCCCGCTTTGGACCAGGCCTTCAGCCTGGGAGCTCCGGCGTTTGTGGCCAGTCGACCCCAGCTGAGTGGCTCTCCCCTTCCCGCTTTGTACCAGGCTCTCAGTCTGGGAGCTCCGGTGACTGAGGCCAGTCGACCCCAGCTGAGTAGCTCTTCCTCTCCTTCCTTGGACCAGGCCTTCAGTCTGGGAGCTCCGGCGATTGTGGCCAGTCGACCCCAGCTGAGTGGCTCTCCCCTTTTCGCTTTGGACCAGGCTCTCAGTCTGGGAGCTCCGGTGACTGAGGCCAGTCAACCCCAGCTGAGTAGCTCTTCCTCTCCTTCCTTGGACCAGGCTCTCAGTCTGGGAGCTCCGGCGATTGTGGCCAGTCGACCCCAGCTGAGGAGCTTTCCCCTTCCCTCCTTGGAGGAGTTTGGCAGTTTAGCCCTTACGATCTCTTCTGGCTCGCCTCTCGATCCTCTCCCTCCAAAATTTTGGAGGCTGTTCCAGGAGGAATTGTTTCAGCCTTTGCACTCTATCTGCTGCCAGTCGTTCGAAACAGGAATTGTACCGGGTTGTTGGAAGAAGGCAGTGGTATCCCCTCTCTTAAAAAAATCTACGCTTGACCCTGCCTGTCTTTCCAATTACCGGCCAATCTCCCTGCTTCCTTTTCCAGTTAAAATCATGGAAAAATTGGTCACCTGCACTCTTTCCGGCTTCTTAGAAGGGAACGCCTGGCTGGATGAGACGCAATTCGGCTTCCGCCCAGCTCATGGGACGGAATCCGCGTTAGTGACCGTGCTAGACAATCTGCGGGCGCGAGTCGACAGTGGTCGAGCAGCCTTTTTGGTGCTGCTCGACATGTCGGCCGCGTTCGACACGGTCAGCCATCCTACCTTAATATCGAGGCTGGAGGAGTGCGGGGTCCAAGATAAGGCCAGGGACTGGCTAATTTCCTATTTGAACGACCGTCAGCAACGGGTCTCGCTTCCTCCCTTTAGTTCAGTGGAGCGGAGGGTAGGACAAGGAGTACCTCAGGGCTCAGCCATCAGCCCGATACTCTTTAATATTTACCTCCGCCCCTTAGTCCAGCTCATTAAATCTTTTGGGATCTCCGCATTTAATTATGCGGATGACACCCAGCTGGTCTTTTCACTCGAGGGACAGGACGCAGTCCCGCTGGAGACTTTCCATCGGTGCATGCAGGCTACCGCGGAATGGCTCCGCTCGAACTCATTACAGTTCAATGGAACTAAGACAGAGGTCCTGCACTGTTCTAACGATCGAGTTCCTAGAGATCTCCCAAATGACTTCTGGCCCCAGTCATTCTCAGACACAGTGTCAGCCTCACTATCGGCGCGTAATTTGGGCGTCATTTTTGGGTCCAACTTGCAGCTGGATCTGCACGTAAACAAAACTACTTCAACGTGCATGATGCTTATTCGCATATTGCGCAAGGTTTTGCCCCTTCTCCCTGAGCAAGCCAGACCGGAAGTGGTGCGGAGCACCATCTTAAGTCGACTCGACTATTGCAACGCACTACTTCTGGAAGCCCCGGTAACACTCCTGGGCAAGCTCCAAAGGGTACAAAACCTTGCAGCCAAACTGGCCCTATCCCGCCCCTACCACAGCTCTTCCACGGCCGCGTTACAGGTACTCCATTGGCTCCCGGTCCATCTACGTGTCCGCTATAAAGCAGCATGTATTGTGTTTAGAGCCATTCATGGCCTGGGCCCGATCCCTTTGCAAAGAATGTTTGCCTGGTATCTTCCATCTCGAGCCCTTCGGTCCTCTTCATCCAGGCTACTAGTAGTCCCGCGGTTCCAGAGAGTGAGGATGGGTGGCCGTTCGTTCAGAGTAGCGGCGGCAAAACTCTGGAACTCCTTGCCATTATCTTTAAGGAGTCTTGAAGAGCTTTCAGCCTTCAGGAAGGCGCTGAAAACGTACCTCTTCCCTAGGACAGGCTAGCTGCTGAAATTCGCTGGATTAATGTTCAAAGCGCCAGGATGCCCTTGGTGGTGACAGGCTTGCGCTATACAAATATACCACAATACAATACATACTTCAATGTCCACGAGGTCAGAAACATCATTTTTTTAACATCACCACAGGTCCCCACAAGTCATGAACTTCTGTGAGTACATTCAGCTGTTAGCCTGGGGGAAACACTGTTATATCTCAGGACATTTCTGAATAAAGCCACCAAGGTATTGCACACCTGAATGTGTCTTTCACAATGCATTGAATGTCACAGTAAGTACAATGCAAGTGAGGAGTGAACACACATGAACTACATCATGCTCTGCATGAGAGACACCACCATGTACAACCCCTGTGACTCTCTCAAAACCACATAGCATGTCTGTCCCACCAATACACAATGCCTGTTGTGACACACACACACACACAACAGGTGCACAATCAAAGCCAGTGCATTCAGCACTCACCTGCTCCCCTGGTCTCCCATACAGCTTTCTGTACTGTGGTAGGGAGGCATCCAGCAGGGCCTGGTTTTCCTCATCAGAGAATGCAGGTGCCCTCTCCAACGTACGCGACATGATGGTCCAGGGAATGCAGAGACAGCAGCAGTGTGGTCCACTCCAAAGTTGTGCAGGCAAGTGCTCTCTCACAACAACATGCAGCCTTAAATCTGTGCTGCGGAGGGGCTTTCAGTCTCAGGAGTTCAGTGTGATAGGCCAGATCACTTTGCATCCTACCTCTCATTTAATCCCTTTAAACTTAAGTCCCTGACACACATTTGCATGGTTTAAAATTTGAGCACCAGCTCGACAATCAATTTGCAACATTGTATTTTTTTGACCAACTGACTTTTGCAGGACACCTGTAGCACACATCCAAATCTCAGTATCCATGACAACCAGGCTGCATTCAGGGCCTACTACTTGTCCCATAGGTGTACCCAGAGTTTTTTTTTAGATGCCCTCATGTGTACAGTGCATTTCACGTCGCGTATGGCACGATTTTCAATGGTGAAACGTCCCGCACACACGCCCGTACTGTCGGGGTACGGTCCGCTCATTTACGTCACCATTGCAATGGTGAAACATCCCGCACAAATGCCCGTACTGTCAGGGTACGGTCTGCTCGCGTACGTCACCATTGCAATGGTGAAACGTCCTGCACACGCGCCCGTACTGTCGGGGTACGGTCCGCTCGCGTACGTCACCATTGCAATGGTGAAACGTCCCGCACACATGCCTGTACTGTCGCGGTACGGTCCTCTCGCGTACGTCACCATTGCAATGGTGAAACATCCCGCACACATGGCAGGGATGTCGCTGTACGGTTAACACAAGGATGTCTATCTAGTATTTGTCATTGCATACTTACATGAGCATGCCCTAGGTGCACCAGGCACTGATATAGCACAGGATATCAGATCACGTTGCACAATCGATGTGTGATGACCTGTTGATACATGTGATGTGTGATGGTGCATTATGTGTTACACATCACCTTTCCACTAGTCCCATTGGTATAATCATGCACATGTTGTCATGCACATCAACACTGGGATGGCACAGTCAGCTCTACGGGCACCTGTCTCATGATGCCAGGGACCGTGGCACTTTCGCACTGGACTATTTGACGCTCATCAGGTCCCATATTTAACAATGTAATGTGTGTGTCATGGTAAAGCTTTAATTTTCTGTTTGTGGTCCGTTAAATGCATCTGCTGTTGGTGCATTTGCCAATGGCTTTTGTGTCTGATGGCATCATACATCATTGATCACCATGGATACATGACTGCATTGTGACAATTGCTGTGGTGTTGCGTTGTCACAGACACACCGTTATTAGCAAGTTCTAGGATATGTCCAATAGATATTCCCTGTAACCTGGCTCTGTGCCTTGCAGTCAGCTGTCTGTATGGGATGACAACCTTCTAATGCAGGTCTGGTGACGTGTGTCACTCCTCTGACCTCTTGCTCTGCTCCCTCAGAGCAGCCCAGCAGCTCTTTGGTGTGCATGTAATTTTTTGATCTAAAACAACAGATGTGTCTGGGCTTTGTTTGGAGTGCCAGGAAGCTGGCATATGTGTCCAAGATTTCTTGCATACGCCAGACTCCATAGTAACTTGATGTGTAGTAGCAGTGTTGCATGTGCTATGTACATTGGAATAGTTGTTGTCTGACAGTTGTTATCCATTCTTCCCAAATATGTCCTGCAGGGCACCGCCTCTACCAAGGCCTTTTCCCGACTTGGAGACCATGAGGGAACATGATTGCATCAGACGGTACAGATTCACTCGCGTTCTGATTCAGAACTTGACGGACAGGCTGGAACCACATCTCCAACCGCGACACAGGTATCCAACTGCGCTGACAACAAAGCTAAAGGTGATGGCAGCCCTACTTTTTTTTGCCACCGGTACGTTTCAATTTACCATTGCAGATGTGGGGGAGTATGTCCCAAACCATGTTTAGCCATGTCCTACGTGATGTGTTAGCTGCCATGTTAGAGCACATTGATGAATTCATCAAATTTCCTCAATCTGAAGAGTTAACAGATGTAAAGGGTGAATTCTATGCCCTGGGAGGGATGCCACATGTCATTGGGGCCATTGATGGTACACATGTGGCTTTGGTGCCACCACAGGCTCAGGAGCAGGCCGACCACATTAGGAAACATTACCACTCAATAAATGCCCTGGTGGGGTGTCTTGCTAACATGCTAATTTCCCATGTTTGTGCACGTTTTCCAGGATCGTGCCATGATGCTTTCATCATGAGGCGTAGCAGGGTACCACAGATGATGCTGCAGCTGCGCAATGATCAGGCATGCCTTGTAGGTGGGTATACTCTGTTTGTCCTGTATTTTTCATTTCTTGTTTGCTCTGACAGAATGGCATTCCCCAAATTATGACACGGTGTATATTTGTAGGAGATGCGGGATATCCCAACATGCCGTGGCTCATGACACCGCTCCGCAACCCAAGAACAGCTGCAGACCAGCGGTACAACAATGCACACGGACAGACCAGGTGAGTGATAGAGCGTACCTTTGGACTTCTGAAGAGCCGATTCCGGTGCCTTGATAAGACCGGCGGATCCCTCCCCTACGCCCCGGTCAAGGTGTGTAACATCTTCATTGTGTGCTGCATGCTGCACAACATGGCAGTTGAGAAGGCTGTGCCACTCTACCTGGATCCTTACGAGCTGGAACATCCACCCGTTGAGGATGCCAGCCTTGGCCATGATGAAAGTGATAAGGAGGAGGAGGATGATATCCGGAGTCGGCTCATACGCAACTTCTTCTCTTAATGGTGAGTCACTGAGCATTTGTGTGCAACCTAGAGGCATTGAGTGGCATGTGTTGCATACTGTGTGTCCAGCTGACTGTGTCCAAAGTCACTTTGATGTTTGTTGTGATGTTTCACACAAGTGATGATGTCATGACACACACATATGTGCAATGAGTGAATTCAGAATGTACAGGTGTACTACATTGTGATTTGTTTTACATGACCATGTCTGTATGGAAATATTATTAATGTGTACCCTTGTGTGCCTGTCATTCCCAGGTTGCTCTGCCTGTTGTCTGTTCGTGTCATCTTGGTACTCCTGCTATTCATCCTGATGATTGCAACGTGTGTCGAATCAGCGTTCCATGCACAGACATGCGGAAATGTCAGTTTGGGTAAGATAGCTAAACAGGCTTTTTTGCGTCGGTATTCTTTGGGAATGTGTGGGAACTGTTTCTGTGCATGTTGTAGAAGCATACACACATGTGTCATAAGCATGGATCAAGATGCATGTTGCAACACTCCCATGACTGGACAGTCAACCTTCTTGTCCGTCATCTGTTGTTGAGTGTTGACTCTGGTAAATGCATCAATGTGTTTAAACCTTGAGCCAGACACATTGCGGATGTCACCGGTTTACATTGTGTGTGACATCACAACCACAGGCTCTGTGTAGAATTGCACCGCCACTGTGTGCAGCAGGATGTGTCTGCCTCATCACATTTATGTTGTGGGCCAGTACAGTTTGGTTTACCTAATGACATGTTGTGAAGGTGTGGGCCAGTGCATGTCCCACATGCTCTGACAACAATCCAGTGAGTCTGTTCGTATGGATGCATTGCCCCTTCAGCCAGTATGTAATGTCACGTCGCTACATCAGTGCCGGTGAAGAACAATGATTTGCAAGCATTCTTGGTAACTTCATGTTAACTTTCAATTTCCATTATCCCAGGAATCTTGCACTGATGACGTACCAATGTAGTGCTCTGGAAAATGTTAACACTTCCGTTACACCAGTCAGTTGACGTTAATCCCAGCAATCTCTTGTGCCGTGCTGCATATCCTAGTAACGGTAGGGGTGGTTTATTGGCTTTGTGCATCATTACTCTCTGTAGAGTTTGGTCACACCTGCCTGTCATGTTTGGCATTGTAAAGCACAGTTGTAAGAGCCAATGACTGGCTCTTACTAGGCTTCATTGTGTTTCAATAATTCCCTTCCTCCTTGCATGAGCTAAGTATGGCTCTTGCGGGTGATGTGTATGTTACATTCATGACCCTCACTGATTCCCAGGGCTGACTACAGTTTTTTGTCTATGTGTGAGTAGCAGTGCTACACATTGAATTTACTTGTTTCTTGGAGCCTCAATCATACACTGTAAGTTACTAGATGACCGCATGGTTCTAATTGCATTGAAGCAGCATGGTGAGCGTTAGACCCCCTTCATTTAGGTGACAAACTCTGCTACCTTTTATGTGTCCCAGTTCAAACCTCAGATGTAGTATCACAAATAGGCTACAGTGGCTGTGGTTAAAGTACACATGTGTTACTGTTACAGTATACGTCATGCGGTATAATGTGAGGCAGTGTCAAGATTTGTTGAATTGTTATGCTTGTTTACCTTTGTTTCAGATCTCCCTCCCTGCTGTTCCCATTCTCTCCTTCCCTCACCTGATCACCCGATTGAGTCTGTTAATCATACTCAGACCAATGGGCTATGTTGAGATGGACCCCTTTCAGCATCACACAAATCTGAGGGTCAAAGATACCAACAGTCCCGGCCAGTCGTGTGGAGATAGTTTCAGCAGCATTACAGGTGCCCTCATTGCATGACAGTCATTTCCTACAGAGCTATTCCACTGGCCATTTACATTGTCTATAGCAGCATGGCCTCAGAACAAACTGGAACCATTTTGGTTGTAAAAGTATTTCCAAGTGTACCTTGTGCCCCATTACTGTTACCGCAGATGTCTTGTCAGTCTGCATGCGTCATCTATGGCATACTTTACAATGTTAGTGCATATGTGGTTATGTGTCCTGTGTCAACATGCATGGTGTTTGTGATAGGTCATAGTCCATTATGTGATTGGCATACATGGTTCTGTATGGACTTTTGTTAGCTTTATATCCACAACGGTCATGCAACACATGCTGACGCTGTTTGGCCTGTGCCCCGCTTGCCCTTTTGGTGCATGACCCTGTGCACATCATATTTGGTGATTGTTCACCCATTTTCTAGCACTGACTCATGAGTAACCAGAAACTCCTTCCTTTCAATACACATGTCACATGTTGCTTTGCAAACATCCTTGTCTTTGTGTGCTACTTTTCCATGGTGTCTCACACCTTCTGCCATCATGTGTTCACACATTCCTGATGCTGCATCCCCATTGACACTGCAACACCCAGTGCCCAGATTGTGCCACACAGATGCCTACAATATGCTCCTCCGTCCATCCATCCATTGTTAAGGGTGGCCGCACCTTGTCTGTGTCACAGTTGCACAACCTCCATGTCAAAGGCAGGAACGTCTGCGCCCGAGCCGCGCACAGCGCCAGAACCCCTGGACCACAAAGTGCCCACAACATCAGACTGCACTACGAATCCAGCACCCTCCACGCACTCAACCCCGGGCGCGATCCCTCCTGCTACTGGTCTACCCCGAAGCACACCCAAGGGCCCTTCACCTGCCTCAACTGCAGCTTATACAGCATCAGGACCACAAAAACATCAACCAGAGACCCCACCACCTCCGCTGCATCCTCCCCAACAGCCGCTCCACTTGCAAACACGCTATCAAAATCTGGGACCTCCGAGACTCAACCACCCCCTATGTCCCCTTCCTGACGGAGACCTGGCTGAACGTCACCTCCGCACCAGACATCACCATTGACATCCAAGATGACATTAAAATATACCGCAGATAGCGCACCAATGGAGTGGGAGGGGGAATTGCCATCATCCACAAGGACTCCCTCTGAGTCACAACCAACACCCACGACACCCTCACCACCACTGAGCATATGCACTTCCAGTCCACACCAACATCAACACCACCCTCTGAGTAACTGCCATCTACAGACCACCCGGACCCCGAGCACATTTCAGCAAAACCATCACCCACCTCATCAGCACCCACGGCCTCACCTCCACAGACTACATCCTCCTGGGGGACATGAACTTCAAACAACAACAACGCCAACACCAATGCCCTGATTGACAACCTCGCAAAGCTCTGACTCAAACAGTTTGTGACGACACCCACCCACGCCGCTGGACACACACTGGACCCCATGTTCTCCGCAAGTCACCACGTCTCATTCAACCACATCACCAAACATTACTGGACTGACCACAGATGCGTTCACATTAAGGAAACCAAACAAACAACACCGCACACAACAGTTGCCACGCCTCTGCTGGGTCAAGCTCACCAAGGACCAACAGACCACCACCCTCGCCATGGGACCAAACAACGACCCCACAAAGCCCAACGCCGCCACCATCAAACTCAAACAGTGGATCAACAACTGCACCAACACCCTTGCCCCACTCAAGACCTCGGCAACCAATCACACCAACAAGAAAGCCACTTGGTTGACCGAAGACCTCCAGGCCTCAAAACACACCTGTCGGAAAGTGTATGAGAACTGGCTCCACAACCGATCAGCAGACAGCTGCACAGCCCACAAGCACACCACCCACAAACACCACCAACTCATCAGGACTAACAAGAGGACCGCCTTCAGGGTCCGCCTACTCAACAACGCACAAAACACAAAAGGGATATTCTACATCGTGAAAGACCTCTCCAATACCAGCTCCAACACCAACGACATTCCACCATCACAAGACCTGTGCAATTCACTGGTCAGCTTCTTTGAACGCAAGATCGCAGACATCCACAACAGCTTCACCACCGACACACCCTCATCCTCCACCGAGACCACCACCCCTGCGACCCCCACTTACACCATTCACCTGACCGCCTGGTACAACATCAGCAAAGTAAACAACATCAAGACCATGAACTCCATCCACTCCGGATCCCCATCTGACCCATGCCCTCACCACGTTTTCAACAAAGCAAGCACAGCCATTGCACCCCATCTCCGATAGACAATGAACTTCTCCTTCAAGACTGCAACCTTTCCGGAGAGCTGGAAGCACACTGAGATCAACGCCCTACTGAAGAAACCCAAGGTGGACCCCAATGACCTCAAAAGATTCCAGCACATCTCCTTGCTCACTTTCCCAGTGACAGTCACGGAGAAAATTGACAACAGACAGCTGACCCACTACCTCGAAGGCAACGACATCCTGGACCCATCCCAGACCGGCTTTTGCAGCAAACACAGCACCGAGATCGCCCTCATCGCCAACACCACCAACATCTGGATCCTGAGGGACAAAGGAGGAACAGCCGCACTCATCCTTCTGGACCGATCAGCAGCCTTCGACACGGTGTGCCACTGCACCCTAACGGCTCGCAACCACGGCGCTAGGATCCAAGAGCAGAAAAGGGGGTGGTGATGAACAGAGTGTCTGAATTAAGCAGACCACTCTTACCCAGTCCATAGATCAGGGCTTGATCCATCACCGTTATTTAGCTCACTGCCCCATCCCAGCTCAGAACATGGCTATATGCAAATTAGTCTGTCCCTGGCCCAGTGCATCATGGGAACAGGGACAGACCTTGCTCATTGCACCATCAGGATTCAAGCAAGCCGGGCCGACGACGCCTGAAATGGCAGAAACCGGTCCCCGGAAGCTTGTTTCCTTCCCAGTATAAGAATTGGCTTGGTAGTTTGGTTTGCCCTGTTCCCATCATGCACTGGGACAGGAACAGACTAATTTGCATATAGCCAAGTTCTGAGCTGGGATGGTGCAGTGAGCTAAAAAACGGTGATGGATCAAGCCCTGATCTTTGGACTGGGTAAGAGTGGTCTGCTTAATTCAGGCACTCTGTTCATCACCACCCCCTTTTCTGAATCATTTTGTCCACCACAAGCGTGGAAGGGTATACTCAGATGTGAGTCCCTTGCTCATTGCACCATCAGGATTCAAGCAAGCCGGGCCGACGACGCCTGAAATGGCAGAAACCGGTCCCCGGAAGCTTGTTTCCTTCCCAGTATAAGAATTGGCTTGGTAGTTTGGTTTGCCCTGTTCCCATCATGCACTGGGACAGGAACAGACTAATTTGCATATAGCCAAGTTCTGAGCTGGGATGGCGCAGTGAGCTAAAAAACGGTGATGGATCAAGCCCTGATCTTTGGACTGGGTAAGAGTGGTCTGCTTAATTCAGGCACTCTGTTCATCACCACCCCCTTTTCTGAATCATTTTGTCCACCACAAGCGTGGAAGGGTATACTCAGATGTGAGTCCCTTGCTGATTGCACCATCAGGATTCAAGCAAGCCGGGCCGACGACGCCTGAAATGGCAGAAACCGGTCCCCGGAAGCTTGTTTCCTTCCCAGTATAAGAATTGGCTTGGTAGTTTGGTTTGCCTTGTTCCCATCATGCACTGGGACAGGAACAGACTAATTTGCATATAGCCAAGTTCTGAGCTGGGATGGTGCAGTGAGCTAAAAAACGGTGATGGATCAAGCCCTGATCTTTGGACTGGGTAAGAGTGGTCTGCTTAATTCAGGCACTCTGTTCATCACACCCCCTCTTCTGAATCATTTTGTCCACCACAAGCGTGGAAGGGTATACTCAGATGTGAGTCCCTTGCTCATTGCACCATCAGGATTCAAGCAAGCCGGGCCGACGCCACCTGAAATGGCAGAAACCGGTCCCCGGAAGCTTGTTTCCTTCCCAGTATAAGAATTGGTTTGGTAGTTTGGTTTGCCCTGTTCCCATCATGCACTGGGACAGGAACAGACTAATTTGCATATAGCCAAGTTCTGAGCTGGGATGGTGCAGTGAGCTAAAAAACGGTGATGGATGAAGCCCTGATCTTTGGACTGGGTAAGAGTGGTCCGCTTAATTCAGGCACTCTGTTCATCACCACCCCCTTTTCTGAATCATTCTGTCCACCGCAAGCGTGGAAGGGTATACTCAGATGTGAGTCCCTTGCTCATTGCACCATCAGGATTCAAGCAAGCCGGGCCGACGACGCCTGAAATGGCAGAAACCGGTCCCCGGAAGCTTGTTTCCTTCCCAGTATAAGAATTGGCTTGGTAGTTTGGTTTGCCCTGTTCCCATCATGCACTGGGACAGGAACAGACTAATTTGCATATAGCCAAGTTCTGAGCTGGGATGGTGCAGTGAGCTAAAAAACGGTGATGGATCAAGCCCTGATCTTTGGACTGGGTAAGAGTGGTCTGCTTAATTCAGGCACTCTGTTCATCACCACCCCCTTTTCTGAATCATTTTGTCCACCACAAGCGTGGAAGGGTATACTCAGATGTGAGTCCCTTGCTGATTGCACCATCAGGATTCAAGCAAGCCGGGCCGACGACGCCTGAAATGGCAGAAACCGGTCCCCGGAAGCTTGTTTCCTTCCCAGTATAAGAATTGGCTTGGTAGTTTGGTTTGCCCTGTTCCCATCATGCACTGGGACAGGAACAGACTAATTTGCATATAGCCAAGTTCTGAGCTGGGATGGCGCAGTGAGCTAAAAAACGGTGATGGATCAAGCCCTGATCTTTGGACTGGGTAAGAGTGGTCTGCTTAATTCAGGCACTCTGTTCATCACCACCCCCTTTTCTGAATCATTTTGTCCACCACAAGCGTGGAAGGGTATACTCAGATGTGAGTCCCTTGCTCATTGCACCATCAGGATTCAAGCAAGCCGGGCCGACGACGCCTGAAATGGCAGAAACCGGTCCCCGGAAGCTTGTTTCCTTCCCAGTATAAGAATTGGCTTGGTAGTTTGGTTTGCCCTGTTCCCATCATGCACTGGGACAGGAACAGACTAGTTTGCATATAGCCAAGTTCTGAGCTGGGATGGTGCAGTGAGCTAAAAAACGGTGATGGATCAAGCCCTGATCTTTGGACTGGGTAAGAGTGGTCTGCTTAATTCAGGCACTCTGTTCATCACCACCCCCTTTTCTGAATCATTTTGTCCACCACAAGCGTTGAAGGGTATACTCAGATGTGAGTCCCTTGCTCATTGCACCATCAGGATTCAAGCAAGCCGGGCCGATGACGCCTGAAATGGCAGAAACCGGTCCCCGGAAGCTTGTTTCCTTCCCAGTATAAGACTTGGCTTGGTAGTTTGGTTTGCCCTGTTCCCATCATGCACTGGGACAGGAACAGACTAATTTGCATATAGCCAAGTTCTGAGCTGGGATGGTGCAGTGAGCTAAAAAACGGTGATGGATCAAGCCCTGATATTTGGACTGGGTAAGAGTGGTCTGCTTAATTCAGGCACTCTGTTCATCACCACCCCCTTTTCTGAATCATTTTGTCCACCACAAGCGTGGAAGGGTATACTCAGATGTGAGTCCCTTGCTCATTGCACCATCAGGATTCAAGCAAGCCGGGCCGACGACGCCTGAAATGGCAGAAACCGGTCCCCGGAAGCTTGTTTCCTTCCCAGTATAAGAATTGGCTTGGTAGTTTGGTTTGCCCTGTTCCCATCATGCACTGGGACAGGAACAGACTAATTTGCATATAGCCAAGTTCTGAGCTGGGATGGTGCAGTGAGCTAAAAAACGGTGATGGATCAAGCCCTGATCTTTGGACTGGGTAAGAGTGGTCTGCTTAATTCAGGCACTCTGTTCATCACCACCCCCTTTTCTGAATCATTTTGTCCACCACAAGCGTGGAAGGGTATACTCAGATGTGAGTCCCTTGCTCATTGCACCATCAGGATTCAAGCAAGCCGGGCCGACGACGCCTGAAATGGCAGAAACCGGTCCCCGGAAGCTTCTTTCCTTCCCAGTATAAGAATTGGCTTGGTAGTTTGGTTTGCCCTGTTCCCATCATGCACTGGGACAGGAACAGACTAATTTGCATATAGCCAAGTTCTGAGCTGGGATGGCGCAGTGAGCTAAAAAACGGTGATGGATCAAGCCCTGATCTTTGGACTGGGTAAGAGTGGTCTGCTTAATTCAGGCACTCTGTTCATCACCACCCCCTTTTCTGAATCATTTTGTCCACCACAAGCGTGGAAGGGTATACTCAGATGTGAGTCCCTTGCTCATTGCACCATCAGGATTCAAGCAAGCCGGGCCGACGACGCCTGAAATGGCAGAAACCGGTCCCCGGAAGCTTGTTTCCTTCCCAGTATAAGAATTGGCTTGGTAGTTTGGTTTGCCCTGTTACCATCATGCACTGGGACAGGAACAGACTAATTTGCATATAGCCAAGTTCTGAGCTGGGATGGTGCAGTGAGCTAAAAAACGGTGATGGATCAAGCCCTGATCTTTGGACTGGGTAAGAGTGGTCTGCTTAATTCAGGCACTCTGTTCATCACCACCCCCTTTTCTGAATCATTTTGTCCACCACAAGCGTGGAAGGGTATACTCAGATGTGAGTCCCTTGCTCATTGCACCATCAGGATTCAAGCAAGCCGGGCCGACGATGCCTGAAATGGCAGAAACCGGTCCCCGGAAGCTTGTTTCCTTCCCAGTATAAGAATTGGCTTGGTAGTTTGGTTTGCCCTGTTCCCATCATGCACTGGGACAGGAACAGACTAATTTGCATATAGCCAAGTTCTGAGCTGGGATGGTGCAGTGAGCTAAAAAACGGTGATGGATCAAGCCCTGATCTTTGGACTGGGTAAGAGTGGTCTGCTTAATTCAGGCACTCTGTTCATCACCACCCCCTTTTCTGAATCATTTTGTCCACCACAAGCGTGGAAGGGTATACTCAGATGTGAGTCCCTTGCTCATTGCACCATCAGGATTCAAGCAAGCCGGGCCGACGACGCCTGAAATGGCAGAAACCGGTCCCCGGAAGCTTGTTTCCTTCCCAGTATAAGAACTGGCTTGGTAGTTTGGTTGCCCTGTTCCCATCATGCACTGGAACAGGAACAGACTAATTTGCACATAGCCAAGTTCTGAGCTGGGATGGTGCAGTGAGCTAAAAAACGGTGATGGATCAAGCCCTGATCTTTGGACTGGGTAAGAGTGGTCTGCTTAATTCAGGCACTCTGTTCATCACCACCCCCTTTTCTGAATCATTTTGTCCACCACAAGCGTGGAAGGGTATACTCAGATGTGAGTCCCTTGCTCATTGCACCATCAGGATTCAAGCAAGCCGGGCCGACGACGCCTGAAATGGCAGAAACCGGTCCCCGGAAGCTTGTTTCCTTCCCAGTATAAGAATTAGCTTGGTAGTTTGGTTTGCCCTGCTCCCATCATGCACTGGGACAGGAACAGACTAATTTTCATATAGCCAAGTTCTGAGCTGGGATGGTGCAGTGAGCTAAAACACGGTGATGAATCAAGCCCTGATCTTTGGACTGGGTAAGAGTGGTCTGCTTAATTCAGGCACTCTGTTCATCACCACCCCCTTTTCTGAATCATTTTGTCCACCACACGCGTGGAAGGGTATACTCAGATGTGAGTCCCTTGCTCATTGCACCATCAGGATTCAAGCAAGCCGGGCCGACGACGCCTGAAATGGCAGAAACCGGTCCCCGGAAGCTTGTTTCCTTCCCAGTATAAGAATTGGCTTGGTAGTTTGGTTTGCCCTGTTCCCATCATGCCCTGGGACAGGAACAGACTAATTTGCATATAGCCAAGTTCTGAGCTGGGATGGTGCAGTGAGCTAAAAAACGGTGATGGATCAAGCCCTGATCTTTGGACTGGGTAAGAGTGGTCTGCTTAATTCAGGCACTCTGTTCATCACCACCCCCTTTTCCGAATCATTTTGTCCACCACAAGCGTGGAAGGGTATACTTAGATGTGAGTCCCTTGCTCATTGCACCATCAGGATTCAAGCAAGCCGGGCCGACGACGCCTGAAATGGCAGAAACCGGTCCCCGGAAGCTTGTTTCCTTCCCAGTATAAGAATTGGCTTGGTAGTTTGGTTTGGCCTGTTCCCATCATGCACTGGGACAGGAACAGACTAATTTGCATATAGCCAAGTTCTGAGCTGGGATGGTGCAGTGAGCTAACAAACGGTGATGGATCAAGCCCTGATCTTTGGACTGGGTAAGAGTGGTCTGCTTAATTCAGGCACTCTGTTCATCACCACCCCCTTTTCTGAATCATTTTGTCCACCACAAGCGTGGAAGGGTATACTCAGATGTGAGTCCCTTGCTCATTGCACCATCAGGATTCAAGCAAGCCGGGCCGACGACGCCTGAAATGGCAGAAACCGGTCCCCGGAAGCTTGTTTCCTTCCCAGTATAAGAATTGGCTTGGTAGTTTGGTTTGCCCTGTTCCCATCATGCACTGGGACAGGAACAGACTAATTTGCATATAGCCAAGTTCTGAGCTGGGATGGTGCAGTGAGCTAAAAAACGGTGATGGATCAAGCCCTGATCTTTGGACTGGGTAAGAGTGGTCTGCTTAATTCAGGCACTCAGTTCATCACCACCCCCTTTTCTGAATCATTTTGTCCACCACAAGCGTGGAAGGGTATACTCAGATGTGAGTCCCTTGCTCATTGCACCATCAGGATTCAAGCAAGCCGGGCCGACGACGCCTGAAATGGCAGAAACCGGTCCCCGGAAGCTTGTTTCCTTCCCAGTATAAGAATTGGCTTGGTAGTTTGGTTTGCCCTGTTCCCATCATGCACTGGGACAGGAACAGACTAATTTGCTTATAGCCAAGTTCTGAGCTGGGATGGTGCAGTGAGCTCAAAAACGGTGATGGATCAAGCCCTGATCTTTGGACTGGGTAAGAGTGGTCTGCTTAATTCAGGCACTCTGTTCATCACCACCCCCTTTTCTGAATCATTTTGTCCACCACAAGCGTGGAAGGGTATACTCAGATGTGAGTCCCTTGCTCATTGCACCATCAGGATTCAAGCAAGCCGGGCCGACGACGCCTGAAATGGCAGAAACCGGTCCCCGGAAGCTTGTTTCCTTCCCAGTATAAGAATTGGCTTGGTAGTTTGGTTTGCCCTGTTCCCATCATGCACTGGGACAGGAACAGACTAATTTGCATATAGCCAAGTTCTGAGCTGGGATGGTGCAGTGAGCTAAAAAACGGTGATGGATCAAGCCCTGATCTTTGGACTGGGTAAGAGTGGTCTGCTTAATTCAGGCACTCTGTTCATCACCACCCCCTTTTCTGAATCATTTTGTCCACCACAAGCGTTGAAGGGTATACTCAGATGTGAGTCCCTTGCTCATTGCACCATCAGGATTCAAGCAAGCCGGGCCGACGACGCCTGAAATGGCAGAAACCGGTCCCCGGAAGCTTGTTTCCTTCCCAGTATAAGAATTGGCTTGGTAGTTTGGTTGCCCTGTTCCCATCATGCACTGGGACAGGAACAGACTAATTTGCATATAGCCAAGTTCTGAGCTGGGATGGTGCAGTGAGCTAAAAAACGGTGATGGATCAAGCCCTGATCTTTGGACTGGGTAAGAGTGGTCTGCTTAATTCAGGCACTCTGTTCATCACCACCCCCTTTTCTGAATCATTTTGTCCACCACAAGCGTGGAAGGGTATACTCAGATGTGAGTCCCTTGCTCATTGCACCATCAGGATTCAAGCAAGCCGGGCCGACGACGCCTGAAATGGCAGAAACCGGTCCCCGGAAGCTTGTTTCCTTCCCAGTATAAGAATTGGCTTGGTAGTTTGGTTTGCCCTGCTCCCATCATGCACTGGGACAGGAACAGACTAATTTGCATATAGCCAAGTTCTGAGCTGGGATGGTGCAGTGAGCTAAAACACGGTGATGAATCAAGCCCTGATCTTTGGACTGGGTAAGAGTGGTCTGCTTAATTCAGGCACTCTGTTCATCACCACCCCCTTTTCTGAATCATTTTGTCCACCACACGCGTGGAAGGGTATACTCAGATGTGAGTCCCTTGCTCATTGCACCATCAGGATTCAAGCAAGCCGGGCCGACAACGACTGAAATGGCAGAAACCGGTCCCCGGAAGCTTGTTTCCTTCCCAGTATAAGAATTGGCTTGGTAGTTTGGTTTGCCCTGTTCCCATCATGCACTGGGACAGGAACAGACTAATTTGCATATAGCCAAGTTCTGAGCTGGGATGGTGCAGTGAGCTAAAAAACGGTGATGGATCAAGCCCTGATCTTTGGACTGGGTAAGAGTGGTCTGCTTAATTCAGGCACTCTGTTCATCACCACCCCCTTTTCTGAATCATTTTGTCCACCACAAGCGTGGAAGGGTATACTCAGATGTGAGTCCCTTGCTCATTGCACCATCAGGATTCAAGCAAGCCGGGCCGACGACGCCTGAAATGGCAGAAACCGGTCCCCGGAAGCTTGTTTCCTTCCCAGTATAAGAATTGGCTTGGTAGTTTGGTTTGCCCTGTTCCCATCATGCACTGGGACAGGAACAGACTAATTTGCATATAGCCAAGTTCTGAGCTGGGATGGTGCAGTGAGCTAAAAAACGGTGATGGATCAAGCCCTGATCTTTGGACTGGGTAAGAGTGGTCTGCTTAATTCAGGCACTCTGTTCATCACCACCCCCTTTTCTGAATCATTTTGTCCACCACAAGCGTGGAAGGGTATACTCAGATGTGAGTCCCTTGCTCATTGCACCATCAGGATTCAAGCAAGCCGGGCCGACGACGCCTGAAATGGCAGAAACCGGTCCCCGGAAGCTTGTTTCCTTCCCAGTATAAGAATTGGCTTGGTAGTTTGGTTTGCCCTGTTCCCATCATGCACTGGGACAGGAACAGACTAATTTGCATATAGCCAAGTTCTGAGCTGGGATGGTGCAGTGAGCTAAAAAACGGTGATGGATCAAGCCCTGATCTTTGGACTGGGTAAGAGTGGTCTGCTTAATTCAGGCACTCTGTTCATCACCACCCCCTTTTCTGAATCATTTTGTCCACCACAAGCGTGGAAGGGTATACTCAGATGTGAGTCCCTTGCTCATTGCACCATCAGGATTCAAGCAAGCCGGGCCGACGACGCCTGAAATGGCAGAAACCGGTCCCCGGAAGCTTGTTTCCTTCCCAGTATAAGAATTGGCTTGGTAGTTTGGTTTGCCCTGTTCCCATCATGCACTGGGACAGGAACAGACTAATTTGCATATAGCCAAGTTCTGAGCTGGGATGGTGCAGTGAGCTAAAAAACGGTGATGGATCAAGCCCTGATCTTTGGACTGGGTAAGAGTGGTCTGCTTAATTCAGGCACTCTGTTCATCACCACCCCCTTTTCTGAATCATTTTGTCCACCACAAGCGTGGAAGGGTATACTCAGATGTGAGTCCCTTGCTCATTGCACCATCAGGATTCAAGCAAGCCGGGCCGACGACGCCTGAAATGGCAGAAACCGGTCCCCGGAAGCTTGTTTCCTTCCCAGTATAAGAATTGGCTTGGTAGTTTGGTTTGCCCTGCTCCCATCATGCACTGGGACAGGAACAGACTAATTTGCATATAGCCAAGTTCTGAGCTGGGATGGTGCAGTGAGCTAAAACACGGTGATGGATCAAGCCCTGATCTTTGGACTGGGTAAGAGTGGTCTGCTTAATTCAGGCACTCTGTTCATCACCACCCCCTTTTCTGAATCATTTTGTCCACCACAAGCGTGGAAGGGTATACTCAGATGTGAGTCCCTTGCTCATTGCACCATCAGGATTCAAGCAAGCCGGGCCGACGACGCCTGAAATGGCAGAAACCGGTCCCCGGAAGCTTGTTTCCTTCCCAGTATAAGAATTGGCTTGGTGGTTTGGTTTGCCCTGTTCCCATCATGCACTGGGACAGGAACAGACTAATTTGCATATAGCCAAGTTCTGAGCTGGGATGGCGCAGTGAGCTAAAAAACGGTGATGGATCAAGCCCTGATCTTTGGACTGGGTAAGAGTGGTCTACTTAATTCAGGCACTCTGTTCATCGCCACCCCCTTTTCTGAATCATTTTGTCCACCACAAGCGTGGAAGGGTATACTCAGATGTGAGTCCCTTGCTCATTGCACCATCAGGATTCAAGCAAGCCGGGCCGACGACGCCTGAAATGGCAGAAACCGGTCCCCGGAAGCTTGTTTCCTTCCCAGTATAAGAATTGGCTTGGTAGTTTGGTTTGCCCTGTTCCCATCATGCACTGGGACAGGAACAGACTAATTTGCATATAGCCAAGTTCTGAGCTGGGATGGTGCAGTGAGCTAAAAAACGGTGATGGATCAAGCCCTGATCTTTGGACTGGGTAAGAGTGGTCTGCTTAATTCAGGCACTCTGTTCATCACCACCCCCTTTTCTGAATCATTTTGTCCACCACAAGCGTGGAAGGGTATACTCAGATGTGAGCCCCTTGCTCATTGCACCATCAGGATTCAAGCAAGCCGGGCCGACGACGCCTGAAATGGCAGAAACTGGTCCCCGGAAGCTTGTTTCCTTCCCAGTATAAGAATTAACTTGGTAGTTTGGTTTGCCCTGTTCCCATCATGCACTGGGACAGGAACAGACTAATTTGCATATAGCCAAGTTCTGAGCTGGGATGGTGCAGTGAGCTAAAAAACGGTGATGGATCAAGCCCTGATCTTTGGACTGGGTAAGAGTGGTCTGCTTAATTCAGGCACTCTGTTCATCACCACCCCCTTTTCTGAATCATTTTGTCCACCACAAGCGTGGAAGGGTATACTCAGATCTGAGTCCCTTGCTCATTGCACCATCAGGATTCAAGCAAGCCGGGCCGACGACGCCTGAAATGGCCGAAACTGGTCCCCGGAAGCTTGTTTCCTTCCCAGTATAAGAATTGGCTTGGTAGTTTGGTTTGCCCTGTTCCCATCATGCACTGGGACAGGAACAGACTAATTTGCATATAGCCAAGTTCTGAGCTGGGATGGTGCAGTGAGCTAAAAAACGGTGATGGATCAAGCCCTGATCTTTGGACTGGGTAAGAGTGGTCTGCTTAATTCAGGCACTCTGTTCATCACCACCCCCTTTTCTGAATCATTTTGTCCACCACAAGCGTGGAAGGGTATACTCAGATGTGAGTCCCTTGCTCATTGCACCATCAGGATTCAAGCAAGCCGGGCCGACGACGCCTAAAATGGTAGAAACCGGTCCCCGGAAGCTTGTTTCCTTCCCAGTATAAGAATTGGCTTGGTAGTTTGGTTTGCCCTGTTCCCATCATGCACTGGGACAGGAACAGACTAATTTGCATATAGCCAAGTTCTGAGCTGGGATGGTGCAGTGAGCTAAAAAATGGTGATGGATCAAGCCCTGATTTTTGGACTGGGTAAGAGTGGTCTGCTTAATTCAGGCACTCTGTTCATCACCACCCCCTTTTCTGAATCATTTTGTCCACCACAAGCGTGGAAGGGTATACTCAGATGTGAGTCCCTTGCTCATTGCACCATCAGGATTCAAGCAAGCCGGGCCGACGACGCCTGAAATGGCAGAAACCGGTCCCCGGAAGCTTGTTTCCTTCCCAGTATAATAATTGGCTTGGTAGTTTGGTTTGCCCTGTTCCCATCATGCACTGGGACAGGAACAGACTAATTTGCATATAGCCAAGTTCTGAGCTGGGATGGTGCAGTGAGCTAAAAAACGGTGATGGATCAAGCCCTGATCTTTGGACTGGGTAAGAGTGGTCTGCTTAATTCAGGCACTCTGTTCATCACCACCCCCTTTTCTGAATCATTTTGTCCACCACAAGCGTGGAAGGGTATACTCAGATGTGAGTCCCTTGCTCATTGCACCATCAGGATTCAAGCAAGCCGGGCCGACGACGCCTGAAATGGCAGAAACCGGTCCCCGGAAGCTTGTTTCCTTCCCAGTATAAGAATTGGCTTGGTAGTTTGGTTTGCCCTGTTCCCATCATGCACTGGGACAGGAACAGACTAATTTGCATATAGCCAAGTTCTGAGCTGGGATGGTGCAGTGAGCTAAAAAACGGTGATGGATCAAGCCCTGATTTTTGGACTGGGTAAGAGTGGTCTGCTTAATTCAGGCACTCTGTTCATCACCACCCCCTTTTCTGAATCATTTTGTCCACCACAAGCGTGGAAGGGTATACTCAGATGTGAGTCCCTTGCTCATTGCACCATCAGGATTCAAGCAAGCCGGGCCGACGACGCCTGAAATGGCAGAAACCGGTCCCCGGAAGCTTGTTTCCTTCCCAGTATAATAATTGGCTTGGTAGTTTGGTTTGCCCTGTTCCCATCATGCACTGGGACAGGAACAGACTAATTTGCATATAGCCAAGTTCTGAGCTGGGATGGTGCAGTGAGCTAAAAAACGGTGATGGATCAAGCCCTGATCTTTGGACTGGGTAAGAGTGGTCTGCTTAATTCAGGCACTCTGTTCATCACCACCCCCTTTTCTGAATCATTTTGTCCACCACAAGCGTGGAAGGGTATACTCAGATGTGAGTCCCTTGCTCATTGCACCATCAGGATTCAAGCAAGCCGGGCCGACGACGCCTGAAATGGCAGAAACCGGTCCCCGGAAGCTTGTTTCCTTCCCAGTATAAGAATTGGCTTGGTAGTTTGGTTTGCCCTGTTCCCATCATGCACTGGGACAGGAACAGACTAATTTGCATATAGCCAAGTTCTGAGCTGGGATGGTGCAGTGAGCTAAAAAACGGTGATGGATCAAGCCCTGATCTTTGGACTGGGTAAGAGTGGTCTGCTTAATTCAGGCACTCTGTTCATCACCACCCCCTTTTCTGAATCATTTTGTCCACCACAAGCGTGGAAGGGTATACTCAGATGTGAGTCCCTTGCTCATTGCACCATCAGGATTCAAGCAAGCCGGGCCGACGACGCCTGAAATGGCAGAAACCGGTCCCCGGAAGCTTGTTTCCTTCCCAGTATAAGAATTGGCTTGGTAGTTTGGTTTGCCCTGTTCCCATCATGCACTGGGACAGGAACAGACTAATTTGCATATAGCCAAGTTCTGAGCTGGGATGGTGCAGTGAGCTAAAAAACGGTGATGGATCAAGCCCTGATCTTTGGACTGGGTAAGAGTGGTCTGCTTAATTCAGGCACTCTGTTCATCACCACCCCCTTTTCTGAATCATTTTGTCCACCACAAGCGTGGAAGGGTATACTCAAATGTGAGTCCCTTGCTCATTGCACCATCAGGATTCAAGCAAGCCGGGCCGACGACGCCTGAAATGGCAGACATTGGTCCCCGGAAGCTTGTTTCCTTCCCAGTATAAGAATTGGCTTGGTAGTTTGGTTTGCCCTGTTCCCATCATGCACTGGGACAGGAACAGACTAATTTGCATATAGCCAAGTTCTGAGCTGGGATGGTGCAGTGAGCTAAAAAACGGTGATGGATCAAGCCCTGATCTTTGGACTGGGTAAGAGTGGTCTGCTTAATTCAGGCACTCTGTTCATCACCACCCCCTTTTCTGAATCATTTTGTCCACCACAAGCGTGGAAGGGTATACTCAGATGTGAGTCCCTTGCTCATTGCACCATCAGGATTCAAGCAAGCCGGGCCGACGACGCCTGAAATGGCCAAAACCGGTCCCCGGAAGCTTGTTTCCTTCCCAGTATAAGAATTGGCTTGGTAGTTTGGTTTGCCCTGTTCCCATCATGCACTGGGACAGGAACAGACTAATTTGCATATAGCCAAGTTCTGAGCTGGGATGGTGCAGTGAGCTAAAAAACGGTGATGGATCAAGCCCTGATCTTTGGACTGGGTAAGAGTGGTCTGCTTAATTCAGGCACTCTGTTCATCACCACCCCCTTTTCTGAATCATTTTGTCCACCACAAGCGTGGAAGGGTATACTCAGATGTGAGTCCCTTGCTCATTGCACCATCAGGATTCAAGCAAGCCGGGCCGACGACGCCTAAAATGGTAGAAACCGGTCCCCGGAAGCTTGTTTCCTTCCCAGTATAAGAATTGGCTTGGTAGTTTGGTTTGCCCTGTTCCCATCATGCACTGGGACAGGAACAGACTAATTTGCATATAGCCAAGTTCTGAGCTGGGATGGTGCAGTGAGCTAAAAAATGGTGATGGATCAAGCCCTGATTTTTGGACTGGGTAAGAGTGGTCTGCTTAATTCAGGCACTCTGTTCATCACCACCCCCTTTTCTGAATCATTTTTTCCACCACAAGCGTGGAAGGGTATACTCAGATGTGAGTCCCTTGCTCATTGCACCATCAGGATTCAAGCAAGCCGGGCCGACGACGCCTGAAATGGCAGAAACCGGTCCCCGGAAGCTTGTTTCCTTCCCAGTATAATAATTGGCTTGGTAGTTTGGTTTGCCCTGTTCCCATCATGCACTGGGACAGGAACAGACTAATTTGCATATAGCCAAGTTCTGAGCTGGGATGGTGCAGTGAGCTAAAAAACGGTGATGGATCAAGCCCTGATCTTTGGACTGGGTAAGAGTGGTCTGCTTAATTCAGGCACTCTGTTCATCACCACCCCCTTTTCTGAATCATTTTGTCCACCACAAGCGTGGAAGGGTATACTCAGATGTGAGTCCCTTGCTCATTGCACCATCAGGATTCAAGCAAGCCGGGCCGACGACGCCTGAAATGGCAGAAACCGGTCCCCGGAAGCTTGTTTCCTTCCCAGTATAAGAATTGGCTTGGTAGTTTGGTTTGCCCTGTTCCCATCATGCACTGGGACAGGAACAGACTAATTTGCATATAGCCAAGTTCTGAGCTGGGATGGTGCAGTGAGCTAAAAAACTGTGATGGATCAAGCCCTGATCTTTGGACTGGGTAAGAGTGGTCTGCTTAATTCAGGCACTCTGTTCATCACCACCCCCTTTTCTGAATCATTTTGTCCACCACAAGCGTGGAAGGGTATACTCAGATGTGAGTCCCTTGCTCATTGCACCATCAGGATTCAAGCAAGCCGGGCCGACGACGCCTGAAATGGCAGAAACCGGTTCCCGGAAGCTTGTTTCCTTCCCAGTATAAGAATTGGCTTGGTAGTTTGGTTTGCCCTGTTCCCATCATGCACTGGGACAGGAACAGACTAATTTGCATATAGCCAAGTTCTGAGCTGGGATGGTGCAGTGAGCTAAAAAACGGTGATGGATCAAGCCCTGATCTTTGGACTGGGTAAGAGTGGTCTGCTTAATTCAGGCACTCTGTTCATCACCACCCCCTTTTCTGAATCATTTTGTCCACCACAAGCGTGGAAGGGTATACTCAGATGTGAGTCCCTTGCTCATTGCACCATCAGGATTCAAGCAAGCCGGGCCGACGACGCCTAAAATGGTAGAAACCGGTCCCCGGAAGCTTGTTTCCTTCCCAGTATAAGAATTGGCTTGGTAGTTTGGTTTGCCCTGTTCCCATCATGCACTGGGACAGGAACAGACTAATTTGCATATAGCCAAGTTCTGAGCTGGGATGGTGCAGTGAGCTAAAAAACGGTGATGGATCAAGCCCTGATCTTTGGACTGGGTAAGAGTGGTCTGCTTAATTCAGGCACTCTGTTCATCACCACCCCCTTTTCTGAATCATTTTGTCCACCACAAGCGTGGAAGGGTATACTCAAATGTGAGTCCCTTGCTCATTGCACCATCAGGATTCAAGCAAGCCGGGCCGACGACGCCTGAAATGGCAGACATTGGTCCCCGGAAGCTTGTTTCCTTCCCAGTATAAGAATTGGCTTGGTAGTTTGGTTTGCCCTGTTCCCATCATGCACTGGGACAGGAACAGACTAATTTGCATATAGCCAAGTTCTGAGCTGGGATGGTGCAGTGAGCTAAAAAACGGTGATGGATCAAGCCCTGATCTTTGGACTGGGTAAGAGTGGTCTGCTTAATTCAGGCACTCTGTTCATCACCACCCCCTTTTCTGAATCATTTTGTCCACCACAAGCGTGGAAGGGTATACTCAGATGTGAGTCCCTTGCTCATTGCACCATCAGGATTCAAGCAAGCCGGGCCGACGACGCCTGAAATGGCCAAAACCGGTCCCCGGAAGCTTGTTTCCTTCCCAGTATAAGAATTGGCTTGGTAGTTTGGTTTGCCCTGTTCCCATCATGCACTGGGACAGGAACAGACTAATTTGCATATAGCCAAGTTCTGAGCTGGGATGGTGCAGTGAGCTAAAAAACGGTGATGGATCAAGCCCTGATTTTTGGACTGGGTAAGAGTGGTCTGCTTAATTCAGGCACTCTGTTCATCACCACCCCCTTTTCTGAATCATTTTGTCCACCACAAGCGTGGAAGGGTATACTCAGATGTGAGTCCCTTGCTCATTGCACCATCAGGATTCAAGCAAGCCGGGCCGACGACGCCTGAAATGGCAGAAACCGGTTCCCGGAAGCTTGTTTCCTTCCCAGTATAAGAATTGGCTTGGTAGTTTGGTTTGCCCTGTTCCCATCATGCACTGGGACAGGAACAGACTAATTTGCATATAGCCAAGTTCTGAGCTGGGATGGTGCAGTGAGCTAAAAAACGGTGATGGATCAAGCCCTGATCTTTGGACTGGGTAAGAGTGGTCTGCTTAATTCAGGCACTCTGTTCATCACCACCCCCTTTTCTGAATCATTTTGTCCACCACAAGCGTGGAAGGGTATACTCAGATGTGAGTCCCTTGCTCATTGCACCATCAGGATTCAAGCAAGCCGGGCCGACGACGCCTAAAATGGTAGAAACCGGTCCCCGGAAGCTTGTTTCCTTCCCAGTATAAGAATTGGCTTGGTAGTTTGGTTTGCCCTGTTCCCATCATGCACTGGGACAGGAACAGACTAATTTGCATATAGCCAAGTTCTGAGCTGGGATGGTGCAGTGAGCTAAAAAACGGTGATGGATCAAGCCCTGATCTTTGGACTGGGTAAGAGTGGTCTGCTTAATTCAGGCACTCTGTTCATCACCACCCCCTTTTCTGAATCATTTTGTCCACCACAAGCGTGGAAGGGTATACTCAAATGTGAGTCCCTTGCTCATTGCACCATCAGGATTCAAGCAAGCCGGGCCGACGACGCCTGAAATGGCAGACATTGGTCCCCGGAAGCTTGTTTCCTTCCCAGTATAAGAATTGGCTTGGTAGTTTGGTTTGCCCTGTTCCCATCATGCACTGGGACAGGAACAGACTAATTTGCATATAGCCAAGTTCTGAGCTGGGATGGTGCAGTGAGCTAAAAAACGGTGATGGATCAAGCCCTGATCTTTGGACTGGGTAAGAGTGGTCTGCTTAATTCAGGCACTCTGTTCATCACCACCCCCTTTTCTGAATCATTTTGTCCACCACAAGCGTGGAAGGGTATACTCAGATGTGAGTCCCTTGCTCATTGCACCATCAGGATTCAAGCAAGCCGGGCCGACGACGCCTGAAATGGCCAAAACCGGTCCCCGGAAGCTTGTTTCCTTCCCAGTATAAGAATTGGCTTGGTAGTTTGGTTTGCCCTGTTCCCATCATGCACTGGGACAGGAACAGACTAATTTGCATATAGCCAAGTTCTGAGCTGGGATGGTGCAGTGAGCTAAAAAACGGTGATGGATCAAGCCCTGATCTTTGGACTGGGTAAGAGTGGTCTGCTTAATTCAGGCACTCTGTTCATCACCACCCCCTTTTCTGAATCATTTTGTCCACCACAAGCGTGGAAGGGTATACTCAGATGTGAGTCCCTTGCTCATTGCACCATCAGGATTCAAGCAAGCCGGGCCGACGACGCCTGAAATGGCAGAAACCGGTCCCCGGAAGCTTGTTTCCTTCCCAGTATAAGAATTGGCTTGGTAGTTTGGTTTGCCCTGTTCCCATCATGCACTGGGACAGGAACAGACTAATTTGCATATAGCCAAGTTCTGAGCTGGGATGGTGCAGTGAGCTAAAAAACGGTGATGGATCAAGCCCTGATCTTTGGACTGGGTAAGAGTGGTCTGCTTAATTCAGGCACTCAGTTCATCACCACCCCCTTTTCTGAATCATTTTGTCCACCACAAGCGTGGAAGGGTATACTCAGATGTGAGTCCCTTGCTCATTGCACCATCAGGATTCAAGCAAGCCGGGCCGACGACGCCTGAAATGGCAGAAACCGGTCCCCGGAAGCTTGTTTCCTTCCCAGTATAAGAATTGGCTTGGTAGTTTGGTTTGCCCTGTTCCCATCATGCACTAGGACAGGAACAGACTAATTTGCATATAGCCAAGTTCTGAGCTGGGATGGTGCAGTGAGCTAAAAAACGGTGATGGATCAAGCCCTGATCTTTGGACTGGGTAGGAGTGGTCTGCTTAATTCAGGCACTCTGTTCATCACCACCCCCTTTTCTGAATCATTTTGTCCACCACAAGCGTGGAAGGGTATACTCAGATGTGAGTCCCTTGCTCATTGCACCATCAGGATTCAAGCAAGCCGGGCCGACGACGCCTGAAATGGCAGAAACCGGTCCCCGGAAGCTTGTTTCCTTCCCAGTATAAGAATTGGCTTGGTAGTTTGGTTTGCCCTGTTCCCATCATGCACTGGGACAGGAACAGACTAATTTGCATATAGCCAAGTTCTGAGCTGGGATGGTGCAGTGAGCTAAAAAACGGTGATGGATCAAGCCCTGATCTTTGGACTCGGTAAGAGTGGTCTGCTTAATTCAGGCACTCTGTTCATCACCACCCCCTTTTCTGAATCCTTTTGTCCACCACAAGCGTGGAAGGGTATACTCAGATGTGAGTCCCTTGCTCATTGCACCATCAGGATTCAAGCAAGCCGGGCCGACGACGCCTGAAATGGCAGAAACCGGTCCCCGGAAGCTTGTTTCCTTCCCAGTATAAGAATTGGCTTGGTAGTTTGGTTTGCCCTGTTCCCATCATGCACTGGGACAGGAACAGACTAATTTGCATATAGCCAAGTTCTGAGCTGGGATGGTGCAGTGAGCTAAAAAACGGTGATGGATCAAGCCCTGATCTTTGGACTGGGTAAGAGTGGTCTGCTTAATTCAGGCACTCTGTTCATCACCACCCCCTTTTCTGAATCATTTTGTCCACCACAAGCGTGGAAGGGTATACTCAGATGTGAGTCCCTTGCTCATTGCACCATCAGGATTCAAGCAAGCCGGGCCGACGACGCCTGAAATGGCAGAAACCGGTCCCCGGAAGCTTGTTTCCTTCCCAGTATAAGAATTGGCTTGGTAGTTTGGTTTGCCATGTTCCCATCATGCACTGGGACAGGAACAGACTAATTTGCATATAGCCAAGTTCTGAGCTGGGATGGTGCAGTGAGCTAAAAAACGGTGATGGATCAAGCCCTGATCTTTGGACTGGGTAAGAGTGGTCTGCTTAATTCAGGCACTCTGTTCATCACCACCCCCTTTTCTGAATCCTTTTGTCCACCACAAGCGTGGAAGGGTATACTCAGATGTGAGTCCCTTGCTCATTGCACCATCAGGATTCAAGCAAGCCGGGCCGACGACGCCTGAAATGGCAGAAACCGGTCCCCGGAAGCTTGTTTCCTTCCCAGTATAAGAATTGGCTTGGTAGTTTGGTTTGCCCTGTTCCCATCATGCACTGGGACAGGAACAGACTAATTTGCATATAGCCAAGTTCTGAGCTGGGATGGTGCAGTGAGCTAAAAAATGGTGATGGATCAAGCCCTGATTTTTGGACTGGGTAAGAGTGGTCTGCTTAATTCAGGCACTCTGTTCATCACCACCCCCTTTTCTGAATCATTTTGTCCACCACAAGCGTGGAAGGGTATACTCAGATGTGAGTCCCTTGCTCATTGCACCATCAGGATTCAAGCAAGCCGGGCCGACGACGCCTGAAATGGCAGAAACCGGTCCCCGGAAGCTTGTTTCCTTCCCAGTATAATAATTGGCTTGGTAGTTTGGTTTGCCCTGTTCCCATCATGCACTGGGACAGGAACAGACTAATTTGCATATAGCCAAGTTCTGAGCTGGGATGGTGCAGTGAGCTAAAAAACGGTGATGGATCAAGCCCTGATCTTTGGACTGGGTAAGAGTGGTCTGCTTAATTCAGGCACTCTGTTCATCACCACCCCCTTTTCTGAATCATTTTGTCCACCACAAGCGTGGAAGGGTATACTCAGATGTGAGTCCCTTGCTCATTGCACCATCAGGATTCAAGCAAGCCGGGCCGACGACGCCTGAAATGGCAGAAACCGGTCCCCGGAAGCTTGTTTCCTTCCCAGTATAAGAATTGGCTTGGTAGTTTGGTTTGCCCTGTTCCCATCATGCACTGGGACAGGAACAGACTAATTTGCATATAGCCAAGTTCTGAGCTGGGATGGTGCAGTGAGCTAAAAAACGGTGATGGATCAAGCCCTGATCTTTGGACTGGGTAAGAGTGGTCTGCTTAATTCAGGCACTCTGTTCATCACCACCCCCTTTTCTGAATCATTTTGTCCACCACAAGCGTGGAAGGGCATACTCAGATGTGAGTCCCTTGCTCATTGCACCATCAGGATTCAAGCAAGCCGGGCCGACGACGCCTGAAATGGCAGAAACCGGTCCCCGGAAGCTTGTTTCCTTCCCAGTATAAGAATTGGCTTGGTAGTTTGGTTTGCCCTGTTCCCATCATGCACTGGGACAGGAACAGACTAATTTGCATATAGCCAAGTTCTGAGCTGGGATGGTGCAGTGAGCTAAAAAACGGTGATGGATCAAGCCCTGATCTTTGGACTGGGTAAGAGTGGTCTGCTTAATTCAGGCACTCTGTTCATCACCACCCCCTTTTCTGAATCATTTTGTCCACCACAAGCGTGGAAGGGTATACTCAAATGTGAGTCCCTTGCTCATTGCACCATCAGGATTCAAGCAAGCCGGGCCGACGACGCCTGAAATGGCAGACATTGGTCCCCGGAAGCTTGTTTCCTTCCCAGTATAAGAATTGGCTTGGTAGTTTGGTTTGCCCTGTTCCCATCATGCACTGGGACAGGAACAGACTAATTTGCATATAGCCAAGTTCTGAGCTGGGATGGTGCAGTGAGCTAAAAAACGGTGATGGATCAAGCCCTGATCTTTGGACTGGGTAAGAGTGGTCTGCTTAATTCAGGCACTCTGTTCATCACCACCCCCTTTTCTGAATCATTTTGTCCACCACAAGCGTGGAAGGGTATACTCAGATGTGAGTCCCTTGCTCATTGCACCATCAGGATTCAAGCAAGCCGGGCCGACGACGCCTGAAATGGCAGACATTGGTCCCCGGAAGCTTGTTTCCTTCCCAGTATAAGAATTGGCTTGGTAGTTTGGTTTGCCCTGTTCCCATCATGCACTGGGACAGGAACAGACTAATTTGCATATAGCCAAGTTCTGAGCTGGGATGGTGCAGTGAGCTAAAAAACGGTGATGGATCAAGCCCTGATCTTTGGACTGGGTAAGAGTGGTCTGCTTAATTCAGGCACTCTGTTCATCACCACCCCCTTTTCTGAATCATTTTGTCCACCACAAGCGTGGAAGGGTATACTCAGATGTGAGTCCCTTGCTCATTGCACCATCAGGATTCAAGCAAGCCGGGCCGACGACGCCTGAAATGGCAGAAACCGGTCCCCGGAAGCTTGTTTCCTTCCCAGTATAAGAATTGGCTTGGTAGTTTGGTTTGCCCTGTTCCCATCGTGCACTGGGACAGGAACAGACTAATTTGCATATAGCCAAGTTCTGAGCTGGGATGGTGCAGTGAGCTAAAAAACGGTGATGGATCAAGCCCTGATCTTTGGACTGGGTAAGAGTGGTCTGCTTAATTCAGGCACTCTGTTCATCACCACCCCCTTTTCTGAATCCTTTTGTCCACCACAAGCGTGGAAGGGTATACTCAGATGTGAGTCCCTTGCTCATTGCACCATCAGGATTCAAGCAAGCCGGGCCGACGACGCCTGAAATGGCAGAAACCGGTCCCCGGAAGCTTGTTTCCTTCCCAGTATAAGAATTGGCTTGGTAGTTTGGTTTGCCCTGTTCCCATCATGCACTGGGACAGGAACAGACTAATTTGCATATAGCCAAGTTCTGAGCTGGGATGGTGCAGTGAGCTAAAAAACGGTGATGGATCAAGCCCTGATCTTTGGACTGGGTAAGAGTGGTCTGCTTAATTCAGGCACTCTGTTCATCACCACCCCCTTTTCTGAATCATTTTGTCCACCACAAGCGTGGAAGGGTATACTCAGATGTGAGTCCCTTGCTCATTGCACCATCAGGATTCAAGCAAGCCGGGCCGACGACGCCTGAAATGGCAGAAACCGGTCCCCGGAAGCTTGTTTCCTTCCCAGTATAAGAATTGGCTTGGTAGTTTGGTTTGCCCTGTTCCCATCGTGCACTGGGACAGGAACAGACTAATTTGCATATAGCCAAGTTCTGAGCTGGGATGGTGCAGTGAGCTAAAAAACGGTGATGGATCAAGCCCTGATCTTTGGACTGGGTAAGAGTGGTCTGCTTAATTCAGGCACTCTGTTCATCACCACCCCCTTTTCTGAATCCTTTTGTCCACCACAAGCGTGGAAGGGTATACTCAGATGTGAGTCCCTTGCTCATTGCACCATCAGGATTCAAGCAAGCCGGGCCGACGACGCCTGAAATGGCAGAAACCGGTCCCCGGAAGCTTGTTTCCTTCCCAGTATAAGAATTGGCTTGGTAGTTTGGTTTGCCCTGTTCCCATCATGCACTGGGACAGGAACAGACTAATTTGCATATAGCCAAGTTCTGAGCTGGGATGGTGCAGTGAGCTAAAAAACGGTGATGGATCAAGCCCTGATCTTTGGACTGGGTAAGAGTGGTCTGCTTAATTCAGGCACTCTGTTCATCACCACCCCCTTTTCTGAATCATTTTGTCCACCACAAGCGTGGAAGGGTATACTCAGATGTGAGTCCCTTGCTCATTGCACCATCAGGATTCAAGCAAGCCGGGCCGACGACGCCTGAAATGGCAGAAACCGGTCCCCGGAAGCTTGTTTCCTTCCCAGTATAAGAATTGGCTTGGTAGTTTGGTTTGCCCTGTTCCCATCATGCACTGGGACAGGAACAGACTAATTTGCATATAGCCAAGTTCTGAGCTGGGATGGTGCAGTGAGCTAAAAAACGGTGATGGATCAAGCCCTGATCTTTGGACTGGGTAAGAGTGGTCTGCTTAATTCAGGCACTCTGTTCATCACCACCCCCTTTTCTGAATCCTTTTGTCCACCACAAGCGTGGAAGGGTATACTCAGATGTGAGTCCCTTGCTCATTGCACCATCAGGATTCAAGCAAGCCGGGCCGACGACGCCTGAAATGGCAGAAACCGGTCCCCGGAAGCTTGTTTCCTTCCCAGTATAAGAATTGGCTTGGTAGTTTGGTTTGCCCTGTTCCCATCATGCACTGGGACAGGAACAGACTAATTTGCATATAGCCAAGTTCTGAGCTGGGATGGTGCAGTGAGCTAAAAAACGGTGATGGATCAAGCCCTGATCTTTGGACTGGGTAAGAGTGGTCTGCTTAATTCAGGCACTCTGTTCATCACCACCCCCTTTTCTGAATCATTTTGTCCACCACAAGCGTGGAAGGGTATACTCAGATGTGAGTCCCTTGCTCATTGCACCATCAGGATTCAATCAAGCCGGGCCGACGACGCCTGAAATGACAGAAACCGGTACCCGGAAGCTTGTTTCCTTCCCAGTATAAGAATTGGCTTGGTAGTTTGGTTTGCCCTGTTTCCATCATGCACTGGGACAGGAACAGACTAATTTGCATATAGCCAAGTTCTGAGCTGGGATGGTGCAGTGAGCTAAAAAACGGTGATGGATCAAGCCCTGATCTTTGTACTGGGTAAGAGTGGTCTGCTTAATTCAGGCACTCTGTTCATCACCACCCCGTTTTCTGAATCATTTTGTCCACCACAAGCGTGGAAGGGTATACTCAGATGTGAGTCCCTTGCTCATTGCACCATCAGGATTCAAGCAAGCCGGGCCGACGACGCCTGAAATGGCAGAAACCGGTCCCCGGAAGCTTGTTTCCTTCCCAGTTTAAGAATTGGCTTGGTAGTTTGGTTTGCCCTGTTCCCATCATGCACTGGGACAGGAACAGACTAATTTGCATATAGCCAAGTTCTGAGCTGGGATGGTGCAGTGAGCTAAAAAACGGTGATGGATCAAGCCCTGATCTTTGGACTGGGTAAGAGTGGTCTGCTTAATTCAGGCACTCTGTTCATCACCGCCCCCTTTTTTGAATCATTTTGTCCACCACAAGCGTGGAAGGGTATACTCAGATGTGAGTCCCTTGCTCATTGCACCATCAGGATTCAAGCAAGCCGGGCCGACGACGCCTGAAATGGCAGAAACCGGTCCCCGGAAGCTTGTTTCCTTCCCAGTATAAGAATTGGCTTGGTAGTTTGGTTTGCCCTGTTCCCATCATGCACTGGGACAGGAACAGACTAATTTGCATATAGCCAAGTTCTGAGCTGGGATGGTGCAGTGAGCTAAAAAACGGTGATGGATCAAGCCCTGATCTTTGGACTGGGTAAGAGTGGTCTGCTTAATTCAGGCACTCTGTTCATCACCACCCCCTTTTCTGAATCATTTTGTCCACCACAAGCGTGGAAGGGTATACTCAGATGTGAGTCCCTTGCTCATTGCACCATCAGGATTCAAGCAAGCCGGGCCGACGACGCCTGAAATGGCAGAAACCAGTCCCCGGAAGCTTGTTTCCTTCCCAGTATAAGAATTGGCTTGGTAGTTTGGGTTGCCCTGTTCCCATCATGCACTGGGACAGGAACAGACTAATTTGCATGTAGCCAAGTTCTGAGCTGGGATGGTGCAGTGAGCTAAAAAACGGTGATGGATCAAGCCCTGATCTTTGGACTGGGTAAGAGTGGTCTGCTTAATTCAGGCACTCTGTTCATCACCACCCCCTTTTCTGAATCATTTTGTCCACCACAAGCATGGAAGGGTATACTCAGATGTGAGTCCCTTGCTCATTGCACCATCAGGATTCAAGCAAGCCGGGCCGACGACGCCTGAAATGGCAGAAAACGTTCCCCGGAAGTTTGTTTCCTTCCCAGTATAAGAATTGGCTTGGTAGTTTGGTTTGCCCTGTTCCCATCATGCACTGGGACAGGAACAGACTAATTTGCATATAGCCAAGTTCGGAGCTGGGATGGTGCAGTGAGCTAAAAAACGGTGATGGATCAAGCCCTGATCTTTGGACTGGGTAAGAGTGGTCTGCTTAATTCAG
Source organism: Lissotriton helveticus (assembly GCF_964261635.1). Classification (NCBI taxonomy): domain Eukaryota; kingdom Metazoa; phylum Chordata; class Amphibia; order Caudata; family Salamandridae; genus Lissotriton; species Lissotriton helveticus. Next base: position 495,081,518 of record NC_136067.1, on the reverse strand, counting down.
GCACTCTGTTCATCACCACCCCCTTTTCTGAATCATTTTGTCCACCACAAGCGTGGAAGGGTATACTCAGATGTGAGTCCCTTGCTCATTGCACCATCAGGATTCAAGCAAGCCGGGCCGACGACGCCTGAAATGGCAGAAACCGGTCCCCGGAAGCTTGTTTCCTTCCCAGTATAAGAATTGGCTTGGTAGTTTGGTTTGCCCTGTTCCCATCATGCACTGGGACAGGAACAGACTAATTTGCATATAGCCACGTTCTGAGCTGGGATGGTGCAGTGAGCTAAAAAACGGTGATGGATCAAGCCCTGATCTTTGGACTGGGTAAGAGTGGTCTGCTTAATTCAGGCACTCTGTTCATCACCGCCCCCTTTTCTGAATCATTTTGTCCACCACAAGCGTGGAAGGGTATACTCAGATGTGAGTCCCTTGCTCATTGCACCATCAGGATTCAAGCAAGCCGGGCCGACGACGCCTGAAATGGCAGAAACCGGTCCCCGGAAGCTTGTTTCCTTCCCAGTATAAGAATTGGCTTGGTAGTTTGGTTTGCCCTGTTCCCATCATGCACTGGGACAGGAACAGACTAATTTGCATATAGCCAAGTTCTGAGCTGGGATGGTGCAGTGAGCTAAAAAACGGTGATGGATCAAGCCCTGATCTTTGGACTGGGTAAGAGTGGTCTGCTTAATTCAGGCACTCTGTTCATCACCACCCCCTTTTCTGAATCATTTTGTCCACCACAAGCGTGGAAGGGTATACTCAGATGTGAGTCCCTTGCTCATTGCACCATCAGGATTCAAGCAAGCCGGGCCGACGACGCCTGAAATGGCCGAAACTGGTCCCCGGAAGCTTGTTTCCTTCCCAGTATAAGAATTGGCTTGGTAGTTTGGTTTGCCCTGTTCCCATCATGCACTGGGACAGGAACAGACTAATTTGCATATAGCCAAGTTCTGAGCTGGGATGGTGCAGTGAGCTAAAAAACGGTGATGGATCAAGCCCTGATCTTTGGACTGGGTAAGAGTGGTCTGCTTAATTCAGGCACTCTGTTCATCACCACCCCCTTTTCTGAATCATTTTGTCCACCACAAGCTTGGAAGGGTATACTCAGATGTGAGTCCCTTGCTCATTGCACCATCAGGATTCAAGCAAGCCGGGCCGACGACGCCTAAAATGGTAGAAACCGGTCCCCAGAAGCTTGTTTCCTTCCCAGTATAAGAATTGGCTTGGTAGTTTGGTTTGCCCTGTTCCCATCATGCACTGGGACAGGAACAGACTAATTTGCATATAGCCAAGTTCTGAGCTGGGATGGTGCAGTGAGCTAAAAAATGGTGATGGATCAAGCCCTGATTTTTGGACTGGGTAAGAGTGGTCTGCTTAATTCAGGCACTCTGTTCATCACCACCCCCTTTTCTGAATCATTTTGTCCACCACAAGCGTGGAAGGGTATACTCAGATGTGAGTCCCTTGCTCATTGCACCATCAGGATTCAAGCAAGCCGGGCCGACGACGCCTGAAATGGCAGAAACCGGTCCCCGGAAGCTTGTTTCCTTCCCAGTATAAGAATTGGCTTGGTAGTTTGGTTTGCCCTGTTCCCATCATGCACTGGGACAGGAACAGACTAATTTGCATATAGCCAAGTTCTGAGCTGGGATGGTGCAGTGAGCTAAAAAACGGTGATGGATCAAGCCCTGATCTTTGGACTGGGTAAGAGTGGTCTGCTTAATTCAGGCACTCTGTTCATCACCACCCCCTTTTCTGAATCATTTTGTCCACCACAAGCGTGGAAGGGTATACTCAGATGTGAGTCCCTTGCTCATTGCACCATCAGGATTCAAGCAAGCCGGGCCGACGACGCCTAAAATGGTAGAAACCGGTCCCCGGAAGCTTGTTTCCTTCCCACTATAAGAATTGGCTTGGTAGTTTGGTTTGCCCTGTTCCCATCATGCACTGGGACAGGAACAGACTAATTTGCATATAGCCAAGTTCTGAGCTGGGATGGTGCAGTGAGCTAAAAAATGGTGATGGATCAAGCCCTGATTTTTGGACTGGGTAAGAGTGGTCTGCTTAATTCAGGCACTCTGTTCATCACCACCCCCTTTTCTGAATCATTTTGTCCACCACAAGCGTGGAAGGGTATACTCAGATGTGAGTCCCTTGCTCATTGCACCATCAGGATTCAAGCAAGCCGGGCCGACGACGCCTGAAATGGCAGAAACCGGTCCCCGGAAGCTTGTTTCCTTCCCAGTATAAGAATTGGCTTGGTAGTTTGGTTTGCCCTGTTCCCATCATGCACTGGGACAGGAACAGACTAATTTGCATATAGCCAAGTTCTGAGCTGGGATGGTGCAGTGAGCTAAAAAACGGTGATGGATCAAGCCCTGATCTTTGGACTGGGTAAGAGTGGTCTGCTTAATTCAGGCACTCTGTTCATCACCACCCCCTTTTCTGAATCATTTTGTCCACCACAAGCGTGGAAGGGTATACTCAGATGTGAGTCCCTTGCTCATTGCACCATCAGGATTCAAGCAAGCCGGGCCGACGACGCCTGAAATGGCAGAAACCGGTCCCCGGAAGCTTGTTTCCTTCCCAGTATAAGAATTGGCTTGGTAGTTTGGTTTGCCCTGTTCCCATCATGCACTGGGACAGGAACAGACTAATTTGCATATAGCCAAGTTCTGAGCTGGGATGGTGCAGTGAGCTAAAAAACGGTGATGGATCAAGCCCTGATCTTTGGACTGGGTAAGAGTGGTCTGCTTAATTCAGGCACTCTGTTCATCACCACCCCCTTTTCTGAATCCTTTTGTCCACCACAAGCGTGGAAGGGTATACTCAGATGTGAGTCCCTTGCTCATTGCACCATCAGGATTCAAGCAAGCCGGGCCGACGACGCCTGAAATGGCAGAAACCGGTCCCCGGAAGCTTGTTTCCTTCCCAGTATAAGAATTGGCTTGGTAGTTTGGTTTGCCCTGTTCCCATCATGCACTGGGACAGGAACAGACTAATTTGCATATAGCCAAGTTCTGAGCTGGGATGGTGCAGTGAGCTAAAAAACGGTGATGGATCAAGCCCTGATCTTTGGACTGGGTAAGAGTGGTCTGCTTAATTCAGGCACTCTGTTCATCACCACCCCCTTTTCTGAATCATTTTGTCCACCACAAGCGTGGAAGGGTATACTCAGATGTGAGTCCCTTGCTCATTGCACCATCAGGATTCAAGCAAGCCGGGCCGACGACGCCTGAAATGGCAGAAACCGGTCCCCGGAAGCTTGTTTCCTTCCCAGTATAAGAATTGGCTTGGTAGTTTGGTTTGCCCTGTTCCCATCATGCACTGGGACAGGAACAGACTAATTTGCATATAGCCAAGTTCTGAGCTGGGATGGTGCAGTGAGCTAAAAAACGGTGATGGATCAAGCCCTGATCTTTGGACTGGGTAAGAGTGGTCTGCTTAATTCAGGCACTCTGTTCATCACCACCCCCTTTTCTGAATCCTTTTGTCCACCACAAGCGTGGAAGGGTATACTCAGATGTGAGTCCCTTGCTCATTGCACCATCAGGATTCAAGCAAGCCGGGCCGACGACGCCTGAAATGGCAGAAACCGGTCCCCGGAAGCTTGTTTCCTTCCCAGTATAAGAATTGGCTTGGTAGTTTGGTTTGCCCTGTTCCCATCATGCACTGGGACAGGAACAGACTAATTTGCATATAGCCAAGTTCTGAGCTGGGATGGTGCAGTGAGCTAAAAAACGGTGATGGATCAAGCCCTGATCTTTGGACTGGGTAAGAGTGGTCTGCTTAATTCAGGCACTCTGTTCATCACCACCCCCTTTTCTGAATCATTTTGTCCACCACAAGCGTGGAAGGGTATACTCAGATGTGAGTCCCTTGCTCATTGCACCATCAGGATTCAATCAAGCCGGGCCGACGACGCCTGAAATGGCAGAAACCGGTACCCGGAAGCTTGTTTCCTTCCCAGTATAAGAATTGGCTTGGTAGTTTGGTTTGCCCTGTTTCCATCATGCACTGGGACAGGAACAGACTAATTTGCATATAGCCAAGTTCTGAGCTGGGATGGTGCAGTGAGCTAAAAAACGGTGATGGATCAAGCCCTGATCTTTGGACTGGGTAAGAGTGGTCTGCTTAATTCAGGCACTCTGTTCATCACCACCCCCTTTTCTGAATCATTTTGTCCACCACAAGCGTGGAAGGGTATACTCAGATGTGAGTCCCTTGCTCATTGCACCATCAGGATTCAAGCAAGCCGGGCCGACGACGCCTGAAATGGCAGAAACCGGTCCCCGGAAGCTTGTTTCCTTCCCAGTTTAAGAATTGGCTTGGTAGTTTGGTTTGCCCTGTTCCCATCATGCACTGGGACAGGAACAGACTAATTTGCATATAGCCAAGTTCTGAGCTGGGATGGTGCAGTGAGCTAAAAAACGGTGATGGATCAAGCCCTGATCTTTGGACTGGGTAAGAGTGGTCTGCTTAATTCAGGCACTCTGTTCATCACCGCCCCCTTTTCTGAATCATTTTGTCCACCACAAGCGTGGAAGGGTATACTCAGATGTGAGTCCCTTGCTCATTGCACCATCAGGATTCAAGCAAGCCGGGCCGACGACGCCTGAAATGGCAGAAACCGGTCCCCGGAAGCTTGTTTCCTTCCCAGTATAAGAATTGGCTTGGTAGTTTGGTTTGCCCTGTTCCCATCATGCACTGGGACAGGAACAGACTAATTTGCATATAGCCAAGTTCTGAGCTGGGATGGTGCAGTGAGCTAAAAAACGGTGATGGATCAAGCCCTGATCTTTGGACTGGGTAAGAGTGGTCTGCTTAATTCAGGCACTCTGTTCATCACCACCCCCTTTTCTGAATCATTTTGTCCACCACAAGCGTGGAAGGGTATACTCAGATGTGAGTCCCTTGCTCATTGCACCATCAGGATTCAAGCAAGCCGGGCCGACGACGCCTGAAATGGCAGAAACCAGTCCCCGGAAGCTTGTTTCCTTCCCAGTATAAGAATTGGCTTGGTAGTTTGGGTTGCCCTGTTCCCATCATGCACTGGGACAGGAACAGACTAATTTGCATGTAGCCAAGTTCTGAGCTGGGATGGTGCAGTGAGCTAAAAAACGGTGATGGATCAAGCCCTGATCTTTGGACTGGGTAAGAGTGGTCTGCTTAATTCAGGCACTCTGTTCATCACCACCCCCTTTTCTGAATCCTTTTGTCCACCACAAGCGTGGAAGGGTATACTCAGATGTGAGTCCCTTGCTCATTGCACCATCAGGATTCAAGCAAGCCGGGCCGACGACGCCTGAAATGGCAGAAACCGGTCCCCGGAAGCTTGTTTCCTTCCCAGTATAAGAATTGGCTTGGTAGTTTGGTTTGCCCTGTTCCCATCATGCACTGGGACAGGAACAGACTAATTTGCATATAGCCAAGTTCTGAGCTGGGATGGTGCAGTGAGCTAAAAAACGGTGATGGATCAAGCCCTGATCTTTGGACTGGGTAAGAGTGGTCTGCTTAATTCAGGCACTCTGTTCATCACCACCCCCTTTTCTGAATCATTTTGTCCACCACAAGCGTGGAAGGGTATACTCAGATGTGAGTCCCTTGCTCATTGCACCATCAGGATTCAAGCAAGCCGGGCCGACGACGCCTGAAATGGCAGAAACCGGTCCCCGGAAGCTTGTTTCCTTCCCAGTATAAGAATTGGCTTGGTAGTTTGGTTTGCCCTGTTCCCATCGTGCACTGGGACAGGAACAGACTAATTTGCATATAGCCAAGTTCTGAGCTGGGATGGTGCAGTGAGCTAAAAAACGGTGATGGATCAAGCCCTGATCTTTGGACTGGGTAAGAGTGGTCTGCTTAATTCAGGCACTCTGTTCATCACCACCCCCTTTTCTGAATCCTTTTGTCCACCACAAGCGTGGAAGGGTATACTCAGATGTGAGTCCCTTGCTCATTGCACCATCAGGATTCAAGCAAGCCGGGCCGACGACGCCTGAAATGGCAGAAACCGGTCCCCGGAAGCTTGTTTCCTTCCCAGTATAAGAATTGGCTTGGTAGTTTGGTTTGCCCTGTTCCCATCATGCACTGGGACAGGAACAGACTAATTTGCATATAGCCAAGTTCTGAGCTGGGATGGTGCAGTGAGCTAAAAAACGGTGATGGATCAAGCCCTGATCTTTGGACTGGGTAAGAGTGGTCTGCTTAATTCAGGCACTCTGTTCATCACCACCCCCTTTTCTGAATCATTTTGTCCACCACAAGCGTGGAAGGGTATACTCAGATGTGAGTCCCTTGCTCATTGCACCATCAGGATTCAAGCAAGCCGGGCCGACGACGCCTGAAATGGCAGAAACCGGTCCCCGGAAGCTTGTTTCCTTCCCAGTATAAGAATTGGCTTGGTAGTTTGGTTTGCCCTGTTCCCATCATGCACTGGGACAGGAACAGACTAATTTGCATATAGCCAAGTTCTGAGCTGGGATGGTGCAGTGAGCTAAAAAACGGTGATGGATCAAGCCCTGATCTTTGGACTGGGTAAGAGTGGTCTGCTTAATTCAGGCACTCTGTTCATCACCACCCCCTTTTCTGAATCCTTTTGTCCACCACAAGCGTGGAAGGGTATACTCAGATGTGAGTCCCTTGCTCATTGCACCATCAGGATTCAAGCAAGCCGGGCCGACGACGCCTGAAATGGCAGAAACCGGTCCCCGGAAGCTTGTTTCCTTCCCAGTATAAGAATTGGCTTGGTAGTTTGGTTTGCCCTGTTCCCATCATGCACTGGGACAGGAACAGACTAATTTGCATATAGCCAAGTTCTGAGCTGGGATGGTGCAGTGAGCTAAAAAACGGTGATGGATCAAGCCCTGATCTTTGGACTGGGTAAGAGTGGTCTGCTTAATTCAGGCACTCTGTTCATCACCACCCCCTTTTCTGAATCATTTTGTCCACCACAAGCGTGGAAGGGTATACTCAGATGTGAGTCCCTTGCTCATTGCACCATCAGGATTCAATCAAGCCGGGCCGACGACGCCTGAAATGACAGAAACCGGTACCCGGAAGCTTGTTTCCTTCCCAGTATAAGAATTGGCTTGGTAGTTTGGTTTGCCCTGTTTCCATCATGCACTGGGACAGGAACAGACTAATTTGCATATAGCCAAGTTCTGAGCTGGGATGGTGCAGTGAGCTAAAAAACGGTGATGGATCAAGCCCTGATCTTTGTACTGGGTAAGAGTGGTCTGCTTAATTCAGGCACTCTGTTCATCACCACCCCGTTTTCTGAATCATTTTGTCCACCACAAGCGTGGAAGGGTATACTCAGATGTGAGTCCCTTGCTCATTGCACCATCAGGATTCAAGCAAGCCGGGCCGACGACGCCTGAAATGGCAGAAACCGGTCCCCGGAAGCTTGTTTCCTTCCCAGTTTAAGAATTGGCTTGGTAGTTTGGTTTGCCCTGTTCCCATCATGCACTGGGACAGGAACAGACTAATTTGCATATAGCCAAGTTCTGAGCTGGGATGGTGCAGTGAGCTAAAAAACGGTGATGGATCAAGCCCTGATCTTTGGACTGGGTAAGAGTGGTCTGCTTAATTCAGGCACTCTGTTCATCACCGCCCCCTTTTTTGAATCATTTTGTCCACCACAAGCGTGGAAGGGTATACTCAGATGTGAGTCCCTTGCTCATTGCACCATCAGGATTCAAGCAAGCCGGGCCGACGACGCCTGAAATGGCAGAAACCGGTCCCCGGAAGCTTGTTTCCTTCCCAGTATAAGAATTGGCTTGGTAGTTTGGTTTGCCCTGTTCCCATCATGCACTGGGACAGGAACAGACTAATTTGCATATAGCCAAGTTCTGAGCTGGGATGGTGCAGTGAGCTAAAAAACGGTGATGGATCAAGCCCTGATCTTTGGACTGGGTAAGAGTGGTCTGCTTAATTCAGGCACTCTGTTCATCACCACCCCCTTTTCTGAATCATTTTGTCCACCACAAGCGTGGAAGGGTATACTCAGATGTGAGTCCCTTGCTCATTGCACCATCAGGATTCAAGCAAGCCGGGCCGACGACGCCTGAAATGGCAGAAACCAGTCCCCGGAAGCTTGTTTCCTTCCCAGTATAAGAATTGGCTTGGTAGTTTGGGTTGCCCTGTTCCCATCATGCACTGGGACAGGAACAGACTAATTTGCATGTAGCCAAGTTCTGAGCTGGGATGGTGCAGTGAGCTAAAAAACGGTGATGGATCAAGCCCTGATCTTTGGACTGGGTAAGAGTGGTCTGCTTAATTCAGGCACTCTGTTCATCACCACCCCCTTTTCTGAATCATTTTGTCCACCACAAGCATGGAAGGGTATACTCAGATGTGAGTCCCTTGCTCATTGCACCATCAGGATTCAAGCAAGCCGGGCCGACGACGCCTGAAATGGCAGAAAACGTTCCCCGGAAGTTTGTTTCCTTCCCAGTATAAGAATTGGCTTGGTAGTTTGGTTTGCCCTGTTCCCATCATGCACTGGGACAGGAACAGACTAATTTGCATATAGCCAAGTTCGGAGCTGGGATGGTGCAGTGAGCTAAAAAACGGTGATGGATCAAGCCCTGATCTTTGGACTGGGTAAGAGTGGTCTGCTTAATTCAGGCACTCTGTTCATCACCACCCCCTTTTCTGAATCATTTTGTCCACCACAAGCGTGGAAGGGTATACTCAGATGTGAGTCCCTTGCTCATTGCACCATCAGGATTCAAGCAAGCCGGGCCGACGACGCCTGAAATGGCAGAAACCGGTCCCCGGAAGCTTGTTTCCTTCCCAGTATAAGAATTGGCTTGGTAGTTTGGTTTGCCCTGTTCCCATCATGCACTGGGACAGGAACAGACTAATTTGCATATAGCCACGTTCTGAGCTGGGATGGTGCAGTGAGCTAAAAAACGGTGATGGATCAAGCCCTGATCTTTGGACTGGGTAAGAGTGGTCTGCTTAATTCAGGCACTCTGTTCATCACCGCCCCCTTTTCTGAATCATTTTGTCCACCACAAGCGTGGAAGGGTATACTCAGATGTGAGTCCCTTGCTCATTGCACCATCAGGATTCAAGCAAGCCGGGCCGACGACGCCTGAAATGGCAGAAACCGGTCCCCGGAAGCTTGTTTCCTTCCCAGTATAAGAATTGGCTTGGTAGTTTGGTTTGCCCTGTTCCCATCATGCACTGGGACAGGAACAGACTAATTTGCATATAGCCAAGTTCTGAGCTGGGATGGTGCAGTGAGCTAAAAAACGGTGATGGATCAAGCCCTGATCTTTGGACTGGGTAAGAGTGGTCTGCTTAATTCAGGCACTCTGTTCATCACCACCCCCTTTTCTGAATCATTTTGTCCACCACAAGCGTGGAAGGGTATACTCAGATGTGAGTCCCTTGCTCATTGCACCATCAGGATTCAAGCAAGCCGGGCCGACGACGCCTGAAATGGCCGAAACTGGTCCCCGGAAGCTTGTTTCCTTCCCAGTATAAGAATTGGCTTGGTAGTTTGGTTTGCCCTGTTCCCATCATGCACTGGGACAGGAACAGACTAATTTGCATATAGCCAAGTTCTGAGCTGGGATGGTGCAGTGAGCTAAAAAACGGTGATGGATCAAGCCCTGATCTTTGGACTGGGTAAGAGTGGTCTGCTTAATTCAGGCACTCTGTTCATCACCACCCCCTTTTCTGAATCATTTTGTCCACCACAAGCTTGGAAGGGTATACTCAGATGTGAGTCCCTTGCTCATTGCACCATCAGGATTCAAGCAAGCCGGGCCGACGACGCCTAAAATGGTAGAAACCGGTCCCCAGAAGCTTGTTTCCTTCCCAGTATAAGAATTGGCTTGGTAGTTTGGTTTGCCCTGTTCCCATCATGCACTGGGACAGGAACAGACTAATTTGCATATAGCCAAGTTCTGAGCTGGGATGGTGCAGTGAGCTAAAAAATGGTGATGGATCAAGCCCTGATTTTTGGACTGGGTAAGAGTGGTCTGCTTAATTCAGGCACTCTGTTCATCACCACCCCCTTTTCTGAATCATTTTGTCCACCACAAGCGTGGAAGGGTATACTCAGATGTGAGTCCCTTGCTCATTGCACCATCAGGATTCAAGCAAGCCGGGCCGACGACGCCTGAAATGGCAGAAACCGGTCCCCGGAAGCTTGTTTCCTTCCCAGTATAAGAATTGGCTTGGTAGTTTGGTTTGCCCTGTTCCCATCATGCACTGGGACAGGAACAGACTAATTTGCATATAGCCAAGTTCTGAGCTGGGATGGTGCAGTGAGCTAAAAAACGGTGATGGATCAAGCCCTGATCTTTGGACTGGGTAAGAGTGGTCTGCTTAATTCAGGCACTCTGTTCATCACCACCCCCTTTTCTGAATCATTTTGTCCACCACAAGCGTGGAAGGGTATACTCAGATGTGAGTCCCTTGCTCATTGCACCATCAGGATTCAAGCAAGCCGGGCCGACGACGCCTAAAATGGTAGAAACCGGTCCCCGGAAGCTTGTTTCCTTCCCACTATAAGAATTGGCTTGGTAGTTTGGTTTGCCCTGTTCCCATCATGCACTGGGACAGGAACAGACTAATTTGCATATAGCCAAGTTCTGAGCTGGGATGGTGCAGTGAGCTAAAAAATGGTGATGGATCAAGCCCTGATTTTTGGACTGGGTAAGAGTGGTCTGCTTAATTCAGGCACTCTGTTCATCACCACCCCCTTTTCTGAATCATTTTGTCCACCACAAGCGTGGAAGGGTATACTCAGATGTGAGTCCCTTGCTCATTGCACCATCAGGATTCAAGCAAGCCGGGCCGACGACGCCTGAAATGGCAGAAACCGGTCCCCGGAAGCTTGTTTCCTTCCCAGTATAAGAATTGGCTTGGTAGTTTGGTTTGCCCTGTTCCCATCATGCACTGGGACAGGAACAGACTAATTTGCATATAGCCAAGTTCTGAGCTGGGATGGTGCAGTGAGCTAAAAAACGGTGATGGATCAAGCCCTGATCTTTGGACTGGGTAAGAGTGGTCTGCTTAATTCAGGCACTCTGTTCATCACCACCCCCTTTTCTGAATCATTTTGTCCACCACAAGCGTGGAAGGGTATACTCAGATGTGAGTCCCTTGCTCATTGCACCATCAGGATTCAAGCAAGCCGGGCCGACGACGCCTGAAATGGCAGAAACCGGTCCCCGGAAGCTTGTTTCCTTCCCAGTATAAGAATTGGCTTGGTAGTTTGGTTTGCCCTGTTCCCATCATGCACTGGGACAGGAACAGACTAATTTGCATATAGCCAAGTTCTGAGCTGGGATGGTGCAGTGAGCTAAAAAACGGTGATGGATCAAGCCCTGATCTTTGGACTGGGTAAGAGTGGTCTGCTTAATTCAGGCACTCTGTTCATCACCACCCCCTTTTCTGAATCCTTTTGTCCACCACAAGCGTGGAAGGGTATACTCAGATGTGAGTCCCTTGCTCATTGCACCATCAGGATTCAAGCAAGCCGGGCCGACGACGCCTGAAATGGCAGAAACCGGTCCCCGGAAGCTTGTTTCCTTCCCAGTATAAGAATTGGCTTGGTAGTTTGGTTTGCCCTGTTCCCATCATGCACTGGGACAGGAACAGACTAATTTGCATATAGCCAAGTTCTGAGCTGGGATGGTGCAGTGAGCTAAAAAACGGTGATGGATCAAGCCCTGATCTTTGGACTGGGTAAGAGTGGTCTGCTTAATTCAGGCACTCTGTTCATCACCACCCCCTTTTCTGAATCATTTTGTCCACCACAAGCGTGGAAGGGTATACTCAGATGTGAGTCCCTTGCTCATTGCACCATCAGGATTCAAGCAAGCCGGGCCGACGACGCCTGAAATGGCAGAAACCGGTCCCCGGAAGCTTGTTTCCTTCCCAGTATAAGAATTGGCTTGGTAGTTTGGTTTGCCCTGTTCCCATCATGCACTGGGACAGGAACAGACTAATTTGCATATAGCCAAGTTCTGAGCTGGGATGGTGCAGTGAGCTAAAAAACGGTGATGGATCAAGCCCTGATCTTTGGACTGGGTAAGAGTGGTCTGCTTAATTCAGGCACTCTGTTCATCACCACCCCCTTTTCTGAATCCTTTTGTCCACCACAAGCGTGGAAGGGTATACTCAGATGTGAGTCCCTTGCTCATTGCACCATCAGGATTCAAGCAAGCCGGGCCGACGACGCCTGAAATGGCAGAAACCGGTCCCCGGAAGCTTGTTTCCTTCCCAGTATAAGAATTGGCTTGGTAGTTTGGTTTGCCCTGTTCCCATCATGCACTGGGACAGGAACAGACTAATTTGCATATAGCCAAGTTCTGAGCTGGGATGGTGCAGTGAGCTAAAAAACGGTGATGGATCAAGCCCTGATCTTTGGACTGGGTAAGAGTGGTCTGCTTAATTCAGGCACTCTGTTCATCACCACCCCCTTTTCTGAATCATTTTGTCCACCACAAGCGTGGAAGGGTATACTCAGATGTGAGTCCCTTGCTCATTGCACCATCAGGATTCAATCAAGCCGGGCCGACGACGCCTGAAATGGCAGAAACCGGTACCCGGAAGCTTGTTTCCTTCCCAGTATAAGAATTGGCTTGGTAGTTTGGTTTGCCCTGTTTCCATCATGCACTGGGACAGGAACAGACTAATTTGCATATAGCCAAGTTCTGAGCTGGGATGGTGCAGTGAGCTAAAAAACGGTGATGGATCAAGCCCTGATCTTTGGACTGGGTAAGAGTGGTCTGCTTAATTCAGGCACTCTGTTCATCACCACCCCCTTTTCTGAATCATTTTGTCCACCACAAGCGTGGAAGGGTATACTCAGATGTGAGTCCCTTGCTCATTGCACCATCAGGATTCAAGCAAGCCGGGCCGACGACGCCTGAAATGGCAGAAACCGGTCCCCGGAAGCTTGTTTCCTTCCCAGTTTAAGAATTGGCTTGGTAGTTTGGTTTGCCCTGTTCCCATCATGCACTGGGACAGGAACAGACTAATTTGCATATAGCCAAGTTCTGAGCTGGGATGGTGCAGTGAGCTAAAAAACGGTGATGGATCAAGCCCTGATCTTTGGACTGGGTAAGAGTGGTCTGCTTAATTCAGGCACTCTGTTCATCACCGCCCCCTTTTCTGAATCATTTTGTCCACCACAAGCGTGGAAGGGTATACTCAGATGTGAGTCCCTTGCTCATTGCACCATCAGGATTCAAGCAAGCCGGGCCGACGACGCCTGAAATGGCAGAAACCGGTCCCCGGAAGCTTGTTTCCTTCCCAGTATAAGAATTGGCTTGGTAGTTTGGTTTGCCCTGTTCCCATCATGCACTGGGACAGGAACAGACTAATTTGCATATAGCCAAGTTCTGAGCTGGGATGGTGCAGTGAGCTAAAAAACGGTGATGGATCAAGCCCTGATCTTTGGACTGGGTAAGAGTGGTCTGCTTAATTCAGGCACTCTGTTCATCACCACCCCCTTTTCTGAATCATTTTGTCCACCACAAGCGTGGAAGGGTATACTCAGATGTGAGTCCCTTGCTCATTGCACCATCAGGATTCAAGCAAGCCGGGCCGACGACGCCTGAAATGGCAGAAACCAGTCCCCGGAAGCTTGTTTCCTTCCCAGTATAAGAATTGGCTTGGTAGTTTGGGTTGCCCTGTTCCCATCATGCACTGGGACAGGAACAGACTAATTTGCATGTAGCCAAGTTCTGAGCTGGGATGGTGCAGTGAGCTAAAAAACGGTGATGGATCAAGCCCTGATCTTTGGACTGGGTAAGAGTGGTCTGCTTAATTCAGGCACTCTGTTCATCACCACCCCCTTTTCTGAATCATTTTGTCCACCACAAGCATGGAAGGGTATACTCAGATGTGAGTCCCTTGCTCATTGCACCATCAGGATTCAAGCAAGCCGGGCCGACGACGCCTGAAATGGCAGAAAACGTTCCCCGGAAGTTTGTTTCCTTCCCAGTATAAGAATTGGCTTGGTAGTTTGGTTTGCCCTGTTCCCATCATGCACTGGGACAGGAACAGACTAATTTGCATATAGCCAAGTTCTGAGCTGGGATGGTGCAGTGAGCTAAAAAACGGTGATGGATCAAGCCCTGATCTTTGGACTGGGTAAGAGTGGTCTGCTTAATTCAGGCACTCTGTTCATCACCACCCCCTTTTCTGAATCATTTTGTCCACCACAAGCGTGGAAGGGTATACTCAGATGTGAGTCCCTTGCTCATTGCACCATCAGGATTCAAGCAAGCCGGGCCGACGACGCCTGAAATGGCAGAAACCGGTCCCCGGAAGCTTGTTTCCTTCCCAGTATAAGAATTGGCTTGGTAGTTTGGTTTGCCCTGTTCCCATCATGCACTGGGACAGGAACAGACTAATTTGCATATAGCCAAGTTCTGAGCTGGGATGGTGCAGTGAGCTAAAAAACGGTGATGGATCAAGCCCTGATCTTTGGACTGGGTAAGAGTGGTCTGCTTAATTCAGGCACTCTGTTCATCACCACCCCCTTTTCTGAATCATTTTGTCCACCACAAGCGTGGAAGGGTATACTCAGATGTGAGTCCCTTGCTCATTGTACCATCAGGATTCAAGCAAGCCGGGCCGACGACGCCTGAAATGGCAGAAACCGGTCCCCGGAAGCTTGTTTCCTTCCCAGTATAAGAATTGGCTTGGTAGTTTGGTTTGCCCTGTTCCCATCATGCACTGGGACAGGAACAGACTAATTTGCATATAGCCAAGTTCTGAGCTGGGATGGTGCAGTGAGCTAAAAAACGGTGATGGATCAAGCCCTGATCTTTGGACTGGGTAAGAGTGGTCTGCTTAATTCAGGCACTCTGTTCATCACCACCCCCTTTTCTGAATCATTTTGTCCACCACAAGCGTGGAAGGGTATACTCAGATGTGAGTCCCTTGCTCATTGCACCATCAGGAATCAAGCAAGCCGGGCCGACGACGCCTGAAATGGCAGAAACCGGTCCGCGGAAGCTTGTTACCTTCCCAGTATAAGAATTGGCTTGGTAGTTTGGTTTGCCCTGTTCCCATCATGCACTGGGACAGGAACAGACTAATTTGCATATAGCCAAGTTCTGAGCTGGGATGGTGCAGTGAGCTAAAAAACGGTGATGGATCAAGCCCTGATCTTTGGACTGGGTAAGAGTGGTCTGCTTAATTCAGGCACTCTGTTCATCACCACCCCCTTTTCTGAATCATTTTGTCCACCACAAGCGTGGAAGGGTATACTCAGATGTGAGTCCCTTGCTCATTGTACCATCAGGATTCAAGCAAGCCGGGCCGACGACGCCTGAAATGGCAGAAACCGGTCCCCGGAAGCTTGTTTCCTTCCCAGTATAAGAATTGGCTTGGTAGTTTGGTTTGCCCTGTTCCCATCATGCACTGGGACAGGAACAGACTAATTTGCATATAGCCAAGTTCTGAGCTGGGATGGTGCAGTGAGCTAAAAAACGGTGATGGATCAAGCCCTGATCTTTGGACTGGGTAAGAGTGGTCTGCTTAATTCAGGCCCTCTGTTCATCGCCACCCCCTTTTCTGAATCATTTTGTCCACCACAAGCATGGAAGGGTATACTCAGATGTGAGTCCCTTGTTCATTGCACCATCAGGATTCAAGCAAGCCGGGCCGACGACGCCTGAAATGGCAGAAACCGGTCCCCGGAAGCTTGTTTCCTTCCCAGTATAAGAATTGGCTTGGTAGTTTGGTTTGCCCTGTTCCCATCATGCACTGGGACAGGAACAGACTAATTTGCATATAGCCAAGTTCTGAGCTGGGATGGTGCAGTGAGCTAAAAAACGGTGATGGATCAAGCCCTGATCTTTGGACTGGGTAAGAGTGGTCTGCTTAATTCAGGCACTCTGTTCATCACCACCCCCTTTTCTGAATCATTTTGTCCACCACAAGCGTGGAAGGGTATACTCAGATGTGAGTCCCTTGCTCATTGCACCATCAGGATTCAAGCAAGCCGGGCCGACGACGCCTGAAATGGCAGAAACCGGTCCCCGGAAGCTTGTTTCCTTCCCAGTATAAGAATTGGATTGGTAGTTTGGTTTGCCCTGTTCCCATCATGCACTGGGACAGGAACAGACTAATTTGCATATAGCCAAGTTCTGAGCTGGGATGGTGCAGTGAGCTAAAAAAACGGTGATGGATCAAGCCCTGATCTTTGGACTGGGTAAGAGTGGTCTGCTTAATTCAGGCACTCTGTTCATCACCACCTCCTTTTCTGAATCAGGATCCAAGAGCAGGCCCAGGCCTGTACCACGTCCTTACTCTCCGGCAGTACCCAGATTGTCCGCCACCCACACTTCTGCACAAATACCACTGAGATTATCTGTGGCGTCCCACAGGGATCATCCCTCAGCACAACGCTGTTCAACATCTACATGGCACCACTCGCCCACCTCGCTCGACAACACAGCCTCAACATTATCTCCTACGCCAAAGACACCCAAATGATCATATGCCTCACCAATGCCCCCCACACCACCAAAGCCAACCTCCACAGGGTAATGAAGGCCGTTGCAGAATGGATGAAGGTCAGCAGGCTGACGCAGAATCAAGAGAAGACCTCATCCTCAGCACCACCCTATCATACTGGGACGACTCCTGGTGGACAACATCACTAGGAACAGCCCCAGCACCCATCAACCACGCACACAACCTGGGTGTCATCCTCAACTCCACCCTCTCCATGACCAAGCAAGTGTACGCTGTCTCCACATCATGCTTCAACACACTCCAAATACTCTGCAAGATCTTCAAATGGATTCCCTCCGACACAGGAATGAGCATCACCCAGACACTCATCACCAGCACACTGGACTGCGGGAACACCCTCTCTGCCACACGCAGTAGGCACTCCACAACCTTGCAGAGGTTGCGGAGTCGTTTGGCGCTCAGATCGTGTCCTATGCTGACGACACCCAGCTCTTGTTCACATATGACAAGAATGAGGTGTTCGATGGGATCCGCATCAGAGGCTGCCTTGAAGCAGTCTTTGATTGGTTCAAACGACACGGCTTAAAATGCAACTCCGATAAATCGGAGTTGCTTTTTTTTGGGTGTGTCTCTGAGCCAAACTGGAAAAGTTGGTGGCCACAAGACCTGTTTCCACCTGCAAACGCAAGTTCCAAAGCTAAAAATCTAGGCATCCTTGTTGATAATGAGTTAACCTTCGGGCCCCAAATAGCCTGTCTTTCGGGGAAATGCTTCGTGATCCTCCATATGCTTAGGAAATTTCTCCCCTTGATTTCGTTTAATCATCGAAGGGTCATTGTCCAAGCACTTGTTGGGTCGCGTTTAGACTACGCAAATGCCCTCTATCTAGGACTCCCCAAATATCTTGTGAGGAGACTTCAAGTAGTCCAAAATTCAGCTGCCAGGGCTATTTATGGACTCCCTAGACGAGCCAGTGCCTCTGACTTGTTAAAAGAACTGCACTGGCTTTCCATAGCCAAGAGGGTTCTTTTCAAAAGCCTGACGCTGACCTACAAGGCCCTTCATGACTCTGGTCCTAGGTACATTAGGAAACGTCTTGTTCTGTACAAACCGAACAGAGCCTTGCGATCTGCCTCCTTGTCCAAAATGGTCGTTCCGTCCATTAAGCGGACTAGACAAGGGGGGCGCTCTTTTCATTACCTGGCCCCGTGCGCTTGGAATGAGCTTCCCATTTCTCTCAGACAGGCCCCTAATCTGATGTCTTTTAGAAAGGCCTTGAAAACCTGGCTTTTTTCCAGTTAATTTCATTGCTCCTTTATGTTCTGCAGTTATGTCTCCTCGTCCTAAAGGACTTCTTCGCCAAAGCGCCGGGACACTCCTACTGGAGTAGCCGTTGCGCTATAGAAGAATCCGATAACATAACATAACATAACATAACAACCACTGGCCAAAAAAGAAAAATATATGGACGTCTCCCATCCAACACCCCGTTGCCTGTAGTCCATCCAGCCTGCCTTTCCCTGTGAATCATTCATCACTTCCACAGTCCAAATGCATGCGGGTGATATTTTGCACACAACAACAAAGGGACCTGGTAGTCCCTCACTGGAGACAGACACATTACCCATGACCTGTACACCTTCATGGGACTCTTCTGTAACTGTCTGTCAGAGCAGTATGGCGAGCCAGCACACCCCCCGTCAGCAGATAGTGACCATCACGTGTGAGTATTTCCCTCCATGGATGTAGTTGATCATACATTGTGACCTATGTGTGTCCACAACCAGACTCATATCCCACTGTATGGATGGCTTGAGTTTGTTCAGCACTCTGGCATACTTAGAGATACCCCTACACGTATGTCGTTGACTCACGTCAAAAATAACTCTACATCAATACGTATTGTGTTAGTTCTTTTTAATTCTACATCTTGTGAGTGAATTGTGAGTAGGGGTTAGGTGCTGTACAAACATGTGGGGAATCCAAAGTTCACAGAGGGAGATGTGATGCCTTGCAGTTTTAGTTAACAGAGTCAAGACCACAGCCTTTAGCATCATTGGTGACCAGCAAGTCAATGTGGTTGAGTCAGACAGTCAATAAGGTGATGCTGTTGCACACAATGGCAAGATGCCAGACCAGGTGACCTGGGAGATGCGCATGGCCCTCTGCCTCTCAACCTCTTCTCCGTGGACGACCCACCTTCCTTGGGGAACCCTCATGTGCAGGCCTTGACGATGCCTGAGTCTCTCCGTCGGATGATTCCACCTCCTCCTCCCTCCCTGTGCCTGTTTGAAGTCTTTGTCTCGATGTTCCTGGCCTGGTGACACAGGGAGAGGGCTGCATGTTGTCAGCAATCCGACGGAGTGAGTGGCTAATGTCCTTATGCACCGCCAAGAGCTCAGCCAGTGTTGCCTCCATCCGTCCAAGTTGTCGTCGTTGACTGCCGTGTTGCTCGGCCTGCTGGTGTTTTATAGCGATGAGGGCCCCCACTCCCTGGCTGAACTCCCTGGTGTCCCGCCGGTATCCCCCCATGATGTTTCTGAGTTCAGACATACCGGGCCCGTCAGCTTGCTGGTCAGGTTCTCGCCTCCGCCTTGAGCCACTCCTACCACCCCTGCCCACACGAGCCTGGCCTGCTGTTGTGGGCACATCAGGGCGCTGGGACCCCTGAGGGTTGTCTGCCACCTCCTGGGTGCCCGGAGAACCGTGTCCCTCATTGTTAGACTGGCTCAGTTGTGGATTGTGGGCAGGGCTCCGAGCTGTCTGCTGGGATGTGGCAGGAATGGGTGTGGTGGTTGGCACAGATGCCCCTGATCCAGCTGCTGCACGGGTTTGGTATCCAGAGGTGCCAGGTTGGTCGGGGTCATCCATGGAGTGGTGAGAGGCGTCACTGTTGGTGGGGTCAGGGTCCTGTGGAGCCTGGGACTGTGATCCATCTTCCCCCTGGTTGGGGTTAGATTGCGCACATTGCCATGTGGGTGTGAGAGACAGACAATGTTTAATGGCATTTAATTGGAATATGTACTTTTCATGTACATTGTCCTCATCACTGTTACACCTGCTTATGATTTTGCTCACTGTTCACGTGTGATGTCACATTGATCTGTGTTCATGACTCATTTCAATGTGAGAGTCTATTTACAATGAATGGCAGAGCCATACATATCAGCAGGGATTTGGCTGTCATTGTGCACCACAGCTATGCCAGCATGGATGCAAGACATTAACAATGCAGTCACCATGGTGGAAATGCCAGACAACTGCATCACGCATCTGTGCCATAGTAGTGGCACATTGCTGGAGTTGTGTTGCTTTTACTAGGCAGATCCAGCAATGCTCGGTGTGGGCCTATCTGCACAATGCTCTGTCAATCCTTACGTCTGCTTCAGGCATGCACAGGGTTTTGAGGCAGCATGCGCATACAAGTGGCAGAGTGAAATGTTTAAGATTTAATTCAGCCACTTTTGGGAGGTGTTGCTGTGCCATGACGGACAGCCACTGCCCACCACACCACAACCACAACACAACCAGTACACCTACTTCTGGCTCAGTGCTTTAGAATGTTGTACATCTCCCAGGTGCATCACCTTCTCAATACCCAGCACCGTTGCACTAATATTTGTGGGTCCGCTGATTGAGTAAGGTGTAGCTACGGCATCGTGATATGAGTGCAAGGGACTTGTGAATCAGCCCTGTGCATTTCTTGCTGGAATGCTTCATCTGATCAGGATTTGTTGTGTTAAATGACATTTGTGACAGTGGGTCACTACAATAACTGACCCAGCTTGGTATGTTTAGGTAAGGGGTGTATGTGACAGGCTGTGCAGGTATTTGGAGTGTGAGTTGCAACTGTGCCTCACTCATGGTGTGGCTGTCCCCCCATGGAGCATGCTGCCATGACCGTGGTTGTGAGTTACTGTGCAAGATATCTGACCTTGTTGTTCTAATGTTAGTGTTTGGACTGGTCACAGGAGGGCATTGTGCTGCATACACCAGGGCCTAGTGCCAGCTATGTTGTCTGACTTTCTAACTCCCTGTACAATGAGCATGGTCCATGTGTGTGTACCTGAACCATATGTGATGAGTGGGACACTGCTGTAAGTGATGTGTTGCTATGGCACTATCAGGACTGTCACAGGTTAGGGCTGTAAACATACACACAAGTAGTTGTTGTATGATAATGATAATGCCCCCCTTTCACTGTGCACTGCTGGGAGTCCTCTGCACCCACCCCTGTCATATCTGGGCACTGCTGGGAGTCATATCCACACACCCCGCCTATGTCTGGGCACTGCTGGGAGTCATTTCCACCCACCCTGTCATGTCTGGGCACTTCTGGGAATCATATCCACAACCCCCTCCTATGTCTGGGCACTGCTGGGAGTGCTCTGCACCCACCCCTCCTATGTCTGGGCATTGCTGGGAGTCCTCTGCACACCCCCCCCTATGTCTGGGCACTGCTGGGAGTCATATCCAACCACCCCTGCCATGTCTGGGCACTGCTGGGAGTCATATTCACACCACTCTCCTATGTCTTGGCACTGCTGAGAGTCATATCCACACACCCCTCCTAAGTCTGGGCACTACTGGGAGTCATATTCAACCACCCCTGTCATGTCTGGGCACTGCTGAGAGTCATATCCAACCACGCCTGTCATGTCTGGGCACTGCTGGGAGTCATATCCAACCACCCCTCCTATGTCTGGGCACTGCTGGGAGTCATATCCAACCACCCCTGTCATGTCTGGGCACTGCTGGGAGTCATATCCAACCACCCCTCCTATGTCTGGGCACTGCTGGGAGTCATATCCAACCACCCCTGTCATGTCTGGGCACTGCTGGGAGTCATATCCAACCACCCCTGTCATGTCTGGGCACTGCTGGAAGTCATGTACACCCCCCCCTCCTATGTCTGGGCACTGCTGGGAGTCATATCTAACCACCCCTGTCATGTCTGGGCACTGCTGGGAGTCATACCACACCCCCCTCCTATGTCTGGGCACTGCTGGGAGTGGTGTGGCTCAATGGTTAGAGGCGGCAGACCGGGAAGCAGAGAATGGCCCGGGACCAGGGTTCAATTCCCGACGCGGCAGGGTCGTGGACCAAAGTCAACGGACTCGATAATTCTCGCCTCGGTGCCTACTCTAACCAGGGATCACACTCGGCAACTCTGGGCATTAGGCTTGCCTCATCTCTACAACGGCCCCCCACAAGTCGCCGGGGATGCCTGGTTTCACCTTGGAGATACCCAGTAAGGGACCATCTCACAGGGAAAACCAGGACGGGTTCCCCAGCGGTCTCCAGCGCCACGATACTCCGGCAAGGAGTCGCAGTGCGCTTTACAAGTACACCCACATATACATATACATATATCCAACTACCCCTCCTATGTCTGGGCACTGCTGGGAGTCATATCCACCCCCTCCTATGTCTGGGCACTGTTGGGAGTCATATCCACACCCCCCTCCTATGTCTGGGCACTGCTGGGAGTCATGTCCACACACCCCTCCTATGTCTGGGCACTGCTTGGAGTCATATCCAACCACCCCTGCCATGTCTGGGCACTGCTGGGAGTCATATCCACCCCCTCCTATGTCTGGGCACTGTTGGGAGTCATATCCACACCCCCCTCCTATGTCTGGGCACTGCTGGGAGTCATGTCCACACACCCCTCCTATGTCTGGGCACTGCTTGGAGTCATATCCAACCACCCCTGCCATGTCTGGGCACTGCTGGGAGTCATGTCCAAATCCCCATCCTATGTCTGGGCACTGCTGGGAGTCATATCCAACCACCCCTGTCATGTCTGGGCACTGCTGGGAGTCATATTCACACCCCCTCCTATGTCTGGTCACTGATTGGAGTCATATCCACACCCCCCTCCTATGTCTGGGCACTGCTGGGAGTCATATCCACACACCCCTCCTATGTCTGGGCACTGCTGGGAGTCATATCCACACCCCCTTCTATGTCTTGGCACTGCTGGGAGTCATATCCAACCACCCCTTTCATGTCTGGGCACTGCTGGGAGTCATGTCCACACCCCCTCCTATGTCTGGGCCTTGCTGGGAGTCATATCCAACCACCCCTGTCATGTCTGGGCACTGCTGGGAGTCATATCCAACCACCCCTGTCATGTCCATGTCCGGACACTGCTGGGAGTCATATCTACACCCCCTCCTATGACTGAGCACTGCTGGGAGTCATATCCAACTACCCCTCCTATGTCTGGGCACTGCTGGGAGTCATATCCATACCCCCATCCTATGTCTGGGCACTGCTGGGAGTCATATCCACACACCCCTCCTATGTCTGGGCACTGCTGGGAGTCATATCCAACCACCCCTGTCATGTCCATGTCTGGACACTGCTGGGAGTCATATCCACATCCCCTCCTATGTCTGAGCACTGCTGGGAGTCATATCCAACCACCCCTCCTATGTCTGGGCACTGCTGGGAGTCATATCCACACCCCTTCCTATGTCTGGACACTGCTGGGAGTCATGTCCACAACCCCCTCCTATGAATGGGCGCTGCTGGGAGTCCTCTGCACCCACCCCTCCTATGTCTGGACACTGCTGGGAGTCCTCTGCACCCACCCTTCCTATGTCTGGGCACTGCTGGGAGTCCTCTGCACACCCCCCTCCTATGTCTGGGCACTGCTGGGAGTCATATCCAACCACCCCTGCCATGTCTGGGCACTGCTGGGAGTCATATTCACACACCCCTCCTATGTCTGGGCACTGCTGGGAGTCAAATCCACACACCCCTCCTATGTCTGGGCACTGCTGGGAGTCATATCCAACCACCCCTGTCATGTCTGGGCACTGCTGGGAGTCATATCCAACCACCCTTGTCATGTCTGGGCACTGCTGGGAGTCATGTCCACACCCCCCTCATGTCTGGGAACTGCTGGGAGTCATATCCAACCACCCCTGTCATGTCTGGGCACTGCTGGGAGTCATATCCACACCCCCCTCCTATGTCTGGGCACTGCTGGGAGTCATATACAACCACCCCTGTCATGTCTGGGCACTGCTGGGAGTCATGTCCACACCCCCTCCTATGTCTGGGCACTGCTGGGAGTCATATCCAACCACCCCTGTCATGTCTGGACACTGCTGGGGGTCATATTCACACCATCCTCCTATGTCTGGGCACTGCTGGGAGTCATATCCACATCCCCCTCCTATGTTGGGGCACTGCTGGGAGTCATATCCAACCACCCCTGTCTTGTCTGGGCACTGCTGGGAGTCATATCCAACCACCCCTGTCATATCTGGGCACTGCTGAGAGTCATATCCACACCCCCTCCTATGTCTGGGCACTGCTGGGAGTCATATCCACACCCCCCTCCTATGTCTGGGCACTGCTGAGAGTCATATCGATCCACCCCTGTCATGTCTGGGCACTGCTGGGAGTCATATTCACACCCCCCTCCTATGTCTGGGCACTGCTGGGAGTCATATCCACACCCCCTCCTATGTCTGGGAACTGCTGGGAGTCATATCCAACCACCCCTGTCATGTCTGGGCACTGCTGGGAGTCATATCCAACCACCCTTGTCATGTCTGGGCACTGCTGGGAGTCATGTCCACGCCCCCCTCCTATGTCTGGGAACTGCTGGGAGTCATATCCAACCACCCCTGTCATGTCTGGGCACTGCTGGGAGTCATATCCACACCCCCTCCTATGTCTGGGCACTGCTGGGAGTCATATCCACACCCCCTCCTATGTCTGGGCACTGCTGGGAGTCATGTCCACCTCCCCCTCCTATGTCTGGGCACTGCTGGGAGTCATATCCAACCACCCCTGTCATGTCTGGGCACTGCTGGGAGTCATGTCCACACCCCCCTCCTATGTCTGGGCACTGCTGGGAGTCATATCCAACCACCCCTGTCATGTCTGGACACTGCTGGGGGTCATATTCACACCATCCTCCTATGTCTGGGCACTGCTGGGAGTCATATCCACACCCCCTCCTATGTTGGGGCACTGCTGGGAGTTATATCCAACCACCCCTGTCTTGTCTGGGCACTGCTGGGAGTCATATCCACACCCCCTCCTATGTCTGGGCACTGCTGGGAGTCATATCCAACCACCCCTGTCATATCTGGGCACTGGTGAGAGTCATATCCAAACCCCCTCCTATGTCTGGGCACTGCTGGGAGTCATATCCACACCCCCTCCTATGTCTGGGCACTGCTGGGAGTCATATCTATCCACCCATGTCATGTCTGGGCACTGCTGGGAGTCATATCCACACCCCCCTCCTATGTCTGGGCACTGCTGGGAGTCATATCCACACCCCCATCATATGTGTGGCCTATGCTGGGAGTCTTAATAAAGCGAACAGCGAGGGGGTGCACTGCTATTATTCCACAGGTTTATATCGGATATCAAATATCAAATTTCAATAAGTTAGGAGCACCCTAACGTATTGAAATTTGATATTTGATATCCGATATAAACCTGTGGAATAATAGCAGTGCACCCCCTCGCTGTTCGCTTTATTAATTCTTCCTCTACCGTCCTACTGGGGCGGGTTGCACGCTCAAACTCAAAATGCAGTTCGAGGAAATCACAAGATCCACAGACGCCAAAGCTAGTACACTAGCTTTCAATGAAGATGAAACCAACCGCATATATGCATTAATTAATGAGGACATAGCACAAGAAACATCAAGCCGCACGAAGGAACAATGCATCAGACAATTGATATACTTAACCAAACATGAAATAAATCAGAAACTCCATGCGAGTACCTTAATAAAATATCACAGAGCATCACACATTCCTCGGGGGACTAAAAATAGCACTAAAACACTCCTTATGTAAGAACTCAAAATTGTTTCAAGAGAAATGGAATGCTATACTAAACTAATGCAGCCTGGATTTAATCTTACTAATCGTGGAAGAACTATCTCAAATACTTGCTGATTTAAACAAGGAAATTAAAGAAATTGAAAAAGAACTAGCTGACACCACAACATCAGATGAATGGTCTAAAACATTAGAGGACATTAAAGTCCAATTAGAGAAACATTCAAAAGAAATTAATGATAGAAAGATCCGAAAATTCAAAAGGGACACCCTGGATTATAAACTTGGGGAGGTTTATACATGGGCTGATGTATATGCTCAAAGGAGGAGAAATAAACCATATAGCCAACAAACCGACACATCTTCATCGGGAAGTGACACCTCAAACCGTCCTCAAAAACGTACAAATTGTCCGGGAACATCCGTAAGATCCAGCGAGCCCACACCACCAGATCAGAATGATAGTTCAGCTACTTCGGTACCTCTTTTAGAGCAAAGCCCGGATTTAGGAGAAGACCCAGGCGGAGCAAAAAACATAGAGATAGAAAAAACTCACCCCAAACACACGGAGTACTACCGAAAAGAAGGTCGCCAAGAAGAAAAACACCTAGTTATAAACATCTCTGACACTGTTTTGAAACCGCATGAAATGAGACTATTGGAGAAAGGAACATCTTTTATTCCCACTACCCAAACCAATCTACTGGAACTAGACATCAGTACCTTTAAGTTTACCCGGAAACTAAGACTAAGGCATTTTTTTGATAATGTGTTACCTCCATCTACCCAGCAAAAACCTGATCAACTAATGGGCTTAAGACCACCGAGTGCCTTTCAAGCACCTTACAGCCACAAATGTATCGATCTTTTCGAAAATTTAGTGAAACAGGACATTTCAAAACTTAATTTCAAAAAGAAAATCCGAAAAAACATCACACAGGAGTACCAAGATACCCTGAAAAAAATAGCCAACAACTGCAACATCAAATGCATCAACGCAGATAAAGGGGGAGCCCTGGTCATTTTGAATACAGAGATGTACAACAGAAAGATCAAAGAACACATCTTGGATGAACAAATATATTCTAAATTGGATGGG
This sequence comes from Lissotriton helveticus, assembly GCF_964261635.1. Taxonomy (NCBI): domain Eukaryota; kingdom Metazoa; phylum Chordata; class Amphibia; order Caudata; family Salamandridae; genus Lissotriton; species Lissotriton helveticus. Next base: position 495,055,138 of record NC_136067.1, on the reverse strand, counting down.
AACCATACGAACTTATTCAAAGACAAACTCAATGAAATTTTGAATAAAGCATTGGATATAGGAACTATCGATGACAAAACCAAAAGATACTTACTTCAACAACACCCAAAAAGCCCGTCTATGCACATGACACCTGAAATACACAAGGACCTCGAGAACCCACCTTTTAGGCCCATAGTATCTACCAGAGGTTCCCTGCACGAACCGGTGGGGAAATTTCTGGATCGATACTTGCTACTGATGGTGAAAAGTATGAAAAGCTACATTAAAGATACCACCGAGTTTTTGCTAAAATTATCAGAGGTCACCATTAACCCTGATGAACAGCTACTATTGTTTACTGCTGATGTAAACTCATTGTATACTTCTATCCCCCATGGGGGGGAATTGAGGCAATTGAAAACATCATTTTAAACAGTGACATTGAACCTTCTATGCAGCAATTCTTAATGGAATTAATGATATTTACCCTCTACCATAGCTATTTTGAACACAATCAGGAATGGTATCTGCAACTATCTGGGATATCCATGGGTAATTGCGCTGCTCCCACATATGCAAATGCTTACATGAAGCAATATGAGGACAATAACATCTATGGAGAAACGAATTGGACTAACAATCTGAAATTATATGTCCGATACATTGATGATTTATTCATTATATGGAAAGACACCAAACAAAACCTTGAACAATCCTTGATGAAATTGAACACTCTTGATGACAGAATCAAACTCACTTGGGAAACTAAACACACATCCATTACATTTTTGGATGTATTAATCACTATAACTCCCACTACTGCTACTGAACTTCATCGTAAAGCCACAGATCGCAATAATACACTTCATTTTTCAAGCTTTCACCAAAATGCACTTAAAAAACATCTACTGTTTTCGCAAATGCTTCGTGCGAAAAGAATTACCTCCAATCTAAACCTAGCTGAAGTACGCATTGAAGAAATGGGCAAGAGATTCATCAATAGAGGGTATCCGAGCAAGATAGTGGAAGAAGCAAAAGCTTGTTTAGCTCTGATTCCAAGGGATGACACACTAAAGAGAAGAATAAAGACTGAAGACACCAGAATGGTGTTGGTATCAAAATTTTCCACTATGAGCAAAACATTCAAAGAGATCATATTAAAACACTGGCCAATTTTGCAGATGGAGCCCGATTTTCAAGGCATATTTGAGACACCTCCCGTGTTTGCATATACCAGACATGCGAATATTCAAAAAATCCTCAACAAAGAACCATGTGAAGCAATGGAAAATAAAGGTACTCGAGCATGTTTGAATTGCAGCAACTGCAATAATGTTATTAAAGGTAACGTGGTTACACACCCTATGAAGGGGCATGATATCAAGCTAAAGGTGAACGTAACATGTGATTCTGCCAATCTAATTTACCTAGTGAAATGTCCATGTGGCAAAATTTATATTGGCAAAACCAAAAGGAAAATAAAAGTGCGCATCAATGAGCATAAATCTAATATAAGAACCAATAATGAAAAATCAAATATTGCTGCACACGTTATGGAACTCAAACACAACATCTCTCAATTGAAATTTATGGTTCTTGAAATCATCAAAAAATGAGAAGGTATAGACAATAATAAACATTTGTTACAACGTGAGATTGCATGGATTTACAAATTACAATCAATGAAGCCGTTTGGACTCAATGATCGGCTAGAATTCAGTTGTTTCATTTAGCCACCCACTCCGGTGGTTTTCTGATGTTATATTTCCTTACTGTGTGGTTTACATTGCAATTTACATCTATTATGTTGATATATTGACACTCTTAATCGTGGCTGCCACACTCGCTTGCAGCACACATTGTCCTTTGTTTATTTTCACACGTCACGCCCGCCCCACGTGATTGAAGCAGCCGATTCGCGCTACTTCTTAACCGGTAATGACACTCCCCAAACACTTCGAGACCACTCTCCTGGAACCTGAAGTAAGTTTTGGTCCTTTTGGTTAATATG